>NC_054375.1:148194645-148814645 GCF_017654675.1 Xenopus laevis
ATAAATATATAAGGGGATCATATAATAATCTCTCTAATGCTTTATTTACCAGTAGGTCTTTCCAGCTGACGCAAGGTTTTCCATTCTGGTTAAAAGTAAATATTGGGAAGGGGTTTGTTACAGTGAGAGCTGTGAAGATGTGGAATTGTCTCCCTGAATCAGTGGTACAGGCTGATACATTAGATAGCTTTAAGAAGGGGTTGGATGGTGTTTAGCAAGTGAGGGAATACAGGGATATGGGAGATAGCTCATAGTACAAGTTGATCCAGGGACTGGTCCCATTGCCATTTTGGAGTCAGGAAGGAATTTTTCCCCTCTGAGACAAATTGGAGAGGCTTCAGATGGGTTTTTTCGCCTTCCTCTGGATCAACTGGCAGTTAGGCAGGTTAAAATAGAGTTAAAAGGTTGAACTTGATGGACGTGTGTCTTTTTTCAGCCTAACTTACTATGTCTATATTGCTACATACATGGAGTGTGAAGACCTGTGACTATTCTGCAAAGTGTTGGATGAAATGAAAATGTGCAAAAAAAAATGGGAACTGACTGGCTTATTCAGGTTGTCCAAGCAGCATGGGTATTATGGTTCTTTTGGATACAGCCAATCTACTTTAAAGTTGGTTCTATATGTACAAACAGAGCAATAACAGCACCTTATAAAGACAAACCCAGTGAAAACCACCCAATATGTCATTGTAGCTGGGGAATTAGTGGCCTATCTGCTGAGCCAGTTGATTGGGTTACAGCAAAATGACCAAGAAAAGTGTATTTCTACTTCTTTATAGGATGCAACCTCCAAAATACACGGGGGAATTTAGGTTCAAACAGACCAGTAAATTCGATACCTGAATAAAGTCTGGACATTGACAATGGTGCGTGCGTCAGCCATGTAGTCCTCTTCTGCAATCATAGAACTTTCCTCTCCGACAACCACCATGTGGGCCGCGTAACTGACCCCACAACGCAGCATGTCATCTAGACTGGGGAGAAAGTGGAAGACCCATCATTGTCACTTATGAACCTTTCCAGATATCTAATACACGTGTGTACACGTTTAACCTTGCGCGTGCCTACTTTTCAGGAGATTGCCATTGCCTTCAGGGTGGCAATAGCAGGTGACTTTGGAGATTTCTCATGCTCGGGGAAGCATGTACTCCCCATTCAAGTGAATAGGAAGTGGTGGTGGTGGTAGAGGAGTTCTCAAGAAGACTCAGATGGCACACACATAGCAAAATGTGCTTAAACTTTGTGATTTATTTGGATCTCTGCACAACATTTCAGGGGATCAACCCCCTTTATCAAGTGCTCTTACAAAAGTGAACAGGAAACAGGTATAAATAGATAAAGCCTGAGTTTGGTACCACCCTCCAATTACAAGTAATTACTAAGTGCAAACCGTAATGCAAAATGTGCATACCTGTCTATGACAGTCATGTGATATCATATTAGGAAATATTCTGACGGTATCCGTAAGTGTTCTCATCTGTATCAATGTATTAACTGTGAATATAAAAAAATAAAACAGAAATATTACCTTAAAATCTATCTCCACATAACTGGTCATTTCCATATTACAATTGAGAAATGTATCACATAACTAAAAGAAACATGCATAATTCTGAACTTCATTCAACCCCGTGGGGGACACAGTATTAAGTTTATCTATCCACATTGTTTCTTTTTGTAGCAAAAGTCTATTATAATTCCCACCTCTAGAAGGAGTATCCACTATCTGCAGTACCATCCACCTTAACTGCTTACTGTTATGGCCCTGTTCCTTGAAGTGCTTGCTCACTGGTGTAACGTACTTCTGTTTCTCCAAGTCACAATTATCAATTGCCCTCTTATGCTCGCCAATTCTTACCCGGATTTCTCTTTTGGTTTTCCCAACATACGCCTTTCCTCAGGGACACTTTAACATGTAAACTACCCCTTTCGTAAGGCAGGTTGCAAAGTCTCTCAATTTAATGCTATAACCCTTAGAGCAGGGGTTCCCAACCTTTTTGAACCATGAGCCTCACTGAAATGTAAAAAGAGTTGGGGAGCAACACAAGCATAAAAAAGTCCCCTGGGGTGCCAAATAAGGGCTGTGATTGGCTATTTGGTAGCCCCTATGTGGACTGATAGCCTACAGGAGGCTCTACTTAGAACTATACTTAGTTTTTATGCAATTAAAACTTGCCTCCAAGCCTGTAATTCAAAAATAAGAACCTGCTTTGAGGACACTGAGAGCAACATCCAAAGGGTTGGAGAGCAACATGTTGCTCACGAGCTACTGGTTGGGGATCACTGCCTTAGAGGGATGATTAAAGTTCTCACCTTTAATAATACTACTGCCACAACCACATGTTAAGCATGGATACGTGCCCTTCCTCGGGTTCCCCAAAAAAGTGGGTTGTTTGTTTCTAGACTGCACCAAATCGGCTTTCACTAGCATATCCTCCAAATTGCGGGATCTTTTGAACGATAATAATGGTTTATTCTTAAACAACATGCCCAATTAGAATTTCCCAATGCTTGTGAATAATTGACCTAATGGAATCTGAGTTGGAGTCCAGAAAATTTACCTCTTAAGGATGATAATGCAATTTTAATGTAGGGTGATAATGAATTTTAATGTAGGGTGTAGTGTGTTAATCTCTTTTCTCACTTTTAATAGTTCCTTTCCTCCCCATGCCATGTGTAGACTACTACATGTGACTAAACCCTACATTAAAATTCACATTGTATTATCATACTAAAGAGGTAAATTTTCTGGACGTGACGGTAAGATGGAGTACTGTACACGGATTTATATAGAAAACCCACTGACAAGAATAACTTGTTGCACAGTAGGTTCCATCCTCCCAATATCAAGAAGGGGCTACCCTATAGTCAGTTTTTGAGGGTTCGAAGGATTATGTCCCAGGATGAGGTGTGTGAAACAAGATTGGAAGAAATGTCAGCAAATTTTATGCAACGTGGGTATGACCGGGTGGTAGTGAATTCACAGAAAAAGAAGGTAAAGGAAGTACAAAGAGTGGATTTATGAAAGGGATACTGTCATGGGAAAAAACATTTTTTTCAAAATGAATCAGTTAATAGTGCTGCTCCAGCAGAATTCTAGACATATTGTCAATTTCCCAGCTGCCCCAAGTCATGTGACTTGTGCTCTGATAAACTTCAATCACTCTTTACTGCTGTACTGCAAGTTGGAGTGATATCACCCCCTCCCTTTTCCCCCCAGCAGCCAAACAAAAGAACAATGGGAAGGTAACCAGATAGCAGCTCCCTAACACAAGATAACAGCTGCCTGGTAGATCTAAGGGCTGGGACACACTGGGCGATTTGGGGAGATTTAGTCGCCTGGCGACTAATCGCCGCGACTTTCCACGACCAATCTTCCCCGAATGCTTCCCCTCGCTCTGCGCCTGGCTAAAATGAAAAATCGACTGCGCTAATCACACGCGGCGATTCGTTTTCCGAAGTCGCCCGAAGTTTCCTCGTGAGGCAACTTCGGGCGACTTCGGAAAACGAATCGCCGCGTGTGATTAGCGCAGGCGATTTTTCATTTTAGCCAGGCGCAGAGCGAGGGGAAGCATTCGGGGAGAAAAGTCGCTGCGATTAGTCGCCAGGCGACTAAATCTCCCCAAATCGCCCAGTGTGTCCCTACCCTTAGAACAACACTCAATAGTAAAAACCCATGTCCCACTGAGACACATTCAGTTAAATTGAGAAGGAAAAACAGCAGCCTGCCAGAAAGCATTTCTCTCCTAAAGTGCAGGCACAAGTCACATGACCAGGGGCAGCTGGGAAATTGACAAAATGTCTAGCCCCATGTCAGATTTCAAAATTGAATATAAAAAAATCTGTTTGCTCTTTTGGGAAATGGATTTCAGTGCAGAATTCTGCTGGAGTAGCACTATTAACTGATTCATTTTGAAAAAAATGTTTTTTCCCATGACAGTATCCCTTTAAAAGGAAAATTAAAGGTGAAGTCAGATGACCGGGTTCCTTTTGTCAGCACTTTTTAATTCCAACTCAGATTCCATTAGGTCAATTATTTACAAGCATTGGGAAATTCTACAGAAGGTAGCATTTCCATTATTATCGTACAAAAGATCCCGCAATTTGGGGGATATGCTAGTGAAAGCCGATTTGGTGCAGTCTAGAAACAAATAACCCACTTTTTTTGGGAACCCGAGGAAGGGCACGTATCCATGCTTAACATGTGGTTGTGGCAGTAGTATTATTAAAGGTGAGAGCTTTAATCATCCCTCTAAGGGTTATAGCATTAAATTGAGAGACTTTGCAACCTGCCTTACGAAAGGGGTAGTTTACATGTTAAAGTGTCCCTGAGGAAAGGCGTATGTTGGGAAAACCAAAAGCGAAATCCGGGTAAGAATTGGCAAGCATAAGAGGGCAAATGATAATTGTGACTTGGAGAAACAGAAGTACGTTACACCAGTGAGCAAGCACTTCAAGGAACAGGGCCATAACAGTAAGCAGTTAAGGTGATGGTACTGCAGATAGTGGATACTCCTTCTAGAGGTGGGAATTATAATAGACTTTTGCTACAAAAAGAAACAATGTGGATAGATAAACTTAATACTGTGTCCCCCACGGGGTTGAATGAAGTTCAGAATTATGCATGTTTCTTTTAGTTATGTGATACATTGCTCAATTGTAATATGGAAATGACCAGTTATGTGGAGATAGATTTTAAGGTAATATTTCTGTTTTATTTTTTTATATTCACAGTTAATACATTGATACAGATGAGAACACTTACGGATACCGTCAGAATATTTCCTAATATGATATCACATGACTGTCATAGACAGGATTGCACATTTTGCATTACGGTTTGCACTTAGTAATTACTTGTAATTGGAGGGTGGTACCAAACTCAGGCTTTATCTATTTATACCTGTTTCCTGTTCACGTTTGTAAAAACATTTGATAAAGGGGGTTGATCCCCTGAAACGTTGTGCAGAGATCCGAATAAATCACAAAGTTTAAGCACATTTTGCTATGTGTGTGCCATCTGAATCTTCTTGGTTACTGCTGTATACATGGAACTGTTGAGCAGCCAAGTTCCCAGATAGAGCACCACTGGAACGTGACCCACGGAGTTCGGATTTTATTAAAGTAGAGGAGTTCTCCTCTGGTTGATATAGGCAGATTAAGAATGTACCATAATGCACTATAGCCCTAATTCACAATGTTATTTCTTTTTTACAATAATACAGGTATGGGATTTATTATCGGGAAACCTGTGAACCAGAAAGCTACAAATTACGGAAAGGCCATCTCCTATAGATTCCATTTTATCATCATCATCATCATTTATTTTATCCAAATAATTGAAATTTTAAACCATGATTTCCTATTTCTGTGTAATAATAAAACAGTAGCTTGCACGATCCAAACTAAGATATAATTAATCCTTACTGGAAGCAACACCAGCCTGTTTGGTTTATTTAAATGTTTACATGACTTTCTAGTAGACTTAAAGGAGAACTAAACCTTTCTTTAGGCAAAAGTCCCCACTGGCCCCCCTTCCTGCCTCTCCCCCGCACAGTGTTCCCCCTGAATTGTGTCCCCTCTTGAAATACTGACCACACATGCAGAGTCAGCGCAGCGGAGCTCACAGGCGCCATCCTCCGGCACTTTGGTATTCTTCGTGGCTTCTTCCTTTCGGCAATTTCTGTTACTTTCAGCTTGTGCAGAAGATTGCTCCAACAGTGCATGTGCCAATATGGCGCTCAAGAAATGCAGAATACCGAAGCGACGAAGATGGAGCCTGTCAGCTCAGCTGCACTGACTCTGCATGTGCGGTCATTATTTCAAGAGGGGACACAATTGAGGGGGAACACTGTGCAGAGGGGAGGTAGGGAGGGGGCCAGTGGAGGGGTGGCGGTGGGGACTTTTGCCTAAAGGGGAGTTTAGTTCTCCTTTAAGGTATGAAGATCCAAATTACAGAAAGATCATTAATCCAGAAAACCCCAGGTCCCGAGCATTCTGGATAACAGGTCCCATCCCTGGAGTGTTGCTCATAGTCACTTACTTATCAATGGATCCAACCATGTAATAGATCAGAGGGAACCAGCAAATGGCTTCCAGGAACTGAACATCTGGCCTGGGGGGAAAAACTTATAATATCAGTATTCAAGCTTTGCAATGAAGACCATTTGATAATACTTGTGTGGGCAGATACACAATGACCAATTTAAACTGATTGGTTCTTCACACCATCTTAAAGAGAAAAAGTTCACCTAAACAGTAAAGGCAGTTACTTTTAATTGTTATATCTAGTGATTTACCATAACATTTGCGAAACGGCGAAAAAGTTGCAAAAACCGCATTGAAGTCAATGGGCATCACAATAATTTTGACGCTTGACCATTTTGACACAAGCAACAATTTTTATACTGACGCGCGACAATCTTTTTTCGTCATGGTGGTTTTTTTGCCGCCAAATTTTCACTGCAGTTTCACGAAACACGGAAATTCACAGCGAATTTATTCGCCCATCTCTAGTAATATCATTTAAACTGAACCTTTTTAAGTGAAAACCTACTCATAATCCATCTTATTGCCCCATACAACACCCGTCCATTTAATTCCACCAGTTTTTCTACATAACTACTACAATTGGGCCATATGATGGTTCCCATTTACGTGTCCTGTATATTGGTTCTCACGGGTTCTCCAGCAGCAGGATGATGGGGCTGAGCTCCTTCTTTCCTCTATAGTAGGCTCTTAGTGGAACAATAAAGTTATACAGCCCGTTTCCAGCATGCTCTGCAGATACTATCACCAGCGCATTTTTGAAGCCATATGCCCTCGCATCTTCAAATGGGTAATGTTGGCAGCTCTGCGCATGGGAAAAACAAAATTCAACATAGTTAATATGAAATAGTGGGCAATAGAAGAGTAGAAAGGCAAGTTTTTGAGTTATAGTTTATAGATTACATATCAGATAGAAGATCGGTACATACTCATCAAAGAGACTATTCGTTTTAATTAAAGGGGGGATTAAAGAGTAAAATATTAAATTAAGTGGCTGAACACATACCTTGTCAAGGCGCAGGCAACAATATGGGCTCTTATGCTGGAGCAAGTGGCACAGAGTGGGTGAGCTGCCAATATAAGGCGTGTTTGATGGGTATCCCTTGACCAAGCTGAAGAGACAAAAGAAGAACTTTGATCCCAGTGTGACTTTGTTTGCGTTATTCTCTTTTGCTCTTATTTGAGTGCATGACTCTGCCATATAAACATATGGCTGCATTTGATGGAAACTCTTTAATTATGTTGCCATATAAAAATTCCCCACTCCTACTTTCTGTAATATCCTACCTGGAGTTGAACCGGGGACCTGGTGTTTCTGGGCTGTCTGAGTTACCACTGCTCTATGGTAACTCAGACTTGGATCACTCCCATTGCTATATTAGTAATTGCAAGTAGGACATGGCTTTGTTCAACTGTTATCAATCTGACCCCAGGTGATCAGTGTAAGGCATTAGGCTGCCTATAAGACCCCCTGCTCGGCACTAAATCATTGCCCAATATAGGTCTACCTTCATAGTTCCTGAGTGCGCTTACATATTGTCTGATCGTTGTTCTTGACCCTTGCCTGTTGTTTGACTACTCTTCAGATTCTGATTGTGTACTGTGTTCCTGCTTGGTTTGACCCTGGCCTTTGACCTCGACTACGCTACAGCTTCCTGATTTGGTACAGCATTGTCTGTTTGGTATTGACCCGGCCTATCCCTTGACCACGCTCCTTGATCCCCGTCCGTTCTGTACTACGTGTGGTTCCCTTGCCTGCCTAGAGCTCTCTCCCTGGTCCTCTCACGATAAGACCTGGCAGCATCCGAGTAGCGGGCTCTCCTCCCAAAGTGGAAGGTGGTCGTTAGAGGCAGAAGACTGAGCCAAGACCAGGACCTTGGGGATTGTTCTGCTTTTGGGATACCTATTGTAACATTTTCATAGCACCTACTTGATGGAGGTATCCAGTTCCTCATCTGATTGGCTGGTCTCATCTTCTGACTGGTCGCTCAAGAGGTCAAAATTTGTACTGGTGTCACCATCCACAACATCTGGCACTGCATCTATACTGTGTTTCCGTTTATGGGTTCTATCAGCAGGTGGGCTCAGCATATTTCCATCGACACTTTCTGGGCTTCTGGACCCTTGGAGATCCATGGCCACTGTTCCTAAGGCAAGGACACAAACACTATTATTGATTGTTGCATATGAATCATCATAAATTCTTCTGACTTTTTGGTAGAGATGGTTATATGAATTTAGCTTCAGAGCATATCTTTCCAAATTGTTTTATCTATTGCTCCCCAAATGCAATTTGTTGGCTGAGTAATGTTTATTGTAGAATCTCTTACCCATGCTTGCTATAATACTATGAACAGGGAGCCGTGTCAGGCCATGGTAGTTAGACTTTAGGTACCCCGATTTCTTTGCTTCTTCGTTGTCTTTCAAACTGAATGCCGAGTTCTCTTCCTTTGAGATATTTATGTAGAAGCAGGTGTCCGTTGAGGACATTATATGACAAGGCCCCGGATTAAGCAGGATGCTGGTTTTGTTATCCCGACGGACACCAATCAAACAGACCCCATACCTGTAAACACCAAATGGGTCACAAATTATAATAATTTCAAATCCAGGGTGATTTTTATAGTGACTAACATTATGATTAATTACCATTGCATTTAGAAATGCAACAAGAAAGTTTTGTTTTCTAGAATATTCAGGTCTGCCAAGTATTTAAAGGCGTACTGTCATAGGTTAACATGTTTTTTTCAAAATGCATCAGTAAATAATGCTGCTCCAGCAGAATTCTGCACTGAAATCCATTTTTCCAAATTGGAGTGATATCACCCCTCCCCCAGCAGCCTAACAACAGAACAATGGGAAGGTAACCAGATAGCAGCTCCCTAACACAAGATAACAGCAGCTGTAGAATCTAAGACCAGCACTCCCATAGTAAAAATCCAGGTCCCCACGAGACACATCAGTTACATTGAGTAGGAGACAACAACAGCCTGCAGAAAGCAGTTTCCATCCGTTAATTTGCTGGCTGAAATCAAACATGACCCAAGGCAAAATGACCTGAGTAAATGCACACCTCACACACCAAATATTCACAAAAAATACACTTATTGGTTCAGGAATTACATTTTATATGATAGTGTGAATTATCTGCATTTTAAACAGTGTAATTTAGAAATAAAAATTACACCATAAAAATCATGACAGAATCGCTTTAACTCTTCATTGAATCTCTTAATTTGAGGTAGATCCTAAAAATGTGTTGTCAAAACAAAAATGTTGTCACTTTCAGTCCTCTGTCCTTTAAAGTCACATGACTACAAGAGCTTGAATTGTGGCTGAACATGAAAGATTCCTCCAAATCTGAATTGTGCAAAAATGACTAGGATTAGGTCTATGAAGGTTTTCATTCATCCAGGTCATGGTATAGATAGTAGAAGTAAATCTAGAGCAACTGGACTTGCTGAGTAATCTTTGAAGACATTTCACTACTCATTTGAGCAGTTTCATCATCTCAACTAAATTTATTGTATCCCTACTCAAATCACTAAACCACCGTTGAAAAGTGTTTTGAAGTTTGGATTGCCTGAAAAGCATTTGTGTTGGTCCAGAAAATCTTTACTGGAGGAAGAGTCATTCAGGAGGCTCTCCTAGGGGTTTTGATAGCAAGCTTTGTCCTGTGTTCAGAGTCTTAAGTGAGTGAACCAATAAAAGCAGAAACCTAGTGGAGAGGGGGTATTAACCATCAAAATCTTTGTTAGTGATTAACAGAGTCTGTGTATAGTAGTAATGAGTGGAAGCTTAGGATACGGATCCTTTCTAAGGATCTGAACCTTAGGGCTTGGGGTGCAACCACCATCCTATACATGTCAGATGAAAGAGGCAAAAAAAAGTACAATTCAATGTTAGGAGACCCCCTCCTTCAAATACCGCTGAGAATCTAGGAGTCTTTTTATTCAATTTACAGCAAAATCAACCTTTGGGTATAGATTATGTGTTGCAGCAGAACATATAATATCTTTATAATGTAATAATATACTTGTATAAATGTGATTATACCCCATAAACTAGGGGTTTACAGGGGAAAGCATGGTGGGTCACTGGCAGGGCCACCATCAGAATCACAGGCAGGGTCGGACTGGGCTGATCTCCCTCCCCCGACAAGCTGGAAGTTTACGCATGCTCGGGGGAGGAGGGTGGTGGTGGCCCCTGTAGGAAGGTGTGGGGGCCCCTTGGGGGGTGAAGGGGCCCCTGGGGTGGTAGTCATGGTGGGCCCTGCACCCACCAGTCCGACCCTGATCACAGGGCCTCCTCCAGCAAGTCCCAACTGTTTACTCATTGCTCATTTGGGCCCTGGCAGAAAGCCCTGCCAACGGGTAGAATGGGTGCCCAAGGAAAAAAATGGGCAGGCACACACAGCCACTCCCATGGTTCATCCCAGTCATTCTCCATTATGCCAAAACCCGACCATGATTAGCCAAATTCTGCCATGTGGTCCCTGACTGCAGTACCCCCTGTACCCCCTGATAGCGGCCCTGCTCATTGGTCAACACTTCTGTCTAAGACTAATTGGAATGTATTATGTGGGATCAAGTAAAATATGAAACCTAAGGTATCTGAATTTAGTAATGGCAACTATAGAAGTAAATCTAAATATCCTTCTGTAGTAGATGATACTGTATATCATCCCATATATGTATAAGCCATCCTCATTATTAGCCACAGTGCTGTGTATTTGTCATTGATTAAAGTCATATTGAACAAACTCACAACAATCACGACACTTGCACAAGGAATGGCTTCACAGTGACAATGATTGTATATAATGTGAATCATGATTGAGAAAAGACAATTGAAAGTGTAGTTGTGGTTAAACAAGGGAAGGGCATCGTGCCTAGAAAGCAGTGGATGTTGATTTTAATCACATGTAGATTTAACATTGCCTCGCTACAATCACTGGGCTTGCTAGTCTCTATTTGCAACTGCAATCAGATTTGATTATTTTTGATTGTGGTGCCTGGGTGCATGATGGCGGGGCTGTAATTTTGTATGCTTCCAATCATAGGATGCAGAATAACAGATAATAAGGTATATAGGCAGGGAGGCCATAGAGACGTTAGGTCAGGAGTTACAGGGAGTCTTTGCAATGTGTTGTTGTTAAAGCTGCACCCAGAGACCTGCTGGCTTCAAGTGCACTACACCTGTGGAAATGGGTAGTAAAGGTCTTTTTATTTTTAAGTAAGATTTTGGTAAATGTTGGTGTTCTAATTGTAATAGACAAATTAAGGACAACTAAGTCCTAAACAGGACTGGATTAATTCATCGGGTGCCCCTATGCCCGCCGATGCTCATCTCCCCCACCACCCTCCCCTTGACACATGGGCATGCACAAATTTGCTTCTTCAGGTCCAGAACAATGACTATTAGTGCATGGGAGATTTAAAAAAGAAAATCAAATCTCCTGCATTTCCCCACTGCTTCAGAACCAATTTGGAGGCAGCTGGGTGGATGCAGTAGGGGACCCCATGAGGCCCTACTTCATGAGCAATTTCAATATGTATTGGTAAAACAGGTCAACCTATTTTGGGGGCCCTAAATACATTTGCTGTGGGGCCAAGTAACATCTAGTTATGCCACTGAGTACCCCCCTTCCCTCTGGGGTCCAATTTTTTGGACAAGTCCTGAATATATTGAGACAGTCCAGAGGTATATACAGGGTTCCTTATCCCAAGTTTCTATGAGCTTAGACTCATAATGTAGTGTAGGGGTTTTTCACAGTGATGATGGGTGTGCTTCCTACGTAGTTACGCCCTGGGGTACTCGAAAATGGATATGGTTCATGGTAGATTTGAGGTTGATCAGGGCAAATGCTGACATGTTTGGTAATATCACCATAACAAACCAAAACACAGAACAAAAGTGGATAGAAATAAACATTTCAGATGAGTTTATAATGCAGAAGGCATAGCAGCATCTTTAAAAAAAACAGTAAAATATTAAATTGCAAAACCAAAAGGACCAAGAAGCATTTAGCAGTGTGTCACCCAAGAAAATCCAAGTTTTAAAGGCTTGGAGTTATATGATTTGCTTCTCTGTTGCAGTTGATGCTTGCACCATTCTATAATGCAGCTCGGAGTCTAGCTGAGTGCAGGCAGGCCCGGATTTGTGGCGAGGCCACATAGGCCCGGGCCTAGGGCAGCACATTTTTGGGGGCGTCATGCCACCCAGCCGCTCTTTGGGGAGCCTGTGCTCCCCAGTGCTCCAGCGCTCGGACGCGAAGGCGGGCGCAAGGACCGCGCAGAGCGCACGGCCTAGGGGCGCCCGCCCAGCGAATCCGGCACTGAATGCAGGTTGGAGGCCAGGTTATTTCTGTACTTGGAGAGAGAACCCAAGGTGGAATGCAGAAAGCCGATATTAATGGGCATTTTTTTCCCTTCTAATAGATCTGTGACGTAGTTAATTATATCTTAGTTGGGATCAAGTACAAGATTCTGTTTTATTATTACAGAGGAAAAGGAAATAATTTTTAAAAATGTGGATTATTTGGATAAAATGGAGTCTATGGGAGCCATTCCATAATTCAGAGCTCTCTGGATAACAGCTTTGCTGAGGTTGAAAAAAACACACACCCATCACTTTCAACCTTTTACTCATAATTCCTATCTAACTGTTGGCCAATGATCCCCAACCAGTGGCTCCAGAACAACATGTTGCTCTCCAACCCCTTGGATGTTGCTCCCAGTGGCCTCAAAGCAGGTGTTTCTTTTTGAATTCCAGGCTTGGAGGCAAGTTTTGGTTGTATACAAACCAGATGTACTGCCAAACAAAATCTCCTGTAGGCTGCCAGTGCATATAGGGGCTACCAAATAGCCAATCACAGCCCTTATTTGACTTTTTCATGCTTGTGCTGCTCACCAACTCTTTTTTGGTTTTAATGAGGGTTACTCACTTTTTATGGGCATGAAAGGATGAATAAGTAAAGCTTTTCCCTTGGTACTCTCCAAAGAACTTGCTTTCACTCAGTCGGATGTGATAAACCTCATTGGCTGAGCAGCGGCTATAAGTGTTCTGCCACTGATCCGGGGAACTGGCGCTGTCTCTTGAAAGGCAAAATAGAAAGATTATTATGTTAGTAATGAGATGGATGAGGTGGGCAAAACTTTCCTATCAGTTGTAGCCTCAGTGGAGATACTTAAGGGCACATTTACTAAAGTGTGCATTTTTTCCTTGTCAAACTTTACCAAAGTTCATTGCTACTCGCAAAATGTAGTTTCACAATTATCTACTTGAAATCGTAAGGACACTTTTTCAAAGGAAATTAGGTGATTTTTCTCCTGGCGTCAATTCCATTTGAAAATTTGCCATTTCAATTTCACCATACAACTGTAGTGGGGAAAAATCTCTAGGAAATTTTTGGAATATGGAAAATTGATATGGAGGGGGTGATGTAGACAATGAGATTCAAAAGTGGCTGCTCTTTTTAGTGGTAGTTCTCCAGCCTAAACCTGGAGAAATTTCTCTTGGTGAAAATAAGTTCTTGTGCTGTTCGTAAATTGGAGAATATTCACAAGGGAATTTTCACCTGGAGAAGAGTATTTACACCAATGCAAAGAGAATATTCAGCACTGCATAGTTAATTCTCCAGAACCATATTCATAGTCTCTTTTCTAGTCAATTTGCCATGTTGAGGGGAATCTTCAATTTTGGTGAAACTACTCTACATTTTCACCCTTTAGTAAATATGCACCTTAGAGAGGGCTTGTCAGGGAAAACAATTTAAATGTTCTTCTGGGAAGGGTTCTTGGAAAGAAAGTAAAGAATAATCGTGGGAAGTTCTAAATTGGAGAGGCAGGATCAAATGAAAGATAAGCTAAATAGCAATTATGGGGGTTACTTACTAAAAATCATTTATCAATAATTCTTCTTGAAAAAGTCGGAGCGAAAAAACAGAACAACAAAAATGAGCGTCAATTCAAATAGTATGATTGATGCTCCGAAAACTCAACTTTATTGGATTATCGGATGAAAAAAACAGACTTTATTGGATTATCCAACGCAGATCATGATGTCAAGATACAACTTCAGGGACTTCTGCCATTGACTTCTACATAACAGGTTTGAGTATTTTCAGATTCAGATTTTTAGCAGCTTTGGGGTAAAATAAATCTCCAAAAATTCTAGTTTTTCCCTTCTGACCAGATAAAACTGAAGTTTAATAAATGGGCTCCTAACTGTATTTTCCCTAAAAAACACTGGGGGTCATTTATAAAGTTTGCGCATCGCATATTTTTCGCAAATGGTTGTATTGCGCATGTTTTTTCCTTAACGCAAATATATTGCTCTGCCCGTCTTTCCGGTTTTTGCGAATTCGCATTGTGAATACATTTTCGCAAATGACGCGCAAATGAGACGGGAGTTTGTGCGAGTGCACCCAATGTGCGAGGTTATTGTGCGTGAAAATAGCGTTGACAGTAACTTAAATTCGCAGTTTGCAAAACTGTTTTGCGAAAATTTTATCCGCCACCAAAGTTGTGTCGTAATTGAATCGCAGAGTGTGCGCATAAATATTCGCAATTTGCGAATTGTGACATATTTAAAAAGCTCTTATAGACATTCGCATTGTGAAAAAAAATTTGCAATTCTGTTTGCACCCTCTTATTCAGCTTTATAAATATAACCATGCGCAGGGCAAATATATTCACTTTGCGAACCAATCTGCCCTTCGTGAAATTTATAAATGACCCCCACTGTGCTTTTCAACTTTACTTTACAGTCTGCATTTTAGGGGAATTTTAATTACTAGAAAATTGCACCTAACAACTATAGAGAATGTTAATTAAAGGGGTTGTTCACCTTTGAGATAACTATTAGTTTGACGTAGAGAGTGATATTCTGAGACAATTTGTAATTGGTTTTGATTTTTTATTATTTGTGGTTTTTGAGTTATTTAGCTTTTTATCCAGCAGCTCTCCAGTTTGCAATTTCAACAATCTGGATCTAGGGTCCCAACTACCCTAGCAATGGTGCATTGAATTGAATAAGAGACTGGAATATGAATAGGAGAGGGACTGAATAGAAAGTCGAGTAATACAAAGTAGCAATAACAATACATTTGTAGTCTTACAGAGTATTTGTTCTCTGGATGGGGTCATTGACCCCCATTTGAAAAGCTGGAAAGAGTCAGAAGAAGAAGGCAAAAAACTGTAAAAAAATAAATAACGAAGGCCAATTGAAAAGTTGCTTCAAATTGGCAATTCTATAACATACTGACAGTTAACTTAAAAGTGAACCACCCCTTTAAACTATAATTTGTTCTTATAATTTAATAAATGCACGCCTTCATTTTTTTTTTTCCTTCTGCAAAAAACTCATTCAAAAAAGCGTGTTTTAAATCATTTTCCCTTTTTTTTTGCATTCTGATTAATACCTAGCCCCACCCCCCAAAGTCCACACTAGGAATAATATGGGAGAAAATAAAGCAGCGCAGGGCGTACGGAGGGGAGAACAGGCCAGAAATAAAGATCACGAGTCGCACTTACTGCCCTCTAGAGGTGTGGATGAGCAGAGTGATCAGAGTGGAGGTCGCTGGGCAGACACAATTCAGAGCCAACATGGCGTACTTAAATTCTTCTTCACAGACTACATGGTCTATAGAACAGAATAAGAGAACAGAAGGGAAAAAAAGAAGAAGAAATATTACACATTCTGGTGGTAAATTACATTATAGAGGATGTTAATCCGCATGCGCACATCCAGCCAGCGCCGGGACGGGTCCAGGTTGGGTCAAGGTTTTCTCAAACCGCACATCATTTTACATTTTACAATAAAATCTAAACAATTAATGGTACTGTCACACCTTTAAAGGAGAACTAAATACTAAAAAGAAATGTGGCTAAAAATGACATATTTTACATACTGAACTTATTGCACGAGGCTAAAGTTTCAGCTTGTCAATAGCAGCAATGATCCAGGACTTCAAACTTGTCACAGGGGGTCACCATCTTGGAAAGTGTCTGTGACACTCACATGCTCAGTGGGCTCTGATTGGCTGTTGAGAAGCTAAGCTTAGGGCTCGTCACTAATTATCCAGCAGAAAATGAGCTTCCCTGGCTGTAATATAAGCTGATGCTACAGGTTTGCTGATTATTAAATTCTGATGCTAATTGCACTGGTTTCTGTGCTGCCATGTAGTAATTATCTGTATTAATTACGAATCAGCCTTATATTGTGACATTTCTATTCTATGTGTACTGTATATTGTGAGTGGCTCCCTAAGCTCAGTAAGTGACAGCAGCACAGAGCATGTGCAGTGAATCAGCAGAAAAGAAGATGGGGAGCTACTGGGGCATCTTTGGAGACACAGGTCTTTACTGTTAAAGGGCTGTGGTTGCCTTGGGCTGGTACAGAAGCACAAAACACCATGTACAACATTTATAGCTACTTCTTTAGTTAGGCTTTAGTTCTCCTTTACATATTATTATTTCATACACTTCCGTAATCATGAGTATCCTATAAATGATAACAGTTTTAGTGACTGTTTAACTCATTCAGACCTCCGTTACTGGTCTCCGACTCTGGGGATATAACCAGCAGTGCATGGACCTTTCAGCTACACCAATGTCAAACCCGTGATAGTACCTGCAAATTTGATGTGAAACTTGTTTTCCGGTTTGAGTATCTGGACGTAGAGGGGACAGTTGGGTGCAAAGTCCTTCACGGCCCAGGCACGAAGGATGGTCTGATGATCCTACAGGTGAGGAAGAGTATGGCAGATATTAAGTCTCCCCCAAAAGAATGTCTTGTTATTGTGGGTCATTATAAAGCAAGTTTGCTGTATTTGCTGGCACCAGTGAATCTATTGTTAATTTCAGAGATAGGCAGCCAAGTTATGGCACTACTACCAGGCATGGAATAGCATGTTGAAGGACCACTGAAAAATGTGTTTTATAGTATTTAAAAAATAATATACTGTTGTCCTGCACTGGTAAAACTCTAGTTTATATAAACAAGCTGCTGTGTAGCCATGGGGGCAGCCATTCAAGCACAGGATACACAGTAGATAACAGATAAGTACTACTATAGTTTATATAAACCAGCTGCTGTGTAGCCATGGGGGCAGCCATTCAAGCACAGGATACACAGTAGATAACAGATTCGACTCGAATTGAAAAGAAAATCGATGTACTGTCTCTTTAAAAAAACTTTGACACTTTGAAGTTTTGAGAAGTCGAACGATTTTTTGGTAAAATCGTACGATCGTACGATCGTACGATCGTACGATCGTACGATTAACTCGTATGATCGTATGATCTTAAAAATCCTTTGACTTCGAATGTCGGACTACGCTATTCGATGGTCCAATTTCAAAGTTTTTTTCACTTCGAAATTCGACCCTTGATAAATCTGCCCCTTAATTTTAAAAACCCCTACCCTACATAGACTCCCCATCCCTGCTCCCCCCAGCCTAGGTGTTACCCCCCGGTAAATGCCCCTACCTCTTTAATTACCCCTCAGTGCAGATTCTGTGCAGCGGAGTTCACGGGCGCCATCTTCTTCTCTTCAAAAATCTTCAGGAAGAGAATGGCATAACGGCGCATGCACAGTTGGAGCAATCTTCTGGTTCTCAACAACTGCGCATGCACTGAAAGAAGTAAACTCTGCTGCACAAAATCTGCACTGAGGGGTAAGTAAAGAGGTAGGGGCATTTACCAGGGGTAACACCTAGGCAGAGCAGAGCAGGGAGGGGGGTCTATGTAGGTAGGGGGGGTAAGGGGTTTTATAAGGGTTTGGTTCTCCTTTAAAGGAACAGTAACGTCAAAAAATAAAAGTGTTTTAAAGTAATGAAAATATAATGCAGTGTTGCCCTGCACTGGTAAAACTGGTGTGTTTGCTTAAGAAACACTACTATTGTTTATATAAATAAGCTGCTGTGTAGCAATGGGGGCAGCCATTCAAAGGAGAAAAAGCTCAGGTTACACAGCAGATAGCAAATAAGCTCTGTCTGTCTAATGGTGTTATCTGTTATCCATTAGTTAACCTGTGCCATATTGCCATTTTTCAATTTCCGCCATTGCTCCAAAGCAGCTTGTTTATATGAACTATAGTAGTGTTTCTGAAGCAAACAGATCAGTTTTACCAGTGCAGAGCAACACTTCATGATATTTTCATTACTTTAAAACACTTACATTTTTTGGTGTTACTGTTCCTTTAAGCTGTAAGTCACATTTTCCCCAAGAGACCTGCTTATCTTAAATTGTTACAATTGCTTCTTTGCTTATCTTAAATTGTTACAAATGTATCTAAGTGCACCTGCCACATATTCTGTGCTCTCTGCCAAAAGTCAATTAAGGTTTAGAAACATTGCATCTTTTTGTGGCTGGTACAACTAATGCTCGCTTTCAGCGCTGGCCGCTCCAAAGAGAAAACACTGGCTTTAATATCAATTCAGCTTTATTGTGTCGCAATCATCTTCACAGTGGGTCTGCTATTACAAAACACACCCACTGTGAAGATGATTCCACACTGTGCGACACAATAAAGCTGAATTGATATTAAAGCCAGCATTTTGTCTTTGGAGCGGCCAAAGCTGAAAGCGAGCATTAGTTGTACCAGATTGGAGTGGACGGGAGGAGAACCCGAAATCTCGCAATAGCAGCGACCGTGAGAGAAACGCTGCACGCCAGGGTGAGCTCCTCGATAGCAACTTTTACATCTTTTTCTGGCTGTTCAGTTTCGGAGATCAGAAAGAAACTCGGGACATTAAAGTAACAATTTGGGACTGTCAGAATCAGGACTGTCCCTGTGCTAATTGGCAAGGGGAGAGTGGTCAGATCCAGGCCAGTGTCTGGGAGGGCACCAGACAAAGATACAGCCTTAGGGAACACCTGTAAGTTAAGGATGTGCAGAAATCAACTCATATAATATGGCAGCCAACCATGTTGTGGCACACGCATGTGAGAAATCATTTCCCCCTAGCTCACTCATTCAGTGTTGGACTAGCCTACCGGGATACCAGGAAAACTCCCGGTGGGCCCAGGTGTCAGTTGGCCTCTTGCTTCTAAACATTTGGCCTATTTCATGGTCATTCCCCTATTTCTTTATGTGGAAAAATGCTTAATAATGGGAGAATATTGTAAGTATATATAAAAGACTAGGAGAATAAAGTTTGGAAAGGTCCACTGTCTAAAGGTTTTCTGGTGGGCACACGGTTTTAGGCTTTCTGGTGGGCCCCTGGCATCCCAGTCCGACACTGCACTCATTATGCACATGCATGTGACGTATCATCAGGACCGCCATCAGAAATCGCAGGGCCCCGTATGACAACATTTCCTGGCCCCCCTGGGTTGCGCCTACTGCAAGCCCCACCTACAGGTCTGCCCTCCCCACCACGCAGTAAAAAAAAAAAAATATTGGTGGCGAGGGTTCCCACATGTTAATATAAAATAAAAAGATATTGTTGGTCAGGGCCCCCATAAAAAAACATTTGTGGCCATGGCCCCCCCCATTAAAAAATATTGGTGGCTAGGACCCCACATGAGAAAAAAAAATTGGTGGCCAGGGCCCCCCCCTCACATTATAAGAAAATTGGTGGCCAGGGCCCCTTAAACATCCATGCCTTCTCGAAGTCAGCAGCTCTCAGAAAGATGGGGGGCCCGGCTAATCAAGTAAGTGTGGCGTGGCCGGGCCCCTTACCCTTGGGGCTACCTACAACTCTCCCCCCTGTCCCCCCCCCTGATGGCTGCCCTGCGTATCATTCATCTCAACCTATCCCCGATCCTACATCACACACCTGTGCTCCAGTGGAGATACAATTCTTATACGATAGGCCAACGCTTTCCTATCTGTCAAGAAAGTGTTAATAACTCTGGGTTCCGTCTTGATTCCCCAGTTTGATATTTAGTAAATGGGCCCCTAATTGTTCCATATCTATCATTTGTGTCACTCTCTACATCTGCTGGAGGGAAGGACAGATTTTTTTCTGGCCACAGTACTTAGATGAATCACAGTTATTAGCAGTACATCCCCCAGCCCTGTAAGACATACAGCTGCGATGCGGTCTCTCTCGAAACGATTGCTGAGTATAAAACAGGCTTCTGCGTCATCAATTCTAGGAAAAATTAGAAAGCAAGAGGAAAAGAGAGGAGAGGGGAGGGAAAACAAGTGTGGAGGGATCATAAGGAAGAAGGTTGGTGGGAGAGAAGTGAAAGTGTTCGGGGGGGAAGGAGACAGGGAGTAGGAAGTAAATAGGGTGAGAGTTATAGGGAAAGTGGCGGAATGTAAGGCATGATAGGGTTAATGAGAAGGTAGTAGGAAAGGGAACAGATATGGTGTGGTTAGTATTGTTACTGAGATAACTTGCCAATACAACACAAAGAGGGAGGTTACTGGTAGAAAATGTGTCAGCCATGTTGGGTGGGGCCATGTTTAATAGTACACACAGATATGAGCCATGTTGGGTGGGGCCATGTTTAATAGTACACACAGATATGAACCATGTTGGGTGGGGCCACTAGTCACAATAACATATGGTGCCATGAATCCCACAAGGCGCACTGCTGGAATGGCCAATCACAACATGTCTGCCCAGATCTTCTGCAGTGTCGCCAATGGCTGGCCTCCTGCTTACCCTCAGTGCGCCTCTTGCTTAGTGATACTCCAGAAAGCTCCGGCTATAGAATGAGCGAGGCTTGAGGCTTAGGAGGAATGGCTACATGGCACTGGTTCATTTCAGTAAAGCATTGTGGGAAAAGTTAGAGGTGGTGGGAGGAGCTTTAGGGTCAGGTGTGTGAGGGAATATTTTCCAGCCTCCATTGTGTGAGGTGATCAATCGCAAACAGTAGAGTTGGGGGAGGGAATTTGTTATATCAGGAGGTAAAATAGTTCTAGTGAGTTTAGTTAGGGATTGAGATGTTGGCAAGGGAGGCTGCTGATGTAGAGAAGTCAGCTATTTATACTCACTTGGCTCTCATGAGATCCTGATCCTTGAGGGCAGAACCCTGAAGATAAATCACTCGCTGGGACCAGAGAGGAATCTGCAGCACTCGTCTCACCGGCAGATCCATCTCGGTGGGGCACAGGAGAACAACATAGTGATCCTGTATATAGAGGGACAGAGAATTCTGCTCATTACACATATATATATATATATATAAAATACACAAAAGCCATGAATATCCTGTAAATTATATCCTTATAAACGGTGAGTTCTGATGTCATCAGTTATAAACGGTGAGTTCTGATGTCATTTCTGTCACATGACTCACTGAAATTTGTGTATTATAATTAATAAAGTACCCCCAGTTGCAAAATATGAGGATATTAGAAGTTACCTCGGAGTTCCATGACCTGTATAAAAACACTCGGCCCTCGGCCTCGTGTTTTTATATGGTCATGAAACTCCTCAGTAACTTATAATATCCTTATATTTTTCAAGAGGGGGAACATTATTCACTATATAATACACAAAAGCCATGAAAATCTTGTAAATTATATCCTTATAAACAGCTCTTAGTGATGTCATCAGTTATAAATGGAGCCTAGTGATGTAATTTGTCACACGACTCACTAAAACTTGTGTATTATAATAAAAAAAGTACCTCAGAGTAACCTCAGAGTTCCATGACCTGTATAAAAGCATTAATATGGTCATGGAACTCCTCGTCGATTTATATTTTACAATAGGGGGTACTGTATTCAATATATAGTGAATAAAGTACCCCCTCTTGTAAAATATAAGGATATTATAAGTTACCGAGGAGTTTCATGACCATATAAAAACACGAGGCCGAAGGTCGAGTGTTTTTATACAGGTCATGGAACTCCGAGGTAACTTCTAATATCCTCATATTTTGCAACTGGGGGTACTTTATTTATTATAATACACAAGTTTCAGTGAGTCATGTGACAGAAATGACATCAGAACTCACTGTTTATAACCGATGACATCAGAACTCACCATTTATAAGGATATAATTTACAGGATATTCATGGCTTTTGTGTATTATATAGTGGATAATGGTCCCCTTTACTGTAATTTATAAAGATATTATGTCACCGAGGAGTTATGTGACCATATAAAAGCACGAGGCTGAAGGGCGAGTGCTTTTATACAGGTAACATTACTCTGAGGTGACTTCTAATCTTTATAAATTTCAGTAGGGGGTACATTATGCATTATAATCTACATTTTGTGTGAAATGTTGGCAGGCGGTCGGCGCACAATTCTGGCCGCCGATGTACAAAACGGGCGACCCAATACGGGCGTGCCGGCGTTCAAGGCGGCGTCAAATTCGGACTGGCTGCGTCAAATTCGGCGGCCGGGGACCCCTGTTATAAACGGCGCATTCTGAATGCACCGCTTATAAGGATATAATTTACAGTCTGGTCCCATAGAGAAATGACCAGACTGTAGATTATATATATGTATATATATATATATATACACACAATAGCCAAGAAAATCCTGTAAATGATATCCTTATGAATGGTGCTTAGTGATGTCATGGGTAATAATCAGAGCTTCTGTCACATGACTCACTGAAAATTGTGTATTATAATAAATAAAGTACCTCCTGTTGCCAAATATGAGGATATTAGAAGTTACCTCGGAGTCATGGAAGTCCTAGGTAACTTATAATATCCTTATATTTTACAAGATAGGGTACTTTATTCACTATAAAACTATTAAAAAATTAGCTAGAAACTTGAACTCCTTCCTGTCAGAGTGAATTGGGCTTTGTTTAATTTCCTCTGGATTCAGAAACATAACTAAGGGGCCCATTTATTAACAATCGAATTTCTATTGTTTTTCACAAATCTCTAAAAATGTGTGGTTTTCCTACTTTTTTCAAAAACCTCAAAAAATGTGAGATTTATTAAGTGTAAAAAAACATAGAAATGACTATATAGAAATGACTTATGCAAAACTTCTCCAGGTAAAAGTTGTTGAGATCATAAAACTGGCCATACAGAGAGAGATCCAAATCATCGCCAAAAGAGCGTCTCTCTCCTCGATAAGCTGATACGATTGTGGGCCCTAGGGCCCAATGTTTGAATCACAATAAGAAGAATATGGGCAGTTGGGTTGAGGTCCTCGATCCGACTGGATTTTTTTTTCCAAGTTATTTTTATTGTTTTAACTTTTCCACAAACAAACAACAAAATAAAATATATATACTGTAGATTAAAACAGTTTTCCTTGTTTAGGTCATATATTGTATCAATGACCGATCCAACGGGATTTTTAAACCCAATTGGGGAAGCCTGTCAGAGGGCCCCCATACACTGCATACATACTTAATCTGTGAGCATCTTATATCTGTCCATGTACCGGGCCATAAGTCAATAGGAGCTGCGCTGATTCTATTGTTTTAAATCAATTCAGAAAGAGATTTTTCCAAAAAAAACTTTGCTAGTAATAGTCCAAAAAACTCAAATTTTTAGAGGTTTTTGAGGTACAGGCATGGGACCTGTTATCCAGGATGCTCAGAACTTGGGGTTTTCTGGATAATGGATCTTTATACCTTGACTCTACTAAGTCATTTAAACATTAAATAAACCCAATAGGCTGATTTTGCTTCCAATAAGAATTAATTATATCTTAGTTGGGATCAAGTACAAGCTACTGTTTTATTACAAAAAGGAAATAATTTAAAAAATGTTGCCTTATTTGGATAAAGTGGAGTCTATGGGGGATGGCCATCCCATCATTCTAAGCTTTCTGAATAATGGGTTTCCAGATAACTTAACCCATAGTTATTGTTTAGCATTGTTCAGCGTAATTTTCCATTCGTACTTTTTTTTTATTTTGAGTCTCTGACCTTTCAATAATTCTCATGACATTCAAATAATTCTCATGATATTCGTAGTTTTAGAGTTTTTGAATTTAGTTGTGGTTTCAAAAAACCACTAAAATCGGCCTCCTCATGTAAATGTTCCCTTTCATGTATTTATATTAGGGATGCACCGATTAGGCCTTTTTCAGCAGGAATATTTCTGCCTGGCCGAACCGAATCGGAATCCTAATTTGCATATGCAAATTAGGGGCGGGAGGGAAATTGCATGACTTTTTATCACAAAACAAGGAAGTAAAAAATGTTTTCCCCTTCCCAAACCATATGCATATGCAAATTAGGATTCTAATTCGGTTCGGTATTCGCCCGAATCTTTCCCGAAGGATTTGGGGGTTCAGCCGATTCCAAAATAGTGGATTCGGTGCATCCCTAATTTATATACAACAGGGTTTTATGTTGCTTCACTCTTCTTCCATTAGAGGGACTACTCATATTTTATCCTATATATATATATATATATGTATTAATATTGCCTGGATTTTCCAACCTGAAGCCGGGGATGAGCGTAGAATTCATTGAGGAAATCCATAAGCAGGTCAATCTTCAAAGAGCTGACGCACAGGACCACGTGCTTCTCTGTCTGAGCCCGGTATCGGCTGTAATTCCCACCAGACTTCTGTCTTTCCATCCATAGGAAGACGAGCTGCTCAAACTGACACAAAGAACAATCGGTTAGTATCTCCCTGTACTTGGACAATGAGTATCTTGCCCTTTACTACCTGATTCTAGAATACAATAATACAATTGCAATAATCTTATGCTGGCTTTATGATATCTCTGGCAAGCAATGTGCAAACTGAACCATTCCTGCTGAGTTGTGCTTAGTACAGAGAGGGATACCTATGCTGATATTCTTACATGGTATCTGTAAATGCTTTGTGCAGTCTTAGGGATTTGCTCAGTAACTGTTGCATAGGGTGGGTGTATTTGTTGCTACTGGTGCTTCTACTTGCTTTTTTCCAAGCAGCCGCATTACTGCAAGCATTCTAGATACCAGTCGCATAACAGCAATGTACTGGAATCCCCAGAAAAAAAAATCTGCTGCGGGGCCTGCAAAGTATGTAAGAGAGCAGCAGGGGGGGGGGATATCATAAAGCTGTAGAGGAAGCAGACCCTGCAGTCCGGACCCCAGGCCTAAGTCTGCATCCTCAATAGTTATGCCACTCTTGTGTCATAAATTTATAGCTCTGCATGTTTGATGAGGTTGGGAAATGAGTGGACCTTTGCCTGTTTTGCCATTCATGTACAAGGCCAAATCGGGCTGTTCCAACTGTTGGCAGGGCAGGACTTGAACTAGGGTTAGGCATAAAGGGCACTGGCCTAGGGTGCAACAATGGTGGTGGGGGGGGCGCTAGGACTCTAGGCACAAAGTTCTTCTGCCTCTGCTACCGGCACCGCCAGACACTTTGGTTGGTGGAAGCAGTTTGGGACTCGGAATTGTAAACGACAACAGAAAAGAGGGAGATGAATGACCAACAGTGAGTGAGAGGGGGTGGATTTTTGGTGTTGCAGCAATGAATGTGGGAGGCTCAAGGCAAAGTTGTACTGTCTCAGTAACAAATACTACTTGGCCCAGCTTTAGGCAGGGGCCGGCAACTGGATCCATTATAAAACCCTAACAGAGACCTGTTGAGAGAAGACTGCATGAGTTCTCTGATGTTGTTCTCACCAGATGGAATTTTCAACCCTACCCAATATTGGCACAGGCCCCTGGCCCCCTGGCCTCTCCAGACCAAGACAGCAGGTATTATCGGTATCGGTATTATCGGTATTATGGCCGACTGTACAGGGCATTGGGTGGCCATACAGACAGAATCAGCAGCAACAGAACAGAAAGTCAGAGAAGTGACAGCAGAGGCAGAAACACAGAGGCTCAATGGGATCAGGGTGAGAGTTAGAGAAGAGAGGGCCTTGACTGTCAGGGGATGATGGGAGATGTAGTATAAGAAAACATAATAGCTATCCTGCTATATATTGTATGTAATCTTACCAAATCTACCCGCATAACACAGGCACACTTTCCATACACACTATGAAGAGAACCCTGATTCTATTAATTCTACACCTCTGATAATAGGTGGCCCGTTTTACTGCAAAGGGAACAGGAGAGGCACTAAGGACCACTTTTTGTGACTGTCCTAAAATACAGGGACAACTATAAGACACAGGGACAACTATAAGCTAATACTCTTTTCCCCCTTGCCTGGATGGAACATTGACAAGCAGAAGGTGACCGTTGTTACCTGGATGGGCAGCACAATGAGTGCCACGCAGATCATAATGACAACCAGGAGCTGCGATGGCCAGATCTTTGGGGTGACATCTCCGAAGCCCACAGTGGAGAAGGTGACAATGCAGAAGTACAGCGAGTCAAAGAGGGTGAGGTTATTGCCTGCTCTCTCTAGATGCTGAATCCCACAGATGCTGAAAGAGAGACAATAAAGTGATCAAGAAGGCAGAGAATATGACATGATGGCAAAGATGACATCATCAGGAGTAAGAGATTTGGATGACATCAAGTCTGTAATTCTAAATATGGTACAATTTCAAATATAACAGGGTAATCCAAAATGGCGTTCAATGACTGCAATGCTTCAGCGGGTATAGTGGGTTTAATCTCAGTGGAGAAGAAGAAGCCCCCTCTCTGAGTTGACCTGCAACCCTCCGGTTTCTTTTAAACTACAACCCCCCAGCCTCCCCCAACACAAAATGCTGGAAATTATACTTCAAAAAGAGTTAGAACACCATAGTTTAGACATGCCTCTAGTAAATAATGTGTAATTAGCCAATTTATGTGAAGGAAATACTCAGGCAGCCATATAAAACCATAGAGGGGCTTACCAGGTGAACATGAGGCAGATGAGGGTGCATATCAGAATGAAGACCTGGTTAAACATGGCCGAGTGGGTCCTCTGAATGGCTCGATGCAAGTCATTCTAGAAAAGCAAAGAACAGAATCCATTATATTTGGGTTTGTTCAAATACTGAATAATTGAGAAAAAATGTGGTGGAATCCCAAAGTGATTCATAAGCCCTAGTTGCATATTTGAACTTGAGCAAAAGCTCAACAAATGGTCATCATCTAATCATCATCAAATAGTCATCTTGGAGTTGGCCAAATTCTGGATTTAATGCATCAGCTGTCATTCACTAGATTGCACCAGACCCATCAAAGCTAGTATCCCACTGGCTGATTAAGCTGCATCTTACGGTACTGATGGTTTTGCACCATGGTTAGCACCAGTAGCCCTCTGTCATGATTTGTCCTTCATAAAGCCATGCAGATTGCTACTTACAGTATAACAACCACAGATGTCAGACTTACAGGCCTTTAATTGCCAGGCGGAGATCATGGGTTTTTTTAAAAAAAATTGCAATTGCGTAACCTTTTCGCCAATCCTTGGTACCATACCTCCTAAAATGGAGATTGAGAAAATCAAAGAAAGTGGTCAGGCTAAAGCTGAACAAAGTAATCATGGGTGTATTAAATCAGGCCCAGGGCCCCTTGTTCACATTCATTTTGCTTGAACATTGAAGTATGATGTCCTCTGTTATCTACTAACAACCTGTTTGGGATTAGCTTTATATACAGTACACTGAGGAAAAGGACAATTTAAACACATTTGCTTTTACCCTCTGAAAACAAAATCCCTCGATTTTTTAATGGAGTCCAAATTTTAACCTGCATCTTTTTACCACTGATGTACGTTTAAAGGTTTTTGTAATGAATCTTAGCAAGTGAAGCAATGTGTTCCTTATTTTCTATTTTTGCTTTTTTATTTATTTATTATTGCTGAACCTAAAATAAGGGTCTGTCCCCTCTGACTTTAAATTTTTTCAATGGATTTCTCTTCATTGCTGGCATTAGAATCTTTACGAAATTTTAACAGAGCCAACTGCTAGTTTCAAAATAAGGGAAATAATGTGCATTTGTGATACACAGGTTGTGCCCGCACTGCTCCCCTCCTCACAAGCGCACGGGAGCAAGCGCAGGAGCACTGGGGAGCTGTGCGTCCCCAGTGCTCCACAGAAAGTGGCTGGGTGGCATGCCGCCCCTCACATTTTGCTGTCCTAGGCCCGGGCCTTTGTGGCCTTGCCACAAATCCGGGCCTACATACATAGATTCTGTAATAAGATTAAGAGTTGTTGATTGGCAAATGCTAACTATTCATAGGTTGCTATGGGTTACTTTGCCTAGAGCTTGCCCCTCTTAAATCACTTACCAAAATGTTTTTACTTACTATCATGTTCTCCAGCGCGTGCTTAGCCAACCAGCAATTGAGGAAAACAGGAATGAAGACATTCCTCAACGGAGGCCAGAAAATCTGGGAAAGAAAAGACCAAAGTCAATGTAAGCGAATCCCCAAAGGAAATCAGTGAGTGTGGAGGAGGAGGAGAGGGAGAAGAAGGACTGACACAATACAGTCATTCCTTTATTTGTATGGAAACTACAAAGAACACAATATCTATGGTAATGTGGGAATGTACAGATATCAGAAAGTCTTCTCCCCCCAGACAATTTCCCCAGCAATAATTCATATACAGATGTAAGGACTGGGCTGCCTCTGATGAAATGCAAAATGAAAACATCTAGGAGTATCTGAATTTATACTATTGTGCTTGTGCTTACATAGAAAAGGATGGAAAGATAACACAATGTGCATAAAACATTCAGTTTCTATTTGGAGCAGCCATACTGCTTGTCTGGGTTTCCTCATAAACTGTAACAGCACTCCTAGTGGTCATAATTGTGGTGCTTCTTCTAGTGAAAGTCTTCTCAGATAGTAGAGAGTAGGGTTTTACCTGAGAAATGGGCAGATAATTGACAGGCAGGTTTGAAAATAGGTTGAGGATTGCATTAGCAAGGGGATGTGCCTTGTCCAAAGGGGTCTCCATATGCCCTACTTTATAATATGTTCTGTGGCCCCTTGGTCAACTATCAGATGTACTTGATTTGGCCCAGTTGATGGATAGCCAAGTCAAGCCAAGATCTGCTCTCATTATTATTTCTGTAAACCCTTTGCTCATTGGCAAACAGCACTTTTGCAAGGTAGTAGAGATCTGATTCAGGGTTGCCTGGGAACTGTGGTCAGGGGCCAGATGTGGCCCCAAAGATGAAAAGTCACAGGTCACAAAAGGGGTGGAACTTGTGGGTCATTTGGTGGCTCATGGGTTGGGTTTTGCATAATTGGGTGGGTAATTTACATAAGAGGGGTGTGGTCATGCATACAAGGGGCATTTGTTTCATTGGGGCCCCATTTTTCTTGTTTGCATGTCCCACCACCCAGAGGACCCAGTTGACTAGAGGACCCTGTTAACATTGAAGTATGGGGCTCCATGATAACTGATAGTGATGATGATGTGATCAGCAAGTCTCCTATAAACCTCGAGAATCTGCCAGATCTGCATTTTGGTAAAGATGAAAACCCTGAGTTAAAGGGGAAATAAACCTAAAAAGACAGAGGCAGAGGAGGAGAGAGTGTCTGTCTCTGAGAAACAGCCATGTTTGCTGAAGCTGTTGGAGAAATAATATCTGTAGCATACACTTCCCATCGTCCCTTATATTGAGAGTGTGTTTAACAGAGAGAGAGACAACCACAATGAGTGGGACGTGGGCCTGTTCGACAGGTTCTATTTAGGTACCATGAAAGCTGGAAATGTAGACTATAAGGAAGGAAGTAGAGAATGTAAATATGTAAGACAACTATGTGAAAGAGATGGAGGAAGGAAACAAAAACCTTTATCTGTTGGCCAATGCAGAAAGCACCATTAAATAAACTAAGAAGGACAATTTTGGACTTTAGGGCCAACAATCGGATTACAACGGTGGGTATATGAGCAGTCGGAGCGAGGACCGGATCAACTAGCCTATGCGCTCCCCAATCCAATGGGAAAATAAACCCTGCCTGATGGACAGCTGGCTGATTTTTGGGCAGATATCATTTGAGTAGGCCCAAATAAACCGTAGAATCAGTGACTGAACTGGCAGATTTAATGTGATCGTGGATGGCCACTTTTAGGGGCATGTTTCTGCCCTGGGGATAAGTAAATGACTCCAATTCAGGGTTGGACTGGGGTGCTACCCCACGGTCCCCACACCCCTTCTGGGGTCCCATCTGCCATCCCCTTCAGCTAGCATATTCACCTTAACATTCTTTTTCCGCAATTGGGGAGAGAGGGAAGCGAGGGAGCGATGGTGGAGGACAGACGGGGATCAGGTCTGGGTTGTCATGGCCCACAGGGTTTTTTACCCGTGTTCCATCGGCTCAGTACAACCCTGCCCTTAATTTTTTGTTCTGTAGCATTTAACACCTAGGTATTTTGATCCGTTTCATGAGCCATTGTTTTTCAAGAGAATTTGTGCACAAGCAGCCCATTGGGTAGTGTTGGCAGGCACAGATGGAGAAAGGGCGACAGAGAATAAATGAAATAAATACACCGAAGAACTAAAGGGGAAGCAAACACTCACCGTGACAAAGAAAGGCAGAGTGTTCATCATCTCTAGGATGAAGGGAATTCGGAGGAGCTGCTCCCATATGTTTCCCTGGCAAAATAAAGCAGCGTATCAGTCGACAGGACACCCATTTATTAGTCACGGCTTTAATTAACGGTGCAAGTCTGTCATTGGCAAGAAGAGCTGTAAATATGGACTTGGTCTGCTCCCAGGTAAAGATTGGCCACTTAAATGCGTTCTAAACGAGCCAGATACTGACACTAATGTTCTAAAGAATATGAAAGGGACAGCAAACTTTCACATGGGACTATCAATAAGTGAATATGTCATTATTTTAAAATTCTGCAGGAGCGACTCCCTAAATTTATATCAAGGATTGGGGGAATTTACCTTGTATCCAAGGTAGGTGAGAAGCATCGTCTCCCAAAAGCTAATTAGCGCCACTAGTACCTGTTTATGGAGAGAAAGGGAGAATTGAATGCAGGGAAACAAGTAAATAATAAAACAAGGCAATGGGGCTGGACAATAGTACGTATATTGGAGGGGGGGAGTCAGAGCAAAAGCAGCTAATGAGTCCAAGGGGCTATTAGTACTCCCTAGTGGTAGAGTCCTGACACCCACTTATAGCTTATTTCTATGACACTCCTCCTCTCCATGTGTTTCTGATCTAAACCTGCCTAATTAATCTCTCAGCTATTAGTCTTAGGGCTAGTCCACACGGGGAGATAGCCCTGCGTTTGCGGTCGCGGCGACAAAGCGCCGCGCCAGTCGCCGCGACCGGCGCAGGCGACAGTTTTGTATGGGCGCCTATGTAAAAACGCCTGTGCTAACCACACGAGGCGATGCGCTTTTCAACAGTCGCCTGAAAAAGCCTGGCGAGGCATTTTCAGGCGACTGTTGAAAAGCGCATCGCCTCGTGTGGTTAGCACAGGCGTTTTTACATAGGCGCCCATACAAAACTGTCGCCTGCGCCGGTCGCGGCGACTGGCGCGGCGCTTTGTCGCCGTGACCGCAAACGCAAGGCTATCTCCCCGTGTGGAATAGCCTTTAAATGTGTTGTAAATCTCATGGAGTAGAAACCCCAGTTGCCTCTTGGTAACAAGCACATGAGACCTTGGTAGTGGCACCTCCCGATGTAAAACCCTTAGTGCTCAGCACAATGGCTCCTCCCAGACTCTCCCAATATCCTACATATCCAATCACAGGCCATGTCTCAGCAATAGGATATTCATCAACACATTCGGGGCAAAGAGGATGGTAAAGTGATGGTGTCCCCAAAATTTTATATCTTTTACAAAAAAAGAAAAGGCCCAGAACTAAACCACTTACCCACTGTCTGCTTACCTGAAGCCCCCATAGGGGAAGAGGTCTGTTCACCCAAATTATTGGGGTCCTAAAGGGAAAGTTGGGAAAATGGGAATTTAATAATAAGTCAGGTCATTGGGTCACCCTGAAGTGAGAGGGACAGACTCATGTCCCATAGTTCCCTCCTGTCTATGTCACTGTATCACCCTGCAGTGGGAGGGACAGACTCATGTCCCATAGTTCCCTCCTGTCTGTGTCACTGTATCACCCTGCAGTGGGAGGGACAGACCTCATGTCCCATAGTTTCCCTCCTGTCTGTGTCACTGTATCACCCTGCAGTGGGAGGGACAGACTCATGTCCCATAGTTCCCTCCTGTCTGTGTCACTGTATCACCCTGCAGTGGGAGGGACAGACTCATGTCCCATAGTTCCCTCCTGTCTGTGTCACTGTATCACCCTGCAGTGGGAGGGACAGACTCATGTCCCATAGTTCCCTCCTGTCTGTGTCACTGTATCACCCTGCAGTGGGAGGGACAGACTCATGTCCCATAGTACTGTTTTCCCTGTCATGTCCCATAGTATCACCCCCCACTGTGCAGTGGGAGGGACAGACTCATGTCCCATAGTCTGTGTCACTGTATCACCCTGCAGTGGGAGGGACAGACTCATGTCCCATAGTTCCCTCCTGTCTGTGTCACTGTATCACCCTGCAGTGGGAGGGACAGACTCATGTCCCATAGTTCCCTCCTGTCTGTGTCACTGTATGCAGTGGGAGGGACAGACTCATGTCCCATAGTTCCCTCCTGTGTCTGTGTCACTGTCACCCTGCAGTGGGAGGGACAGACTCATGTCCCATAGTTCCTCCTGTCTGTGTCACTGTATCACCCTGCAGTGGGACATCATGTCCCATAGTTCCCTCCTGTGCCAGACTCATGTCCCATAGTTCCCTCCTGTCTGTGTCACTGTATCACCCTGCAGTGGGAGGGACAGACTCATGTCCCATAGTTCCCTCCTGTCTGTGTCACTGTATCACCCTGCAGTGGGAGGGACAGACTCATGGCAACCAATCAGGGTTTCAATATTTGCTCTCATTGTTCAACCTGCAGGTGGCTGAAAAAGCCAGTCACTTTTGGTTTGGTTGCTATGGGTTACTGCCCAGGTGCAAATCTGCCCAGTGTTTATAAATGAGTCTCAGTATTGTATCATACAGTGCCCCTCTATGTTTAATTCCCATAACAAGTAGCCCACGTTTCTTACCAGTCAAATTTCTGCTGTGCAGAATAATTCTGTTTAGTGCATTCCCAGCTGGAACAAGAGGAAAAACAAATGGTTGGTGGAGACATTACTATAGAGAAATACCTAAATGAAGGAACATGATACAGGTTTGGGACCCCGGGGCAGCCAATTATCTCCTGTATGGGTTCAGTTTTAACACCTCTTTCGATTTTTGTCGAACAGATTATTAACCCCCACGTTCCTTTACATAAATCTTTCATAAAGGACACCAGTGTGGAGAGCCTTTACACGTCCATCCCACATGATGGGGGTGTGGAGGCGGTCCGCGTCGAGCTTGACCAAGATCCATCATTAGATGGTGCCCAAGTTTGTTGTACAATGTTTGGAAATGGTACTCTATAATAATCATTTTGTCTTTCAGGATAAATGGTACCTACAATTGCTATGGGGTCGTAAGATGGTTCCGTTTCATCGACGATATGTTCGCTTTACGGATGGGGCCGCATTGGACCCTCGAGGAGTTTGTACATGATATGAACTCCTCATTGGCTTGTATAAAATTTACGGCACATGACAGTCAGGGAGATATCTCCTTTTTGGATACTATGGTTTGAAAATGTGGTAAGGTTCTGTTAACTGATTTGTATGTGAAACCCACTGATAGAAATACTTTACTGCATTTCGATTCCTTCCACCCATTGTAGGTCAAAAAATCTTTACCAAACTCTCAATTCAGCAGAGTTAAACGTATTGTGAGTGATGAAAAACTGCTGGGTGATAGATTGGACGAAATGCAGGAAAAGTTTAGGGAGAGAGGTTACCCCAGCAATCTTTTACTAAAGCAACGGGAGGAGATAGAGCATTCAGAGAGTAAAAGATTAGTAAGGAAAGGCCGACAGCAAGGACACACTGATTGTATCCCCTTCGTCTCAAAATATAATGTATTAAGCCACCAGGTGGCCAATATTATAAGGAGACATTGGGGTGTTTTGAGGGATGGCATCCCTGGTGTAACTTGGTTTGAGTCACCACCAATGATGTCATATAAAAGGAATAGGACAATTGGATCTATGCTAACCAAGTCAGATTTGGCAGAAGAAAAGCCTAAACAGAGATTTCTGGGTCCGGTTAAATGTGGTACCTTCCCGTGTTTGAGCTGTAATTTCTGTTTGAACTGCCAGAAAGGTGATACAATTTACCATCCACGCATGGGCACCCCTATTAAAATCCGGGGATATTACACTTGTGCAACAACATTTGCCATTTATGTAATAAAATGCCCATGCGGACTGATGTACCTGGGGCAGACAAGCCGCACAGTTAGGGAACGCATCAGGGAACATAAGTCAGTCATTCGCACTAAGAAAGTGGAGCAGGCAGTCGCTTCGCATTTTGTAGAGAAGGGCCACGGAGTACAGCAGGTTATTGATCATGCACCTAAATGCGACGAGGGGGGGATCAGACCAAAGGGCTTCTTAAGAAAGAAACCATGTGGATTAGAAGACTAGAAACCCTCACAACCCTGGGATTAAATAAGGAATACGATCGACAAGCTATTTTTTAATTTTTTAAAAATTTGTGTCTTACAGATGTTTAGAACTTGGGCAAACTTGTGAAGGTTCAACCATTTAAGAGTTAACGGGACATTGTAGCAAACCTGTTGGAAATTGTAACAAATTTGTAAACAAGAAGCCAACGCAATATGTTTCTCTATAAAAAGCTGTATTGTTGAAGTGTCTGGTAAGCTTGAAAAAAGCCTCTGTGTAGCCTGAAATGTCGCTTATACAGGTCCTGCCAGTGTTCCAATAAAGGCATTTTTATTTATAAAAAAGACTTGTGGTGCTGTACTTTAATCAATACTTGTGAGAGGATTGGAAGGTGGCCAGTCAGGGTACATTCACCAGGACCCACAAATTGAAAAAGTTTGGGAGCTGATTCTACCAAATAAACAGGTATGGGACCTGTTAACCAGAATGCTCTGGACCTGGGGTTTTCCAGATAAGGTATCTTTCTGTAATTTGAATCTAAGAAAATCATGTAAACATTAAATAAACCCAAAAGGCCGGTTGTGCTTTTAATTATATCTTAGTTGGGATCAAGTACAGGCTACTGTTTTATTATTACAGAATACATTCTAAAAGTTTAAATTATTTGATTAAAATGGAGTCTAAGGGAGACGCCCTTCCCGTAATGCAGAGCTTTTTGGATAACAAGTTTCCGCATAACGGATCCCACAGCTGTAGAATATATATAATGGAAGAAGAAGGGGTGCAACAAACTCACCATCCTCCCTTGCTCTCTCTTGGGTCATCAAGAAGGACCCGTATAATATACAGGAGGCAACTCAGTAACTTCAGGGAACAGTTAAAGACTCTGACTCTCAGACCTGTAGAGAAGACAAAAAGCAATGGGTAAGAATGGAGGAGGGAAAAGGAATGGGGAGTATTTTCCATAGAGTTGCATTTTGGAGGTGCAGAGTGGTGGAAGTTCCAGTCATAGGCAGACCCCCAGAGCTGAACATACAGTATATATAGGAAGGCTGAGGAACACTAGTGAGCAGATTTATTAAGGGTCGAATTGAAAATTTAAATTAGAATTTTCAGATTTTTCTTTATGGTCTGAACTGTCAAATTCAACAAGTGAATTATCTAAATTCAAATCAAATTTTTTATAAAATTCGAATTCGATTTTCGAGTCTGGCCCTTTAAGAATTCGAATTCGACTATTCGCCATCTAAAACCTCAAGTCAATGGGAGAGGTCCAGTGACCCATTTGAAGATGTTTGCAGTGTGATTTTATCAATCAATACATTTTTCCGAAAATTTACTGTGTTCCTTCTGAGATGGCAGATTTTCAGATTCAGAATTTTTCCAGCCTCGGGGTATAATAAATACCTAAACATTTGTTGGTTTTTTTCCACAAAAAATTCGGATTTTATGGTAAGAAAAACACAAATTTTTCGGGTTTTTCGCATTCAGACTTTAATAAATATAGTGAACCTTGACAGCATTGTAGATAGACTATACAAACTGAACTGAAACCATCTCATGACTTAAAGGAGAACTAAAGCCTAACTAAAGAAGTAGGAGAGAAATGTTGTATGTTGTGCTTCTGTACCGGCCCAAGGCAACCACAGCCCTTTAGCAAAAGTAAAGATTAGTGATGGGTGAATAAATTCTCCAGGCATGGATTCATGACAAATTTCCATATTTTACCAATATTGGAGTGCATAAAAATTTACGTGAGTCAAAATTATTCGGATGCCCATTGACTTCAATAAGTTTTACAAGCTTTTTGCCTTTTTTGCAATTTTTTTCGCCGTTTCGCAAATTTTTTTGATTCGTCCATCACTGGTAAAGACCTGTGTCTCCAAAGATGCCCCAGTAGCTCCCCATCTTCTTTTCTGCTGATTCACTGAACATGCTCTGTGCTGCTGTCACTTACTGAGCTTAGGGACCCACTCACAATATACAGTACACATAGAATAGAAATGTCACAATATAAGGCTGATTAGTAATTAATACAGATAATTACTACATGGCAGCACAGAAACCAGTGCAATTAGCATCAGAATTGAATAATCAGCAAACCTGTAGCATCAGTTTATATTACAGGGGAAGCTCATTTTCTGCTGGATAATTAGTGACGAGCCCTAAGCTTAGCTTCTCAACAGCCAATCAGAGCCCACTGAGCATGTGAGTGTCACAGACACTTTCCAAGATGGTGACCCCCTGTGACAAGTTTGAAGTCCTGGATCATTGCTGCTATTGACAAGCTCAAACTTTAGCCGCATGCAATAAGTTCACTATATAAAATATGCCATTTTTTTAGCTATAATAATTATTAGGGTTTAGTTCTCCTTTAAAGAAAGACTTCTATGCTGGGAACATGTGTAGGATGGAACATTCTATCTGTGTAATTGTTAAGGTGCATTTACAGGGCAGGTGGTGACACATGGGCTGCTCTGCTGGTTACACAGGTGAGTGGCTAAATTGAACATTTATCAGGAATAACTGACAGATCAGATTAATTTACTTCCGGTTGGCTAATGGCCATGGGCTTATTGACCTGAAGGAATCTATGGCAGGAAAATGCAGATAAGAGAGGCCGTTGGGTTCATGATGCTCTGACTCTTGTTTGAGCAGATGTTGGCGCAATATAAATACTAAAATTACTTGTAAATTACTTAATAATAATAATAATAATAATAATGTTTCAAGCAAGAATGGGTCCTGTCTCTCTTTGAACGAATACCTGGAAATCCGAAGCCCTGGGACAAGGAAGAAATACTTACTTGATCTCTGATTCTTTATAAAAAATAATTTTAGTCGTTCCTTAAACGAGTTTTCATTTACATAACATTCCACATGGACCCTGAAAAAAAAAAATTAAAAAAAAAGAATGTTAGCAATGTGCTTAGTACTGCATTTTCTTTTCTGATGGAAACAGAGGTTATGGGTGGAATTCCCCAATAATAGGCAAAAGGCAGTTACCATCAATTAAAATCTCATGAAGAATCAGAATGTTTATGTCAAGGGCTAAGTTTATCCAATCAGCAGTCAGGTCACTTGTCTAGTGCAGATAGATTAGTAAAAGCCAACATCTCATTGGTTGCTGAGGGTTAGTATACCTGGGCAATATTTGCTTTATTATTACCTTTCATCTACTAATGAGCAGGTTTCAGGATTAAAACCCAAAATGTGCCGTAAATGCAAAAACACCCAATTTTTCAAAACGCATCAGTTAATAGTGCTACTCCAGCAGAACTCTGCACTGAAATCCATTTCTCAAAAGAGCAAACAGATTTTTTTATGTATAATTTTGAAATCTGACATGGGGCTAGACATTTTGTCAGTTTCCCAGCTTCCCCCAGTCATGTGACTTGTGCTCTGATAAACTTCAGTCACTCTTTACTGCTGTTCTGCAAGTTGGAGTGATATCACCCCCTCCCTTCCCCCCCCCAAAAGCCTAACAACAGAACAATGGGAAGTTAACCAGATAGCAGCACATGACGAGGCAAAATGACCAATACAACACTAAACCAATATTACAACAAAAAAAAACTACACTTGCTGGTTCAGGAATAAAATGTTATATTGTAGAGTGAATAATTTGCAGTGTAAGCTGTGTAATTTAGAAATAAAAACGACATCATTAAACTCCTGACAGAATCCCTTTAAGAGTTTAACAGTAAATTTGTAAAATTGTAATCCCCCAATTCGAATGTAAATTAGAATGTGAGATTTATTACACATCCACCATGGAATCAGTTCTTCTCTTTCTGCATCATTTGAAATCCTGGCAGGGAAGGAGGGACTAAACACTGATGTTACAAATTGTAACAACTTCTCCACAGCTTACAGACAGCATGCAGGAACTACATAACCCACAATGCACTGCACTGGGATGTTCCTTTCCTTATTGAAATCAAGTAACAGTAGTCAGACAGATCAGCAGGAGAGCAGGGGACTAGGCTTAGGGAACTGCCAGAAACCATTACAAATCATGAAAAGTCTGCATATTTTTTAATTTTTAATGTATATTGCAAAAAACTTATGTTTTTGTGGAGTTCCCCATTAAATAACCCCCCATTCGAGTGAAAAAAATTCACATGAATGCGAAATTTGATAAATCTGCCCATTAGTATGATGTAGAGAGTGATATTCTGAGACAATTTGCAATTGGCTTTCATTTTTATTATTTGTGGTTTTTGAGTTATTTAGCTTTTTATTCAGCAGCTCTCCAGTTGGCAATTTCAGCAGTCTGGTTGCTAGGGTCCAATTTAACTAGCAACCATGCATTGATTTGAATAAGAGACTGGAATATGAATAGGAGAGGCCTAAATAGAAAGATTAGTAATAAAAAGTGGCAATAGCAATACATGTAGCCTTATAGAACATTTGTTTTTAGGTGGGGTCAGTGACCCCCACCATTTGAAAGCTGGAAAGAGTCAGAAGAAAAATCTTCATAAATAATGAAGACCGATTGAAAAGTTGCTTAGAATTAGTCAATCTATAACATAATAAAAGTTAACTTAAATGTGAACCACTGCTTTAAGGTGCTCTGGCAAAGCAGTAAGCACACGGTGCAATGTATATATATATACACACACACAGGTAGGGGATCCGTTATCTGGAAGCCCATTATCCAGAATGCTCCAAATTACAGAAAGGCCGTCTCCCATAGACTCCATTTTATCAAAATAATCCAAATTTTAAAAAATGATCAGTTTTGTACTTGATCCCAACTAAGATATAATTAATCCTTATTGGAGGCAAAACCAGCCTATTTCAGGGTTTATTTCATCTTTATATGATTTTCTAGTAGACAAAATATGAAGATCCAAATTACAGAAAAATCTGTTATCCGAAAACCCCCAGGCCCCGAGCATTCTGGATAACAGGTCCCATACCTGTATGTTTATTTCTATTTATAAAGCCCTGCCTCTATATAAATTTCCACTCTACTCCGCTACAGGCATAAAAATGTGATTAATCAGTCTAATGAGCGATCCTGGGAATGAATTGGCTGCTGAACAAGCTCCTGGGGAAAGAAAAGCCACCCGTCTGAAAATGAATTCTGCAATATGTTTATTCAGGGTTGGCTGGTAATTTCATGCTTGAGAGGGACTTGAAAGTACAATTGCAGGCTGGGAACAGAAGGGGCAGTGGAGGAAAAAGGAGATAGAGGGATAGGGGGGGCTGAGGAGGAGGAAGGGAACAGAATTAAAGTGGAAAGATAAACAAATAGAAAACTGTAGAAACAGGAGCAAAGTGACACATCTGCAAGACAAACTTTAGAAAGTGGATCAGGGGAAGGTATCCGGGTACTCTCCCGGTGCTGAAGAACTACACCTCCCACAATTCCCTGAAGAGTGCCTGAAATAGACTACGAGTAAAGGAGACTCAACAAAAAGGAGGGTCATCAATCATGTCAAATAATTCCGCAGGACTTATCGGCTTTGCACCTGGTGACCCGATGCCGTAATTGATCTGTCAGTTTTGATTTGTCACCAGAAAATAACTACTGTGCCAATGGGGACCAAAAATTCAACAGGTGCAAAATGTGCTCCAGTTCTAGTAATGCGGGGCAACTAGTCAGCAAGTCGTATGGACTGCTCTGTTTGAAAGAAAAATGTCATAGGTTGCTAAGGAGTACTAGACCTGGGGCAAAGTTTACTTTAATAAAATTATCATTGCTTATCTGGGGCTGCAGAGAAACATCAGTATTCATGAGTCTGCTTGTTGTGCATTGAGTTGTGCTTTGTTCTAGTTATTTGTTTTTTTGGTGCAGTCTCTGACTGTCCCATTATCTACCTGCCTGTCCTGAACTGTGCCTGTTCTAAGTGCCCAACATCTGCCTGTCTCTTGCTGAACTGTGCCTGATAAAATGCCCAATATATGCCTTCCCTTTGCTAAACTGTGCCCCTCGCTTTGCACCCTAGGCACGTGCCTACTCTGCTTCATACCCCTAGTTATGGCCCTGGATTTAACTGCCCAACATCGGCCTACTTTTTGCTGAACTGTGTCTGATCTAAATGACCAATATCTGCTAGCCTGTTGTTGAACTGAGCCTGATTGAACTGCCCAATATAAGCCTGCCTTTTTGTTAAACTGTATCTGATCTAACTGCCCATTATCTGCCAGCCTCTTATTAAACTGTGCCTAATTTAACTGCTCAATAATATCTCAATGCTGAACTGTACCTATACCTGACTGTCCCACTATTTGTCCGCCTCATGCTTGATTGTCTGATTGTCCTGCTATCTCCTGTTTGTTACTGAATGGTGATTGGCCCAAACTTTGCCAGTTATCAGAACCACTCTGGATGTTCCGCTTAGCTGTCTTGCATGACTAGTAGTGGAAGTAGCAGTAGTGACAGAGGTCTGGATCTTACCAGTAATAAGGCAAGTGTACATTGTTTCTGGGTGAAACTTTCTGAAACCATAGAGGACAATAGAACCTCTCCTTGCAAGACAACGATTTTTTATTGACAACAGCATAATGCCAAGGCAAACAAAGTTTCACCTTGAGCCTCCTTGATTTAACCTCCTAGGGTTCCATGTTTCTTTGAAAACATTTTACATACACAACATCTTCAGGCACCATAATGTAATTCATGCTTGGAGAGAAAACGTAATTATTACACAAAGTCCATGGTTGACCAAATAGAAATGGTACCATTAAGAACTTGGCTCTACCATAGTCTTTTCATCCACACAAGGTCTTATTTTGTGCCCACGCATTTCATCCATTTAAAGATTTTTTTTTATTTGGTAGAGATTACGACTTACACTTTTCCCTTCTTTTCAACCCAGTTTTTGAAAGCCCAGCAAGGAGAGTTCTGACTATGCGTTATATCTCTGTCTCAGACCCCAGCCCACAAACACCACAGTCCTGTACCCTGTTCCTTTCATAATCTCTGCTCTAAAGGGGAGCTAAAACATTTTTTATGAACACCACCTTCTACTAAGCCATATCATTCCAAACATAATCAATGTGTGGCATAGAAACATTTACATCTATCTGGGAAGGTTTGTCTTTACTTGGGTGATCTCAGAACCTATACTCTGCTTATACTGCTAAGTTGTCCCTTTTTAAGTAAATTGACTGTATGAAAAAATACAAGTAATGAGGTTTGGGGTGACACTCAAAACCAATTTAATGACATCAAATTTTGGGTCTGTCTTGTCCTAACAACATATAATCCATAAGGAGCAGGGTTGGTGGGCATCACTATATAAGGAGAAATTATACTTATAAACTTTGTTTGTTACTTTACCTATTTTGTTGATCAAGAAAGGGTTTCAAAGAGAACTTCCAAAGATTCCTTATATCTAAACAGTCTAGGCAAGGTAACTTCTAATATACTCATATTTTGCAACTGAGGGGACTTTATTTATTATAATACACACATTTCAGTGAGTCATGTGACAGAAATGACATCAGAACTTACGTTTATAACTGATGACATCAGAACTCACCGTTTATAAGGATTTAATTTACAAGATATTCATGGCTTTTGTGTATTATATATCTATAAATCTCATTACATCTTTGGCCTCTTAGCTGTGCATTCAAGAAAAAGATCGCTGGCTACTAATCTCAGGTGGACAAACTTGAAGATGGATATATATATGCAAGTTAACCCCAATCGCTTAAACCATTTAAACAATTTAAGCAAATCAAGCATAACGCTCTTTTAAAAACGATTGAGGTAACTAGCAGCCACACGGTAATCCTTACCGCATGGAACGGGATGGCCTGGGTGTCCAAACCCCAGGCCTTTCACTTGCAATCAAACAGTTCTTATCCAAATCAAAATGAACTCAGCTTTAGCTTGGCACTCACCGCGTCTATCTGATGGCCCGGGTGCTGTGCCCCGAACCCGTAGCTTGGGCGAATAAAATCTTCAAACAAGAGAATGCACGCACTCCTGGAGCCTTGATAGTTGAGGTAAAAGAGTAATTTTATTTCTTCATGTTAAAAGTAACGTCCTAACGCGTTTCGTATCAAAGATACGTAATCACATCATAGATGTGCCTATGATTACGTATCTTTTGATACGAAACGCGTTAGGACGTTACTTTTAACATGAAGAAATAAAATTACTCTTTTACCTCAACTATCAAGGCTCCAGGAGTGCGTGCATTCTCTTGTTTTAGCTGTGCATTCACCTAGAAAAATTCCCTCCCTCCTGATATTTGATCGGGACTTGTTCTGATATTGATTTGGCTCGGCTGAAAATCCCACCAATCAGTGACTGTGCAGAGAGCCCATCTGTGATACTAACCAGGCTATGTTTGTACATTTAGTATACTGTACCTCTCAACATTTGTAAGTCAAAAAATGTAGACAATCTGGGCATAACCATAATAAACCTGAAATCCCATACACTTCTGGTAAACTCTTCCTTTTTAAGGTCTATTTGACTGGGGACTGGAGGGGTTCGACTTGATGGACTTAGGTCTTTTTTTCAACCCAGTTTAACTTAACTATGGACTATACCAACTAAACCAGTAATTTTTGTTGTAACTCAACCCCTTTAAAGGAATACTATACCCCTGAACAATGTAGGTCTCTATAAAAAGATATTGCATGAACCAGCTCATATGTAAAACCCTGCTTCATGTAAACAACCCAATTTCATAATAATTAACTTTTTTAGTAGTATGTGCCATTGGGTAATCAAAAATAGAAAATTGCCATTTTGAATAATAAGGGCCGCCCCCTGGGACCATACCATGCACACAAAGGACACACACATGTAAGGTCACATGAGCCAATTAACAGCCAGAGTTCTGTCTTTTACTCTCACGCTACTTCCTGTTACTGTTAGAGCTGCAGTATTTCTGGTCAGGTGATCTCTGGGGGGGCATAGAATAATATATAAAAGGGCAATATTTACTGATATTTATATTCCTGTTTGGTAAGATTCTTTACTAGGCCACTTAATAATACGTTTTCATTCGGGGATTATAGTTTTCTTTTAAAGGGGTGGTTCACCTTTAAGTTGACTTTTAGTATGCTATACGGTAGTCTAAGCAACTTTTCAATTGGTCTTCATAATTTATTTATTATAGTTTTTACATTATTTGCTTTCTTCTTAAGGCTCTTTCTAGCTTTCACAGGAGGGTCACTGACCCCATCTAAAAAACAAATGCTCTGTAAGGCTACAAATGTATTGTTATTGCTATTTTTTATTACTCATCTTTCTATTCAGGCCTCTCCTATTCATATTCCAGTCTCTTATTCAAATCAATGCATGGTTGCTAGGGGAATTTGGACGCTAGCAACCAGATAGCCGAAACTGCAAACTGGAGAGCTGCTGAATAAAAATCTAAATAACTCAAAAACCACAAATAATAAAAATGAAAACCAATTACGAATTGTCTCAGAATATCACTCTCTACATCATACTAAAAGTTCATTTGAAGGTGAACAACCCCTTTAATTTTTCTGTCCATCTTTCAGGCTATTCCCTGTGTATCAGTCAAGGCCTTTCCACTACAACACACTCTTTATACTATTACAGTCATTATCAATACATTTTACCACATTCTGGCACATGGCTAATCAAAGGAAGAGCATTTTGTCGCCACTTACCCAGAATCCACGGTCGGCCCAGGGAAATTCACTCCCCCAAAGAACTTTAGATCCACCATGTTCTTACTTCAGTCTTCCACTTTCAACATATTAGAAATATATCTCTGTCTTGGTTTGAGGCCTACAGCTTTCACTTGTATGAGACCCACATGTATCCTGACACTAATGGTGTCCCAACGCCACCGTCTCCGTCACCGCCAAAATTTGAACCCCCTGGTTTCTTAGAAACAACTTTCAGTTCCTTCTTTACATAAAAGCAAAATAAAATAAGTCTTATTGAAAAGGAGCACAAGAACCTACGTACAGAACAAGAAAGCTTTTTCCTGGCAAATGAAGAGAAGAGAAGAAAATTAACGGCTTGTTAGCAATTTGGCTTCTCTTTTATTTCCTCCCACATTGTGTAATAGGTTTAAATCCCCTCTTTTTTTTTTTTCTAACGATGCCACCTCGTTAGGATGACAGAGACCATAGCAGGGACACTGATGCTTAAGGGGGGTTGCCATGACAATCTGGGCCTGCACAGGAGGCCAGCCCCTGGTACTTCTCTAAATATAGGGATTGAATAGCACAGGATGGGAAATCATGTTAGAAATACATTAAAGGGCTCAACAGATGTAATTTCAAGCTGACCGTGACAGGTTGCTCTGATAACCCAAATAATGGCTTTTTTCCCCCTATTAGCGGGCTCATTATATCCAAGTGTAGAACCCACTCACCTTTCAATGTAGCTATTGACTTGCTCAGTATTTGAGCGCTAAATTGTCAAGTGGAAAGATGGAGCAAGGAGCAAGCAGACCTCTGCTGTCATTGATTTAAGCCGGCATATACTGTATCTTCAGGGGACATGTAGTTGGGATATAAGAAATGTGGGTTGGATACAAGGGTAAAACTGTAGATCTCTAGCCAAGACAGAGATATATCTCTATTATGCCTTAACTGGATCATTACAGAACATTGGTTGTATGTGGAGTGGGGGATATCAAGTATAGTAGGGCAAATAGGTGACAGTAAGGCAAGATGTTGACAGTTACACTTTATATCACTGTTCATAGTTTGAGGCCACCGTCAGGAATAATTGGGCACCATACTACTAAGATATGATGGTCCTCCCCCCAGGGGATCACAACTGGTAACATCTGAGCCCTTCAGTAGTGGGCCCTGCCAGCAAATAGAATGGGACCCAAATAACAAAAACAGCCTGTTCACGTACAACCACACCCCTGACCCACCCAGTGACAATTCATTGTGCTGAAGCCCTGCCGCAAAAGCCCCCCCCCCTATGGCCCACTAATTGCATTTTTACATCTCTTGGGACCCTCTGCCACAGCGCCCCTGACTGCAGTACCCCCTGACCACCCCTGATGCTGACCCTAGAGGCCATTCAAAACTACTTCAGTACAGATGCCATACAGATGGAATGCCTACAAAATGCCTACTTTATTCAAACAATGGAGGCCCACAAGGATTCTGTCCTTTGCTCCAGTTCCTGTCAAAACGAACATTTCTCTGAATGGTCCCATGTAGGCTGTAGAGCAATGGCTCCCAAATTGTGATGCTAGCCCCCTGCTTAGGTTGGGGTTCTGGAGCAGTGGTGAGGACTTAACCTGAAGTCCAGTTAGATTGATATTTGAAGAGAATGCTTATAGGCAGAGAATAAATGAGCAGTTAGGGAGACTCAACTGCTCCAAAAGGAGACCGATGACTATATGCTCATATAATTATTCATTCTCTATTGAAAAGTCTTTTATTGGTAGCCTTCCTTAACAACTTACCTAAAGCCCAGCTTAATGGTCATTTAGGGTGTAATTCGAGTAGAATGCCTAGTTGCAGTGCTCTCCTAGATTTACCTAAAGCCCAGGGGCGAACTTGGGGCTGCTGCCGCCTGAAACACCCGGATGCCGCCCCCTCTCCCGCTCCATGCTTAAAACTTCAGAGTCAGAGCGGGTCAAAGGGAGGCTGTATCACTAGTGTAATGAGCACTATTGCGTTTTTTGCATTAGCGGAGTGGAATTTCCAGGTTAAAACACAGAAATTCGGTTCTTAATGTTACAATAGGTGGCTATTTCTGACCCGTTGTAACTGGCCGCTTACTACCGCCTGAGCCAAGGTTCTCACCTTCGCCTCATGGCAGGAGCGGCCCTGAATACGGCCCAAAACCAACTTAATTCACGTTCACTTCATTGGTGGTAGTGTTTGTTTTAAGCCTGATCAGAACAAGCACCAGCGTTCCTTTAGGGCTGCTCATCAAACACGGATGTATTCTACAAGCTGAACTCCCTTCTGTGCAGCCATGAAGAATTCATCTTAATTAGCTGCTAATGAGCATGAAGCATTGGGATTAGCATATTAGAGGATTGGGGCGGTTTTGCTAATTTAATCTTATCCATCTATGGGGAAGTGCTGTCGATCAGGAAGCAGGTCTAGGCCGGCAGGGGCTCATGAGGGCCGGGGCCCACAGCATTTTTTCCTGGTGTCCCGCCAGCCCAGTCCGACCCTGTCCAGAGGTTTTCTGTTTTACCAATATATATATTGAACTAGCTCATTATTTAGGGCCTCATGGGGCCCTCTATACCTTCAGTGCCCCTCTGCAGCAGGTAGGCGGTTCTCTGGGTTTGTGGGTCGGGTCGCAGGTCTTCTCAATAGCGAGTTTAACTCCTTTTTTTCTGATCACGTCTACTCAGGTCGGGTAGCGGGTCCAAGTGGGCAAGTATGTGGGTTGCGGGTCAAATTGGTTCCACGCAGGACTCTAGCCCATGAACTGCCCCTTAGAGTTAAGGAACCCTCCCTGTGCTGATTGGGGAATGCCCTTTCCTCCAGCTTCAGCAGATCTCTTCCACTACAGAAACAAGCTGGTTGTTGTACCTAAACCTAATGATATAATATATATTTGCATTTCTACTCATGGATGACTCCATTCTCTTGTTTTAGAATATAGAAGTCAAAGCAGCGTCCTCTAGAGAATATTACTGCAATCAGGGGGATATATTGTTGCAACCATGTTAAGGCATCTTTCTAGGGCCACACACCCCAAATCAGGATTCAGGGCTAATACAATCACTCATATAAAGTGTTGCGCCTGGTGTAGATATTGCTGTGACATTTTTAGACATTTAAATCAAGAAATTCATGGAGGAAAAAAAAAAAAAAAAGCACCTATTTTTGGTGATGGGATTTTAATTTGAATCTCTGGTAAACATCCTCGCCTCCTTCTGTCCAAAACAAATGTAGCTGTTCATCTCCGATAAAACGGCAGCGTAAATAAAGCACAGATGTCTGTCGCCCAGACCCAGACGCTTTCATGTGCTCCGAGATACTAAACAAATATGGGAGGGCAGTCGGCAGGGATTGCTTTACAACATGTGAGATAAGGATTCCAGCTTTACAGAGGAGCAAACAGAGGAGCGGGATTTACACAATGAGCGGCTAATGGATTTAGGGACCTACTTGCCACTTGCCTCCCCCCACAGCCCATAAACTGTCACTTGACTTGACAGAGTGTGAATTTATGATAAAGAACTTGACTCAAATTCTTGTCTGATGAAAGAAGTTTAATTCTAAGCAACTTCCCAATATCAATTCATCCCTCATTCTAATTGCTTTTATAATGATTTGTTAATTACAAGGATTGTTATTCCCGTTCAGTTCTCTGGGTCTGACTTTTGAAACGAATTACATTTTCTTCCATTCATTTTAAGTTACCCTTTAAAGGGTTGGTTCACCTTTAAATAACATTTTAGTGTGTTATAGAATGGCTAATTCTAAGCAACTGTTCAACTGGCCTTCATTTTTCCTTTTTTTTATAGTTTTTGAATGATTTGCCTTCTTCTTCTGACCCCATCTAAAAAACAAATGCTCTGTAAGACTACAATGTATTGTTATTGCTACTTTTTATAACGTATCTTTAAAATTCATTCATCTCCTGTTCATATTCCAGTCTCCTATTCAAATCAGTGCATGGTTGCTAGGCAGTGGCGAAACTACCGGGGGAGCAGGGGGTGCGAGCGGGTCAGGGCTCGCACCCCCTCAGGGCCCCCTGGCAGCTCGCGCACCACTGAAATCCGGGCCGAAAATCTCGTACAGAGAGGGGCGGGGGGCCCGGCTGTGCGTCCCGCACCAGGGCCCGCCCCCCTCTAGTTACGTTACTGTTGCTAGGGTAATTTTGGATCTTTAATCTGTAAGTCTCAGTTCTCCCAAGAGACCTGCTTAAATAGTTACCATTGTATCTTTCCTTATCTTAAATTGTTACAAATGTATCTAGGTGCAGCTACCAATTATTCTGGCCTCTCTGCCAGAAGCCTCTTGTTTAATTAAGTTTCAGAAATCTTTTTCTGGCTGTTCAGTGCAGGAGATCAAAGAGAATGTCAGGACATTTCAGTAACAATCCGGGACTGCGGGCTGAGCTGAGCCACGAAAAATTGGGAGGTACGATAAATGTAAAGAATAAGCTAAGCCGGCATTCTGCCAATGATGTTTGTCAGGGTGGGAGGGGGTGCTGCAAGTTTTAGGGCACAGGCTCATCCCTACGTTTAGTCCCCAGCTGGGGCCCAATCTCCTATATCGCTAGACCTGCTCTGCCCCTGCCTTGATCCAAACCCGATGGTGCCGGCTCCACAGAGAGAAGCTTGAAGAAACAATAAAGTAATAAGGCCCATAATGCATATATAACTTTATAGGAACCAATTGTGTCTGGAAAATGAGAAACACCAAATCTACATTGTCTATTATTCTCTTAATTGTTCTATTTAATATCAGCCATGAGCCCCAGGAGGACAGGATGCCTAAACCTGAAATTTCCATGGAAACCCTACTGGCAGATCTCCCAGGCTCTGTATTATCTAGCTGGCAGCAGGAGTTAATATTGATTTGTGCTCTTTCCTTTGATAAGAGGTAATCATAGGCACCAGAGGAAAGGAACAAGAGGTCAAGCTCTACAGCCAGAAGCTGGGACTAGAGGTGAGAAGAAGAGAACTGTCACTGATACAAGATATCCTTGCTTAATATGCCGCCTTGTCCTACTGGAACACTCTCTAAGGAATCCCCAGACAGCCCTTTTCATTTTAATGGAGTCTCGCCAGTTGATAGACAGGTTTGCAGTCTCATATAGGCTTGCACTCCATCCAGTACAAAAGGTCAGAGAACGTGAAATCCCTCTGTCCCTGGACTTCAGATAAAAAGGGTAATGGTGTCAGGAATACTGATATCCCTCCAAGGACTGGTCCAGACACACATCAGAAAGTTAATGAAGGTATTTCCATACAGGGCCCTGCCATTCCTGAGAATGACCGTGGAAAGTGCCGAAAGTAGGGGCAATACCTTAATTATACAAGGCTCCAGACTGCCTTATTTCTAACGGTGAATATGGGTTGTGGCTTAAAATAATGGGCAAATTCAGTAATCTCTATTCTTGCCTGGCAAATAATCAACCATTGCTGTCGGCTAGACTCGGAAGCCCACAGATAGTTCCCTTACTGAACAGTACAAGCATTTGTTAATGAAAGGAGTTATATAAGGACACTCTATATTGAGCACACACCCCGTTAAGCAGTTTTGGGGTAAATGGGGACTTTTTATAATGAGTAATGAGGTTTATAGGACCTCAAAAAGCTGAAATTGAAAGGAACTTTTGAGCCATCAAACTAGCTACTAGAAGACCAAGTCAAACCAAGTAGAACCACCATCTGGAACTGCTGAACTAAATAACGGGCTCATGATAACTGGGGGGCAGTTGAGTTGTTACCCCCAACATGATAGTTGCCTTCTAAGGTTCCATTGAATTAGCAGTTGATGATAACTTATTCATAATGGCAGTATTTCTCCCTAGATGAGAACAGAAGGCAAATCCATGTTTCCAGCATCTCTGGAGGATCAGTATGGTGAGGAGATCTCAACCTCTGGGTTGAGACTCAATAAATGACCCTTATTAATGCAATTCAATTTTCTTCTATAACACATGTATTTCATTTGTTGACAAGAATAATTAACAGGAGATACGTTATTAAACTTAAATGAAACAAGTGTTCATCTCTAGCTTAATCTTCTGGGTAGGCATTATAGATACTTTATTAATAACAGGGTGTTGTTTGATACTAAAAAAGGCAAAGGACTATCCACCAATATTGTCAACCATGCCTCGACAACAAGGACAATCTGTAGACTGGTTCCTTGTTGACCATATCCATCCAGTTAGTTCCAGAGCAGTTCATAGCTTGAGGACCAGTCTCACTGAGACTTCCAGGAGATCAGCCATGGTGCCATGTCCTAGCAAGTCTCCTGTCTCAGACCAGCACCCCATTTCTAAAAAGGGGCAATGAAAGTGTTGGAAACTTAAAATAGGGAATAAAGTTGGTGTGATAACTTTATGAGCACGAAGATCTAATGACAAGGAGGTGGCTGTCTCATGTTGATCTAGGAGACTGACTCAGAAGCTAAGGAAGCCTACAGAGGGTTCATCAATTATTAGTGAAGAAGAAGGCTGTCTCTGTCTTTTTTGCAGGTGCACAAGAGACTTTCTAAGTAATTAACTGGTAATAGAAGATATTATTGATCATTAGAAGTTGGAAAAGCACTAGGGGGTTTCTTAACTAATCAGAAAGTGATGATGTTATCACATAATTAGCCTTTTTACACAAAAACACTTGTTTTTCACTCTGGTTTGGAGGCATACTTATCTCCATTTGTATAAAACCATTAAGGTTTAAACACTGGCATGTATTAAATTGGTTTGGTGGCTCTTCATTGTCAACAACCACAGAAACCCTCAAACGCCAGACAACATTGGATTTATATAATGTTATAATGGTACTTTAGGAGTATTGTATAGAAATGTTATTGTAAAATTGCACTCTTTAACACTATAGACTGTGGTATAACATAAAAAACATATTTCTGTGGTAGCTGTTGTGGAATTATTAGGCAGGAGCCCATCTGTAACATTCTTGAAAAACAAATGCTGCATTGTGGGTCAAAAACACAGCAATTTGCATCTGTGAATTGAACCATGCAGTGCAATTGTAAAGTAGCCTTACATTATCTGTGTATAAATATACTGTAGAAGGTGCCCATGCAATCAGCGATGGACTGAGTACCTGAGCCCCACCAGAACTGCCACCAGCAGTCAACCAACTGACCACTAGCATGTGTGGAGGGGTTGAACTTGATGGTCTTTGTCTTTTTTCAACCCAATTTAACTATGTAACTATGTATGCACTAAGGTTGCCACCCAGCCAGCATTTGACAGTCCCAGGCAGTAATTCATCAGCTAGGGCCAGAATTACAAATTTACTGGCAATATAATAACTGGTAAATGTGGAAATATCCCACAAATCCCTCCCTTCCCTAACCTTTTTGAATCTAGATCACTTCTTATAAGGAAAGGCCGTCCATTTCCAACCGGCCAACTAGCCCTTTTCTCTGCCAACCCCATCACTTTATCCACCCTCAAGTGACATTCCCAATGGCCCCCCTCCCGAAAGACTGATATTGTTTTAGAAAAAAGACAGCAACCCTAATATGCATGCACGCACACCTAATCTACCACCTCCCAACTAGGGTTGCCACCTTTTCTGGAAAGAAATACCGGCCTTCCTATATATTTATCTTTTCTCCCTATTAATAACTCTGGGATCAACCGTAATTTTTACCAGCCAGGCCGGTAAAATACCAGCCAGGTGGCAACCCTACTCAGGCCTGGATTTGTGGAGATGTCACCAAGGCCCAGGCCTAGGGCAGCAGGATTTTAGGAGGCAGCATGAAGCCCAACTACACCCGCTTTAGTTCCAAAGCTCTGGGGCTGATCATGAGACATATAGACAATAGTTTTTTAAAATTTTCCATACGCCTGTCCGCAGTGCTCCTGACCTGATTATGAAAATTTGTGAATGTGCACAAAGGAGGGGGAGGGAACAGGGACCGCCTTGTAAATCCGGCCCTGACCCTACTCCCAACTCAACTCCAACCTCCATTGACGTACTGCCTCTAGGGTTGCTAACTGACCATTGCTGGGCCTTGAGTTGCTCGTCATCCCTCTCTTCCGCTCCTTTGCCCTTCCCACTTGCATAATCTATTTCCCCCACAGCCCAGTTACCGGTGCTACACAATGAGTGGGGCGGGTCAGGGTAGTAAATAAGCGGTGACAAGCAGGTCGAGGAGGAGCAGCCAGGTTGCTGAGTTAGTAACTGCAGAAGGGTCTGGTTAGGCAGCCAGAAGAGGTACATGCTTATTGCTCCCCACTGTTGCATCCAATGTTCCTTCTAAGGCAGGGGTCCCCAACCTGTTTTGGCCAGGGACCGGGCCGGGGGAGGTCAGGGGGGGCCGGGAGAGCTTCGGGAGGGGGTCGGTGGACCATATTAATTGTCCCCTAGGCTTGGCAGCCAAGTTGAAGACTGTCCACTGCCTGGTACTCGTGCACACACACGAGGCTAGCGCACGCAACAAATTGTGGTAAGCACAAAGAATTTTGTGTGAATTTATTTTGTGTTCATAGCCGAGAAGGAATTAGAGGGAACCTTGGTTGCATCCCAGGAACATACCTCTTCTTCTTACCCCTCATTGTGGCCCTGCACCTGACTTGCATTTAACTGAGCTTTTCCAAGTATCCCATTGGGCTAGTCTGACACTTGCATACAATAAACCTTCTGATGCTTTATTCAACAGTCCATCCTTGAGAAATCACAACAATAAATATATAATAATATAATATAATATAATAATAATAATAATTAAATAATAAGAAATGATCTGCAAAATTTCTCATGTGTGAGCTGCACTGATATTTTGGAGTTAAGAAAGAACTTTTTTGCCCATCTGACGTTACTTGAAGAGCTTTTTCCTTCCTTCTTTTGGATCAGCTAGAAGTTGGGTAGGACTTGGTCAAAGGGCAAGCGTCTCTTTTCAGTAACTATAGTATGTAAGCAGATATGGAAGTTACTGGGATGACCATTAAGATGATGTGTAATATTAAATAAATCTTCATACATCTTTCCCCAATGTGTTTGGTGGATTTATTCCTCTGTTGGAGGTTATCCACCATTAGAAGCCTTTTTTTATACCCGTCGACTAGAATTAAGCCCTGGCCAATTAAAAAATGGCCTTATTAATTCATTTGCCTCTGTTTCTGTAAGGCAATTACACTTTCCAAGACACAGACTTGCAGATAACAAGCTCTCTTCCCATTTGAGCATCAAGCTGGTATAAAGCTAACTAGCTTCTTGCATGGCAGGTCACACTGAATGCTGCCTGTCTACATCCGCAGTTTGCCAAGGGATTACAAAAAGGAAATTGCTCATTATTTGTCTACATATAATCTGCAGGCTTTCAATTACAGATCAGAAATATAAAACCATTTACTCATGTGCACGAATACATCAGGGCCATCCATGTATTGACTCCTGGGCCTGAAATCAAACAATCTTTCCACCAATATCTGCATTTATATCTAGATTTACACATTTGTGTGGGATCCCAGTAATATCTGTGTATTTATACAGCTCCTTTCTATTACAGTTATACACAGTGCAGCTCCTCTGGGGAGGGATCCAGTAATATCTGTGTATTTATACAGCTCCTTTCTATTACAGTTATACACAGTGCAGCTCCTCTGGGGAGGGATCCAGTAATATCTGTGTATTTATACAACTCCTTTCTATTACAGTTATACACAGTGCAGCTCCTCTGGGGAGGGATCCAGTAATATCTGTGTATTTATACAGCTCCTTTCTATTACAGTTATACACAGTGCAGCTCCTCTGGGGAGGGATCCAGTAATATCTGTGTATTTATACAGCTCCTTTCTATTACAGTTATACACAGTGCAGCTCCTCTGGGGAGGGATCCAGTAATATCTGTGTATTTATACAGCTCCTTTCTATTACAGTTATACACAGTGCAGCTCCTCTGGGGAGGGATCCAGTAATATCTGTGTATTTATACAACTCCTTTCTATTACAGTTATACACAGTGCAGCTCCTCTGGGGAGGGATCCAGTAATATCTGTGTATTTATACAACTCCTTTCTATTACAGTTATACACAGTGCAGCTCCTCTGGGGAGGGATCCAGTAACATCTGTGTATTTATACCCTCTTATCTATTAACATAGTTAGTGAGGTTGAAAAAAAGACAGATGTCCATCAAATGCAGCCTTTAACTCTATTTTAACTTGCCTATTGATTCAGTTATACGCAGAGCATAGTATATAACTGCTCCCTTCCTCTGCCGCCAGTGAGACCTAAATAAGTGACTGGAGAAAGGGCCCAGTCTGAGAGATTTGGAGTTAATACTAGTTGCTGTATACTTAAAACTACAGATAAATGACTTATACAACAATGCCGTCGTGCAAACGTGAGCACTTATTCAAAATGCATCAGTTAATAGTGTTGCTCCAGCAGAATTCTGCACTGAAATCCATTTCTCAAAAGAGCAAACAGATTTTTTTTATATTTAATTTTGAAATCTGACATGGGGCTAGACATATTGTCAATTTCCCAGCTGCCCCAAGTCATGTGACTTTTCATGACAGTATCCCTTTAAATATTTTTTTTTCTGGGGGGTGTGGCATATCAAGTTAGACCCTTGTTTCAAAGGTGGAATGAGCTGAAAGTCTAAAACCACTTGTTTTCAGGCAGTGATGGGCAAATGCTAGTGTTTTTTTATTTTTTCAGTTAAAGCAATGATAGGCAGTAAGGTTGTGGAGTGGTTAGCCTTGCACTAGCAGTAAGGTCCTTGGTTCAATTCCAGCCACTGCGCAAAATTACAAGTTTGTACATCTCTATGTCTGTGTAGGATTTACAAATTCTAAATCTATACAGGAAGTTTAATAAGTTCCTGATTAAATAGAACATATTGTGGGTGATAGAGACATTAGATTGTAAGCTCCTGTGGTGCAGAGAGTCCTGAACAATCTGTGCACATCTCTGCACAATGTATTGTTGCTATAGAAAAAGATAAATAATAATGATGTCGATGCTGATATTCTGACATTGTGACAAACGGTCTCCAGTATTATTTAGTTGTTATTTCTGAACTAAATGCCTGAGTATTCTGCCTGTCTCCAGCCCAATATATAAAATGCCGTTCGTTTGCAGAAAGCAGATTGTTTATTGATACATTTTCTTTTGTGCATTACGCAATTATCTATTCATTCCCTCTCCAATCCATCTTCCAGCCTGCCATTCCAGCCACTGCCGGTTGCTAGGATAAATGGGACCTCAGCAACTAGATAATAGTTAAGAGCTCTAGAACAATAAGTTAAATAATTCAAAAATGACAAATAATAGACGCTAATGGCTCACTGCAGAATTCCACTGTCTCCAGCATATTATATAATCATTATGCAACATGTGGCTGAATCTGATAATAAATATAAAGTGAACGTGTCAATCAAGAGAGGGATTCAACTTCTATGTTGTTAGTGCAAGAACGTCAGGAGGTACAGACCCCTCACTGACACCTCTTTTACCTGTCATCCTGTTGCCAGTCACCTATGAACAAGTCTCGGAACCGATAGCGAGGGGGCAAAGGTTGCACATCTTTCTCCAGCTCCATAGTCCTTATTCTCTGTCCCCTGTAAAAACTTTTCCAAGATCAGGAGGTCTGATACTCTTAGGGTTCAATCAGCAATGTCCAGAGCAGAAATAATGTTGTTTTTATATTATTAGCAAGAATCCTGACACCTCCTTCTTTATTGCTTATTTTCCAGGTACTGCCCACATCGTTAGCATTTTTTTCTCTTTAAAATAATCAAACGATCAACTGGCAGCAATACTCAAATGTCTATGGGATGTACAGTGAATAGACGGAGAGTGGGTTAACATATCTAATACCTGTAGGAGTTGGTTGCAGCAGTGAAGTGCAGCAGTTTGGGTCTTGTATCTTGTATCTGTATCAAAGGCATTTCTTCAGGGCAAAATCACAACAGTCTTTTTGCTGATTAAAGTTCTTTTAGATCCTAATTCATTTGTGGGTGCCAGTTCTTTTAGGGGAGATGTCCTCATTCAATTTGCTAGGAGTGGTTAATGCCTGCTGGGAAGATGAGTTAAGAGAAGGAGAGCAGCAGGCAAAGTCCATAGATATGAATGCCCAGCAAGAGAATGGAGATAAGTGCCTGGTCCTTGCTAGGAGCTGTATATCTCTATATATGTGTAATATGCTTGGCTGTAGAGTTTCAGGAAAGGAGGGGGAGATGGAGGGAGGAGTGAAAAGAGGAAGACGTTAAAAGAATGGCACTCTTTATTCTGATAAAGCTCTTAGAAAAGAAATGGGGGAATAAAAAAAGAAATGACAGAATGAATATAAGGAGGGAAGAGAAAGATGAGAGAGATGCCAGTGACAGGGAAAGTGAGCTGGAGTGGAATACAGAGACAGAAGAGAAAGACAGGTATAATGAGATGGTGATATATAGGATAGACATATATGAGGGCCTGTTCAATTAGAGAAGGAATTCTGAGTGAGAGGGATGGGAGAATTATCCAGTATAATAAAGAGAAGCAGAAGAGTGAGGAAAGACAGTAATTATAGTCGGAAAGAGTCAAAGAGATAAATGTGATGAGGAAGAGGTGCCACCATAAGAAAGAAGAACCAAATCTATAAAAGATAAACTGTGTGAGTCAGTGGGAGAAAGAGAGGGGTACTTGGTGCTGTTCCAGTGGCTCACAGGACTGTCACCCAAATGGTCCCCGAGTTTGTTTCAGGTGCTTATTCACAGCACAAGATTGCTGGGTTTTAGGTGGGTTTGGTTAGAGCTCTTCCTTCTGCTCACCCCACCTGCGCCCTAAATCTGCTGATGTCCACCTCCAGCAGTCTCTGTTTATAGGCGCATGCCTGCCCCACCCTGTCCCCTTTTGTGATGTCAGATGGGAGAGTCAGTGCCAGTCTATAAATAAAGCGGATCTGGTAGGTTTTGGGTTCTGAGGGCTCAGATTAGAGTCAGAGTTAGGGTTGCCACCTTTAATTATAAAATATACTGGCCAACAGACAAAAGGCCATAGAGCAATGGCATTATAAGTGGGCGGGGTCATGCTGTAAAGGGGTGGATCAAAGGGGTTGTTCATCTTTGAGTTAACTGTTAGTATGATGTAGAGAGCGATATTCTGAGACAATTTGCAATTGGTTTTCATTTTTTATTATTTGTGGTTTATGAGTTATTTAGCTTTTTATTCAGCAGCTCTCCAGTAATCTAGTTTATCTAGCACTGATTTGAATACGATACTATGAATAGGAGAGACCTGAATAGAGAGACACCAAATTAAAAGTAGCAATAACAATAAATGTATATATGTATATAATAAATGTATGTAACAATAAATGCCTTACAGAGAATTCGTTTTTTTAGATGGGGTCAGTGACCTCCATTTGAAAGCTGGAAAGAGTCAGAAGAAAAAGGCAAATAATGAAAGAACTATAAAAAAAAATTATTAATAAAGACTAATTGAAAAGATGCTTAGAATAAGCCATTTTATATCATACTAAAAGTTAACTTAAAGGTGAACCACCATACCTCCCAAATGTTTTTCGCAAGACAGTCCAGCTCACAGTCCCGGATTGTTACTGAAATGTCCCGACTTTCTCTTTGATCTCCTGCACTCAACAGACAGAAAAAGATACAAAGTTTGTAACTTAAAGTGGACCTGTCACCCAGACACAAAAATCTGTATAATAAAAGTCCTTTTCAAACTAAACATGAAATCCAATTTCTATTTTTTATTAAAGCATTCATAGCTGTTGTAAACTCATTTAAAAATCTCAGCTGTCAATCAAATATTGTCTGCCCCTCCTCTATGCCAGTGGCATAGAGGCAGGGCAGACAATTGCTTTCACTTTACATTCAGCACTTCCTGGATGTCACTGCTCTCCACACATTCCCCCTTTCTCTTTACCATTTAATTGTGTAACCAGGGCATGGGGATGGACATCGGGTCTCCTATTCTGGTGCACAAACAAGATTCTGAGATGGAAGACAAGGCTTGTCTTAATAACAGTGTAGACAAAATGGCTCCTGCCTGCTTGCTATAATTTTGAAATCCCAGACTGAAGGAAGCAAGATTCAAATAATTTATATAGTGTAATTAAAGTTCATTTTGCTTGACTAATGTGATAAAATAGGATTTTGAATAATTTTTTTGGGTGACGGGTCCCCTTTAATTGGCTTTTGGTAGGTGGCCCAGAATAGATACTTTTGTAACAATTTAAGATAAGCAGGTCTCTTGGGGAAACTGATTTGCAGCTTAAAGGGCAATTCACCTCCATCAGCAAAACTGTAATAACACATAAAAACCAGAGAAATGTGTTCAAAACCTGCCAAATTTTGTAAAATGGAGATGGTAATTAGGAGGCGTGGCAAATCGTTTTGTCCCTGTTTCTATTTCCAAAATATTGGGAGGTATAAACCAACATTGGAGGGTAGGTCAAGGTGACTGGGGAGATTGGGGTGACTGGGGATTACAAATGTTAAATCTGTAATCAGTATCAGTTTGTAAAATATCCACAAAAAATGAAATCCACTGAAAGTACATCTCCCCCAGAATGTCTTCTGTTTCACCATTTGACACATAGGAATGTGCCCTAAACAGAACGAGAGGAAGTGATGTGATACAGGAAGTTACATTACACAGGAAGTGAGGCATGAGCACCATAACATTGTTGTCAAGTGTCCCCAATATCCAGGAACAGCCCTGATTTTACTGTCTGTCCCTGTAATACATGTCAGGGAGTTAGTGAAGAGGGGTCCCCTGGCAATGCAGAAAACCTGTGCCCCTAAAACTACAGCTCCCAGCATCCCACCAACAGCTGATGTAATCGTTTACATTCATTTCCTTTAAATTAGAAGAGTAGAGAAATATTTGGCAAGGGTTTCTCAAAACAAAAAATATTATTATTTGTGCCTGAAACCAGTCTGTAATATTAAGCAGATACATTTAATTCAGTGTAACTACAGATACACATGCATGGAGCAACACTTTCCTGCCAGCCCCCAGTCCCATCTGTCTCTCCAACAGGCAACATGTTTCTTTAAGTGGAATCCTCTCGCACTAGCCGAGTGCACAGGCCACAAACCATCTTCTGTCTCAGGGGGTTTGTTATTTATTCCTCTGCAGGATGATGAGGATGCCTACATCCAATTTGTAAAGGACCACAGTAATCAGAAAAAAGATATTCTTTCATCTAAGCCAGAAAAACAAAGAGTGATATTTAGGGAATAGTCCTAAAAAGAAGTTGGTCTACCTTAAAGGGATACTGATACAGTGTTCAAAGGATTGTTGGGCCCTTGTCATCAGATGTCCCGGGGATTATTGAGGGTTTTTTTAGGGGTTTCAATCCAGCCACCAAAAAGTCTGAGGGTGCCTTGCACACTAGTCTGAAAACATTTGCACAGAGGCTTGGACCCTTTAGTTTTAAAGGAGACATTTTACGTGTGTGTTTCTGGTTACTTTATTGAAAATATCTGCAAAAACCCTACTAGTCCCGCCCATCTGTTCCACTTCCTGCTGCCTCCTTTCCCAGGCTGTGCAGGGGGGCTGGCAGCACTCAGCTCACTGCATTGTAGAATAAGAACCAATCAGCAGCTTGGCTGATCACATAGGGAACTGAAGCTTGACTTTGCTTGTGTGACTGCAGGGCTGTGATTGGAGTGTCCAGCAGCGACTGTTAGGACACGCCCACCCCTCATTTAAAACACAGACAGGGACCAGTCAACATCTATGGGGAGCTCTAATAAAGGGGCTAATTTTGAAGACAAGATTAATTTACACCCAAACGTAAAAACCAGCACCATATTGGATACATTATTGCCTATAAAATTAGGTTATTTTTATTTGTCCTATATGTCTCCTTTAAACGAAAAATTAAAGGAGCCGTGGGGGGTAAATATGGGTTGTTTTATTTTTTGTGGGGGGTGCTTGGTGCCATGTAGTTGCCCCACTGATGCATGTGATAGGGACAAGAAGAAAGGAAGGGACACGGGGGTTGCGACTCAGGAGGATGAAGAGGAAGGAAGATGCACTGGTTAAAGGCTGGTCAGATTGATATTCTGCGAGAGTAGGAAAGAAAGGCTGATTCACAGAGCAGAATGAAAATCCAGATTAGTATTCAGAGAGAGGCTCGAGACTCAGAGACTGCTAGTCAATGTCAGAGGTAAGACTGCCCGCAGTGAGCGCTTGGCTTAGAGAGGGAGCACTTTTTCTAAGATGAGATTCCACCATACAGAGCCCAGATGAACAAGAGCTAACAAGTTTGCTTGGGGGCACTGACGTACAAAGAGACAATCTGCTGTCAGAAATGTGACTACTGTGAGAGACAGCTTGTAGCATTAGACTAGTGCAATAGAATACATCTGCTTTGGGTTCCCTTGTAAATAAAACAATAAGAATAACCAATTGTTATTGTTTAATATTTATTAGATGTCTTAATATTAACCAGTGGCACAACTAAACATTGGGGAGCTCCTGTCAGGGGCGTAACTACAGATGAAGCAGACCCTGCAGCTGGAGGTCCAACTTAAAAGCAATATATATTGGACAACCTCTGGATATTGTGGGGGCCATAAAATAAACTTTCTGTGGGGCCCAGTAACAACTAGTTACGCCACTGGCTCCTGTGCACAACACCTGGATCATTACTGTTTCTGTGTTTCAAGATTTTCATTGTGTTTTAAATAAACAAGGAATATTTTAACAGTCCAATGCTGCACTATGAAACAAGTCTATACAGTTTAAGGTGACTCATAGTATAAAAGGACAAGAAATTACAAATAATTGTCGGTTTGGATCATTACTGATATAGAGATGAAGAAGCTTTAGGCTGGTACAATAATGTCACTATATAATATATGGCATTTTACGTAGTTTAGTTCTCTTAAAATTATCATCATTTGGTACCTTGGAGATAGAAATCACCAACTTAGTAAATTATTTTTATATATTTTTTTTAATTATTTGCTTTTCTATTCCCATCCTCCTTATGAGACCGATATCTGGCTGCTACGGAAACCAGTAAGGAAACCAATTATAAGGTTACAGTGCTACGCAATATGTTGGCGCTATATAAATACATGTTAATAATAATAATGTTAGAATTACATTGTCCAAGCACTTTCCTATCCTTCTGCTTGACATTTAACCATTGCTTGGTTGCTAAGGTCAATTACACTAGCAGTCACACATGTCCTAGATGCTGAAAGGATTCTCAAGTCTTATCCACAGTATGAATAACCCCCATATTCAGGGGTATTACTGGACCCCCACAGCGAAATCATTTTAGCTCTCCACCCCTTACTCTGTTGCCTCATTAAAGGGGTGGTTCTCCTTTAAAGGGATACTGTCATGGGAAATTTTTCAAAATGAATCAGTTAATAGTGCTGCTCCAGAATTCTGTACTGAAATCCATTTCTCAAAAGAGCAAACAGATTTTTTATATTCAATTTTGAAATCTGACATGGGGCTAGACATTTTGTCAATTTCCCAGCTGCCCCAAGTCATGTGACTTGTGCTCTGATAAACTTCAATCACTCTTTACTGCTGTACTGCAAGTTGGAGTGATATCACCCCCTCCCTTTTCCCCCCCAGCAGCCAAACAAAAGAACAATGTTAAGGTAACCAGATAGCAGCTCCCTAACACAAGATAACAGCTGCCTGGTAGATCTAAGAACAACACTCAATAGTAAAATCCCATGTCCCACTGAGACACATTCAGTTACATTGAGAAGGAAAATCAGCAGCCTGCCAGAAAGCATTTCTCTCCTAAAGTGCAGGCACAAGTCACATGACATGGGGCAGCTGGGAAATTGACAAAATGTCTAGCCCCATGTCAGATTTCAAAATTGAATATAAAAAAATCTGTTTGCTCTTTTGAGAAATGGATTTCAGTGCAGAATTCTGCTGGAGTAGCACTATTAACTGATTCATTTTGGAAAAATTTTTTTCCCATGACAGTATCCCTTTAAGTTAGCTTTTAGTATGTTATAGAACGGCTAATTCTAAGCAACTTTTCAATCGGCCTTCATTTTTTCTTTTTTTTTAATAAATTTTCCGTTTTTGTTATGACTGCTTTCATCTTTCAAATGGGGGTCACTGACCCCATCTATAAAAATACTCTGTAAGACTACACATTTATTGTTTTTGCTACTTTTTATTACTCATCTTTCTATTCAGGCCTCTCCTATTCATATTCCAGCCTCTTATTCAAATCAGTGCATGGTTGTTAGGATCATTTGGACCCTGGCAACCAGATTGCTGAATTGCAAACTGGAGAGCTGCTGAATAAAATGCTTAATAACTTAAACACCACAAATAAAAAACGAAAACCAATTGCAAATTGTCTCCGAATATCACTCTCTACATCATACTAATAGTTCATTTAAATGTGAACAACCCCTTTAAGATAGACTCAAATTTAAGGTAAAAAATGTGCCTTTAAGCGGATTTAGTGTAGATTGTTCATTTAGAGAGCTCTGCAATATTCCAACCTGGGATTTTAATTGGGTTAGAAAGGTACAGAATGGGCTGCACAGAGAGTGGGGAGGGTGCATTTACTCGATTAACATCTCACATATTACCTAGACTGTGTGTGGCCTTTCATTCTAATTGTTTCAGCCAAAGCATCAAGTAGTGAGAAAGAAAAAGAGAGAAAGTATATGGACACCTATTTATCTAACCTAAGGCTTATCAGCGGCCGTTCTACTACAACTCTCAACAGTATCTTGTCCTACTCAACCTAAAATTCTACAGCCACAGTCCCTTCCCAGAAACTATTATCCCACTGTTACTATTGGCACCATCTCTCCCTACTATACCTGCTATCCCACAGTCACACTCCCTTCCCAGAGACTATTATCCACTGTTACTATAGGCACCATCTCTCCCTACTATACCTGCTATCCCACAGTCACACTCCCTTCCCAGAGACTATTATCTACTGTTACTATAGGCACCATCTCTCCCTACTATACCTGCTATCCCACAGTCACACTCTCTTCCCAGAGACTATTGTCCCACTGTTACTATAGGCACCATCTCTCCCTACTATACCTGCTATCCCACAGTCACACTCTCTTCCCAGAGACTATTGTCCCACTGTTACTATAGGCACCATCTCTCCCTACTATACCTGCTATCCCACAGTCACACTCCCTTCCCAGAGACTATTATCCACTGTTACTATAGGCACCATCTCTCCCTACTATACCTGCTATCCCACAGTCACACTCCCTTCCCAGAGACTATTATCCACTGTTACTATAGGCACCATCTCTCCCTACTATACCTGCTATCCCACAGTCACACTCCCTTCCCAGAGACTATTATCCACTGTTACTATAGGCACCATATCTCCCTACTATACCTGCTATCCCACAGTCACACTCCCTTCCCAGAGACTATTGTCCCACTGTTACTATAGGCACCATCTCTCGCTACTATACCTGCTATCCCACAGTCACACTCCCTTCCCAGAAATTATTATCCCACTGTTACTATAGGCACCATCTCTCCCTACTATACCTACTATCCCACAGTCACACTCCCTTCCCAGAGACTATTATCCACTGTTACTATAGGCACCATCTCTCCCTACTATACCTGCTATCCCACAGTCACACTCCCTTCCCAGAGACTAGTATCCCACTGTTACTATAGGCACCATCTCTCCCTACTATACCTGCTATCCCACAGTCACACTCCCTTCCCAGAGACTATTGTCCCACTGTTACTATAGGCACCATCTCTCTCCCTACTATACCTGCTATCCCAGTCACACTCCCTTCCCAGAGACTATTATCCACTGTTACTATAGGCACCATCTCTCCCTACTATACCTGCTATCCCACAGTCACACTCCCTTCCCAGAGACTATTATCCCACTGTTACTATAGGCACCATCTCTCCCTACTATACCTGCTATCCCAGTCACACTCCCTTCCCATAGACTACTATCTCACTGTTTCCTGCCTAAGTGATTAACCCCTAGGTCGGAAGTCTTGCAGTGATTCTTGATCTACGTCAGGGGAACAGAGGCGGTTATATATTTTTATCTCTTATTAGGATTCACTCCTTTAAGCCTTACAGCTACAGACAGAAACGTAAGACACCAAATCAGCCTCTATAACTATAATTATTTTGCCCCAGTACAGATATTTGTCTAAATTGATAGTAAAATTATATTTAAACATTACATAGTGCTATGAGTCAACAGGTGTGCTTGTTTTCCTTTTTCAAAGGAAGAATCCATCATTAGACTGTGTGGCCCATGAGCGCCCTCTACGGGCAATGGTACAATGTCATTGCAGTAATATTGTATATTTGTAACAGCAGTATATTCTGTAGAGCTGGAAAACCGAGGAATGATTAAGCACAAGCAATAAGACTGACAGGAAGAAATAGAAAAGACATTGTAGTTGTGGTAATAGTAAGGTTTTGTAAACTCAGGAAAAGAAAATTGCTCCATTTTTAATAATAAATCATTTAACCGCTGTCAGTTTTACTCATCTATGAATACACACACTTGGAGAAATATGAACAAAGTTGACTGTTCCTTGGTAGTGCAGTGTGTTACAGATTGAGAGAATTTACAGTGCAGGAGATGTATTAGTCAGCCAATCAGACGGCATTTTAACATGTTGATTGGCCCCTAGGAAGACAAGAAAAACAGCTCGTCCAATCAAATCCTGCTTCCTTCCCTGAGGATTTGCAACGATCAGTAATAAAACATTTTCTGGGCATTCTTAGGAGTGTGTGGCCTGTGCCTAGGGTGGCAGTTTTAGAGGGGTGGCCCTCGGGTGCCTATATAACATATTCAATTATTTTTTGTAAAAATAAAAAATCTCCAGAGCTGATGCTGGTATTGGGAATATGAAGGAGGCAGCGTCAGACTGGCCCGTGAGGGCACTGATCTTGTTGGTGCATCCCAATGTTGGCCTGGGAGCCCAGGGCCCACCGGACCTGCAGCCTCAGGGCTTCCGCACCATCCCCCGGGCCCCCCAGCCGCAAAGACTTCTCTTCCCTAGCCCCTTCCGCCCCCCTGCGCACGCAATTGTGTGCGCATACCTTTATCCGTCGCATTAGGGTTTTTCCCAGTGTCCCGCTGGCCCAGTCAGACCCTGGCACATGGGCAGGCAGTGGAGGGTGGGAATACAATGGTAATCATCAGCTACAGTAATTAGCAGAGCTTGTGATAGAGGTAGTCTTGGGGGGTGCTGGAGTGGTGAGCCCTTAACTGGGGGGAACGGGCAGTGGGTCCTTAGCTGGTTGGACAGAGTGGTGGGCCCTTACTGGGGGAATGGGGTGTTGGATGAGGCGGTGTGCCCTTAGTTGGGGGGAAAGGATGGTGGGCCCTTAGCTCAGGCTTTCCTGTGAGCCTCACATTCTCCAATCCAACACTGAAGGCATGGAACAGAACTAAAAGGATATTTAGCCCTAGAACTTTATACTGACCAGTCATGTCATTAAAAATCAATGTTATGTTTTATAGGATAGGAAGGTGTCGCACAGGTCACATTTAGGCTTGAGAAAGGACCAGTGAGGCCTGAAACGTTGCCTTGTATATATCTACTTATGGAGCCAATAAAGCAACTTTGATGCACTAATCTTCGAGTTCGTGGTTTGCTAGGGTGTACCTTGTATCCTACATATTATTGGACCATAGGCTGATGTTCCATCCACTGTTCAGCACCCGCCCCACAAAAAGGGTTGAATTTACAACTATACTGTGTGGCTGTAGTAATCTGTACAGCTGATGCCTATAACAGCCACCTGTGGCTTTGGGCCTGGTCCTCAGCTAATCGAGTGCAACCAGATCTTACAGCACAAGGATCGACAAGGAGACTTTTAGGCAAGAGAGTGAGCCAAAACCAGTAAGGAGAGAGCAACTCAGGGAGGGAACCAGTAAGGAGAGATCTAAGCGTAGGGAGATGGACTCAGTTGGAACTAAATAAACAACCATAGACTGAATTGTAAGACAAACTTTTAAACAGACCAGAGAAGAAAACTAGGAGATCAGTACAATGGACAGCTCCATGACGGATCTTAATTCTGTTTGCAATTTGAAGATATTATTGATTTTGATAAATTGCTCCTTTTGTGTCAACCACCCAACCAGCAAAACATTTGGCCTGGCCACCCTAAGCTCATAATAAAACTTACTGAGCAATAAAAACAACAATCCAAGATTTCAAATAAACAACCATCACTAAATCTTGCATTAGTGCTCCAATTCCCCACTTTGCTTCCTCTCCCCAGCTTCACCAAAGTAGACCAGGTCCAGGCTATTTCTGTGCTCAGTTCTCCAATGTTTTAGCATGACCGTGAGAGAGACGTGAAGACTGATGATACTTCTCTTCCAGGACAAACTTTTAGAGGAGGACAAGTTGTGACCCACAAAATAACATGAGAAAGGGTACTCAACGCTACTCAAGATATTTAATTGAGGTCATATGATGAAAAATATGAGAAGAATTCTTATTTATGTTATATTTCTTTTTTTCTGATTTGAGTTTGCTGGTGAACGCTCTCACATTTAGGAAAAGTATAAGAAGTAATTAGTCTTTTGTTGGGCTATGGTACGCTCTCAAACATTCAGCCCACACACTGAACAGACGGAGACCATACGAGGGACCACACATGGTAAGGCCACCTATCTATTGTCCAAGCACAAATGATCAGAATAGCAGGAAGTGGAGTTGTGGCTCCTCTTCACTTCCTATTATACCAATATTACTGCCGGGCAATTTCCAGTTGACAACTTCCTAATCCATTATTATGGTTTTTCTTTCCACCTTCTGCTTCTGCTGTTCTTAACCATTTCAATAATTTAACAGGCGCATCTTTAGAGGAACTGAATAATCATGTTCAATTCTGAAGTTTAGCATTAAAGATCTGTGTCTCCAAAGATGCCCCAGTAGCTCCCCATTTTCTTTTCTGCTGATTCACTGCACATGCTCTGTGCTGCTGTCACTTACTGAGCTTAGGGACCCACTCACAATATACAGTACACATAGAACAGAAATGTCACAATATAAGGCTGATTAGTAATTAATACACATAATTACTACATGGCAGCACAGAAACCAGTGCAATTAGCATCAGAATTTAATAATCAGCAAACCTGTAGCATCAGCTTATATTACAGCCAGGGAAGCTCATTTTCTGCTGGATAATTAGTGACGAGCCCTAAGCTTAGCTTCTCAACAGCCAATCAGAGCCCACTGAGCATGTGAGTGTCACAGACACTTTCCAAGATGGTGACCCCCTGTGACAAGTTTGAAGTCCTGGATCATTGCTGCTATTGACAAGCTGAAACTTTAGCCTCGTGCAATAAGTTCACTATATAAAATATGCCGTTTTTAGCCATATTCATTTTTAGGGGTTAGTTCTCCTTTAAGCAGCAAAATAGCCTAAGTGGCCATGGCTGTGTCATACTTTGACTTTAGATATGGTAAAAATGGCTTTGGATATTTAATAAATCGGCTTTACAAACAGGTCTTATCATTTATTGGTCTTTTGCTCTTAATTCCTACATTTTTGCTGCTGCAAATGTTACCCAATGCTATTGGGCTGCTGTGTATTCCATAACGCCGGCTGGTGTTGGAAGAAGTTTTTCGGAGAAAGGAGATCAGCCACTGACTAATCCTTTCTCTAAGAAGTTTGGTTCTTGCTATGGGTCTAGAACTTACAGCTGGAGCTAATTGTTTGCAGCAGGAAAATATATCTGAAGGTGTTTGTCTGTTCATCCCACTCCGAGGGGTCAGCCATTTGAGGGAAACCACAAGTCTCCCCAGCACTGATCTCTACCCCTTCCAGGAAACTTTTAACTCCAGTAGAGGTTGACCGAGTTGACTGACTGTCAGCCCATGGATTCTGCATTCTGTAACAAGCCAAGAGATAACTGTAAAGGGAACCAAGAGATTACATTGTCTGACATTTTGTTACTCCTCTGCTGCAAGCATGTGTTCTCTATCATCAGCCATTTAAGGCTCAGGGAGGCTCAGTGCATTGGCTGTTAGAGAGCTTAGCATTAAACCCCTACATTTTAACAACTGCTTTGGATTTGTCTCCTCTGCTTCGCTGAGCTTTTTATTTCCCTCCGCTGTTTAAACTTGTTAAGGGCTGAAAACCCTGCAGTGATGTAAATAATGGATATCAGTGAGGAACTCAGAGCTCTGTGGTTTGAAAGTTCTGACTTAAAGGCAAATAGAATCTTAGTCATAAAGCAAGCTGGAGTAGCTGTGGGATGGAGACTTACTCCATCTTTTTCTCCATAAAACCCCTTCCTATAACACTTTCTGATGTTTGATGCAATGCCTCTTTACTACTCTACCCCTCCATATAACTCCTATTGCTCTATATAACTCCTCCTATCGCTCTATATAACTCCTCCCTTAACTCCTCCTATTGCTCCATATAACCCCTCCCTATAACTCCTCCTATTGCTCCATATAACCCCTCCCTATAACTCCTCCTATTTCTCCATATAATCCTCCCTATAACTCCTCCTATTGCTCCATATAACCCTCCCTATAACTCCTCCTATTGCTCCATATAACTCCTCCCTATAACTCCTCCTATTGCTCCATATAACTTCTCCCTTAACTCCTCCTATTGCTCCATATAACCCCTCCCTATAACTCCTCCTATTGCTCCATATAACTCTCCATATAACTCCTCCTATTGCTCCATATAACCCCTCCCTATAACTCCTCCTATTGCTCCATATAACTCCTCCTATTGCTCCATATAACCCTCCCTATAACTCCTCCTATTGCTGAATATAACCCCTCCCTATAACTCCTCCTATTACTCCATATAACCCCTCCCTATAACTCCTCCTATTGCTCCATATAACCCTCCCTATAACTCCTCCTATTGCTCCATATAACCCCTCCCTATAACTCCTCCTATTACTCCATATAACCCCTCCCTATAACTCCTCCTATTGCTTCATATAACCCTCCCTATAACTCCTCGTAATTAAACCCATTCTATTTATTTCCTGAAGCTTCAAAGCAAATTCTTTGTTACACTTATTTTTTTTGACAATTGAAAAATCAAATACAATGTGAAATAAAAAAGTAATCAGCTGGGAGCCATCCACAAAACAGCAATGCAGAGCAGCCTGTAATATAAGAGAGAGACATTAACATGGTGCCTTTAAAGCTTTTCAAAATAAAACTGCTAAAGAAGAAGAAGAAGATGAGCTTGATGTGGCCATTAATGAGACAAGGAGCAACAAAGAGAAGCGTATGATTCATCAAGAGCAGGCCAATGAATACAGATATTCAGCTGATGTACAGAAATAATTCCCCTAATGAGCCACAGGAATGAGCATTTATTGGAGAAGTGAATGAGAGCCGGTCATTGATAATAAGTAACAAGGCTCTTATGGGCGTCATTAGGAGGCTTTGTACAGACAGTCTCTTCCATTGAACATCAAGAGTCAGTCTCTCCAGTACATTCATATCCCTGCTGGACACGGTGGGGGGGGGGCGATTATAGAGAGGAAAATAAATGAGACCCTGGAAAATGAAATCACAGAAGAGCTGATGAATTCCCGAGAGCTTTTGTCTGTCTGTTTTGAAAGACGGGGCTCCCCAGGGAACGAGGATGGGATTGGGGACAGAAGCAGAATGCGAGTAAAATCTAAGAGATGATATTATAGCAACATAGATCTGTGCTCTTACTGTCATCTGATAGCTACAGCTATTAGTATTTTATTCCTTCTCATGTATATGTGTTTATATCTATCTATCTATCTATCTATCTATCTATCTATCTATCTATATATATATGTCTTATTGCTTAACTTCCAAAATCCAAATGATTTTAAAAAGAGTGAAAGATCCCCTCCCCCCAAAAATAGAAAAACTTGACTTTGCTTTTATATAAATGTGTATTACAGGTATGGGATCCGTTATCCAGAAAGCTACAAATCACAGGAAGGCGGTCTCCCATAGACTCTATTTTATCCAAATAATCCAAATTTTTTAAAATGATTTCCTTTTCTGTGTAATAGTAAAACAGTCGCTTGTACTTGATCCCAACTAAGATATAATTAATCCTTATTGGAAGCAAAACCAGCCTATTGGGTTTATTTAATATTTACATGATTTTCTAGTAGACTTAAGGCATAAAGATCCAAATTACGGAAAGATCCCTTATCCGGAAAGCCCCCGAGCATTCTGGGTAACAGGTCCCATACCTGTATCTTTAGGTTTTACATGCTTATTGATACAGACATCCACAAGTGTTACGTGACTGATGAACAAAGTGTCTCAGGATGTTTTTCTGATCATTCTCTTCCTCTGCAGCTTATTAAAGGGGTTGCTCACCTTTAAATTAACCTTTATTATGATGTAGAGAGTGATATTCTGAGAAAACTTGTAATTGTTTTTCATTTTTTACTATTCGTGGTTTTTGAGTTATTTAGCTTTTTATTCAGCAGCTCTCCAGTTTGCAAATTCAGAAATCTTGTTGCTAGGGTCCAAAGTAAACCGTTAAAATGTCAATGTAAAATTGATGAGGGTGCTATTCTAATAACGTTTGCAATGTACATTGCTTATTAATTTATTTTGAATCCCAAGATATTGAAGGATACATGTAGGGGTTTAATTATTAAATTCCGAAAGATAAAAACTCGAAAAATTTTAGTTTTTTTTTTACTATAAAATCCAAAATTGGAAAAAAAATCAGATTTTAGGGATATATTAATACCCCGAGGATGCAAAAAGTCAGAATCCGAAAATCTGGCATCTCAGACCTGCCGAAGTTGTATAAAAGTCAATGGGAGAAGTCCCTAAGATATCCTGATCTGCACTTGGTTTCGTGCAAAAATTTAAGATTTTGTGGTTTTTGTGCAAAAAATCCGGAGTTTGTGGTCTTCGGGCAAAAATTCGAATTTTTTTTTCCGCACTGGAATTTTTCAGGAAATTGTGCTGATAAATAAAGGGAATGCTCAGATTTTTCAGAAAATAATAAGATGAATTCAGATTTTGATAAATAACCCCTGTAGTGTTAATATGAATTTTATTACAGCATTGACAACAGTTGGTCATTTTCCCACCAGTCTGACCAGCAAGTAGTCAAGGAAGTTGTCAGGAGAAAGAAAGAGGCTGCTCTGATGTTCTTCTGCTTAGGAAATAAAATTGAAACCTTCTGAAAACCTTCTTAAACAGAAGAACATCAGAGCAGCCTCTTTCTTTCTCCGGACAACTTCCTTGACTACTTAGTGGTCAGACTGGTGAGAAAATGACCAGCAGGTGGCGCTGTTGTAAAAAAATGCATATTGACACTAAGGGGCAGATTTATTAAAGGTCGAATTTCGAATTTATGCAAATTTTTTTTACTCTAATAAATTCGAATGTACTCAAAACTCGAATGTTATCTTATTTAAGAAAACACTCGAACATCTAAAATTCGATAATGTTACCTACACGAATGAAACTCGATCCGAGTTTTTCTGCAAGAAAAAAAAAAACTCGAATGTCAGGAAAGCTATTAACATCTTCAAATGGGTCAACGGACCTCTGCCTTTGACTTATAAATGAATTTGCCAGGTTTAAAGTGGCAAATATTCAAATTAGAACTGTTTCCATGGTTGAAGTATGATAAATCTCACTTTCGAATTTACATTCAAATTGGTTCTTTTAAATACAAATTTTTGTACACAAAAAAAAATTAGAACATTCTAATTTACCATTTGAACCTTAATCTGCCCCTAAGTGTATCCTTTAATATCTTGGAATTAAAAAAATGAGTATACATTGCAAATGTGCTTAGAATAGCATCCTCGTCACTTATTTGAAAGGTTTACCTATCCTATAAACTAAGTAGGTTCTATTGCAAAAATGAATATGGGGTGAAAGACAAGATGGGGTATTCTGTGAGAATAAGGGCATTACAAAGAGAGTGAGACAATATGTGCAAGCCGTGGATAGCCCACAGTAGAGAAAAAGAGCGCAAAGTACATGATATTATGGATAAGAGAAGACGAGGTTAGAAGCAGTACAAAGAAAGGTCACATTATTAATGGAGACAATTTCTCTCTGAGGTTCCGGTGCCTGGAGAGGAGAATTCAGGACAGCAGACAGAAAGGAAGGTGTTTAAGGACAAAGATAGAACAGGCAGACTCTGTGCCGATGATGATGCTGTAACTTACTCTTCATTCTGACGCCGATCCTTCAGACTTGTTACAAGAAATGCCAGTGTTCCGTGTCCGGTTGTCAGTTAGGATCTCCAGTTTGCAATTACCAACCTGCAGAGAAAGGAAAACTGTTATACATGTTATATATGGAATTGGTGTTGTATATATCCTGCCATGTGTTCTGGGGTATTATACATGGAATTGGCACTGTATTTATCCTGATGTGTTCTGGGGTATTATACATGGAATTGGTACTGTATTTATCCTGTCATGTGTTCTGGGGTATTATACATGGAATTGGCACTGTATTTATCCTGCCATGTGTTCTGGGGTATTATACATGGAATTGGCACTGTATTTATCCTGCCATGTGTTCTGGGGTATTATACATGGAATTGGCACTGTATTTATCCTGCCATGTGTTCTGGGGTATTATACATGGAATTGGCACTGTATTTATCCTGCCATGTGTTCTGGGGTATTATACATGGAATTGGCACTGTATTTATCCTGCCATGTGTTCTGGGGTATTATACATGGAATTGGCACTGTATTTATCCTGCCATGTGTTCTGGGGTATTATACATGGAATTGGTACTGTATTTATCCTGCCGTGTGTTCTGGGGTATTATACATGGAATTGGCACTGTATTTATCCTGCTGTGTGTTCTGGGGTATTATACATGGAATTGGCACTGTATTTATCCTGCCATGTGTTCTGGGGTATTATACATGGAATTGGCACTGTATTTATCCTGCCATGTGTTCTGGGGTATTATACATGGAATTGGCACTGTATTTATCCTGCTGTGTGTTCTGGGGTATTATATAAAGAATTGGCACTGTATTTATCCTGCCATGTGTTCTGGGGTATTATACATGGAATTGGTACTGTATTTATCCTGCCATGTGTTCTTGGGTATTATACATGGAATTGGCATTGTTTTTATCCTGCCGTGTTTTCTGGGGTATTATACATGGAATTGGCACTGTATTTATCCTGCTGTGTGTTCTGGGGTATTATACATGGAATTGGCACTGTATTTATCCTGCCGAGTGTTCTGGGGTATTATACATGGAATTGGTCCTGTATTTATCTGTCATGTGTTCTGGGGTATTATACATGGAATTGGCACTGTATTTATCCTGCCATGTGTTCTGGGGTATTATACATGGAATTGGCACTGTATTTATCTGTCATGTGTTCTGGGGTATTATACATGGAATTGGCACTGTATTTATCCTGCCATGTGTTCTGGGGTATTATACATGGAATTGGCACTGTATTTATCCTGCCATGTGTTCTGGGGTATTATTCATGGAACTGCCATTGTATTTATCCTGCCATGTGTTCTGGGGTATTATACAAGGAATTAGCGCTGTATTTATCCTGCTGTGTGTTCTGGGGTATTATATATGGAACTGGCACTGTATTTATGCCATGTGCTCTGGGGTACAGGTATGGGACTAGTTATCCATAAAGCTGGAAAACCTGAGAATTACAGGAAGGTCATCTTCTATAGATCACAACCAAAATATAATGAACCCTTATTTAAGGCAAATAAATCCTATTGGGTTTAACTATTAAAAAGCCTTTTTAATCGACTTATGGAGAACCAAATTATGCAAAGACCCCTTATCCAGAAAAACTCACATCCAGAGTATTCTGGATAACAGGTCCGATACCTTTATGGACCTGCATGTTATGCATGAACTTGGGAAACAATGAAGAAGATGCCTTTAATTAACCTCCCCAAACACTTGGGGTAAATTTATCAAAGAGTGAAGTTCCGCCACTAGAGTGAAATTCCGCAGCTCACAATTCATTTCAATGGAATTTTGAAAGGCGTATTTATCAATGGGTGAAAGTGAAAGTTCACCCTTTGATAAATACGCCTTTAAAAATCAAATAGAAATGAATGAAAAGTGGTGAAATTTCACTCTAGTGGTGGAACTTCACTATTAACTTCACTATTTGATAAATATACCCCAACGCCTAAGCATCTACTATTAAGGGGACACACCATCATTACCCTATTTTGGGGAACGGTTATACTGTAGCAAACAAGCAAGGAAAAATAATATATATTCATTTCTTTGTATTCATATCCTCCCTTCCACCCCCTACCAAAAACCCAGTGCAAACTCCCGATTACATCTATCAGACTAGATATTATTTGGTTATTTGAGAAAAAACAGAGAAATGAAGGGAAAGAGAAGTCGTGCATCATGTACAGCACTATGGGCGACCCCTCCGCACACCGTGACCAGCCTGGATAAATGATTTAGGTACCGGGCACTCTGCTAATACCCGGTGTACCAGAGCGTGGCCCTTGGGTGCCGCCATATTTATCTGAAATGCGGTAGTTGCGCCTTGAATTCCAGCGCCATAGCAATCCTCTATTGTGATTTTTTTTTACCCAACTTTATCTAGACCGCGAGCACAATTCGGCAACTTGTGCGTTAAGCAGGAGGGGTTGCTGTTCAGAATTATAACTGATTATGCCTCAGAAATGAGTTTACTTTAATCAGAATTGCAATAAACAAAACAATGTTTTTACACAGACGCCCCACGAGTTCAGTTGAAAAGTATGAAAACTGCGCCACAATTGCTTCAGAAAATGTTGGTTTTGGCCAGAGCAAAGCACAGTGAGGGGTTTGATGGATGTAGCAGTGATATGAGCAGGTTCAGGCCTTAATTTGTGGTGAGGCTGTAAAGGCCTGGGCCTAGGGCTGCAAGTTTTTATGGGGCAGCAAGCAACCAATAGCGAAACTCAATATTACTAGGCCTAGGGTTGGCACCTTGCCTGGAAAAAATACCACCCTTCCTACAGTATATTTTTGTGGTTTTTCCCTATAAATAATATTGGCATCAAGCAACATTTTTACTGGCTAGGCAGGTAAAATACCAGCCAGGTGGCAACCCATAGCAAATTATTTTTCAGGCCCCCAAAATCTCTAGAGGTTGGCTTGTTTTATCAATATTTAATGGAATTGTATATGAGGTATGTATATACCTCTTGCCCCCCCCCCCCAATTGCAGGGTCTGCTTCCTCTGTAGCTACGCTTAGGGTTGCCACCTTTTCTGGAAAAAAATACCGGCCTTCCTATCTTTTTTCCCTATTAATAACATTGAGACCACCATTATCTTTACTGGCCAGGCCAGGTGGCAACCCTAGTTACGCCCCTGGCCGCAACCTAAGGAGCACTGTGTATGAGTACTCCAGCATGTGTAATCCCCAGTGCTTAGGGTTGCCCCCTGGCCAGTATTTTACCGGCCTGGCCGGTTAAAATGATGGCTGATCCCAATGTTATTAATTGGGAAAAAAATATATAAGAAGGCCGGTATTTTTTTTCCAGAAAAGTTGGCAACCCTACCAGTGTTCCAGTGCATGGGGGGAAGCCCAAAATCCAGGCCTGTGCAGGTTGTCCCTAGCCGGTTAAAATGCTGGTTGATCCCAATGTTATTAATTGGGTAAAAAGATAAATATATAGGAAGGCCGGTATTTTTTTCCAGTAAAGGTGCCAACCCTAGTTGTCCCAGAAATATAAATGTAGTGTGTTGGCATCTTAGGGTCACCACCTTTTCTGGAAAAAAGAATCAGCCTTAGTATGTATGTATGTTTATTTATCGTCCTTGTTAATAGCATTGGCACCAAGCATCATTTGTAGCAGCCAGGCCTGTCATATAGTGCAAGGTGGCAGCCCTATTGGCTTGTCTACACACATGGCAGACACAAAAACTCAGATTTTTTCACACCTGTAACGTCTCAGTCTCCAGCTCCCCAGAATTTGCTCCTTAAATAATGTTAATTCCTGCTACTGAAAAGGCCTAAAACACACCTTAAATTACCTGACATTGGCTTAGGGGAAATGCTGGCACCAGGCCTGGACTGACATTCAAAACGGGCCCTGGCCAGGTACAGATACCCAAACAAGCCCACCCCAACATAATCTACAGGCCTGGCTATTTCCCCACCCAGTCCACCTATTTCCCCTCATATTTCCAGCCCCATTCACCTTCCTTCCACCCAACCTTCCTGCTCCATATATCATAGCACCGCATCCCAGGTGACATCATGGATTGCCCCGACCCAAAGGCTGGTGTAAGGTTAAACAAATAGGTGGCAACCCTATCCTTCATGCCAGTGTTATTAATTTTATTAATGCTGTCTTTTTATTTTTTTAATTTCAGAAAAGCGGGAACCCTAGCAACAGTCCCTCTAGGATTTGTCAGAATCTGCAGATTGCCAGGGCCTGACTGGTGCTTAAATTAAATATTAGAAATAATTAGTACGTACAGTCATGCGTCTCTACATCATATTAAATCTACTTGATTCAGGGGGTTTCTGATTCAGGGTGGCAGTGGCATCCCACAGTGAGATCATTAGGTAATAATACCCCCAGCATAATATTTGGTGAGTGCACTGTATAATAACATTCCTTGTTTGTACAAGTAACTTAACCTATACATACCACACAAAAACATTCAACGGAGACTCCCTTCATCTCTCCACCCAACCTATTCTTAATATTCCGCAAATAGCCCCCAAATCAGCCCATCTGTGTATAAAGCCACTGACTGCCACTACACTGAAGGCCTTCTGGCTGTACAGACCCATGCTCGAGTCACACCCCTTACTTCCAATATGTCTGCCTCTGGCTCTTATATCATGATTGCTATTGAGGATTTCTGTCCACTGTGTGAGTGACACTCCCCATACCAATCCCAACATAAGAGGGACCCACCCTGTCACTCTATTTCTCATTCCAACTAGTAGCGGACCAAAGAGGAAGCAGATAGTCCATTGCAGTTTGCGGTAACAATAGGGTTAGGCAAAGCAATCGTCAAAGTCCAGGCAAAGGGGTCAATCCAGGCAGAAAGGATCAATATCTAAATAACAGGCCAAGGTCAAAACAGGAAATCCAACAATAATTCAGTAAGTCACACCCAGGAACTCAGTAAAGAAGAACCTACATTGGGCAAAGTTTGCAGTGTTCAGGCGTCTTTTATAGGCCCAGTTTCGAGGCAAACAGGCGTCATGCCGCTGTGCACGCTTGACGCACTGGCGTCAGAGCCTGCCACATGGAGACCATGGGCGCTGCCATCTTGGATGGGAACCGGGTAAGTTGTTTTCCTTACACAACCAGTGTCGGACTGGGCCAGCGGGACACCGTGAAAAACTCCGGTGGGCCTGGGCTCTTGTGGGCCCCGCCGGCCCAGATCCGCTACTTAGTGGGGCGGCGCGACCCCACTTTGTTCGGGGTCGCGGAAGAATAAAATATCTGCGGCACCGCGCGCGTGCGCACAAACGCAGCACCGCGCGCTTGCGCACTAGCTCATCTGCAGCACTCCGGAGCGGCAGCGGCAGCCGGAGGGGGGCCCTGGGGCAGTACCCCCGGTGGGCCCCACGCCTCCCAGTCCGACCCTGTACACAACCATACTGTCTTCGTCCCTTATTTGTACAACCAGGTATTGTACAAAAACCAGAACACATCAAAAAATCATTGAGACTTCTGGATGCTGGATTTTCTGATTCGGACTTTCCATCCTTGGGGTTTAATAAATTCCAAAAATGTCGTGATTTTTGCATTCGGAGTTTAATAAATAACCCCCTTTGTGTGTATATGTGGGAATATATTGCTTGCTAACACAAAAATCGTCACACAATTCATTTGCATTGCTAATAAATGTTGCATTAGTAAACACTTTCATACGACAATAGTACAGCAGTTGCAAATTTTATGGTTTTTATTATATTTATTATTATTATATAGCTGTGTATGTAATAACATTTTTTAATGAAAAGTTGTTGTTTGCTCCAAAAGTTTATGCCACCTTCAAGTAGGTCTTAAAGGTTTGCAATGCGCAATTAAGAATCGATATGTAATAAAAGCCTAATGATGATTATATTGTGACGTGTACATTTTTATTCGCAAATAAGTTCTCTTTGCGAATTTTATTACATTTCCCCCTTTGTGTTGTAAATGAGCATTAAAGAACTTGTTCCTACCTGGTCAATTTCTGGCTACACTTGTGTATTGGGCTGTCTTTTTGGACACTGTTATTTTTGAAGAATATTACAGACAAAATCGGTGCTATGATAGAAGTCAGGATGTATCTATCAGCCTGTTAAAGGGTAAATTTAATATAGGAGATTTATTACAACGTTTCACTTACCATTGGGAGTGTATATTAATGAAATGACACAGTTATTAGAGAATTTGCTGCATTGGTCAATGTGTTAGTTTATCAGAATGTGTTCAACCTCTAGCCCTCAGCCCTCCACTGAGCTCTAACACCCCATAGTGCAGGAATGATGATCAACTGACACACTGTAAAGAAAATCCTCTATTAACTATGTAGTTATACACTAAATGGTAGTTTCCTGTGGGTATTCTTAATTGAAGAGGATTTGGATATTTTGTGGATAACAAACTGTGCAACTCTTCATCCGTTGTTTGTACAACCCATAACTTCTCATTAATCCAATGAAATTGGAATTGTCTCAGTACAATCAGTTTTTATTTTCTGATAAATATATTAAACTGTTTGTTTTTTCTACAGAGAAGTGATTTAGATTTAAACAGATAAACTGGGATTCTATTTGGAGGATTATTTCGCGAGTTGGAGAAAGTTTGTATTAAACAATACAAAAACTATAAAATCCACATTAGATTACATGACAACACAGGAGCCAGTTCAGTCTGTATATTCTGATTATTAATCAGTCTTGCTGTATCGGCTTCTGGCAGATATTATTTGACTTGTGCTGCTTTGATAATTTATGACGATCCCTAAGCAGCCCAGACCACACTGAGCATGTGCACAGTCTTGGTCTTGCAAAGACGTTTAAGTTACAAGATGGTGACCCCCTATGGCCAACTTTGAAAGCATAAATCATTTGTTTGATTAGGCTTGTGGTGCAGTAAGTTCATGTTTATGTTTAGTATACAAAATACAGCATTTCTAGCCTTATTCTATTTTAGACTTTACTACCCCTTTAAGGGTGGTGGCACACGGGGAGATTTAGTCGCCTGCGATAAATTTTCACTACTGCAGGCGACTAATCTCCCGGAAGTGCCTTCCCACCATCAAGATTGCGAATCGCTGGCAGGGTGGCATGTGTGTCGCTTTGGGTTTTGCAAAGTCACCCAAAGTTTCCTTCAAGTGATTTCCAAAATCAAAGAAACCCTTATGCCACCCCACTGTCGATTCACATTCTTGACGGTGCTAAGGTACTTCTGGGAGATAAGTCTATAAGTCCACCCTAAAGAACCGTAATCACTAATAATAATATTAATGTGGCAATGAGATTAATAGGAAGTTGTGCTCCCTGCCCAGTAAGTGCCCCCAGGCTGCGGTGTACTGGAACAGACTGTTGGTGCGAGATTAGGGGCATCTACACTCCCACAGGTTTATCTTTCTCTTGGCTGCTCTGCAATAAGAATTCTGCTCATTAACACCAAGATAAGACATATAAGTTATATATATGTCACATTGCTAATTAAGTTTCTTTTTTTCCTCACTTTGGCTTAAAAGAGAACTAAAGCTTAAGTTATAACCTATATTTTCATTTATTAGGCTAAAAAAACTGTTTTTATTTAAATATAGTGTCCTTCCAGCTCTAAATATTATATGTCGTTCCATGGTTATTTTCTGCAAGCAGCAGTGCAAGAGATAGAATTCTGAGTAGGGATGCACCAAATCCACTATTTTGGATTCGGTCGAACCCCTGAATCCTTCGCGAAGCTGGGATTCGGATGATTTCTAAAAAAATTCAGCTAAATCGAATCATGACCATTGAAGTCATGCAGGGTCAAAAAACCCGGTGGGCCCTGCCGGCCCAGACCCTCTCCCTGGATCGCCGGCAAAAAACTAAAAAAAAACTCGAGGTATGGAGGGGGGCCCTGGGACAGCAGCACTGGTGGGCCCCCCAGTCTGACCCTGAAGTCATGTGACTTTGCACCTCTTGGCAAATGAGTGTGACAATTTTATGGTCACGTTTAATGCAATTTTTATATCAAATTTGGGTATTCAAATTGGGCTTTGGCTTCGGTTCTGTATTTGGCCAAAGCATTTGTATTCTGGCAGAACCAAAAATTACAGATTTTGGCTGATTCCTGATAAAATGACAGATCAAATAAAAGAAAAGTAAAAGAGACACCTGGCAATTACGGGCATAGAGAATCATTTGAAACCACCATTATCACATATAGGTATGGGACCTGTAAAGTCTGTTACCCAGAAAAATTACACCTTTATTGGTTCCCCATAGTTTCGCTATAAATATGGTGTCTGTGTTACCACATACAACACAAAGTCCCCAGAAACTGGGGAAAATTTGCCAATCGCAAGTCTGCCCTCAAATAGGGAAAAATATACATTAGTTTCCGGTTAGGTCCGTCAAGTCTGAATTGTTGCAAAGTATTGGATCCATTATTTGGAAACCCAGAAAGCTCCAAATTACAGAAAGGCCGCCTTCCATAGACTCTATTTCATACAAATTATAAAAAAACGATTTCCTTTTTCTCTGTAATAATAAAACAGTACCTTGTAGTTGATCCCAACTAAGATATAATTAATCCTTATTGGAAGCAAAACCAGCCTATTGGGTTTATTTAATGTTTAAATGATTTTCTAGTAGCTTTAAATGGGGTTGTTCACCTTTGAGTTAACTTTTAGTATGATGTAGAGAGTCATATTCAATTTGCAATTGGTTTTCATTTTTTATTATTTGTGGTTTTTGAGTTATTTAGCTTTTTTTATTCAGCAGCTTTCCAGTTTGCAGTAGCAACAATCTGGTTGCTAGGGTCCAGCTTACCATAGCAACCATGCATTTATTTGAATAAGAGACTAGAATATACATAAGAGAGGGCTTGAATAGAAAGATGAGTAATAAAAAGTAGCAGTGCCAATAAATGTATAGGCTTACAGAGCATTTGTTTTTAGATGGGGGTCAGTGACCCCCAATTAAAAGCATGAAAGAATTAGAAAAAGAAAGCAAATAAATAAAAAAACATAAAAAATAAAGAATGAAGGCCAATTGAAAGTTGCTTAGAATTGACCTACCCAGAGAAAATACATTTGTAGAGTAAGTGTTTAGGGAAGATACGGCCATAAAGGCTGGTGCCTGTGGTTATGCCACTAAATGAATAGCCAGAACTTTGTGGAACCCCATTTAGAACCCTAGTCCACTTAGAGATTGTACCACTGGCAGCTACTCCCTGGGGTAAATTTACTAACGTGCAAAAATTAGACACTTCGCCAGGTGTAAATTCGCTAGCACAACGCCAATTTACTAAAATGCGAAGTTGCGACCAGGGCGCTGAACGCTGGCGAATTTTCGCTATCGTTACTTTGACAATCAAAGCGAAGATGTGCTAGCGTTCATATCTGCCTAACACAACTTCGTAAGAGGTCTTTGTATACGGCGGGAAATGATAAAGTTGAATGGACGTTTATGTTGCAGCAAATACATTACACAAGTCCAAGTTCTTAATAAAGAAAAAAAGAGTTGTTATATTGCCCTACATATGAGCCCACTGTATAATTTATGTGCCATATGTTAGGAAATGTATGGGGGAACCCGGGTACCCAAAATAAATTTAAAGGAGAAGGACAACTACGGAGTCATTTTATTGCCAATAGATTAGCTGCAATAGTGCAAGCTATAAGACTATATTTATTCTGCAGAATGCTTTACCATACCTGAGTAAACAGCTCTACAAGCTCTCTATATTTGTTTAGGATACCAGCTGCCATATTAGCTTGGTGTGACATCACTTCCTGCCCTAGTCTCTCCCTGCTCACTCATAGCTCTGGGCTCAGATTACAGTAGAGAAGGGGGGGGGGAAGAGGAGCAAACTGAGCATGCTCACGCCCCGGGCAAGGAGGTTTAAGCTGAAAACAGGAAGTCTGATACAGAAGCCCATGTGTACACAATAGAAAGTAAGAAATGTGGTGTTTCTTTTGACAGGGGACTCAGAGCAGCATTACTTTGAGGGTTTACTGGTGTATTTATATAGACCTTTCTGAAAAATCTTACTTAGTTTTAACCTTTCCTTCTCCTTGAAGCACTTTTGCAGTCTATCACTCTGAAAAAAGGAAAAGACGCCAGTGTTTTTTGGGACTTTTTCCACTAAAAATATGATGCATGTAACAGAAGAATGAGGAAGATCTATGCACTTTGCCTGGTCTGAGCTGGCGGAAGAGGTAACGTTCAGTAAAATCCGCATCTTAGTGAATTTGCGGAGTAACGTCCATTTGCCAGAGCGGAAATTCGCCTGGCGATAGAGTGCGAATGACCGCTAGCATCTCTTTCGCTAGCGAAGTTGCACCTGCACCTGTTTGTAAATCGACAAAGTGCCTGAAATCAGTAACGCTGGCGAATCATCGTCACTTTGCCCCCCTGTATCTGAACTTTTAGCCTGATCTCTATCAATATACACTTCACTTAGAAAGTAATTGTTTACTGTATGTGGCGCTGTATTAAAAGCTTCACACAGAGGAAGAAAATGCAATGCTAACTGACTGGAAAAAGAAGGCCATCCATTGCGTATAGGTGATGGTGGTGGAAAAACAGACTTTATTTACATTGGATCCAGCTTCAAAAAGGTGTAACTTGTCAAATGAATGTTTAAAGTTGATATATTGATTTAAGGCTTAGCTAGGGCCATGTCCAAATATCTTCAGGTACCACAGGGGTAAGGAAGGTGTTTGCATGATTAGGGCTTGAAAGTCTTCCCATTCTACAAGTAAGTCCCGTATATGTATTGTAAAAGGGATCAGGATCCCCAAACTGGGTCCCTTCTGGCATTCTTTAAAGGGATATACTGTCATGGGGAAAAAAAGTTTTTTTTCAAAACGCATCAATTAATAGCGCTGGTCCAGCAGAATTCTGCACTGAAATCAGTTTCTCAAAAGAGCAAACAGATTTTTTTATATTTATTTTTGAAATCTGACATGGGGCTAGACATATTGTCAGTTTCCCAGCTGCCCCCAGTCATGTGACTTGTGCTCTGATAAACTTCAGTCACTCCTTACTGCTATACTGCAAGTTGGAGTGATATCACCGCCCTCCCTTCCCCCCTTCAGCAGCCTAACAACAGAACAATGGGAAGGTAACCAGATAGCAGCTCCCTAACACAAGATAACAGCTCCCTGATAGATATAAAAACAACACTCATTAGTAAAATCCAGGTCCCACTGAGACACATTCAGTTACATTGAGTAGGAGAAACAGCCTTTCAGAAAGCAATTCCATCCTAAAGTGCTGGCTCTTTCTGAAATCACATGACCAGGCAAAATGACCTGAGATGCACCTACACACCAATATTACAACTAAAAAAAATACACTTGTTGGGTTAGAAATACAATTTTATATTGTAGAGTGAATTATTTGCAGTGCAAACAGTGTACTTTAGAAATAAAAAATACATCATAAAAATCACAACAGAATCCCTGTAGGCTGTTGAGTTATGGTGGGAGCTATATTTATAAAACAATTCCAAAAACAGGCATGCTAATTCATGATGGAATCGACTCTAGTGTGTGGAAGTGTTGTGTGATGGTAACCACCTTGGGCAGGAATTTAGGATACACTGAATTCAGAATTCAGGATTTAGTAAAATCCCAATTACTTTGCTGAACCAAATCTGAGCCCTGGACATTATGTCACTTTAAAACTCTGGACAGCTGAACATAACAATTTCTTGTTTATAATCTTTTACAAAATGTTAATATACACATTAGGGTTCGGATTTGGTTGACCAAGTCCAAAAATAATAGATATGGTTCATCCTTAAAAGAAACTGATGTGAATGAACAAACTCTGTGAATTCCCTGTTTCTGATCTTTTAGCTTGATCTCTATCAAAATACAAACAACTTCATCAACAAACTCTGTGAATTGCCATGTAAGGCATAAAGGACTTTTATAATAATCATGATCAATGCATAGATTGATGGGTCCTGTTTTTAGCTTAATAGATTTCAGCATTCCTAAGATGCTCTGGGAGCCCGTCAATGGAACTAGGGCATCATAACAAGGTTACAGATATATAGAAACATTGGGGTGTCACCCTGCTATAGTCCCAGGGGTACCCAGGGCACAAATAAACACTCACCCCAAATCTCTCCCTTACTGACCTTCAGGCTGGGCCCCCTTAGCTCATAACAAGGTTACCGATATATAGAAACATTGGGGTAACAGTCACCCTGCTATAGTCCCAGGGGTACCCAGGGCACAAATAAACACTCACCCCAAATCTCTCCCTTACTGACCTTCAGGCTGGGCCCCCTTAGCTCATAACAAGGTTACAGATATATAGAAACATTGGGGTAACAGTCACCCTGCTATAGTTCCAGGGGTACCCAGGGCACAAATAAGCACTCACCCCAAATCTCCCCCTAACTGGCCTGTAACACGGTTACAGATATAATGTTTTGAAATATTGTCCTTTAGACAACTCTAAAGATGGCTGGCTCTATACTTTGAGAATGTCTATTCAGATTACTAAAGAGCAAAAAGAAATCCTTTGAGCTATGTGAGACGGCCCTCACGTAATTCAGAGATTTCTGCATAACAGGTTTCCGGATAACAGATCCCACATCTGTATACCATTCCAGTGAAGAATGTCCCAAAAGACATGAGTAACCATCAATGTACTTTGATGTTAAGGGCTTGAAGTTAACTCTTACAAAAGAAAAAACAGCATACAAGTAATCTATCACCCATCATTGAAATGTTTTCAAATATTGATTCTCTGTTAAATAGATTTGTGTAGCCTTTCATTTTTCTAACTTTGTTATGAGTTAAGGTACCTTGGCCTTGCATGCTTTGCGTCTGTTTGCTTTACTCCTGTTTGACGTTTTCTCAAAGTTTCTCTGTTTACAGGTGTATAAACAAAAGGTCCATTGATCTTGTACCGACAGGGCTGTGTGAAAGCTGTTTAGAAAAACATGACTATACTCTATTTCTAGAGGAAAAAAATGGGGGGTTATTTACAGACACACCAAGTGCAAGAGCAAAAGGCAATGATTATGGGGTCTAGCTGTGCCAGCAATTCAATATGCAGAGTTTAATAACTGCCATTGATGGGCCAAGGAGAACTAAACTCTTAGAATGAATGTGGCTAAAAATGACATATTTTATATAATGAACTTATTGCACGAGGCTAAAGTTTCAGCTTGTCAATAGCAGCAATGATCCAGGACTTCAAACTTGTCACAGGGGGTCACCATCTTGGAAAGTGTCTGTGACACTCACATGCTCAGTGGGCTCTGATTGGCTGTTGAGAAGCTAAGCTTAGGGCTCGTCACTAATTATCCAGCAGAAAATGAGCTTCCCTGGCTGTAATATAAGCTGATGCTACAGGTTTGCTGATTATTCAATTCTGATGCTAATTGCACTGGTTTCTGTGCTGCCATGTAGTAATTATGTGTATTAATTACTAATCAGCCTTATATTGTGACATTTATATTCTATGTGTACTGTATATTGTGAGTGGGTCCCTAAGCTCAGTAAGTGACAGCAGCACAGAGCATGTGCAGTGAATCAGCAGAAAAGAAGATGGGGAGCTACTGGGGCATCTTTGGAGGCACAGATTTTCCCTGCTAAAGGCCTGTGGTTGCCTTGGGCTGGTATAAAACTCAAAACACAATGCACACATTTCTAGCAACAGTAGAATCCCCATTTTACATGCCCTGATTTTAAGTTTTCCCTCATTTTACATTGTTGTTTTATAGTCCCACCTACAGTATATATTATGCATAATTAATTTCCCTGATTTTACATATTCCTGGATTTTACACCATTTTTTCTGGTCCCCTGAAAAATTTAAAATTGAGGTTCTACTGTACTTCTAGGCAATACCTTAAGGTATGGGACCTGTTATCCAGAATGCCCGGGACCTGGGGTTTTCTAGATCATGGATCTTTCTATAATTTGGATCTTCATACCTTAAAGGTGGCCATAGACACACAGATCCGATCGTACGAATCGAGGATTCGTACGATTTTCGGATCGTGTGTGGCGTGTCCCGACTTCTTTCGTCCGGCGGAGATCGGTCGTTTGGTCGATCGGTCAGGTTTGATTTTGACCCGACCGATCCCGCCGGAACCCAGGGCACATCGTAATTGGATCGTTCGGCCATGCGGCCGAACAATCAGATTACACCCGATATAGCCATGTTTGTTAATGGCATATCGGGGAAAGATCCGCTCGTTTGGCGATGTTGCCAAACGAGCAGATCTTTGCATCTATGGCCACCTTAAGTCTACTAGAAATTCATGTAAACATTAAATAAACCCAACAGGCTGGTTCTGCTTCCAATAAGGATTAATTATATCTTAGTTGGGATCAAGTACAAGCTACTGTTTTATTATTACAAGAAAAAGGGAATAATTTTAAAAAATTTGTATTATTTGATTATGATGGAGTCTATGGGAGACATTCATTCCGTAATTCAGAACTTTCTGGATAACAGGTTTCCGGATAACGGATCTCATACCTGTACAGACATTTTTCTTTGTGCAGGGCAGGCTGACCGAAGCAATAAACATGGCAGATTGTGCACCCTGCCCTGCACGTAGTAAATTACACCTAATCCCTGTAAAGACATAGAAGATGGCCCAAATCAAGCTGATTATAGGGGCATAGTCAGACCAGTTGGCAGTTGCATCAAAGGCCCAACTTAGTCCTCAGAAAGTAATGGGATTTTCAGATCTGCTGCATAGATATCTGGTTGATCCCCAGTCAAATATTTATTGGTTGGAAGGTCATCATCACCCAGTCACCAGATAATGTTGGCCAGTGTATGTTGAGCTTATGTCAGGTCATTAAAGGAGAAGGAAAGGCAAAATTCACCAAGTGCAAAAAGTTAGGAACCCCTAGTGATTATAATTACTTACCTGATACCACAGGCCAGTGCTCCTATCAACAGAAAACTGCCCCGGGCCAGGGTTCTTCCAGCACCTGACTAATGGTGAATGTGACTTTCCTTCTTCTTCTTCTTCTGCATGCATGGAAAATATTTTTGATTTGTTTGTGAGGTCTTCACAGAGGAGTCTGGGAATTCAAGAGACCATTTTCACACAAAGAAATGCCCAAAAGCCACACATAAAAGAATAATTATTTAATGCTTTTAGTACAATGACATAACTGAGTCCAACAAGATTCAGTTCTAGTCCCTGAGTCAGGTGGTATGTAGGACTTTGATAGTGTTGGCCGAGGACGTTTGTTGTAACCATGGATCCACTGTATTTTGTGCTTTCTGTTCCTGCCCTCTAAACAATAAAATGTGTATAAATAAAATAAGCAGATAATACCAGATACAATGTGAGAAAAGGCTAGTACACGGAAACCCTTTGTGTAGTCAGGACATATAAGTGTGACCAGAGATCTATAAAACAAGACCAAGCTTGTAATGCTTATCTCTGCACCATTCTGTTTAAACATAGGGCACGGGCGAGGTGGAGATCCATGATTTATATCTATAAACCATACTGTTTAAATAAGGGAAACTCTTATAAATAACAGTTGTAACAGCAGTTGTGCTGCTCTCTTCCATTACTCTCGTTCACTCCTTTTCTCCATTAATATCCTAACACTGTATCATGGTCACTGTCTTGTCCTTCTAACCTTCAGTTTTCCAGAATCTCCCTTATCCCTCTTAACGAATCATTTTAGTTCTTGCTCATTTCCTTCTAAAAAACATAGGTACCATTCTAATACTTGCCTTGCCATTATCATCCATGGCTACGAGAAAAAGGCAAAAAGGATTGAGGCTCCCACATCGCTTGGAGAGAGCAGAAGACCTCAATAAGAAGGCTGACAAAATGTTATGTCAAAGCCTGATGGAGATTGAGAGGAAGTGCCTTAGACAAGTGGCTGAAGTGAACCTGGAACGCAAGCTGTTATGGAAGGAGCTCAAGCAAGTCCAAACTGGTGAGTTGTTCTGAAATAATTAAGCAAAGGACACAGGATCACATGATTTGCATATTAGCCTTTTTTTCTGGTATTTATGTTGTAAGACTAAAAGATTATTCCTTTATAAGCCTGTGAGAGACATTAATGGCCAGTGGCATGGAAAGGTTAATTTTCATTAACTGACGAATCAGTGGTGAATCTTTAGAACAGGGAATCCCAGGACGTCGATTGAGGTCTACTAATAGATCCCCTTCATGTTCCTGGTAGACCGCGACCTGGGTCCCGGAAGTAGGCGAGAGAGGGTTGGCTGGCTGGGCTGACAGCAGAGGGGGAGAACACAGGACGGGAGAGCACAGAGGGGAAGGACACGGACAGGAGAGCACAGAGGGGAAGGACACTGGAGGGAGAGCACAAAGGGAAAGGACACGGACGGAGAGCACCAAGGGGAAGGACACCGACGGGAGAGCACAGAGGGGAAGGACACGGGAGGGAGAGCACAGAGGGGAAGGACACGGGAGGGAGAGCACAGAGGGAAAGGACAAGGGACGGGAGAGCACAGAGGGGAAGGACACGGACAGGAGAGCACAGAGGTAACAGACACAGGAGGGAGAGCACAGAGGTAACAGACACAGGAGGGAGAGCACAGAGGGAAAGGACACAGGACGGGAGAGCACAGAGGGGACGAACATGGGAGGGAGAGCACAGAGGGGAAGGACAGCGACAGGAGAGCACAGAGGGGACGGACATGGGAGGGAGAGCACAGAGGGAAAGGACACAGGACGGGAGAGCACAGAGGGAAAGGACATGGGAAGGAGGGAGAGCTGGCTGCACAGCGAGGAAGGACAAGCGAGGGAGAGCGGGCTGAGAGCAGGGAGAGCTGAGAAAAGCAAGCACGGAGGGGGAGGGAGTGTGTTCAAACTTTCATAACCAGCCAAATCTTGTAAAATGAACATGGTAATCAGGGGTTGTGGCCACACAATTGGGAGTGGCTGCGTGTTATCAAGGTAGAACTCCTGATGAGGGCCAGGTGTCGAGAGTGGATCCCAGCGTAACAAAGTCTGGGCACTCTTGCTTTAGAAAGAAATGCTAACTGAGATTCTTTATGTTTGTCTCTTCTACAGATGTGACGCCTTCCTTGGAAAACCTCGAATTGGAGCTTCCTCCAGATCTACCTGACCTATCGAGTAAACGCTATTCACTCCCAGTACTTGGTACACATGGATGTGAAGCAGGAGGAGAAAACAGAAGGTTGGTGGTACAATCATTAGTTTCATGAAATTAGGCCAATGTGAACATTAATACACTATGGGGTATATTTATCAATGAGTGAAGTTGCACCACTAGAGTTAAATTCCGCCACTTCCCATTCATTTCTATGGGGTTTTTAAAGGCGTGTTTATCAAAGGGTGAAATTTCACTTTCACCAATTGATAAATACGCCTTTCAAAATCCCATAGAAATGAATGGAGAGCTGCGGAATTTCACTCTAGTGGCGGAACTTCATTGTTTGATAAATTTACCCCGATGACTTGTTTAGGGAACCTTGCCCCATTGTGGTGAATGGGAAGGAGCAACCTCTGGTACAGCAAGACAAGCAATCACTAGTACATAGGGTTGCCACATTTAATGAAAAAAATAACCGGCCGGTGGGGGGCAGGTACGAAAAGGAGGCGGCCCATGACGCAAAAATGGGCGGGGCTACGCAGTGTGCCACAAAAAGGGGCAGAGCAACATCGCGGCAATGTGAAGAAGACTACAAAAAAAGTTAAGTTCTGCGCAAATGGGTGCAGGCCGAGGGCTTTTTTTAAAGGATATTACAAATTACCGGCAACTGCATTGCCGGTAAATTTGTAATACCGGCCGGGTGGCAACCCTGTGTACATAGGTCTGGCTCAATATTCCTTCCTATTACTGCTTAGTTTGGATCTGTGAAACTGAATGTAAAGTAGCAGGGATGGTTTTCAGCAGTTCATTCAGGGTTGCTGATCCTCCAAAACAGCCCAGACCATTAAATAACCATTGTCTATAGGCACGTGTATGAAATGTGACCCAGTGCCTAATAAATTAGAGAATTATTCCTGGATAATAGTTTTATGACTCATTTTTTTATCTCATTCAGCCCTAGAGCATTAATAACGGACTGGCCCAAGCGGGTCTATTTATTCATTGTAATTGTAAAACAACAATCACCGTTGTCCGCCTTAAAGGAAAAGCTGTACCAATTGTTCACAATTAATGTCTTACTGCAGCCTTTTGTCTAATGTACCGCTACTTAATGCTCAGTGAGCTACTGCTATAGTTACGGTTCAACATTTAGGAAAAAAACAAAAAAAGAAAGAAAAAAAGAAAATCCAAGTTACAGTTGTCCATTCGTACATTTACTGCAGAAGGAAATCTAGTTTTGGTCATGGGAATAACATAGTGAGTAGAAATTTAAAAAGCTGTATAGTGGAACCTCAATTTTACATCCCTTGATTTTAAGGGGCACATTTACTAAGGGTCGAATTTCGAAGTTAAAAAACTATGAAATTCGACCATCGAATTTGATACTTCGTTAGTCGAAGTATTTTTTGATCGAAAACGGCCGTTTTCGATCGAAGTAAAAACCGTTCGATCGATTAAATTGTTGGAATGAACGATTCTACAAAAAAATACTTTGACTACTTAAAACTTAGCCTAACACTCAGAAAGGTTATAGGAGGTCCCCCATAGGCTAAACAGCAATTCGGCAGGTTTAAGGTAGCGAAGTGTGGAATTCAAGGTTTTTAAAGAGACAGAACTCTATTTTCGAATGGTAGAAGTTTTAAAAAAAAATATCTAACTTTGGCCTATTCGATGGTCGAAGTACCCAACAATTGCTTTGAAATTCTGAGTTTTTGCATTTGAAAATTGACTTCGACCCTTAGTAAATGGGCCCCTAAGTTTTCCCTCATTTTACATTGTTGTTTAATGGTCCCACCTATATAATATGCATAACACATTTCCCTGATTTTACATTTTCCTGGATTTAACACCATTTTTGCTGGTCCCCTGAAAAACATAAAATGGGGGTTCTACTGTATTTATAAACAATAGCAACCCGCCAGCTTTCATTGGCCATCGAGAATATATGTTTTTGTACCTTTTTCATCAATGTCTAGGTACCCGTTTGGGCGGCGCAGCTCAGACACAACTTGCTCATCGGAACTTCAAAGGAAAGTATCAAATTTTATCACCAAGGTGGAAAGATTCAATAGTTGTGACTCAGTCGGACTCTCAACAGACGATGAGAAAGAGATCACAGGAGAAAAACAAGACTTGCGGGTTACGGGGAAGGCCCGTGCTGAGATCACTTTAGAAGACGTTAAGAGTTGCAGGTACATCCGTCACAGACACTCAATCCCAAGATTTGAACGGGAGCTGAGTCTGGAAGAAATATTTAGCAAAGATGAATTAGGCTTGGACTAACAAAGCTGCATCATGTTGCTTCTTGATTTCTATTCAGGAACATAACATTGCACCCCTGGGTCCTTCCACCACCTCAGGGTGGAGCAACGGGAATGTGTATCCAGTGTGGCCATGGGGGTTTCAGGCTGGAAAGTGAATTATTACAGTAAAATTTATATTTATTTTTTAATATTGGCACTGAAAGGTAAGATACAGTAGACCAAGGGAACACCACACTTTGCCTGTAGAGGTTTATTAATGGGTATAAGGCTGCTGTACTATTTCCCCAAACATAAAGATATAACCTAAATCAGTCTGCTTCCCTCGTCTGCATGATGTCACGGTGGGATGTAAATCAGATGGAATTTACAGGACAAGGAAAGCTTAAAGGAGAAGGAAAGCAACCAAAACAGTTTATTGCCAATAGATTAGCCACAATAGTGCAATCTATAACACTATATTTATTCTGTAGAATGCTTTACCATACCTGAATAAACAGCTCTAGAAGCTTTCTGTTTGTTTAGGATAGCAGCTGCCATATTGGTGTGACATCACTTCCTGCCAAAGTCTCTCCCTGCTCACTCATAGCTCTGGGCTCAGATTACAGCAGGGAGAGGGGAAGAAGAGCAAACTAGTGATGTGCGGGTCGGGAATTCTGGGCACACGCCCGCCACCCGCGAAGTATCGGGTCAGCCCACACACCACTAGAGCAAACTGAGCATGCTCAAGTCCTAGCCATGGTGGTTTAAGCTGAAAACAGGAAGTCTGATACAGAAGCCCATGAGTACACAATAGAAGGAAAGAAATGCTGTGTTTCTTTTGACAGAGGACTCAGAGTAACTACTTTGAGGGTTTACTGGTGTATTTATATAGACCAGGCATGTCCACGTACTGGCACGTAGAGACACGCTGTTTTCAGATACTTCTTTAGGGCTGAAGGTGTCAATAGACGTACTGACGTGCCAGTACAGTAATCTAAAGAAGTATGGCGTCACTACGTTCCAGTACGTGTCTATTAATAACACCTTCAGCACACAGGCAGCAGTATAGATCAAGCGGCAGATCATTTCACTAATGTGCCCAAATATTACGGCTACGCGATTTCTTGTTTAAATGAGTTAAATGTTAATGGTTCAAAGAATGTCAGGCTGAATGGTCGGCCCCCCACACATTTTCACCTCACCAAATCTGGCCCTCGTTGCAAAAAGGTTGGCCACCCCTGATATAGACCTTTCTGATAAAACGTACTTAATTTTAGCCTTTCCTTCTCCTTTAAATCAGTGCCAATAAATTAGACACACACACACCAGTGACTATAGCCACTAGACTTCTGCCCTGGGCTGGAGCACATCGTCTATGCACGTGGAACATTGCCTGGTGAGTGCACTGATGGCCATCTTTTTTCATCTCCCAGGTAGTCCTAGGGGGGTCATTTATCAACACTGGGCAAATTTGCCCATGGGCAGTAACCCATGGCAACCAATCAGATTGCTGCATTCATTGTTCTACTTGCAGCTAGCTTTAAAAAGCGAATCACTGATTGGCTGCTATAGGTAAATGGCAAATATGGGCAAATATGCCCAATGTTGATAAATGAGCCTCCTTGTGTTTGGTTGAAAGTAAGAGTGCTTAGTGGAATTTTATTGCAGACTTGAATGACGCAATGTTTTCTCAGTGCCTTTTATCTGCAATAAAGTTCCACAAAGAATCTAGTTTGCACACTTCACACTTTCTCCACACTTTATCAGTTCATGTGGTTCAAGGCAAGTGGCTCCCCTTTCTGAATAAATGATGTCTGTGTGACTGAGTGTCTATCTACTGATTCTGTTGAGTCATTGATTGGGCTTGGGAGTTGGTGCAGTACATAAGGACATACCGGTACTAAAATATCTATAATGTGCATGTGTTCAGCCCATTCCAACACAGGGGATAGCCCGGAGATGACAAAATATGGTGCCAATACACTCCTAAGCCAAGTTCCACTGGCAGGTTAGTCTTTAAAGAGGTGCACTGGCCTGGGGCAGAAGGCCCTTTAAAGAAATCTCCTGGGGGGTGAAATGTATGGACATTTAGTTACATTGGGCTGACTTACTAGGAAAGAGGCACAGACGTATTATTCACTTTAATGTATGTACTTCACCCAGTATCAGTGTCTGAGTGTAAGCTCTGCAGAGCAGGATTCCCTTCTCCCAATGGTTCCCTCTCACTGTATTGTATCCGTGTCTCTCTGTATATTAGAGTGTAAGCTCTGCAGAGCAGGATTCCCTTCTCCCAATGGTTCCCTCTCACTGTATTGTATCTGTGTCCCTCTGTATATTAGAGTGTAAGTTCTGCAGAGCAGGATTCCCAATGGTTCCTTCTCCTTTCATTGTTCTGTGTCCCACTGTGTATTAGAGTGTAAGCTCTGGAGGGCAGGATTTTCTTCTCCCAGTGGTTCCCTCTCACCCTGTACTGTATCAGTGTCTCTCTGTATATTAGATTTAAGCTCTGCAGGGCAGGATTCCCTTCTCCCAATGGTTCCCTCCCTCTCCTTGTATTGCTCTGTACATTAGAGTGTAAGATCTACATGGCAGGATTCCCTTCTCCCAATAGTTCCCTCTCCTTGTATTGTATCTGTGTTCCTCTGTACATTAGAGTGCAAGCTCTACAGGGCAGGATTCCCTTCTCCCAATGGTTCCCTCTCCTTGTATTGTATCTGTGTTCCTCTGTACATTAGAGTGCAAGCTCTACAGGGCAGGATTCCCTTCTTCCAATGGTTCCCTCTCCCTGTATTTTATCTATGTCCCTCTGTATATTAGAGTGTAAGCTCTGCAGGACAGGATTCCCTTCTCCCAATGGTTCCCTCTCCTTGTATTGTTTCTGTGTTCCTCTGTACATTAGAGTGCAAGCTCTACAGGGCAGGATTCCCTTCTTCCAATGGTTCCCTCCAGGCCCGGACTGGCAATCTGTGGGTTCTGGCAAATGCCAGAGGGGCTGCTATAAGGTCCCATAGAAAGTCAGTATTTAGTGGGCTGGTGGGGGCTAGGTGGGCCTCTGTGTCAGCTTATTGGGCCTCTGTGTACCTGAAATGCCAGGGCCTATTTTAATTCTCAGTCCGGACCTGGTTCCCTCTCCCTGTATTTTATCTATGTCCCTCTGTATATTAGAGTGTAAGCTCTGCAGGACAGGATTCCCTTCTCCCAATGGTTCCCTCTCACCCTGTATTGTATCAGTGTCTCTCTGTATATCAGTGTAAGTTCTAAAGGGTAGGAGAGCTCTCCTCTTCTTGTGTCCCTCTGTATGTTAGGGTGTAAGCTCTGCAGGACAGGATGTCTTCCTCCCAATAGTTCCCCCTCCCTGTATAGTATCTGTGTCCTTCCATATATTAGAGCGTAAACTCTGCAGGACATGATTCCCTTATCACACTGTTTCACCCTTTCACTGTAGAGTATCCTCGTCCTTCTGTATATAACTGAAACTCTCCTGGCCCAGTTGAGTAACTATAAAAAAGGAAACCCTGCAGCAGGCCTGGTGAGGAATGGTACATGAGTGGGTGAAGTGATAATTGGCTGGAGAGCAGGTGCATGGATCAGTGTTGTGATAATGGCACGGCGGAGGCTTGGAAAAATGTGTCTGCTGGGGGCCCTGTGTGCACCATGTTACACCCCTGTCAGGGCCCATCAATTTTTCTCACATATATCATTCGTTATCCTTCTGCCTTTTATCTTGAAGTGTTTCAGTACAGAGCTAAAGTTAACTGTACTCTGAATAAATATTTGTACACATGTCAAAGAAGCAAGGTTCTGCCCAGCTGACTAAAGCCTATTTGTAGAAGAGATATGGGAAAACTAAGGAAGAAAGTTTTCCAATTCTGTGTGCAAACGGGACATGTTGAAGTGGATCAGGGTGAGTAACTAAATAAATAGTAAAACACTGCTTTGGCAACAACTGCCTGCAGATGATGACATTTAACATTTTATTTTGCTTAATAATAAATAATGTAGAGGGATGGCCCCACAAACAGTTCCATGTGTCTTGTCCCCATTTTTGTAAGAACTTCCGCAAAATGATCTTCACCCTTTGTAATGAAGTTATTCATTAATAACAGTTTTGTAATGACATACCTTGGTACAAATAAACCTCTCCCTTTCCCCAGCTGCAGCCTCAGAGAAGGACAAGACCCGTGGGGGCATATTTATCATAGGTCGAAGTTAAAAAATCTTCGAATTCAAAAAGAGCAATCGAATGGAGGTCGAAGGTTTTTTTGGGGTCGAAGTGGGCCGAATTCGGCCTACTTCGAATCGTACTTCGATTCAAAGTTTTTTTAACTTCGACCTTCGATCTCCCAAACTCCCCCAATTGCCTCCATACAAGTTGTAGGAGGTCCCCCATAGGCTTAAACAGCACTTCAGCAGCTTTTAGGTGGCGAAAGGTCAAAGTCGAAGTTTTAAAGAGACAGTATTTACCTTCGAATTTCGAAGTTTTTTCAAATTCGAATCGAAGTATGACTATTCCCTAGTCGAAGTACACAAAAAATAGCTCAAATTCGAAGTTTTTCACTTCGAAACTTCACCTCGACCTTTGATAAATCTGCCCCTTGGTGTTGGGTTTTGAGATATACATATATATATATATATATATACACACACGCAAACCTCAAGCCCTATTCATTGTCCCTTTAAAAGAATTTATACAAATGCAATACAGGCATAAGACTTTTAGTTCACCTTTCAGTTCACTTTTAATATGATAGGGTAATTTGGCCCCTAGCAACCAGACTGCTGGAATTACAAACTGGAGAGCTGCTAATTAAAAAGCTAAATAACTCAAAAACCACAAATAATAAAAGATGAAAACCAATTGCAAATTATCTCAGAATATCACTCTCTACATCAGTGATCCCCAATCAGTAGCTCATAAGTAACATGTTACTCTCCAACCCCTTGGACGTTGCTCCCAGTGGCCTCAAAGCAAGAGCTTATTTTTGAATTCCAGGCTTGGATGCAAGTTTGGGTTGTATAAAAACTAGGGATGCACTGAATCCAGGAATCGGTTCGGGATTCAGCCTTTTTCAGCAGGATTCGGACTTATCCTTCTGCCCGGCCGAACCAAATCCTTATTTGCATATGCAAATTAGGGGGCGGGAGGGAAATCGTGTGACTTTTTGTCAAAAAACAAGGAAGTAAAAAATGTTTTCCCCTTCCTACCTCTAATTTGCATATGCACATTAGGATTTGGTTCAGTATTCGGCCGAATCTTTCACGAAGGATTAGGCCAAATCAAAAATAGTGGATTCGGTGCATCACTAATAAAAACCAGGTGCACTTCTAAACAGAGTCTCAATGTAGGTTGACAATCCACATAGGGGCTACCAAATGGCCAATCACAGCCCTTATTTGGCACCCCAAGAACATTTTTCATGCTTTTGTTGCTCCCCAACTCCTTTTACTTCTGAATGTTGCTCAGGGGTTCAAAGGATTTGGAATCTCTGCTCTACATCATACCAAACGGAGTTTTATTTCAGTGATCTTTAGGGATGCACCAAATCCACTATTTTGGATTCGGCCGAACCCCCTAATCCTTCACGAAAGATTCAGCCGAATACCGAACCCGAATTTGCATATACAAATTTGGGGTGGGAGGGGGAAAACATTTTTTACTTTGTTTTGTGACAAAAAGTCACGCAATTCCCCCCCTCTAATTAGCATATGCAAATTAGGAATGGGAAGGGGGAAAATGTTTTACTTCCTTGTTTTGTGACAAAAAGTCACACCATTTCCCTCCCAGACCCAAGTTTGAATATGCAAATTAGGATTCGGTTTGGCCGTGCAGAAGGATTCGGCCAAATCCTGCTGAAAAAGGCCGAATCCTGGATTCGGTGCATCCCTAGTGATCTTCTGCCCATAAATGACCTATTACTGTCTGCTGGGTCTTATTATTCTATTTATGCCAGTCAGTCGGCATCCAATCAGAATATTACAGGTAGGGATGCACCTAATCCACTATTTTGGATTCGGCAGAACCCCCGAAATCCTTCACAAAAGATATTGGCCAAATACCGAACCCAAATTTGCATATACAAATTAGGGGTGGGAAGGGGAAAACATTTTTTACTTTGTCTTGTAACAAAAAGTCACACGATTCCCCCCTCTAATAAGAATATGCAAATTTGGATTCAGTTCGGCCGGGCAGAAGGATTCAGCTGAATCCTGCTGAAAAAGGGTGAATCCTGGATTCGGTGCATCCTTAGTTACAGGCAGGCCTGGACTGGCAAGCTGTGGGTTCTGGCAAATGCCAGAGGGGCTGCTGTAAATTGCCATAGACAGTCACTATATCAGGGGTGTCCAACATGCGGCCCGAGGGCCGCATGAGGCTCAGGATGGATATGAATGCGGCCCAGTTTGAAGGAGAGAGAAAAGGAAGAGAAGTGAAAAAAAGAAATTAAGAAATAAATGTATGGAAATACAGGGAAAACGAGAGTGAAATAACACTTTGTGCTCTCTAAGTCCAGACACATTAACCACCTCAGTCTGTCGTCTAGTTAGGAACAGGCTTACTATGCCAGGTTGTAACAATGTGGGGACCTATGGAGTAGGGAGGATGGGGGACTCTGTCCATTGCCCAGTTAGTAATAATAATATAATAATAAGTCTGTTTAATATCCAGGTGTCCCATATTCCAATGTATAGCTCCATATGGTTATCCAACTGGTACTGTAGTTCTTTTCTGTGTATTTTCTTTAATTTTACAAATCAAAAGTGTTTGTGTATTTCATGTGTGGCCCCAGACAATTTCTTTTTCCAATGTGGCCCAGAGAAGCCAAAAGATTGGACACCCCTGCTCTATATATTGAGCTGGTGGGGGGGGGGGGGCTTTTTGGGCCTCTGTGTACCTGAAATGTCAGGGCCTATTTTGAATCTAAAGTTGGCCATAGATGCAAAGATCCGATCGTTCGAATCCTCGAGCGATCGGACTTCCCCATCTCCCGACCTGCCACTAACCATCCAGATCAAAGTCTTACCATTCCGATCAAATAAAGTACAAAAGAACAGATCAGCCGATGTTCTGCCCCTGACAGCAATCGTACGAAAGTTATGGCCGACCAAAGCTGGTGACAGTCTCCCTCTGAAAATCGTACGATCGGCAATACACGCAGAGATATTATCAGCAGCGCCGATTCTAATGAAGACGCCGCCTGAGGCGGCTCCTTAAATGCCGCCCCTCCCCTCGCAGAAACACTAGTGCGGAGAGCGCAACTGCGCTCTCTCGCACTAGTAAAGCCGAATTTCCGGTTTCAAAACCGGAAATTCGGCTCTTTAAAGTGACAGGAGCGACTTTTTGCCGCCCCTGGAAACTTATCTGGCGCTGCCGCCTGAGGCGAGCGCCTCAGCTCGCCTCATTGGCGGAGCGCACCTGATTATCGGCAGCCGACAGAACTTTTCTAACTGTCCGATCGACCAAATGATCGATCTCCGCCGGACGAAAAATGTCGGAACTCTCCAAACACGGTCCGAAAATTTGTACGATTCGTACGATGGGATCTTTGCGTCTATGGCCGGCTTTAGTCCAGACCTGATTACAGGTAACAAATAGGACAATTGCCCTCAGAAGAGGCCTAGGGAACGTTCTCTTTCTGCCTTGCTCTAAATGAGGAATATGATGCTCAGAGCGTCGTGTGGAGCTTCTCTAGGCTTCTAACCAGTAACTTACACCCGTTTCTGACAGACTTTTTTATAAGGTTCAAGCCCCACTTTTGGTCGTCACCTCAGAATTTACACAAATGAAACTCCACTGACGCAATTAATTAACCCTTAACCAGGACTTTCGGGGTATCTACAGGGAACAGAGGAGCCGCTTCACTTTTCAATGGCTTCTCATCAACCAGCTACCGAGTAGTGATCGAACTAAGCGACAATGTGAAACACAACCAATCACAATCCCTTCCAATTAACCCCCACCCACGTCATATAGCTGACCAATCAACAGCAAAGGCCTGCCCTTGCTTTATATCCCCGCCTCCCTGCTTCTCCGCCCTTGCCCCGAAATGACGCAACGGTGGTTTCACGCAATCAGGGAACAAGTGATATTGATTGACACGACCGGCGGCCAATGGAAGGTAGCGGGTGGCGGCTGCTGGGTTAAGCGGATGGGCAGAGGAAGCTGAGCGGTAACGGAGAGAACAAGCGGAGACCGAGTGCAGCCATGGGGAACCGGGGGATGGAGGAGCTCATTCCCCTTGTCAACAAGCTCCAGGACGCTTTTAGTTCCATAGGACAGGCCTGCAACCTCGACTTGCCTCAGATAGCCGTGGTGGGAGGACAGAGTGCCGGCAAGAGCTCAGTTCTGGAGAACTTTGTAGGCCGGTAAGTGTTTCCCTCTGGCTTCCTGACAGGCGGTGCCTGAGATCTGCTCTGCTTCTTCTTAGCTGCCCTGACTTGCTAATTGATAGGCACAGAGGCGCCTTTTTCTTCCTCTATCTCCCTTTCTCTCGCTTTATGATCAATGGGCGACGTCATGCCTCTACGTCATATGTGGCTGCACTGACGTCGTAAAGCTGCCCCTGTCGACAGGCTGGAAGTCATAAAGTGATGCCTGCGGGTTGTGCTTTATACCCAGGGCTTCATGAGCCAAACGTGCCCTCAGATACAAAGCCTTTACTGGAGGCAATTCCTACTGTAACTACCCTCAGCTACAAAGCCTTGTGGGGCAATTCCTACTGTAACTACCCTCAGATACAAAGCCTTAACTAGAGGCAATTCCGACTGTAACTACCCTCAGATACAAAGCCTTGTGGAGAAAGTCCTACTGTAACTACCCTCAGATACAAAGGTTTGTGGAGCAATTCCTACTGTAACTACCCCTTAGATACAAAGCCTTTACTGGAGGCAATTCCTACTGTAACTACCCTCAGATACAAAGCCTTTACTGGAGGCAATTCCTACTGTAACTACCCTCAGATACAAAGCCTTGGGGTGGACAGAATTCCTACTGGAGCTACCCTCAGATAAAAAGCTTTGGGAGTTACAGTTTCTAATGGGAGACCCTCAGACAGAAAGTTTATGGGGCACTTACTGATATAGTTACCCTCAGACACAAAGCCTTTGAGGAGGGGTTAATAATGTGGCTTCCCTTATATATAATGTCTTGGGGGGCAGCTTTTCATAATTTAGCTACTCTCAGAAAACATTTGGGGGGGGGGGGTTGGGAATTCATAATGTGGTTCCACTGGGATAAATGGGGTACGTTAAATTATAGTTTTCTACTGGTAATGGCACAAGTCAGGAAGGATTAGGTCAATTCAGATTGTAGTTACATATGTGTGATTTTGGGGGATATTAAGTGGTTGTTACTGCTTTGGAAAGGGTGATATCCGTGGGTAGGGGTAATTTCCTTTACACTGGCCAAAATGTGCCCTGTGCAGTCAGTGGATAGTCTGATTACCGCTAATGGCCCATTGGTTGATCTTTGTTCCTGCAATGGGGTAGATTTGCCCACTTTTAGTAAAAGACCTTAGATAAACCTTAGGCAAAGCCCTGTGGGAGCCCCTGGGAATGTAGTTCAAGGGGAAAGCCAAAATGTGTGAGGGGCAACCCATAAATATGTAGAAGGGACAGTAATGATGGGAATGCGGCCAAATGTCCTGAAGCTGTTTATATGCAGCCTTGAATATGTGTAGGTGCTTCATCAGATGAGCTGGAATTTGTAGTTCTGCAAAATCTTGAGCGTTTACGCTATAAAGGCATGGACAAAAATACAGTATTTGTCACTACTTTCAGCTCGTGAGTTTAAATTCCTGTACAAATTAAAGGCAAGGGCACCCTGCGAGCATCGTTATCTGCCCTGTGACCTCGCCCAGTTGTTGAACCGGAATTCCCGGCGTCTGACAGGAGACACTGTGAGTTGTAAGTTGAACAACAACTGCTTTAGGGCTGCACTTTGGACAGACCTGCACACTGTATAGGTGTAGTCATATTTGTGTTTGTAGGTAATTGTTTTAATTTGGAATATTCTATCTGAATAACATTCACTTAAAGGGCAACTAACGCAATTTGTGATAGGTGTTCTTTTATGAGCTGCCTACTATGAAAATATGATACAGGTATGGGACCTGTAATCCAGAATGTGCGGGACCTGGGCTTTTCCGGATAATTTATCTTTCTGTTATTTGGATCTTCTACTAGAAAATCATGTAAACATTAAATAGACCCAGTAGTATGGTTTTGCTTCCAATAAGGATTAATTATATCTTAGTTTAGATCAAGTACAAGCTACTGATTTATTATTGCAGAGAAAAAGGAAATCATCTTTATGGATAATTTGTTTATAATGGAGTCTATGGGAGCCTTTCCGTAATTCGCAACTTTCTTAATAACGAGTTTCCAGATAGCTTTTTATATAGGCATTCATGCAGTGTCTATTTTAAAATTTAAAGGGGAAGTTAACCATAAACCCAGACTGAATGTGATTCTGCTGGTAAGCAAGTTCACGGGGTGTGAAGGAAGCCTGTACTCCTGCTATCGGCGTACCTGGCTGAGGTACTGGTATGTATCTCAAACCTGAACTTGGGGGGTTCGTGTCAGGGCATACTCCATGTTCGGCCACTAATTTCATGGAACAAAGAGTAAGCATGGTGGCTGATTAGATCTATAGTTAATTACTAACTGTAATAAGTTACAGGCGAATGCCCTCGTGTTAAATCTGCCAATGGGATTAGAGTATGCTTTACCAGCCCAGCAGCCTATTACCGTACAGAATGCATACCCTGGGCGGTAGCCTGGTACTACAGGGTCTTATCCAAAACTGTACCCTCTTCTTGATAGTTGTGCAAACTTTGTGTGTACTTGGTCACAGTATAAGGCAATGCCAATGACTTCTGTAGTAAATATTGTGCATGTGCCCATAATATTGAATTTGATTTTGGGGTCAAGGGAGGGCGAGCTCTTGTTATAGGGCTGCTGCATGTTTGATCTGGCACAGCTTTAGTTGCCCTTTAACAATAAGTCACATTGCTAATGTTGGCCAATAAATATCACATTTCCGTTTGTGTTGGTTAAACTGTGGCCTGTGGTTATGATACTGGTTTGTTTTTATTTACAACAATTAATTTGGGTGTGCTGCGAAATATAGGTGAGATATCCGCTTCCCAAGAAGTGCGTGGGTCTGAAATATTATTATTATTATTTCACAATTTACTGTCCGAGGAGCTTACAGTCAAAAGCAGGCCGAATAAAAACATCTGTGTTAGTAGGGAAGCAAAGGGTCTGTTGCCATGGGTATCGTACAGCAGATCCCTGCAATTACATGGTTCATTCCAGTTCCACTCGATTGTCTTTTCGCCCACTGGCGATTTTTGTTTTTTTTCTCATATGTATATAGCACACACATAATTGTTAAACGCTCGGTAGTGAGCTATATTGCAAACAAGCTTTTCCTGCTAATGCAAAGGTATTTAAAGTGTCAACTCTTTGTTACAGATCACAAAGCTTTGTAACTAGGAGCACAAAGTAAAGGGAAATACAAACTGTGTGCATATTCTGCATATTGATACTAAGGGGCAGATTTATCAAGGTTTAAATAGTAAATTCAAATTCAAATATTCGAGTTTCAAAATTCATACATTCAAATTTGAATCCCCTATTCGAATGTAAATTGGAATGTGAGAGTTATCACACTTCGACCATGGAAATCGTCCTAATTCAAATATTCACCACCTAAAACCTGCCGAGTTCATGGACAAGTCACTGGCCGAGGTCGGTTGAGCCATTTGGAGATGTTAATTGCCTTCCTGACATTTAGGTTTCGTACGAATCAAATACGAATCGAATATGATTCAAATTTTTGGGTCTGAACCATTTAATGGAATATTAGCAATTTGATTTTTTTCTTAAATAACCTCCCAGTTGAATTGTGAGTATATTCTAGTTTAAAAAAACTCACATGAATTCAAAATTCAACCTTTGATAATTGGGCCTTCCCGGACTTAGCAGCGTTTCTCTAATGGTATCGGACATTCAAGCTATTCTGGTACCTGCTGAAATATATCTTGTGCATAAATCTCTGTATAAATAATATATGTACGTCCTGTAGTTATTTTGTCATTGGAAGAATGCTCCATGGCAACTTAATGACTAAACAGTTCTCCGTTTGCACCATGTAGACCATTTGTTAGGGGAGGACCTATGCTACTTTAGCTTGTATGCTCTGTGGCACTCCCATGGTATATGTTGTTACAGTTTGAGGTCGAAACAGGCAGATATAAGCTACCGACAGATTAAGTCGGCAGCTTATTGGGCAGTTTATGGGGGCCCTCAGATGGTCTTCCCCGGTCGATATCAGGCTGCAAGTTGAACAGATCGGGCGGGTCTAGATATCAAGGCTGATCAAGGACCACATCGGTTTGTTGATGCAGTCTTCGATCCAATCACTCATATTCTCTTCGTTGTGGTCCGATCATTGGGCCCACAATCAGATCAGCCCAATATTGCCAGATCGGATCAGCCCGAGGTCTCCAAACGAGTAGATTTCCATATGTATGGCCAGCTTTCGAGAATTATCGATCTGTCCTAGAATTCTATAAGGCAAGCCTTGTTTACCCTTTTACCATTTGTGGCAGCAATGATGTCTCTTGTTTTATTGGTAGGGCCTTCTGGTGATTATTATTATTACTACACAGGTTTTTATTACTGTTTTTTTTTTTTCTGTTCATCCACCTCTTTGAGTTCCAGCATATGATTCGGGCCCCCTACAGGGACCAGTGTCAGGACGCTAATTTAACTTGTGGTGACGTCCAAATCGAAGAACGATTAGAAACGACTGAGAGGTAAAAGATATTCACAGCCGCCCACCATAATACCGGCTGGAGGATATGGACAGTATGGAGCTGCTGCATGGTCATCACGGCTACCTGGCTGAGGTGGCCCAGGCATATTGAGAGGATGAATGAAGAATGCATTTTGATGAAGATTGTCGTGAAAGGTCTACAGTATTCATTAAGAGGTGGCTGGACGAATCTGATCTGGACCAGCGGAAGCAGAATAAGACTTGGGTAGTGGACAAGACCATGGTCATTTGAAGGCTGTAATGCCAGGAGGGGGAGTGTACTGTTTGGCCTTTATCACACGGAACAGTCTGAGCATTTTATCCACCATTTAATTTCCTTGTCCAAGCTCCCAATCTCTTTTGATGTCAAAGACAATTTCCACATAATTTAGTGAGTCGGGCACAACAAATGGAACCACTGTTTTTGCAATCGCATTTTCTCTACTGCCCTACTAGTACCGCTTTGGGGCATGGAAAATGTAGGCCACTTACGTTGCGGCCCATTCCCACCTTCCACGTTTCGTAAAGCAATACATTATTTTGCCCAGGAAACCTCACTGATCTGCATTTATTCATATGAGAACCAGAAACTTCAAGAATGGATCAGTGTTGTAGGGGGTGATACTTCATCATACTGACATATAAAAATCTGCCCATGCCAATGGCACTTTCTGATTTTCTAGTAGAGTTCTGTGCGGAACCAATTTGTTAAACCCGCAACCCGCATACTTACCCGCTTGGCCCTGCTACCCGACCCGACCCACAAGTACCTTATCTGCGACCTGCTGACAATCAAGAAACAGGAAGTACTGTCATTGTAAACCAGAAGTGACATCATTAGAAGTAGTTGCAACCAGAAAAAAAGGAGTAAAACAGGAAGTACTATCATTGTAAGCCGGAAGTGACTTAATTTGAAGTAGGTGCGATCGGGGGGAAAAAAGGAGTAAAACTCGCCATTGAGAAGACCCGCAAACCCGAAGAACTGCTGTCCCGCATGGTGGGTCCAGCTCTCTGATATGGCAATGCTGAGTTGCTCCCAGCTTTCTACTATGAGCAGGCAGCGACGTGACTAAAGCTGGCCATAGATGTTGAGATTTTTAAAAGATCAGATCCTCATCGTGAGACCACGATTTTCTCGGAACGATCGTACAAATTGACCATCAACAAAAAATACCAATTTGCCAGGTAAACAAAGGGGAGCTGCCTGCTTGGCCCTGCAAACATAGATAGATTGCACTGGGGCCGACAAAGATTTTTTGACCTGGCCGAAAAATCGTAAGATGTACGATCGTTCGAATCCCACTAACCGCACAATAATTTTTGAAGGATTGGTCTGACTTCCGTAAAATCGGTTGTTCGGCAAGAACATCGTTGCGTCTATGGGTTACTCTACAGTGTAGTTAGGTTTCAATAATTTTTATTGAAAATTTTTTCCAGGAAAATAACAATCATCATAATGACATATCATCAATATTAGTAAGATTTTTACATCAACATACAGTATAAACTTGACTGTTTTAATCAGAGACCTTAACAAATATCATTTGCTAACATATAAAGATACATAGATAAAAATATAAAGTTATCTTCTGTTGAGAGCAATCTATGTTTAACTATCTATTGTAGTTTCTTAAACTTTTCTAATGCGTATTTTGCGTATTCTTACACGTAATACTAAATTGAATCAAAGAGTGAGAGTTGAAGTAACTTACACGTTACTCGTTAATTATGCGAAACATTTTATTTTTACACGTATGTTGTTGATGCGTAATGCGTATTTATCATATGCTCCATTCTCGTATATCAATTTCTTGATTCTTTTATTTCTCTTGCGGAATTTAACTTAGTTTTAATACACATTACGTATGCTGTAATTTACGCGTTAAATCCGTTTATGCGGATGAACATGCGTATAAATCACCAAGCTGGTGCAATTGATAGAGTTGATGCAATAAACGCGGATTTCCATGCGTACTTTCAACGACATGCGCGTAAATGTCTAATTAGCTTTACAGTGTAGTTAGTTGCACAAAGGGGTTAGGCTGATGTACTGGCCAAAGTGGGTCCTGCGGATGACATGGGGAATATTTATTATTTTAAATAGGGTGTTGGTATCCTTTTAACTACCACTTGAAGTACCAGCTAACATAGTTAAGGAACAGGGCAGCTTTGTTTGTGTTGCATTTGCTACAGTTAATAATAGGCGTGTGGGCAGGTGCAGAAACCACCGTCCTTTCCTCCGTCCCATCGTCACTGTCGGCAGTGCACTCACTGTGTGTGACTAAATAGGAGCACACCCATTGCAGTTATGCACATTCTTATTCGCCTTATTGTCCGCTCGGCAAACACTCGGCTCAGGGCTAAATAAGCAGCTGTCTTAGCGAATCCTGTGTGTGGTCAAACTAAACGTCTCGCCCATAGGTCATTGTGTGCAACAAGACAGCCCTGAGCAAAGGTTACACTTAGAGACAGACACACACTTACAGTTACACATTATTCGGATTCTCCACCCCGTTAGCAACACCCAAGTGCACCTTAGAGGATCCCCTTACAGCAGTGACTCATCACATTAGCAGCCCGGCCGTGCTCCTGGGAAGACACGGGCCCTTGGGGCAGCCATGGAGTATAAACATTAGCATTGTTTATTTCTGCTCTGTGGATTTGCCTTTTACCTGCTGATGGTGAAGCTTAGCATTTATACTAGAGATGCACCGAATCTACTATTTGGGATTCGAATCCTTATTGAAAGATTCTGCCGAACACCGAAATGAAGCCGAACCCTAGTTTACAAATGCAAATTGGGGACAGGAAAGGAAAAAGTGAGGAAAAATTAGCTTCCTTGTTTTGTAACGAATAGTCACGTGATTTCCCTTCCCTGCAAATTAGGATTTGGTTCGGCGATGCTCAAGGATTTGGCAGAATCCTGCTGAAAAAGGCCAAATACCAAATCAAATCTGAATCCCAATTTGCATATGCAATTTGGAGACGGGAAAGAAAAAAGTGGGGACTTGAGTACCCGTTCAGTTTTTCCACGGGCCAATCAGTACTCTGTATTGCCAGCTTAATAGCACCCATGAGATTTCTCCTTGTGGTTGGGATATTGTATGGCCAATAAGTATGGAGACTCTCAGTGTAAAATCATTTTGATCACTTGCCTCCTTTATCACTTAGATCGGGTTGCAACGTAAACTGTTCTGATTCTTATGTACTGCAGGACTAACTGCCTGATGTTCTTAGATGGCAGGCCTCACCCAACTACCACTTTAGGTCCTAAATTCCTCCTCATCTTAGTACAGGTATGGGGGATCCCTTTTCTGGAAACCTGTTATCCTAAAAGCTCCAAAATTACGGGAAGGCCATCTCCCGTAGACTCCATTTTAATCAAACAATTACATTTTATCCCCTGTAATAATAAAACAGTACTTTGTACCTGATCCCAACCAATATTTAATGAATCCTTATTGGTGCCAAAACAACCCCATTGGTTTTAATTCATGGTAAAATAATTTACTCGACCTGCACATCACTAATTTGTAGGACTTCTCTTATACAATAGACAGATTTGTATATCCAGCGCTATGTAACTCATATTGTTATTAGAGGGTAACACTTTTGCATGTGGCACCTATGGGGAGAGCGTATTGCCCAGATCTGGGGTCTTTGCTAGACATTCTCTATATTGTCTGTCTCTATATTGTCTGACCAACAAACACTGAACCTGTGTCACATTCTCTTTCCCTGTCTCTCAGATGTCTCTTCTCAGGGAAAGCTTTTACAGGCAGGGCTACAAATAGCCTGCCGCTCATCACCCTCGCCAAATGGCATCTTCAACCTGTGCCTAATTATGTCTCCTATAGCTGCCCCTGTCAGATTAGAGCGTTCCCATTCCACGACAGCTGCACATACACATTCCTGCTATAGGAGACCGCAAGGCTTCCCTCTTCTGCCATATGTCTTCTCTTTCCTCACCAGAATACTAGCTCATTTGCACCCCTCCCGAAGCTCCCAAAAAAAAAACTTGCATACAATGGGAATATAGGTGTGGGATCTGATATCTGGAAACCCATCATCCAGAAAGTTCAGAATCAGGGATAGGCGAATTTGACCCGTTTCGTTTCGCCAAGAATTCGCCGCCGGCGAAATGTCGCAGACGCCCATTAAAGTCTATGGGCGTCAAAATAAATTTGTCGCGCGGCGAAATTATTTTGTCGCGCGTCTTTTTTTTTTTACGCACGTCTCCATACAAGTCTATGGGCGTCATTTTTTCGGCGAAATGAGGCGAAAAAATTCGCCCATCCCTATTCAGAATTAAGCAACAGTAACACCAAAAAAGCTGCTGTGGAGCAATGGTGGAAATTGAAAAAAGTCTATATGGCACAGGTTAAATAGTGGATAACAGATAACACCATTATGTTCTACAGAGCTTATCTGCTGTGTAACCTGAGCCTTTTCTCCTTTGAATGGCTGCCCCCATTGCTACACAGCAGCTTATTTATATAAACTATAGTAGTTCTTATCTGTTATCTACTGTGTATCCTGTGCTTGAATGGCTGCCCCCATTGCTACACAGCAGCTTATTTATATAAACTATAGTAGTTCTTATCTGTTATCTACTGTGTATCCTGTGCTTGAATGGCTGCCCCCTTTGCTACACAGCAGCTTATTTATATAAACAATAGTAGTACTTATCGTTATCTACTGTGTATCCTGTGCTTGAATGGCTGCCCCCATGGCTACACAGCAGCTTGTTTATATAAACTATAGTAGTACTTATCTGTTCTCTACTGTGTATCCTGTGCTTGAATGGCTGCCCCCATGGCTACACAGCAGCTTGTTTATATAAACTATAGTAGTACTTATCTGTTATCTACTGTGTATCCTGTGCTTGAATGGCTGCCCCCATGGCTACACAGCAGCTTGTTTATATAAACTATAGTAGTACTTATCTGTTATCTACTGTGTATCCTGTGCTTGAATGGCTGCCCCCATGGCTACACAGCAGCTTGTTTATATAAACTATAGTAGTACTTATATGTTATCTACTGTGTATCCTGTGCTTGAATGGCTGCCCCCATTGCTACACAGCAGCTTGTTTATATAAACTATAGTAGTACTTATCGGTTATCTACTGTGTATCCTGTGCTTGAATGGCTGCCCCCATGGCTACACAGCAGCTTGTTTATATAAACTATAGTAGTACTTATCTGTTATCTACTGTGTATCCTGTGCTTGAATGGCTGCCCCCATGGCTACACAGCAGCTTGTTTATATAAACTATAGTAGTACTTATCTGTTATCTACTGTGTATCCTGTGCTTGAATGGCTGCCCCCATGGCTACACAGCAGCTTGTTTATATAAACTATAGTAGTACTTATATGTTATCTACTGTGTATCCTGTGCTTGAATGGCTGCCCCCATTGCTACACAGCAGCTTGTTTATATAAACTATAGTAGTACTTATCGGTTATCTACTGTGTATCCTGTGCTTGAATGGCTGCCCCCATGGCTACACAGCAGCTTGTTTATATAAACTATAGTAGTACTTATCTGTTATCTACTGTGTATCCTGTGCTTGAATGGCTGCCCCCATTGCTACACAGCAGCTTGTTTATATAAACTATAGTAGTGTTTCTGAAGCAAACACACCAGTTTTACCAGTGCAGGGCAACACTGCATTATTTTTTTCATTACTCTAAAACACTAATTCTAAGGAAAAGCTTTCTCCCATAGACTCCAAGCTTTTATCCGAATACAGGTATGGGATGCATTATCTGGAAACTCGTTATCCAGAAAGTTCCTAATTACGATAAGGCTGTCTCCCATAGACTTCCCTTTTATCCAAATAATTCACGTTTTTAAAAATGATTTCCTTTTAATCTGTAATAATAAAACCGTAGCTTGTACTTGATCCCCAACTAAGATGTAATTATTATTGGAAGCAAAAACACCCTGTTGGGTTTATTTAATGTTTCCTAGTAGATTTAGGTACAAAGATCTAAATAACAGAAAGATCTGAAAAAGCCAAGCTCCCGTGCGTTTTGGATAACAGGTTCCATACCTGTACTCTAAATTTTTTAAAAATGATTTCCCTTTTCTCTCTAATAATTAGGGATTTACCGTATTCGGCCGTTTAAAGCAGGATTCGGGTGAATCCTCGTGCCTGAACCATAATTATATTATTATATACAAATTAGGGGCAGGAAAGGAAATTGCGTTACGTTTTGTCACAAAACAAGGAAGTAAAAAATGTGTTTTCCACATTTTCCCATCCCTCATTTACATTTGTAAAATAGAATTCGGATTGGTATTCGTGAATACTTTCGTGAAGGATTTGGAGATTTGGCCGAATCCCAAATAGTGTATTTGTTGCATCCCAACTAAGATATAATTAATCCTTATTGGAGGCAAAAACCTGCCTGTTGGGTTTATTTAATGTTTACATGATTTTTTAGTAGACTTAAGATATGAAGATCCAAATTACGGAAAAGCTGTTATCTGGAAACCCCAGGTCCCAAACATTCTGGATTATAGGTCTCGTACAGGTACTCTGTTTAATGAATGACGTCTGTATGTCCGAATCCTGCTGAAAAAGGCCGAATCCAGAACCGAATCCTGGATTTGGTGCATCCCTAATTCTATGGGGGTATTGCACATTGCTAATCTGACCCAAGGCCAGAAAAACAACACTGCACGAAAGGTTTCAAATGTTCGAGTCTCCAAATGTTTAACTATTACCACTTAATTTGTCACCAACTGTAAATATTTAGCTGATTCTCTTCCTACTGCTGTGGCAGATAAGGCCGACCCGAACAGGTTACAACCTGCTCACTTGCTTCTTGGGAGTGAACTGCCGTAGCGACTTCGACTCTCAATGCTTCCCGAGAAGCGCTAGCAGGAAGTGGAGACATCACCTGCATATTTCACAATGATAAACATGTGAAGTTCTCTTTTAAATCCGTTTCCTTTAGATGTGGTTCGACTGGGCACTAAGGATTGGCCAAATCCAAATTCCAGCGTGCACTTTCACCATATTGTTATTTTATGTTCCTTTACAAGGGGTGGTTCACGTTTTAAATTATCTTTTAGTATGTTATAGAATGGCCAATTCTAAGAAACTTTTTAATTGGTCATTTTTTTATAGTTTTTAATCATTTGCCTTTTTTTTTCTGACTCTTTCCAGCTTTCAAATGGGGGTCTCTGTCCCCATCTAAAACCAAATGCTCTGTAAGGCTACAAATGTATTGTTATTGCTACTTTTTATTACTCCTCTTTCTATTCAGGACCTCTCCTATTCATATTCCAGTCTCCTTTTCATATCAATGCATGGTTGCTAGGGTAGTTTTGACCCTAGCAACCTGATTGCTGAACTGGAGAGCTGCTGAATAAAAGCTAAATAACTCAAAAACCACAAATAATAAGAAATTAAAACCAATTGCAAATTGTCTCAGAATATCAGTCTCTACATCATACTAAAAGTTAATTTGTATGGAAAGCACCCCTTCAAGCCCAGGGCTTTCTTTTTTTCCTCCCACTTCTGCTCTAAAGGCTTTTGTTTTGAGGTTCCCCGCTGTTACAGGATACATCATACAAAGACACTGCCGTCATAGACTTGTGTTTTTAAGACAGGCAGGAAAGACTCTCCTACTGGTTTCATGACAGTTGTGCGACCCAATATTCTCTGCTTAAAGTGACACACAACTGAAGAACTCAAAAGAATTCTGATGAGTTAGCGAATTATTACTATTCTCCCTAAAATTTTAAGATGTTGTACCGTGTTAGCCATTGCAAAAATGCAGAAAATGTAAAGTTTGGTGATACCTTTTATTGGCTAACTGAATAAGTAACAATTGCAAGCTTTTTGAGCAAACAGGCCTAGTAGTAACCAACTTTTAAATGGGTTGTTCACTATTTTTATGTATGGTGTAGAGCGTGATATTCTGAGACAATTTGCAATTGGTTTTCATTTTTTATTATTTGTGGTTTTTTAGTTATTTTAGCTTTTTAATTAGCCGCTCTCCAGTTTGTAATTCCAGCAGTCTGGTTGCTAGGGGCCAAATTATCCTAGCAACCATACGGTGATCTGAATACGAGACTGGAATATGAATAGGAGAGGCCTGAATAGAAAGATGAGTAATAACAATACATTTGTAGCCTTACAGAGCATTTGTTTTTTAAATGGGGTCAGCGACCCCCATTTAAAAGATGAAAAGAGTCAGAAAAAGAAGGCAAATCATTTATAAACTATAAAAGGCCAATGGAAAAGTTGCTTAGAATTAGCTGTATAACATGCTAAAAGGTAACTTAAAGGTAAACCACCCCTTTAAACTTCTTTTGTTCGTGTTTGTTTCCCCTTTGGTCCCATGTCTTGCTCCAGCTTTTACTTTCTGTTCCCTGGTACACTGAGGAGTCAAGGGCAACTAGCAGGGTTTATAGGGAAAGTGGTTCCATTAATATTTCATTAGTCTGGGCTGGTTTCGGCTCTCACCAGGTATTTATATAGCACCAGTATAATTAGCAGTGCTGAGAGATGTGATTATTCATTATATAGATATATATATTAAGGTAATAAAGAATTCCCTCTCCATGTGACTTTATAGACTGTGAGACAAGGAACAGGACAAAAACAAGATGCGAGTTTGGCACAAGTATGTAGAAAACAGGAGGCCAAAACACGAGGGCCTTAAAGGGGTGGTTCGTCTTTGTAGAATGGCCAATTCTAAAGAATTTTTCAATTGGTCTTCATTATTTATTTTTTAGTTTTTTTTAATTATTTGCCACCTTCTTAAGGGGATTCTGGCGTGATTTTTATGGTGTAGTTTCTTTTGTAAATTACACTGTTTACACTGCAAATAATTCACTCTACCAGGTAAAATATTATTGCTGAACCAACAAGTGTATTTTTTTAGTTGTAATATTGGTGTGTAGGTGCATCTCAAGTAATTTTGCCTGGTCATGTGATTTCAGAAAGAGCCAGCACTTAAGGATAGAACTGCTTTCTGGCAGGCTGTTGTTTCTGTTACTCAATGTAACTGATGTGTCTCAGTGGGACCTGGATTTTACTATTGAGTGCTGTTCTTAGATCTACCAGGCAGCTGTTATCTTGTGTTATGGAGCTGCTATCTGGTTACCTTCCCATTGTTCTGTTGTTTGGCTGCTGGGGGGGGGGGGAAGGGAGGGGGTGATATCACTTCAACTTGAAGTACAGCAGTAAAGAGTGACTGAAGTTTATCAGAGCACAAGTCACATGACTGGGGACACCTGTGAAACTCACAATATGTCCAGCTCCTTGTGTCAGATTTCAAAATTAAATATTAGAAAATCAGTTTGCTCTTTTAAAAAAACATATAACAGTGCAGAATTCTGCTGGAGCAGCGCTATTAACTGATGTGTTTTGCAAAAGAAAAAAAAAAGACTCTTTCCAGCTCTGAAATGGGTCACTGACCCCATCTGAAACAAATCCTCTGTAAGGCTACCTATTTATTGTTATTGCTACTTATTGCTCTTCTTTCTATTCAGGCCTCTCCTATTCATATTCCAGTCTTATTCAAATCAATGCATGGTTGCTAGGGTACTTTGGGCCTAGCAACCAGACTGCTGAAGAGCTGCTGAATAAAAAGCTAAATAACTCAAAAACAATTGCAAACGGTCTCCAGATATCACTCTGTACATCATACTAAAAGGTGACCGACCTAACCCTTTAAGGTGCTCCCAGAGAAACAATTAGGGATAGTGCTAATGTCCTGCTCTAGAATCCTGCTCTAGAATCCTGCTCTAGAATCCTGCTCTAGAATCCTGCTCTAGAATCCTGAAGCAAAGCTATGGAGTGAGTTAAGTCAGATGACGGGGTACAAGGGCACTTTGCAGAATTTTCTGCCCCCCAGTCCTGACTCCTCTTCCCTCATAGTATTCCAGTAGAGGAGCCTGGGATGTGCTGCACACTCTGTGACCTTCCCTTTCCTGTGTGTATCCGTTGCTTGTGCTTCCTGCTGGGTATGGGCCAGGCTGTATAATATTAGGATCAGCTATCACAAGCCTGACGCAGCACATGCCTTGATAAACAAGCACTTTGTCCCATTCAGGGTTAACCCCTTCCCAGCTGTATGCATCTTAATGGTGGGGTTCCCGTGGGAACTGTGCATGCAAGCAGCAAGGCTATGTACCTCTGTGGCTTTAACATGCAAAAAAAACCCGTCTGTAGTGGCAACATATTGTACTGGGATTTAGCAGGGAGACAGTCGGAAACCAACTTATTATCTAAGGGCCCAGAGTCTAAACAGAGATCCATACATTGATATACAGTATATACGTTTTTCATTGGACCAGGAAAAAATGATGTAAAAAATGGGAAAATGTAAAATCAGGGAAATGTGTTAAAGTAACTTTTTCTTCAAGTACCGAAAGGATATAAGCACAGGAGTCTGTTTTGTTTTGAGAGTCCTGCCCGGGTCTATTTTTTTGGAACCAGTACCCGCAATTTGACCCACATGTAACCGCTACCCACATCCAACCCTCGTACTTGCTTCCTGGACCAAGTATAACAGCCACGTGTGAAGCAGGCACAATGTGGCACTGAGGCAGTTGGTATGGTACTGGTGCTAGGCGGGGAGTAGTGATGTGTGGGTCGGGATTTCCCTAGCCCCCCGGGTTGCTTTTATTGCCCCGCCGATGACGTCACAAAAGGGGCAGGACGAGCAGGCGCAGCGTGTATAAAATCCACCTAAATATACCAGTAAACCCTCAAAGTAATGCTGCTCTGAGTCCTGTCAAAATAAACACAGCATTTCTTTCCTTCTATTGTGTACTCATGGGCTTCTGTATCAGACTTCCTGTTTTCAGCATAAACCTCCAGGGCTAGGGCTTGAGCATGCTCAGTTTGCTCCTCTACCTCCTCCCCTCCCTGCTGTTATCTGAGCCCAGAGCTATAAGTGAGCAGGGAGAGACTCAGGCAGGAAGTGATGTCACACCAAGCTAATGCTGCTGCTGCTATCCTAAAGAAACAGAGAGCTTATAGAGCTTTTTACTAGGGATTCACCGGATCCAGGAATCGGGGTTTTTCAGCAGGATTCGGATGTGGCCGAATCCTTGTGGCTGGCTGAACCGAATCCTAATTTGCATATGTAAATTAGCAGCGAGTAGGGATATCACGTGACTTTTCGTCACAAAATAGTTTTTTCCACTTTTTCCTTTCCTGCTACTAATTTGCATATGCAAATTAGGATTTGGTTTGGTATTCGGACGAATCTTTCACAGAGGATTCCGGGATTTGCCCAAATCCCAAATGTAGTGGATTCAGTGAATCCCTACTTTTAACTTTAAGGTAAAACATTCTACAGAATAAATATAGCATTCCAACTTGCACTAAATGCAGCATATCTATTGGCAATAAACTGCCTCCATTGCAGCAACAAAGTACTGTAGGCCGACACCAATGTAAGAGTGGACAAATTCAGACAATCTTGACCAGTCTCTCTCCTCTAATCATATTAATACTACTGCTAAAATCTGCCATTTTTTCCTCAACAATATAGCCAAGATACCCCCTTCTTTCACAGACAACATCTAAAAACACTAATCCATTCCCATATCCTATCCCATTTAGACTATTGCAATCTTCTACTAACCAGTTTAGCTGACTCCCACCTTTCTCCCCTCCAATCAATCTTAAACTCTGTTACTAGGATCCTCCTGCTCTCTCCAAAAAGGGAACCTATTTAACACCAATTAAAATCGTTCGCATGGCTGCCTGTTTAGCAAATGAAATACTTCTGCTTGCATTCAAAGCCCTTCACTCCTCTGCTCCTCACTACATTTCTTCTCTTGTTTCGCTCTACGTTCCTCGTCTTCTCCACTCCCCTCAGAGCCACCTTCTCTTCACACCATCCACATCCAGTCACCTCTTGTCTTAAAGGAAAACTAAACCCTCAAAATGAATATGCCTAAAAATGACATATTTTATATAGTGAACTTATTGCACGAGGCTAAAGTTTGAGCTTGTCAATAGCAGCAATGATCCAGGACTTCAAACTTGTCACAGGGGGTCACCATCTTGGAAAGTGTCTGTGACACTCACATGCTCAGTGGGCTCTGATTGGCTGTTGAGAAGCTAAGCTTAGGGCTCGTCACTAATTATCCATCAGAAAATGAGCTTCCCTGGCTGTAATATAAGCTGATGCTACAGGTTTGCTGATTATTAAATTCTGATGCTAATTGCACTGGTTTCTGTGCTGCCATGTAGTAATTATCTGTATTAATTACTAATCAGCCTTATATTGTGACATTTCTATTCTATGTGTACTGTATATTGTGAGTGGGTCCCTAAACTCAGTAAGTGACAGCAGCACAGAGCATGTGCAGTGAATCAGCAGAAAAGAAGATGGGGAGCTACTGGGGCATCTTTGGAGACACAGATCTTTACTGCTAAAGGGCTGCGGTTGCCTTGGGCTGGTACAGAAGCACAAAACATCATTTACAACATTTCTAGCTACTCCTTTAGTTCTTCTTTAATGGTGGGGTTCCTGTAAGAACTGTGCATGCAAGCAAGGGAGGCTATGTACTTTTGTGTCCATGTATGGGTTAACTTGCACAAAAAAAAGCAAAAAACAATATGTATTGCAAACATATACTGGGATCTAGCAGGGAGACCCATCTGAGGTCCCAGACCTTCAGAGTCTAAACAGAGATTATAAATTATATATAAAATGAATATATATTATATCCAGACATAACAGATATATTGCATTCTCTGAAATGGGACCGGTTGGCTTATGCAAGTTTTTGTTGAACAGAGAGAAGTGACGTGCAGGAGAGAGAACTTTGTTTACTGTTCACTATAGGCAGCCTCTGAACCACACATTCAAAACAGGTGGCTGAGATAAATAAACTAGTCTGCTTTAATGAAATAATATACAGCGACACATGTAAAGATGGACAAAGTTGGACATACTCACCCTATTTAGCTGCACATACTCCGTCAAATTCAGGCTGTTCTCATAGTTTGACCCTATCAGCCTATGCCGACCCGTTGGGAGAGGATCGGTGTGTATGCATATGATATATTTAACCCTTGTCTGCCCATTTTCTCTTGCAGGGATTTTCTGCCACGTGGATCCGGAATTGTCACACGCCGCCCCCTTATCCTTCAGCTGATATTTTCCAAAACAGGTAAACAACTATTTCACTAATGCTCTAACCTGTCATACTACTATAGTTCATATAAATGAGCTGCTGCATTTAATTCTTGGGGCAAGATGGTGTGGGAGCAGTTAAAGGAGAATTTAACCCTTAGTTTAAAAAAAAAAACCCTCCCCTTCTACCCTGGGTAGACTCCCCCAGCCATCTTCTTTCTTCGGTCTTTCTCTGAATTTTCGGCGCATGCGCAGTTGCGCAGATTTCCAGTCCTGAACCACTGCGCATGCGCTGAAAGTCACAAAAAACTTTCGGCGCATGCACAGTGGTTCTTCGTGTAGTGACGGCAATTGGAGGAAATTTCCGGTCCCGAACCATTGCGCATGCAATGAAAAGTCACAAAAATTTCCGAAAAATTTGCCCGAAATATACTTCAACTGCGCATGCGTCGAAACTTCCGAAAAAGACTGAAGAAAGAAGATGGCTGCCATGAACTCTGAGGCCAGAATCTGCACAGAGGGGTAAGTAAAAAAAAATTAGGGGTATTTGCCCGGGGGGGGGGGGGGCAGGTAGGCTGGGGGAGGAGGGAGGGGGGTCTAGCCAGGGTGGGGGGGAGGTTTTTTTTTTTATTACGGGTTGAATTCTCCTTTAATGTATACATGGATTTCAAGCAGGTGACTGGGGTTGGGTTTATGTATACATATTCTGTAAGTATTGGAACTAAGCTGTCTTAAAGGAGAAGGAAAATCGTCTTGCACTTGGGGGTGCCAAATGTTAGGCACCCAAAGTGAATGTATGGACTTACCTGAAACCCCGGGCCTGTGCTCCTATCATTAGAAAACAGCATCAGCCCGGGGTTATACCAGTGAGCACCACGGAACGATCCTCTTCTGTCTTCCTCTTTCCTTTGCGTGGCTGCACATGCACAGTAGAACGAAAAGAGTCTGATTTGACCCAGAACAAGAGATGCTGAATTATATACTGCACTGCTACATAGAAACGTATCTGAGCCATAATAAATAAGAATGGGTTAACGGGGTGGTTCACCTTCAAGTTAACTTTAAGTATGTTATAGAATGGTCAATTCTTAGCAACTTTTCAATTGGTCTTCATTATTTGTTTATTTTTTTTCATTCTTCAGACTCTTTCCAGCTTTCAAATGGGGGTCACTGACCCCCCCCACCTAAAAAACAAATGCTCTGTAAGGCTATAAATGTATTGTTATTGCAACTTTTTATTCCTCGCCTTTCTATTCAGGTCCTCTCCTATTCATATTGCGGTCTCTAATTCAAATCAATTAGTGGTTGCTATGGTAATGTTTCCCCTAGCAACCAGATTGCTTCAAATGTAAATTGAAGAGCTGCTGAATAAAAAGCTAACTGAAAAACCACAAATAATAAGAAATGAAAACCAATTGTAAATTGCATCAAGATATTCTCTACATCATACTAAAAATGAACAACCCTTTAAAGGGGGTTGTCATTGACTGGGGCCTACCGGGAATTCCTTGGGTTCTCTAGCAAGAAAGTCTGACCCTGCAGGGCTTTGTTTCGTTCTTATAAACACTACTCTCCCTCTCTCTCTCCCCCTGTAATGAGGATAATGGAATGCAGTTTTTGAATAGATTTGTCCTAATAGAAAATCAAATGTTTCACTTTTTACTTTCCCTTTGAGCTCAACCTTTTGTTCGCATTCGTTCTAATGAGTCAATAGAATATATTTTCTACAGGTAAAACCTGTTTGGCATTCTTTCTGTTTTATCTGCCTTGTGAAATTGTACATAACCTTTACAACTCATGACTGACATTATTATTGTATTATCCTGTGTGCATGTGGGTCTGTGGGCTCAAGAGGGTAGAGAGCTTATTATGGAACAGGAGATCCCTGCCTTTTCATAAAGTGTTACAGGAGGGAACTGTGGGACATGAGTCTGTCCCTCCCACTGCAGGGTGATACAGTGACACAGACAGGAGGGAACTATGGGACATGAGTCTGTCCCTCCCACTGCAGGGTGATACAGTGACACAGACAGGAGGGAACTATGGGACATGAGTCTGTCCCTCCCACTGCAGGGTGATACAGTGACACAGACAGGAGGGAACTATGGGACATGAGTCTTTCCCTCCCACTGCAGGGTGATACAGTGACACAGACAGGAGGGAACTATGGGACATGAGTCTGTCCCTCCCACTGCAGGGTGATACAGTGACACAGACAGGAGGGAACTATGGGACATGAGTCTGTCCCTCCCACTGCAGGGTGATACAGTGACACAGACAGGAGGGAACTATGGGACATGAGTCTGTCCCTCCCACTGCAGGGTGATACAGTGACACAGACAGGAGGGAACTATGGGACATGAGTCTGTCCCTCCCACTGCAGGGTGATACAGTGACACAGACAGGAGGGAACTATGGGACATGAGTCTGCCCCTCCCACTGCAGGGTGATACAGTGACACAGACAGGAGGGAACTATGGGACATGAGTCTGTCCCTCCCACTGCAGGGTGATACAGTGACACAGACAGGAGGGAACTATGGGACATGAGTCTGCCCCTCCCACTGCAGGGTGATACAGTGACACAGACAGGAGGGAACTATGGGACATGAGTCTGCCCCTCCCACTGCAGGGTGATACAGTGACACAGACAGGAGGGAACTATGGGACATGAGTCTGCCCCTCCCACTGCAGGGTGATACAGTGACACAGACAGGAGGGAACTATGGGACATGAGTCTGTCCCTCCCACTGCAGGGTGATACAGTGACACAGACAGGAGGGAACTATGGGACATGAGTCTGTCCCTCCCACTGCAGGGTGATACAGTGACACAGACAGGAGGGAACTATGGGACATGAGTCTGTCCCTCCCACTGCAGGGTGATACAGTGACAGACAGGAGGGAACTATGGGACATGAGTCTGTCCCTCCCACTGCAGGTGATACAGTGACACAGACAGGAGGGAACTATGGGACATGAGTCTGTCCCTCCCACTGCAGGGTGATACAGTGACACAGACAGGAGGGAACTATGGGACATGAGTCTGTCCCTCCCACTGCAGGGTGATACAGTGACACAGACAGGAGGGAACTATGGGACATGAGTCTGTCCCTCCCACTGCAGGGTGATACAGTGACACAGACAGGAGGGAACTATGGGACATGAGTCTGTCCCTCCCACTGCAGGGTGATACAGCTATATATACTGTAGGTATAGGTAGTTTCTGTTCAGACTTTTAACCTTCAATGCAAATTCTAGATTCATATTTTCTAATTATATTTTTCCTTTCATTACAGAATATGCAGAATTTCTACACTGTAAATCCAGGAAATTCACAGACTTCGATGAAGTTCGTCAGGAAATCGAAGCAGAGACAGAGCGGGTGACGGGATCAAACAAAGGCATTTCGCCAGTGCCCATCAACCTGCGGGTGTTTTCTCCCAATGGTAAGGAGAGTGTTTGAAGCTGAATCAGAGGGTCGCTGAGTCATTCGTTTTTGTAGGGAAGTGGGGCCGACCCCTCAGCGGGGTCATGAAGGTCAGTTTGGGAGAAATTTGAGGGGTGAGTGCTTATTTACTGTATTGGATAAACGTGGAGCTGTAAGAGAGTGACTATTTAAATATATTTAAACTCAGGCTGTCTGCCATTGAAGTGAATGAGTTTTTTTTCTGCCAGGAATGCAGCTTTTGGGCAAATCTCTGGCCATATTGGTCGTGCAGGCACCATACACTGGCCAATAAGCTGCTGACTCAGTCTGGAAGCTTTTATCGGCCCATGTATGCCCAATTTTAGTCTCAACTATTGTGAATGCAAAAGTTTACAAATGCACTTCTTCCCATGGTGCTTATACACTTGCCTGCTATAAAGGAGAACTAAAGCCTAACTAAAGAATTAGGTCGAAATGTTGTACATTATGTTTTGTGCTTCTGTACCAGCCCAAGGCAACCACAGTCATTTAGCAGTAAAGAGCTGTGTCTCCAAAGATGCCCCAGTAGCTCCCCATCTTCTTTTCTGCTGATTCACTGCACATGCTCTGTGCTGCTGTCACTTACTGAGCTTAGGGACCCACTCACAATATACAGTACACATAGAATAGAAATGTCACAATATAAGGCTGATTAGTAATTAATACACATAATTACTACATGGCAGCACAGAAACCAGTGTAATTAGCATCAGAATTTAATAATCAGCAAACCTGTAGCATCAGCTTATATTACAGCCAGGGAAGCTCATTTTCTGCTGGATAATTAGTGACGAGCCCTAAGCTTAGCTTCTCAACAGCCAATCAGAGCCCACTGAGCATGTGAGTGTCACAGACACTTTCCAAGATGGTGACCCCCTGTGACAAGTTTGAAGTCCTGGATCATTGCTGCTATTGACAAGCTCAAACTTTAGGCTTTTCACTATATAAAATATGGCATTTTTTAGCCACTTTCATGTTTCCGTTTAGTTCTCCTTTAATTAGCTCTTAAACAGAATCATGTGCACTCCAGCAAAATATTTTCAAATGGCACACAAATCTGTGTAAAAACAGTTTTCCCCATCCCACCCCTAATTTGCATGCAAATTAGGATTGAGATTTGGTTTGGTATTTGGCCGAATCTTTTGCAAAGGATTCGGGGGTTTGGTCGGTGCATCCCTACTAAAAATCTATAGGAGAAGTGCCGAAGATTTTCGCGCAAAAATCAGAAAAAATTCATACAATTCGGATTTTTGTACAATTTCCACGAGTTTTTTTTCCCGCACTGTCATTTTTCGGGAAAAATGTATTGATAAATAAGGGGAAATAACCCATGCGGATTTGGTCGGAGTATATTTCAGAAAATATGAGATAAATTCGGATCATTCTCTAAAGTATTACTATTATTTTTATTATTATGATTATTTTTATGGACCATTTCACCCAGTCAGCTGCAGCTACAACATGTACACAAGGTAACTGATTACTAAAGCCCTTTCTCTTTGTGTGTTATGTTTCTGGTTGTTATGAGCTACTGCTCCAGAGTGAAACTTAACCCTGTTTATGAAATTCCACCCAACATTAAAGTGCCTTGTCCTTTGCTCGAGTGCGTAAACCTATACCCAGCACGTGATTGGCCCAAGATAAATGAGCAGATCTCGCCATGTATGGGCAGCTTTATACAGGGCCGCCATTAGAAATCACGGGGCCCCGGACAACAACAGTTTCGGAGGCTCATAAGCCCCGCCCCAGATCCACATCAAAGTTAAAAGACCACACAGACATCAGCGCTAAAAAAGGTAACCCCCCTCCCACACACACACATACAGTTATAAAAAGCTATTGGGGACCAGGGCCCCCCTATAAGTTTAAAAAAAAAAAACATTGGTGTCAGGGCCCCCCATAAAAGTTTTTTTTAAAAAGCGTTGGTGCCAGGTCCCGTCCCCCCTTAAAAGTTAAAAAAAAAAATTGGGACCCCAAAGAACTTTTTTTTTTAAAAAAAAAAACATTGGTGCCCCTTACCAGTTAAAAGTAAACTGGGGCCCTAAAGAATATTTTTTATAAAACATTGGTGGCAGGGGCCTATAGAGTATTAAAATAATACATCAGTGGCCAGGGGATTAAAAAAAAATAAAAAAACAGACATTGGTGTTCAGTAGAATTGAATTTGTGGTTTCAGGCCTTCAACTTTGCCTCCTATAGTGACTTCAGGTCTTTTCGGCGCTTCGGGACTTCAATTCCGGCTGTTTTCTTGACTTTGGTTTTTTTTTTTTTTTGCTGCTTCGGGACTTCAGTTTCGGCTGTTTCTGTGTCTTCGGTTCTTTTCAGTGCTTCAGGACTTCAATTTCGTCTGTTATAGTAACTTCGGGTCTTTTCGCCGCTTGGGAACTTCAATTTCGGCTTTTTCTGTGACTTTGGGTCTTTTTGCCGCTTCGGGACTTCAGTTGTTCGGCTTTTCTGCACTTCCGCTTTTCCAGGTCTTCGGAAGGAGGAGGCACGGCTTCGGTGCTGCCAGGGGGGGCCAGGCTCTTTCGAAAAGTTCAGCACTGCCGGGCCCCCCTTCAGGCCCCGGTACACTTGTACCCCCCCTGATGCCGGCCCTGTGTGTCATTTATAATCATGCTGAGAAGGTAGAATATTCAGCTTTTAAAGATTTGACAGTCATAATTTTTGTTGCATATTTATTTAAAATACTTCCTATTGGCTGTGATCCTGATGCATTAGATCATCTGTACTAGACTGACTATAAAGGGCAAATGAATTGTGGTTTTGTTCACTTACTTCCTCCTTCTATGATCAGAGTTCACTCACATCTGACCCTTTTGCAGTCTCCAAAATTGTAGTTGCTTCTACTCAGTAGTAACATTAAAGGAACAGTAACATCAAAAAAATAAAGTGTTATAAAGTAGGGATATATGGGATTCGGCTGAATCCTTGGTGAAAGATTCGGCCGAATTCCGAATCCTAATTAGCATATGCAAATTAGGGGCAGGAAAGGAAAAAGTGGGAAAAATTCTTATTTTGTGACGAAAAAGTCACGTGATTTCCCTACCCGCCCCTAATTTACATATGCAAATTAGGATTTGGTTCGGCCACAGCAGCTTGTTTATATGAACTATAGTAGTGTTTCTGAAGCAAACACATCAGTTTTACCAGTGCAGGACAACACTAAATGATATTTTTATTACTTTAAAACTCTTTCATTTTTGGTGTTACTGTTCCTTTATGGTGTTTTTTTTTTTTTAATCAAAGGTCTGCTTTTTAGAGCTTTGTGAGCTTTTTTAGACCTCAAATGAACTCACAACTCGAATGGTTTCTAATTTAAGGAAAAACTGGAATCCGTGTAGTCTGGGTCAAAAACACAAATACTCGAATTGATGACCTCGACAGGTTCTAGACGGTGTAATGTCAGATTTGAGCTATTTCCAGCCTCAGAAATATAATAAATCTTAAAAATTCAAGTTTTTTTCTTTTTTTTTTTTACACCAAAGTTTTGACTGAATACCATCTAAAACTCAAATTTTTCCTGCAAAAAAACAACTCGACCTCTAATAAATCTGAAGAACTTCAGAGTTGAGCATATGGTGTAAAATGAAAAATGTATTTCTATATGGTCATTACACAGTCTTACTGGTTTAAAGTTATTTGTCATTATAATTGCTAGTAAAAGTAGTATAGTCTGCACTGCTAGTTCTGACTCCCAAGGCAATGTACCAGAAGCCATTGAATCAGTAGAAAATCCGCCCTCCAGTTCTTGTACATGGTCAAACACTTGGCTATAGTTCATCAGAATCCCGTGCAGAGTGCAGCTTGTTGTATAATATCCAGGCCACGTATGAAACTCAAAGTCAAACCCAACTGATTAATTCTACGTATTTTATTGCAGAGGCTTTCCCCGAGAAATCCCCACGTCTTACTTTTAGTTTTCTTATCTCGGCAATTAAGGGCTGAGACACTTTTATTGGCGTTGCTCTGAAAAGCGGAACTTTTCATTAAAGGTCACGTGTGTAATCCCAGCTACTGGTGTATTGGGAGTGAATATGTGTTATATAGTCATATGAATAAGTTTGGGAACCCCTCTTAATTCTTTGGAGTTTTGTTGATCATTGGCTGAACTTTCAAAGCAGCAACTTTCTTTTAATATATAACATGCCTTATGGAAACAGTAGTATTTCAGCAGTGACACAAAGTTTATTGGATTAACAGAAAATATGCATCATAACAAAATTAGACAGGTGCATAAATTTGGGCACCCCAACAGAGGTATTATATCAATACTTAGTTGAGCTCCTTTTGCAAATGTAACAGCCTCTAGACGCCTCCTATAGCCTTTGATGAGTGTCTGGATTCTGGATGTGGCTATTTTTGACCATTCGTCCATACAAAATCTCTCCAGTTCAGTTAAATGTGATGGCTGCCGAGCATGGACAGTCTGCTTCAAATCATCCCATAGATTTTCCATGATATTCAAGTCAGGGGACTCCAGAATATTGTACTTCTCCCTCTGCATAAATGTCTTTGTAGATTTCCAAGTGTGTTTAGGGTCATTGTCTTGTTGGAATATCCAACTCCTGCAGCATAACTTCAACTTTGTGACTGATGCTTGAACATTATCCTGAAGAATTTGTTGATATTGGGTTGAATTCATCCGACCCTCGACTTTAACAAGGGCCCCAGTAGTCCCTTAACTTGCCCCACAGCATGATGGGACCTCCACCAAATGTGACAGTAGGTAGCAGGTGTTTTTATTGGAATGCTGTGTTCTTCTTCCGCCATACAAAGTGCTTTTTGTCCAAATAACTCAATTTTTGTCTCATCAGTCCAAAGCTCTTTGTTCCAAAATGACTGTGGCCTAAATGAGCTTTTGCATACAACAAGCGACTCTGTTTGTGGCGTGAGTGCAGAAAAGGCTTCTTTCTCATCCCCCTGCCATACAGATGTTCTTTGTGCAAATTGTGCTGAATTGTAGAACGATGTACAGATACACCATCTGCAGCAAGATGTTCTTGCAGGTCTTTGGAGGTGATCTTTGGGTTGTCTGTAACCATTCTCACAATACTCCTGTATTTTTCTTGGCCTGCCAGACCTGGGGTTTACAGCAACTGTGCCTGTGGCCTTCCATTTCCTGATTACATTCCTTACAGTTGAAACTGACAGTTTAAATTTCTGAGATAGCTTTTTGTAGCCTTCCCCTAAACCAGTGATCCCCAACCAGTAGCTCGTGAGCAACATGTTGCTCTCCAACCCTTTGGATGTTGCTCCCAGTGGCCTCAAAGCTGGTGATTATTTTTGAATTCCAGGCTTGGAGGCAAGTTTTGGTTGTATAAAAACCAGGTGCACTGCCAAACAGAGCCTCAATGTAGGTTGACAATCCATATAGGAGCTACCAAATGGCCAATCACAGCACTTATTTGGCACCCCAACAACATTTTTCATGCTTGTGTTGCTCCCCAACTCCTTTTACTTCTGAATGTTGCTCACGGCTTCAAAAGGTTGGGGATCCCTGCCCTAAACCATGATACTGAACAATCTTTGTTTTCAGATCTTTTGGGAGTTGCTTTGAGGACCCCATGCTGTCACTCTTCAGAGGAGAGTCAAACAGAAGCACAACTTGCAATTGGCCACTTTAAATGCTTTTCTCATGATTGGACACACCTGCCTATGAAGTTCAATCCAACCAATTTGCTGTTGCCAGTAATCAGTATTGAGCAGTTACAAGCATTCAAATTAGCAAAATTACAAGGGTACCCAAATTTTTGCACAGCCAGTTTTCACATTTGATTTAATTTCATACAACTGAATACTGCTTCACTAAAAATCTTTGTTCAGAAAACACCCCAGTACTCAGATGTTCCTGGGAAATGAAAGACATACCACGCTTATCTTTTTTTTGTTGAAAGTGGAGTCAATTATTATGCAGGCTGAGAGGGGTTCCCAAACTTTTCCATATGACTGGATGTATATTACATTTTCCCAATCATCTATAATTCAACACAGTAGTAGAGCAACGTTAATCAGGTCTGCACTCACAGGACATGTAAGAATTAAAGGAAACCTGTTATCCAGAAAGCTCCTAATTACGGAAAACTGTCTCTAATAGACTCTATTTTGAAAAATTTTGATTGTTTTGGAATATGATTTCCTTTTTCTCTGTAATGATAAAAGAGTAGCTTGTATCCCAACTAAGATATAATTAATCCTTATTGGAAGCAAAACCAGCCTATTGGGTTTATTTAATGTTTACATGATTTTCTAATAGACAGAGTTTTGTCTCAAGCTCCGTTTAAGGTACACCGTTCATGGTTTATGATGAAGGAAAACATTGTTAAATAAGCCACATCAAAATATCTGTGAGTTATCTGGTTGCTAAGGGCTCCTTATCCTAGCAATCACAGAGCAGAATCAAATCAAAATGGAACACGAGTCAGAGAGAGAGACTGAACTGAAATGTGAGATGTGAAAAAAGAAAGAATAAAACTGAAACTTTACAGTCGTTTTTTGTGTGTGTGTTGCCAGGGTCGTTGACCCCCCCCCCCCCCACAACCTAATGATAGCAGATTGGGAAGAGGCAGAATAAAATGGCTTCTTAAATAGAAAGTTTTTTGGAACAGAAGTGTTGCTCTGATTGGCCGTCCAGCTGGGCAGAAAATAGGCATTGTGTTTGGGATTAGAGCTGGGATCTCTTAGAACAGGAGGTACTATTTGGGGTTATCTCTGAGTGGGTGATATATAAATAGAGTTTGTGAGTTCTGCTGTGTATAAAGCCTGTCTGATAATAGCTGTAATGCAGATAGAGCAGGAGGGGCCAGGTAGCCTTTAAATGAGCAGCATGAATTCAGTCCCGCAGAAAGGATTTTAGTGCAGGAACGTCATGCTTCAGATGTTAAAGGGGAACTACCCCAAAAAGAATTTAATGTAGGCTTTGGAATACTGAAATAAGAAACTTACTAAATACAATCAATTAAATATTCTGCATCGTTTCTGAAATAATCAAGTTTATATTCACTATCCCTCTCTCAGCATCTGTTTCTCTTCATTCTGTCTTCATGCAGCAGTTGGGTGTCAGATATTCATTGACAGTTAGATCCAATATATCTTATAGGGGGGCTCCTTTTGCCTAGAAGATGTATTAGAGCTCACTCAAATAACTGATTCCAGTACAAACAAAATCTAACAAAATAATTTTGCACAAATCCTGCATGTAGAGAGACATGATGTCTGGTCATTTTAAGAGTGAGCTCTAAAACATCTTCTAGGCAAAAGCAGCCTCCCTATAAGATATATTGGATCTAACTGTCAATGAATATCTGACACCCAACTGCTGCATGAAGTCAGAATGAAGAGAAACAGATGCTGAGAGAGGGATAATGAAGATAAACTTGATCATTTCAGAAACAATGCAGTAGAAAGTTTCTTATTTCAGTATGAAGAAGCTTATATTCAATGCAATAGTTCCCCTTTAAACTGCAACTGCCAACTGTCCTAGACAGCCACAATGTAGGAGCTGTGACAAATTATAGTGTGAAATGTCACTTGTTGGGGTGGAATGTAATTTTACCCTTTTACCAATGTTCTTTTAGTTCTGAACCTGACGCTGATCGACCTCCCGGGCATCACTAAGGTTCCAGTAGGTGACCAGCCCCACGATATTGAGTATCAGATCAAAGACATGATCCTGCAGTTCATCAGCAGAGACAGCTGCCTCATCCTGGCCGTCACGCCCGCTAACACTGACCTGGCCAACTCCGATGCCCTGAAAATGGCCAAGGAGGTGGATCCGCAAGGTAAGAACAAAGTAGGATTCCCCTGAGTGCCATTTAATGCCGATAAGATCCGTTCTTTTTAAAGGAACAGTAACACCAAAAAATTAAAGTAATGAAAATATCATGAAGTGTTGCTCTGCACTGGTAAAACTGATGTGTTTGTTTCAGAAACACTACTATAGTTCATAATTATGAAGATACTATAGTTCATATAAACAAGCGGCTGTGCAGCCATGGCGGAAACTGAAAAATGGGTATATGGCACAGGTTAAATAGTGGATAACTGATAAAACATCATTATGTTCTACAGAGCTTGTCTGCTGTGTACTATTAGGGTTGCCACCTGGCCAGTATTTCACCAGCCTAGCCAGTAAAATACCAGCCAAGGCCGTGACCGGTATTACAAATTTACCAGCAATGCATTAGCCAGTAAATTTTTAATCCCTATTGTTCTGTCCCCCCTACCTCAAATCTGCTCCTGGTCCACCTCCGATCCACCCCTTCTCAGCTCCCCTACTCACCTAATCCAAGAGCTGCCGTCCCTTCCTTGCCAAACCGACTTTGGAACGTCACAACCCCACCTCAAAACGTCACAACCCTGCCTCGAAATGTCACAACCTAGGCCCCAAAATGTCACAACCTAGGCCCCGAAACGGCACAGCCTAGGCCCCCCGAAACGGCACAGCCTAGGCCCCCCGAAACGGCACAGCCTAGGCCCCCCGAAACGGCACAACCTAGGCCCCCCGAAACGGCACAACCTAGGCCCCCCGAAACGGCACAACCTAGGCCCCCCAAAACGGCACAACTTAGGCCCCCCGAAACGGCACAACCTAGGCCCGAAACTGCACAATCCCACCCCTCTCTGGCCCACCCTCATCCTCTATGTCACAGGCTGGTAGGGCTAGATCTATAAGGTGGCAACCCTATCTGCTGTATAACCTGAGCCTTTTCTACTTTGAATGGCTGTCCTCATTGCTACACAGCAGCTTTTTTATATAAACAATAGTTTTACCAGTGCTGGGCAACACTGCATTATATTTTTATTACTTTAAAACACTTACATTTTTTGATGTTACTGTTCCTTTAAGTTCACCTGCTAATATGAACTTGTCTTTGGTTTAAGGTCTGCGGACAATTGGAGTTATCACCAAGCTAGATCTAATGGATGAAGGCACAGATGCCAAGGATATCCTGGAAAATAAGCTGCTGCCCTTAAGAAGAGGTACACACGTCTCACCATGTTGATGTGTAAATAATCTATGCTCCACGCTTCACTTAAAGGGGTTGTTCACCTTTGAGCCAACTTTTAGTATGTTATAGAATGGCCAATTCTAAGCAACTTTTCTATTGGTCTTAATTTTTTATTTTTTTTTAATAGTTTTTCAATTATTTTCTTCTACTTCTAACTATTTCCAGCTTGCAAATGGGGGTCACTGACCCCATCTAAAAAACAAAAGCTCAGTAAGGCTACAAATGTATTGGTATGGCTGCTTTTTATTACTCATCTTTTTATTCAGGCATCTCCTATTCATATTCCAGTCTCTTATTCAAATCAGTGCATGGTTGCTAGGGTAATTTGAGCCCTAGCAACCATATTGCCGATTATTGTAAACCGGAGAGCTGCTTAATAAAAAGCAATAGAGCTCAAAAACCACAAATAAACAATAAAAAATGAAAACCAATTGCGAATTGTCTCAGATTATCACTCTCTACATCATATTAAAAGTTAATTCAAAGTTGAACAACCCCTTTAACAGAGATAACAAATGGTGAATTACCAGTACTTAATACAATTCAGCAGGAACAGCCTCCTAGGTTTGTTCATAGCCTGTACAAAGAGAGGATACAACTACACCAGCATAGGTAGTCCCTTGTATTGAGTACAGTCTAGCAGGAACTGTCCCCTCACTTCCTACAGCCTGTACAGAAAGATACCATGAACTGGCAAAATGCAGAATCTTTAAAGGAGAACTAAAACATAACTAAAGAAGTAGCTAGAAAGGTTGTATGTTATGTTTTGAGCTTCTGTACCAGCCCAAGGCAACCACAGCCCTTTAGCAGTAAAGATCTGTGTCTCCAAAGATGCCCCAGTAGCTCCCCATCTTCTTTCACACATGCTCTGTGCTGCTGTCACTTACTGAGCTTAGGGAGCCACTCACAATATATAGTAGAATAGAATAGAAATGTCACAATATAAGGCTGATTAGTAATTAATACACATAATTACTACATGGCAGCACAGAAACCAGTGCAATTAGCATCAGAATTTAATAATCAGCAAACCTGTAGCATCAGCTTATATTACAGGGGAAGCTCATTTTCTGCTGGATAATTAGTGACGAGCCCTAAGCTTAGCTTCTCAACAGCCAATCAGAGCCCACTGAGCATGTGAGTGTCACAGACACTTTCCAAGATGGTGACCCCCTGTGACAAGTTTGAAGTCCTGGATCATTGCTGCTATTGACAAGCTGAAACTTTAGCCTCGTGCAATAAGTTCACTATATAAAATATGCCATTTTAGCCATATTCATTCTTGGGGCTTATTTCTCCTTTAAACTGGTTTGTGGTGCCAGTGTCTAGAGTTGTATTTTCTTTCCAATCACTGTGAGGCAATCACCCTTATCTGTCATTCTGACTCCTTCTCCTATTTATTAACCCGTACACTGATACCTCCGGATTGTGACCATTTTAATAAGGTGTTGGAACGGAGCAAAGGTGGATCAGACTGCAGATACATATACACCTTTTCCAATGACTAATGTCTCGTGCACATGCAGAACTAAAAATAACCCTTATCATGGCACGGCTGATGAGCCGTAATATAGATTTTTATCTTATCAGGTTCATTTTCATTGCCTGCTGTCGCTTCCACACCACACTCTCTGGCCTTCTCCTCCCCATTTGTTTTACAATTAAAGGTGGCCATACACAGGCTGATCAGGTTTGGTCTCCAGTTAATTTGGTCCAGAGATTGAACAGACTGAAAGGAGAAAGAATGACTAAAACTAAGTAAGCCTTATCAGAAATGAATATATAAATACACCAGTAAACCCTCAAAGTAATGTTGCTCTGAGTCCTCTGTCAAAAGAAACACAGCATTTCTTTCCTTCTATTGTGTACTCGTGGGCTTCTGTATCAGACTTCCTGTTTTCAGCTTAATCCTCCAGGGCTAGGGCTTGAGCATGCTCAGTTTGCTCCTCCCCTCAATGCTGTAATTTGAGCCCAGAGCTATGAGTGAGCAGAGAGAGACTCAGGCAGGAAGTGATGAAGTGATGCTAATATGGCAACTGCTATCCTAAACAAACAGAGAGCTTCTAGATCTGTTTACGCAGGTATGGTAAAGCTTGTTGTATTAGACAACAAGCTAATATGGCAGCTGCTATCCTAATCAAACAGAAAGCTTCTAGAGCTGCATGGTAAAGCATTCTACAGAATAAATATAGTCTTATAACTTGCACTATTGTGGATAATCTATTGGCAATAAACTGCCTCGTAGCTTTCCTTCTCCTTGAAGAAGTACATGGATCAGTATCACTGCCTTTCAGTTGTTCATGCAAAAAAAGCCCGATTTGGGTACACTCTCCAGTGACTGATGGGCCTATAGGCTGAATAGACAGAGAGGCTTATTTATAAACAGTATGCAGTAATTGATTGGTTGCTATAGTGTATACAAGTTACATAATCCATAAACCAATAAATGATTAGCTTTTTTTAAACCAGCTGCAAGCTGGACACTGGAAGCAATCATCTTATTGGTTGTCATGGGTTACTGCAACTTTGCCCACTGTTTATAAATGACCCCCACAGTGTGTACCTTGTATAGCGGCCTTTCTAATGATACTATTGTTCATGCAAAGAGAAGCAATTCTTCTTCACTCCACTCCTCTATGCACCGGCAGATTTAATCTTTAATCATAACTCATACCCAAACCAACTGATATCCATAATGCGTGGATATTGCTCTGGATCAGCCATCACAGGAATGGCACTTGTTATCCAGAATGCCCGGGACCTGAGGTTTTCTGGATAACAGATCTTTCTGTAATTCGGATCTTCATACTTTTTCTACTAGAATATCATGTAAACATTAAATAAACCCAATAGGCTGGTTTTGCTTCCAATAAGGATTGATTATATCTTAGTTGGAATCAAGTACAAGCTACTGTTTTATTATTACACAGAAAAAGGAAATCCATTTTAAAAATTTGGATTATTTGGGTGAAGTGGAGTCTATGGAAGAAGGCCTTTCCTTAATTTGGAGCTTTCTGGATAACTGGTTTCCGAATAACAAATCCCATACCAATAATTTTATGATTCGACAAGTCCTATGAACTGCCCTCTGTCGCCTTTACGTTAACTTATAGTATGTTATATAATGGCCAATTGTAACAACTTTTCAGTTGGTCTTGATGATTTTTTTATAGTTTTTAAATGATTCGCCTTTTTCTTCTGACTCTGTTGAGCTTTCAAATGGGGACTGGTCCCATCTAAAAACAAATGCTACAACTGAATTGTTATTGCTACTTTAGTACTCCTCTTTCTATTTAAGCCTCTCCTATTCATATTTCAGTCTCTCATTCAAATCAGTGCAACGTTGCTAGGGTAATTTGGACCCTAGCAACTAAATGGCTGCAATTGCAAACTGGAGAGCTGCTGAATAAAAAGCAAAATAACTCAAAAACCACAAATAATAAAAAATGAAAACCAATTGCAAATATTCTCAGAATATCACTCTCTATATCATACTAACTCAAAGGTGAACAACCCCTTTAAATATTGCTCCCTCTCCACAGATCCTCATATGTTCTCCTTTCCCATAGGTTACATAGGGGTCGTGAACAGAAGTCAGAAGGATATTGATGGGAAAAAGGACATCCGAGCGGCCCTTTCTGCAGAGCGGAAGTTCTTCCTCTCACACCCGGGCTATCGGCACATTGCAGAAAGGATGGGAACGCCGCACTTGCAGAAATCGCTCAACCAGGTACGAGAATCCTGCAGGCCCAGAACAGAAGGCAGTTGTGCAAGTGAATTACCTGTCTGGCCAATTATATATATAGACACACAAACACAAACACACACACAATGTGGAATGGACTGCTTTGCATCCCCCCCAAACCCCCCCCCCCAAACAATGTAGTTCTCTTTAAAAAGATATTGCATAAAACAGCTCATATGTAAAACCCTGCTTCATGTAAATAAACCATTTTCATAATAATATACTTTTTTAGTAGTATGTGCCATTGGGTAATCATAAATAGAACATTGCTTTTTAAAAAATAAGGGCCGCCCCCTGGGATCGAGGATTCACGGTGCACACAAACATACCAACAAACTATACTTGTTGGGTCACCGGAGCCAATTAACAGACAGAGTTGTGTCTTTTGCTTCCACACTTGTTCCTGTTACAGTTGAGCTGCAGTATTTCTGGTCAGGTGATCTCTGAGGCAGCACAGAGACCAACACAAATTGTGGCTCAAGGCAAGAGATGTAAAAGGGCAAGATTTACTTAAATATATATTTCAGTTTGGTAAGATTCTTTAATATGATATAAACTTGTATCTTATGTTGCTTAAGTGTTCATTTTGGGGTATAGTTTTCCTTTAAACGGGTTGTTCAAATTTACATTAACTTTTAGTATGATGTAGAGAATGATATTCTGAGACAATTGGTAGTTTTTTCATTTGTGGGTTTTGAGTAATTTAGCTTTTTATTCAGGAGCTCTCAGCAATGTGGTTGCTAGGGTCCAAATTACCCCAAAAACCATGCATTGAATTGAACAAGAGACTGGAATAGGAATAGCAGAGGGTCTGAATAGAAAGATGAGTAATAAAAAGAAGCAATAACTACATTTGTAGCCTTACAGAACAGAAGGCATATAGTTCAAAAACTATAAGAAAGAAAAAATGAAGTCCAACTGAAAAGTTAATTTGAGTTAGCCATTCTATAACATACTAAAAGTTAGTTTAAAGGTGAACCACTCCTTTAAGATGTATCAGTAACAACAAAAAAGTAGCCTCTCAGTAGTGATGTGTGGGTCGAGAAAAACTCGACCTGCACCTGACTTCCACCTTCCATTTATAGACCCGCCCTGCCCACGACATCACAAAAGGGGTGTGACAGGCGTGAGCTCATGAAACAGGAAGTCGGACGCTGGCAATCTAAGGTCGCTGGCGTGGAGAGCAGGCGGAAGAGCTCAACACATACCCGCGACCCCAGCGAGGTCGGCCAACCCGCGGGTGAACCATGGGTATCGGGCCGCCCCACACAATATTGCCGCTCAGGGAATCCATTTTTTGGTGTTACTGGTGATCAGTGACCCTGCCCATCACATTACTTGTGAAATTGCATTCTTGAGAGAGGCAGAATAGGAAGTCAAATCATTTAAAACCATACAAAATGAAGACCAGTTGAAAAGTTGCTAACAGTAGGCCAAGCAATATCATAGGAGGGAGTGATACCCGTGGGAGCGGGTGTCGGGTGCTCACATGTCCCAAGTTACACCACTGCATCTGTTTTTGTTTTTTCTAACTGTTATTTTACAACCCCTTTGTCTCACACATGTCTCTGCCAATTTTTTACCTTAGCAACTAACCAATCACATCCGAGACACACTGCCTGCCCTGCGCAACAAACTGCAGAGCCAATTGCTGTCTCTGGAGAAGGAAGTAGAGGAATATAAGAACTTCCGGCCAGATGACCCCACGAGGAAAACCAAAGCTCTGCTGCAGTAAGTAACCACCAATTTCCCCTGGGACACTTTGAATTCAAGACCGCATGATATTTGGGTTTTGCATGGGATTTCATTGATACAGAGGGGGTAGAGAGGAGCAAACTGAGCATGCTCAAGCCCTAGCCCTGGAGGTTTAAGCTTAAAACAGGAAGTCTGATACAGAAGCCCATGAGTACACAATAGAAGGAAAGAAATGCTGTGTTTCTTTTGACAGAGGACTTTGAGGGGTTACTGGTATATTTATATAGACCTTTCTGATATAGCTTACTTAATTTTAACCTTTCCTTCTCCTTAAGGGGGACCCATCACCCAAAAAAATTATTAAAAATCCTATTTTATCACATTAGTCAAGCAAAATGAACTTAAATTACACTATATAAATTATTTGAATCTTGTTTCCTTCAGTCTGGGAATTCAAAATGATAGCAAACAGGCAGCAGCCATTTTGTGCACACTGTTATTAAGACAAGGCTTGCATCATCTCAGAATCTTGTTTGTGCACCAGAATGGGGGACCCGATGTCCATCCCCATGTCCTGGCTACACAATTAAATGGTGAAGAGAACTTGGGGAATGTGTGGAGAGCAGTGACATCTAGGAAGTGCTGAATGGAAAGTGAAAGTAATTGTCTGCCCCGCCTCTATGCCCATGGCATAGAGGAGGTGCAGACAATATTTGATTGACAGCTGAGATTTTTAAATAAATAAAGCCTCGTCGTATAGTCAAAACTGTGACCCTGTGCTTTTCCCCCCCTCTAAGTTATGATATTTAATAAAGATATGTTTTTATTCTGTCTACATGACGTAATAAATTGCAGATAATATCATCCGCCAGTCTGTGTATACGAAGGGTAATGGGAGGGTTTGTCAATCCATTAGTTCTCACCAATCAGAACAGCTGAACTAAGCAGAAGTGATGCCTGACTCATGCCTCGTGTTATGTCTAATTCGTCCACAGAATGGTCCAACAGTTTGGAGTGGATTTTGAGAAAAGGATTGAGGGCTCCGGAGATCAAGTGGATACTCTGGAGCTTTCAGGAGGTGCCAGGATTAATCGGATATTTCATGAGCGGTTTCCATTTGAGCTTGTAAAGGTGAGTGCTTTTATGTAATCCTTTTCTATCATACCCATTTGTTCTATCAAACCCATTGCTGTAATGCATATTGCTCCACATACCTTTCCTATTGCTTAATCTAAACCAGGGATCCCCAACCTTTTGAACCCGTGAGCAACATTCAGAAGTAAAAGGAGTTGGGGAGCAACACTAGCATAAGAAATGTTTGGAGAGCAACATGTTGCTCACGAGCTACTGGTTGGGGACCACTGATCTAAACCATCCCAATAACTCCTCCTATTGCTCCATATAACCCCTCAATATAATTCCTCCTATTGTTCCATATATCTCCTACCTGTAACTCCTCCTATTGCTCCATATAACTCCTCCCGGGAACTCCTACTATTGCTCCATATAACCCCTCCCTATAACTCCTCCTATTGCTCCATATAACTCCTCCCTATAACTCCTCCTATTGCTCCATATAACCCCTCCCTATAACTCCTCCTATTGCTCCATATAACTCCTCCCTATAACTCCTCTTATTGCTTCATATAACCCCTCCCTATAACTCCTCCTATTGCTCCATATAACCCTCTCTATAACTCCTCCTATTGCTCCATATAACCTTCCCTATAACTCTTCCTATTGCTCCATATAACCTTCCCTATAACTCCTCCTATTGCTCCATATAACCCCCCCTATAACTCCTATTACTCCATATAACCCTCCCTATAACTCCTCCTATTGCTCCATATAACCCCTCCCTATAACTCCTATTGCTCCATATAACCCCTCCCTATAACTCCTACTATTGCTCCATATAACCCCTCCCTATAACTCCTACTATTGCTCCATATAACCCTCCCTATAACTCCTACTATTGCTCCATATAACCTTCCCTATAACTCCTCCTATTGCTCCATATAACCCTCCCTATAACTCCTACTATTGCTCCATATAACCCTCCCTATAACTCCTACTATTGCTCCATATAACTCCTCCCTATAACTCCTACTATTGCTCCATATAACCCCTCCCTATAACTCCTACTATTGCTCCATATAACCTTCCCTATAACTCCTCCTATTGCTCCATATAACCTTCCCTTTAACTCCTCCTATTGCTCCATATAACCTTCCCTATAACTCCTCCTATTGCTCCATATAAACCTCAGTTGCTAAGAGGCATGTATGTATGTATTTTCCTTGTTGTTCAGTACTTAACTGCTGTCCTGACTTTTTCCCCTAAAGATGGAATTTGACGAGAAGGATTTACGGCGAGAAATCAGCTACGCCATCAAGAACATACACGGTGTCAGGTAAGAGTCTTCATGCAGCTTCCTAGGTGACAGATCGAATGGATAGCAGCCTATACAGGTTTGGAATCCAGAAAGCTCAGAATTATGGAAAGTCTGTCTCCCATAGACTCCATTGTATCCAAACAATCCAAATTTTTAAAAATGATTTCGGTTTTCTCTGTAATAATAAAACAGTAGCTTGTACTTGACCCCAGCTAAGATATAATTAATCCTTATTGGAAGCAAAATCAGCCTATTGGGTTTATTTAATGTTTAAAGGGGTTGTTCACCTTCCAAACACCAATGTTTTTCAGATTGTTCGCCAGACTTTTTCAATTACTTTCCACTTTTTATTTTTTTACAGTTTTTTCCAAAATCTAAGTTTGATGTTTGTGTCTCTGGTGTTTGTCTGGCAAATCTATACTATTACAATTTTGCAACATTTAGTTGATAATTTCTCAGCAACGGAATATTAGCAACTATTGTATCAATTCTAACAGCTTTTAAAGGGGAATTCCGGCTTCCAAACCTAAATTTGATCAAGAGGCCCACACAACATAGAAACCCCTAATATACCCATCACAGTTACCTGTTTCTTCAAAAAGTATGAATAAATGCTATCTGAAAAACTATCTATAACTATAAAAAGTGTTGGATGGTGAATAACAACTAGAAATGATTTTCTAGTAGACGGTTAGATCTGTTATCCTGAAAACCCCAGGTGCTGTGCATTCTGGATAGCAGGTCCTATACCTGTGATTTAGGGTACATGCACAAGACGCATTTGGTAAGACTGTTTATATGCGCTCACCCTGCAGCAGTGGAAGCAGTGTGTGTGTGTGTATCTAAGGCTCAATTAAACCAACAAAGAGGTGGAAGCTTTGCTTCAACATTATATAAAAGATGGTCGAACAGGGAAGTGTTGATGACAAACACTTGGCAGTGACTCCCAGGACTTCTGTGTGTGTATAGGATAGCCGTTGCAATACACAGAACAAACCGTGCAGAAACTGACAGACAAGCTACTACTTTCAATAGCAGGGGAATACCTAGAAATTGTGGGTAGAGACCAGTAAAAAGGCTTGTAGGCAGTTTGTTTTACTTAATCTCTCCACTAAAATATATGGATCTGGCCTCTGATCTGTCACATCCTTCTCTCCTCCCTCCCACAGGACAGGGCTGTTCACACCAGACATGGCTTTTGAGGCCATTGTAAAGAAACAGGTTGTAAAGCTGAAGGAGCCGTGTCTGAAATGTGTGGATATGGTCATCCAGGAGCTCATCAACACTGTGCGACAGTGCACCTCCAAGGTAATCATATAATATATTATACGCATGTAATCCTAATTTGGTTACTGTCCCTTTAAATAGCAATTAACCCTTGGCAATCCAAGGACCCTGAGTCCCTTTTGCGTATGAAAAGTACTGGGAACTGGGATTTACAGCGCAGTGCCTCCACCTATGCAACACTGAGGAGCACACCTCATGGGATTTCCACTAGGAAAAATAAAACACAGTTTGCAAATGAAACAGATAAACTTTATATAAACAGTAGTGAAAGAACTTTGGAAATATAATACACTCCTGCACTGGGGACATGTGGGTCCTATCTAACTCACTATTGGGTACCTGACTGTTTCTACAACACTGTCCTTTTTATTATCAAAGGGGTAAATAACCACACATTTCAGTTCAGCAGAAATGTCCCTTCCCCAGAGCTCTTTTACCCCAGGTAGCGCTGCCTTTCCCAAAAGTGCCTCTCCCTTTGGAACTTAGCAGTTACTCCCACGTAACAGGTATATACACAAGACCTGTCCTCAAATTGGGGCCCCACATTTGTATCCTTGCCAGTATCCTCCCTTGGGTGCTCTCTGAGGCAGTCACACTGGAGATTACAGGCAGCTCTGCAGCAGGATCATTCTCACCAGTGGCACCTTTCTCCTCCTGAGTCTCTAGCAGCTTGGCAGGGAACAGGATGGGCTCTCTCTGTACTTCCAGAGTTGCAGCAGCTTCTCTACACTGGTCAGTCTCACACAAACTGCTTCTGGCTGGATGTTGCAGCATACAACCCCTGTTAAGCTCTGTTGGAGACCCTGTACAAAAGGCTCCAAAGTCAGGCACTCCCTTTCTCCCAAGGATGCACTGGAGTGCTCAGCCAATCGGATGGCTCGCCAGCCTGTAACTAGGCTGGATGATGTCACAGACAGAAAAACAGGAGAAGGATTTGTTTAAACCCATACACGCATATAATAAACACATTATCCAGTCTATTATGTGTGGCCCACCCAGGTACCCTTTTCCAATCTCCATCTGTGGGATACCGATGACTAGACATTTTCCCCGATGTTGGGCTTTCTCCATCTCACTAGTATCACCTGGGCTCTATCCTTGGCATAGACTTAGACACTGAAGTATTAAGGCGAATCAATCGCGAAAATGAAAATGTAATATAAGCTTCATCTCTCTCTGAAGTAAGAGACATCTTATGGGTTTCATACAGACGCTCATCACTGCAGAACATTTTTCCAGTAAATTACTTTGTGTTCCTCTGAGCTCTATATCAGGCCTTAACCCTCATCCCTGCAGTAATAAAAGTTCCCCCTAAATTTAGTCTGTGTGCTCCACCCAGTGACTCTTTACTGGGTTCCATCTGTGAGATAAGCATGACCCCTCAATGCTGGAATACTAACAGCTTGCACCTATTTCAGACTTACTTAAAGGTGTTGTTCCCCTCATTAGTATGTTGTAGAGAGTGATATTCTGAGACAATTTGCAATTGCTTTTCTTTTTTTTTTTTTTATTATTTGTGTTTTTTGATTTATTTATTCAGCAGCTCTTTGCAATTTCAGGAGTCTGATTGCTAGGACCAAAATTAACCTAGTAACCATGCATTGATATGGATGACAGACTGGAATATGAATAGGAGAGGCCTGAATAGAAAGATGATTAATAAAAAGGAGCAATAACAATACAGAGCATTTGTTTTTAGATGGGGTCACTGACCCCCATTTGAAAACTGGAAAGAGTCAGAAGAAGAAGGAAAATCATTTAAAAAATAATGAAGACCAAGCGAAACGTTTTTTAAAAATGACCAATCTAAAACATACTAAAAGTTAAAGGTGAACCATCCCTTTTACGGTGGCCACACACACAGAGAGATGCACTCGTTTGGTGATTTCGCTAAACCAGCGGATCTCTCTCCGATATGCCCACCTTGAGGTGAGCGATATTGGGCTGATCCGATCGTAACGAAAGGAATATGGGCGGTCGGATTGCGGGATCTCATCAACGAACGACGGGATTTTTAGCCCTGTCCGATCTACATCTTGCCCATCTTTCAGCCAGATATCGATTGGGAAAGCTCGTCGCAGGGCTCCATAAGCTGCCGGCGTGGTCTGTCGGCAGCTTTTATCAGCCCACGTGTGGCCACCTTTACTTTTTGCTGGACTACATCTGTGTGATAGGCTTTGACTTCTCATGAACAGTGTCTGCTTGTATAAGTGCAGTACTGCGGCGAGCCAGCAGAGGGCGGAATATTCTGAAAGCCACCGATTTACTTATTCCCGATATTTCCCCCTGTGCTAGAAAATCCAGTGGAGGCTGCCAGACCCTGAACAATGAAAGGCCTCAGCCAAATAAAAGTGCCAGCTAATGCTGGGAAAGGACTGTGAGTGGGGTCAGGCTGGTGGAAAGGAAAAATCACTTTGTGTGGGAATGATACAGACTTTTTTATACAAGATAAATATCTGTGTTTGTCGACTCCTGAACAGATCTTTTATTCTTTTTACTCGTACACCCTTTATACCATTTACGCCCACTAGATGGTGCTGTTTGGGTAGTAGCCACCACAGGACAAATATACAGAGAATGAATCATCTGTGAGCACAACAAATAGCCTTGAGCAAAATAATGCAGTGTTTGTTTCATGGCAGAAATCCCAGTGTATCACTAGTGACTAATACTTCCTGAATCATTGCTGGATTGTTCATACCACCAGGGCAGCTAATGCAGTACATTCTGCTGGTTTTTATTTGCTTTGCGTGGTTATTCTTGCTAAATAAAACCCGGCTACTCCCTTGTCCCATGACAAAAAGCACTTCCTAAAGTTTTCCTCCTATCTGACTTAAAGGGGTGGTTCACCTTTAAACTGACTTTTAATAAGTTATAGAATGGCTAATCCCAGGCAACTTTTCAATCGGTCTTGATTTTCTGTCGTTTTTGAATTATTTGCCTTCTTCTTCGAATTCTTTCCAGTTTTCAACACCATCTAAAAACAAATGCTCTGTAAGGCTACACATTCATTGTTATTGCTACTTTTTATTACTCATCTTTCTATTCAGATTCAGATAACAGATATCAGATATATTAAGGCGATACAGTGCTATTAAAGTGATGGTTCAGCTTTAAGTTAACTTTTAGTATGTTCTAGATTGGCCAGTTCTAAGCAACTTTGCCATTGGTCTTCATTATTTTTTTTATAGTTTTATAATTCTTTCCCTTCTTCTTCTGACTCTTTCCATCTTCCAAATAGGAGTCACTGACCCCATCTAAAAAACAAATTCTCTGTAAGGCTACACATTTATTGTTATTGCTACTTTTTATTTCTCGTCTTTCTATTCCTCCTATCATATTCCAGTCTCTTATTTAAATCAATGCATGGAGGCTAGGGGAATTTGTAGGGATGCACGAAATCCACTATTTTGGATTCGGCCGAATCCTTTGCGAAAGATTCGGCCGTATACCGAACCGAATCTGAATCCTAATTTGCATATGCAAATTAGGGGTGGGAAGGGGAAAACATGTTTACTTCTGTGTTTTGTGACAATTTGCATATGCAAATTAGGATTTGGTTTGGCCAGGCAGAAGGATTCGGCTGAATCCTGCTGAATCCTGCTGAATCCTGGTTTCGGTGCATCCTTAGTAATTTGAAGCATAACAACCAGATTACTGAAATTGCAAACTGTAGAGCTGCAGAATAAAAAGCTAAATAACTCAAAAACCACAAATAATAAAAAATGAAAACCAATTGCAAATTGTCTCAGAATATCACTCTCTACATCATACTAACAGTTAAAGCAAAGGTGAACAACCCCAACAAAAATGTAATGTATAAAGGCTGGAGTGACTGGATGTGTAACATAATAGCCAGAATACTACTTCCTGCTTTGCAGCTCTCTTGGTTTACACTGATTGGTTACCAGGCAGTAACCAATCAGTGACTTGAGGGAGGGGGGCACATGGGTCATAACTGTTACATAGTTACATAGTTAAATTGGGTTGAAAAAAGACCCAACCCCTCCAAATGAAAACCCAGCATCCATACACACACCCCTCCCTACTTTTAATTAAAATTCTATATACCCATACCTATACTAACTATAGAGTTTAGTATCACAATAGCCTTTGTTATTATGTCTGTCCAAAAAATCATCCAAGCCATTCTTATAGTCATTAACTGAATCAGCATCACAACATCACCCAGCAGTGCATTCCACAACCTCACTGTCCTGACTGTGAAGAACCCCCTACGTTGCTTCAAATGAAAGTTCTTTTCTTCTAGTCTGAAGGGGAGGCCTCTGGTACGGTGATCCACTTTATGGGTAAAAAGGTCCCCTGCTATTTGTCTATAATGTCCTCTAATGTACTTGTAAAGTCTAATCATGTCCCCTCGCAAGCGCCTTTTTTCCAGAGAAAACAACCCCAACCTTGACAGTCTCCCCTCATAATTTAACTCTTCCCTCCCTCTAACCAGTTTAGTTGCACTTAGTCTCTGCACTCTCTCCAGCTCATTTATATCCCTCTTAAGGACTGGAGTCCAAAACTGCCCCCCATACTCCAGATGAGGCCTCACCAGGGACCTATAAAGAGGCAGAATTATGTTTTGATCCCTTGAGTCAATGCCCTTTTTTATGCAAGACAGAACTTTATTTGCTTTAGTAGCCACAGAATGAATCTGAGCTGAATGCTGAGGATCAATTGTAAACTCACTGAACAGTTATGTCCCATATGGGCCCCCTTATAGTCGCTGACTAACTCAGAGTTAGAGAGCTGAAAAGCAGGAAGTAGTGTTATGGCTATTATGTTACACCTCCAGTCACTCCAGCCTTTATACATTACATTTTTGTCTGACTAACTATATTAGAGACATTTTTTTATATTGCACAGACTGTTTGTGTATTTTTACACTAAACTGTTCCTTTAAACAAGGCTGGTGTTGCTGCAAAACACGTCTGGCCTTTTTTTTTTTTTTATCCCGGGCTTTGTCTATCACTTTTCTCATTCTGTCTTTTACTAACCGTTTCACTGTATGTTACTGGTTCTTCTCTTCCCTCTGCTTCTTCCCTTGCTTTTCTTGTTCTCCCTTCGACCTATGACACCACGGGGTCAGAGGGCAACGTCTGAAGCCAAAGGGTAACCGTCCACTGCTGTTTCCGTTTTTTTAATTTTATTTTATTTGTGCCAGCAAAGGGTGTGCATCTGCTCCTTCCTCTCACACCAATAGTAGGGCCTTTAAGCTAACGTTTAGTATGTTATAGAATGGCCAATTCTAAGCAACTTTTCATTTGGTCTTCATTTTTTATTTCTTATAGTTATTTGCCTTTTTCTTCTGACTCTTTCCATCTTTTAAATGGGGGTCACTGACCCCATCTAAAAACAAATGCTCTGTAAGTCTAAAAATGTATTATTACTGTTCATTTTTATTACTCTTTCTATTCAGGCCTCTCCTATTCATATCCCAGTCTCTTATTCAAATCAATGCATAGTTGCTAGGGTAATTAGGACCATAGCAACCAGATGGCTGAAATTGCAAACTGGAGAGCTGCTGAATAATAAGATAAATAACTCAAAAAACACAAATAATAAAAAATGAAAACCAATTGCAAATTGTCTCAGAATATCACTATCTACATCATACTAACAGTTAATTTAATGACCCTTAAGCCGCTCACACACAGCCAGATCCTTTTCGATGGCCCCAGTACTTTTTGGTCTGGTCATTAACCACAAATACAAACAGGAGAATCTGATTTTGCCTCCAGTGCACTTTAAATGCAGCATGGATTTTATTTCGGCAAACAGATAATTTGGGGGAAGGGGGGTCTGCACAGAAAACAATCATATTGGCCAATCGTATCTGCCAGTGTGTGACCAGAGATTGTCAGTGATTGTGTTTAGGGGGTGTAAAGAAATTCAGGTTTTTGTTTACCTCCATTTCACCCACCCGCAGTTTGTTGCACTGTACATTATGTTTAAATTGATGTCTGCCCAAATCGCTCACCGCCACCTTTACGTTTGGCAGCTGGCTTCCTACCCGAGGTTACGTGAAGAGACTGAGAGAATCGTCACCACTTACGTCCGAGAGAGGGAAGGCAAAACGAAAGATCAGGTGAGCTCTAGCACTGAGTACATGCATAGGGGCTGCCCTCAGCAGTGACCTGTGTATTCAGATATTCCGATTAATCCAACCTGATCTCCTGATAATTTATATATACAGGTATGGAACCTGTTATCCAGAATGCTCGGGACCTGGGGTCTTCCGGATAACGGATCTTTCCTTAATTTGGATTGTCATACCTTAAGGGGAACTATCATGAACATTTAATATGAGCTTCATCATACAGAAATAAGAAGCTTTCTAAATACAATCAATTAAAAATTCTCTACCGTTTCTGAAATAATCAATTTTATCTTCACTGTTCCTCTCTCAGCATCTGTTTCTCCTCATTCTGTCTTCATTCAGGAGTTGGGTGTCAGATGAATGATCCAATATATGTTATAGGGGGGCTCCTTTTGCCTAGAAGATGTATTAGAGCTCACTCTTTCAGCAGACATGTCTCTCTACATGCAGGATTTATGCCAACGGCAGTTATTTTGTAAGATTTTGTTTGTACTGGAATCAGCTTTTTGAGTGAGCTCTAATACATCTGCTAGGAAAGGCGCCCCCCTATAAGATATATTGGATCATTCATCTGACACCCAACTGCTGCATGAAGAAAGAATAAAGAGAAACAGATGCTGAGAGAGGAATAGTGAAGATAAACTTGATTATTTCAGAAACAATGCAAAATGTTTAATTAATTGTATTTAGAAAGTTTCCTACTTCAGTATGAGGAAGCTTATATTAAATTTTCATTTTCGCGATTGTTCCCCTTTAAGCCTATTAGCCATACCAGTACAATGAGAGACTTGCACGTGACAGATCTATGTGTGCAATGCAACATTGATAATAGTGCAGCTGCTTAGCTCAGTGATCATGATCTGATTGGCCTATACTCTCTTTGCTTCCTCAGATCCTCCTGTTAATAGACATAGAGTTGTCCTACATCAACACCAACCATGAGGATTTCATTGGATTTGCAAAGTAAGTCTCCCTCCCTCCTACACTTGATGGTGTCTCCAGATTTCTCTAATATGTTCTGCAGAGACCGTATGTATCGACTGCATGGACTGCAGTGAACAGAGCTGAAACTCCGCCTTCTGCTGATCCAGCCCCTCATTAGCCTTTTCCTTACTAAGGGTAGGGGCACACGGGCAGATTCGGGGAGATTTCGTCGCCTGACGACTAATCGCCTCTTCTGCAGGGGTGACAATCTCCCCGAGCTGCCTTCCCCCTGCCTTCCGCTTGCTAAAATGAAAAATCGCCTGCGCCAATGTACTCGCGGCGCTTCGATTCCGAAGTCGCCCAAAGTTGCCTCGTGAGACAACTTCGGGCGACTTTGGAAATGCTGTTGCTCTGGCTTTTTCTCATTATAGCAGGCGGAAGGCAGTTTGGGGAGATTGTCGCCCCGCAGAGGAGGCGATTAGTCGCCAGGCGACTAAATCTCCCCAAATCTGCCCATGTGCCCCTGCCCTAACGTGGAGCTGCCCAGTCCTGATAATGTCAGGCCAATGGCTTCCACTGACCCCTTTTGTCAGCTCTTGTGCTGCAGCGTGCCGGTACTGTCATTTAAAGGAACAGTAACATCAAAAAATAAGTGTTTTAAAGTAATAAAAATATCATGTATCTATAGTGCCCTGCACTGGTAAAACTGTTTCAGAAACACTACTATAGTTTTAGCTGCTGTTTAGCAATGGTTGAAATTGAAAAAATGCTATATGGCACAGGTTAAAGGGGAACTATAGTGAAAATTAAAATGTAATATAACCTTCATCATACTGAAATAAGAAACTATAAATACAAGCAATTCAATATTCTGCATCATTTCTGAAATAATCAAGTTTATGTTCACTATTCCTCTCTCAGCATCTGTTTCTCTTCATTCTCTCTTCATGCAGCAGTTGGGTGTCAGATGTATTAGAGCTCACTCAAATAACTGATTCCAGTACAAACAAAATCTAACAAAATAACTGCCTTTTGCACAAATCCTGCATGTAGAGAGACATGATGTCTGGTGATTTTAAAAGAGTGAGCTCTAATACATCTTCTAGGCAAAAGGAGCCCCCCTATAAGATATATTGGATCATTCATCTGACACCCAACTGCTGCATGAAGACAGAATGAAGAGAAACAGATGCTGAGAGAGGAATAGTGAACATAAACTTGATTATTTCAGAAATGATGCAGAATATTGAATTGCTTGTATTTATAGAGTTTCTTATTTCAGTATGATGAAGCTTATATTACATTTTAATTTTCACTTGATTATTTCAGAAACGGTACAGAATTTTTAATTGCTTTAGAAAGTTTCTTATTTCAGTATGATATTACATTTTAATTTTCTCTATAGTTCCCTTTTAAAGGGCACCTGTTGGGTAAAAATGTTATTCCAAACAGGCTAATAGAGCCCGCATTACGTTTTTTAAAAAAAAAAAAAAAAAATGCCCCGCCAGTGCTACGCTACCCACACCGGAAGGGAGCTCCTGGTGCAAGCAGCCATGTCCGGTCACTTGAACGTGCATAATGAATAGATGCCCTGAATTGCTTATTAAGCTCATGCGCGTGATGCCACATGCACGTTCTGCGCATGTGAGTGTCCGAACATGGCTGCTCGCACTGGGAGCTCCCTCCCGTAGCGTAGCGCTGGATGGGAGGCATTTTTTAAAAAAAAATTACTGTTATCCCCAACCAGAATGCGGGCTCTATTAGCCCTCACCTTTGGTTGGGGATAACATTGTTACCCAACAGGTACCCTTTAAATAGTGGATAACAGATAACGCCATTATGTTCTGCAAAGCTTATCTGCTGTGTAACCTGAGCCTTTTCTCATTTGAATGGCTGCCCCCATTGCTACACAGCAGCTTATTTATATAAACTATAGTAGTACTTATCTGTTATCTACTGTGTATCCTGTGCTTGAATGGCTGCCCCCATGGCTACACAGCAGCTTGTTTATATAAACTATAGTAGTACTTATCTGTTATCTACTGTGTATCCTGTGCTTGAATGGCTGCCCCCATGGCTACACAGCAGCTTGTTTATATAAACTATAGTAGTACTTATCTGTTATCTACTGTGTATCCTGTGCTTGAATGGCTGCCCCCATTGCTACACAGCAGCTTATTTATATAAATAATAGTAGTGTTTCTGAAGCAAACACACCAGTTTTACCAGTGCAGGGCAACACTGCATTATGTTTTTATTACTTTAAAACACTTTCATTGTTTGATGTTACTGTTCCTTTAGCCATAGTATAAACAGGGCTGTTTGATTGTGGGAGGCCTGTGGAGTAAGTTGCTCGTTTGTGCATGTGTGTAAAGCATTACAAGGTATCCGTGTGGGGTCGCATTAGCCGCATTAACTTGTTTCATATATTGATTTCATTTGCCTCAAGTCCTATTACTCTGCTTATTCTTTCCAGTACACTGCTGCCATGTTGCATGTGTTACACTAGTTTTGCTGCCTGCATTTACTCTTGCTTCTAACACCACCATGTTGCATGCTTATTATACCATACTTATACACTCTACTGTCTGCTGCCACATTGCACTAGCACCGCCATTATGCTTGTGTTTCCGAATCCTGACGTTGCTCTCCACGTTCCTTTCCACGTTTTTTCTTATTTTGTTAATTTCTTTTTCTCTTCTGTTTTTATTCTTTCTGCCCCTTTTGACCTGCACTTTCTGCCTCTCTGCGTTCTCATATCCACCACTCGCTCCCTCATTTTCTCACATCCCAGCGTGTACTATACAGAGCAGCTCATTCCAGGGTGGGTATTCTCTACGGCAGCCTGTGTTTCCAGAGGCCTAATTTGGTATATCTTATGATTATAGATAGATAGATAGATAGATAGATAGATAGATAGATAGATAGATAGATAGATAGACGGTAGTCTCTGTTATTTTAATAATACATTTTGTTTATATATTTTTAAGACCTGAGAGTGCTGATCTTTTTGGAGATAGTTGTGCTCACCACTTATTTTTAAAACCATTAAGACAAATACAAGAGTCCTCTGCACTCAACCCATTATCAATATATTTAAGACAGAGACATTTTGTGCATACTGCTACTGAAAAATGCCTTACCCTTTAAACAAAACAGGGATTGTTTGTCCATATATTGCAATATATTTAAGCTGAACAACTACGTCACAGTCATCCCATATCTGGCCAGTCCTACTCTCAATTTTATCTGATTCATTAAGAATTCTATTCAGCTCTCTAACTCTTCATTATACATTTTACACAGGGACTAGGATTTACCTGCAACTTACTTGCTGCTTTCAAAGTAAAACTCCCAAACTTGGCTGCCCTTTTATTAGACACCAGTGGGATCACCTGACTATAGTTGGGAAGGGTGGTAGCTACAACATGGAGCTGGTCACTGCTCCTGTATAAACTATAACAAACAAGGGGGTGCAATGAGGCTGTGACCACAAAATACATATAGACAAATACAAGAGTCCTCTGCACTCAACCCATTATCAATATATTTAAGACATCATCTTAATAAATCAGATGAAAATTGAGTGTAGGACTGGCCAGATATAAGAATGACTTTGACGTAGTTGTTCAGCTTAAATATATTGCAATATATGGACAAACAATCCCTGTTTTGTTTAAAGGGTAAGGCATCTTTCAGTAGCAGTATGCACAAAATGTCTCTGTCTTATATATATTGATAATGGGTTGAGTGCAGAGGACTCTTGTATTTGTCTATATGTATTTTAGGGTCACAGCCTCATTGCACCCCGCCTAAAGGTTTTAAAAAGTAGTGGTGAGCACAACTTTCCCTTGTTTGTTACAGCCCATCATTATTCCCCAATGTGGGCTCTTCTATAAACTTATCCCATTGGGCACTATCCATATCTAATAGCTGTGAAAGTGGACTCTGCCAACACTCTGTGTCTGTTTATTTTATCCTGTTGAGCAGAGTTCAGGGTGCAAAGAACATCTGGATAATGCCATGTATCTTCAGCGGCGCCTCTGCAGTTCTTGTAGGTCTGTGTATCTTTAGGATATATAAGCACAGATGGTTGCCAGTTGATTACACATAAATGAAAGTTGTGCTACTTGACGTATCCTTGATTTGAGGTATAATGATCTGTTCTAGAAAAGCCTATGTGAGGGACTAGAGAAGTTGCTAAATTATATATATTTATTTGTTTTCTCTTTCCTCTAGTGCGCAGCAGAGAAGCTCTCAGCTCAACAAGAAGCGGGCTGTTCCCAACCAGGTAATCCAGCCCCACACTCAGCAGTGTCTCATACTATTTTAGTTGGAGAGGAGAGGGCATCACACATTTATCAGTGAAGGGACTTCTACCTCCACTGTTGCCTATTCTGGGGCAGAACAAACAAAGGTTTCCTACCTTGTCGTATGCTGGTTGATGATTAATGTCTTCCAGGCTTAGGGGCAGATTCATCAAAATGTGAGATTTGAACAGAAAAACTCACTTTCTATTCATTTCTATGGGAATTTTAGGGTCAGGGCACACAGGCAGATTCGGGGAAATTAGTCACCTGGTGTTAAATCTCCTCTTCTTCGGGGTGACTCCAAACTCCCCGAACTGCCTCCCCGCTAGCTAAAATTTAAATTGCCGGTGGGATGGCACTCGGAGAGATTCATTTTTCAAAGTTACCTGACGAGGAAACTTTGGGCGACTTCAGAAAACAAATCGCTCCGAGTGGTATCCTGCCAGCAATTTACATTTTAGCCGGTGGGGAGGAAGTTTGGGGAGATTAGTCGCCCCGAAGAAGAGGAGATTTGTCGCCGGGCGACTAATTTCCCCCGAATCTGCCTGTGTGCCCTGACCCTTAACGGCATATTTATCAGATGGTAAATAAGATTCTAAAAATCCCATAGGAATGAATATCAAATAAGTGAGTATTTATCACATTTGGATAAATGTGCCCCTTAGTGTTACTTTACGTGGAACCTGTGATTGTTGCCGATAGGGTACGGGACACACCCACACCCACCCCTCAGATTGGGTAAACTCATTGTCCCTACATGTGCTGTGTATGGTTCCTGTTTTCTGATAGGATAAGCTCCGCTTCTTCTCCCACTGACATACACCGAAAAGGATTGCTATTCTCTAATAGGATAAGCTCCTGGTCTCCTCCATCCCAATTACAACAGGCTTTCTCTGGAAGATACGGAGAGTTGCTTTCACATTGATATCCAAGCCCCCCCCCCCCCATTTGTCAATCAAGGAATAGAATTGGTTTTGTGAAATGGGATATCATCGGTGGCCCTGATCATTTACACAATCAGCTTGATTGGTCGCCCCTCATACACAGGAAAAGCTTGATTTTCTCTTATACATTCAGTAGCTTTAGGGTCAGTCCACACAAGCAGATTCGGGGAGGTTAAGTCGCCTGGCGACTAATTGCCTCTTCTTCTGGGCAACAATCTCCCAGAACTGCCTTCACGTGTCTTCCCGTCCGCTATAATGAAAAGTCTCCTGCGCTAAAGCACACGCACCGCTTCGTTTTCCGAAGTCGCCTCACGAGGAAACTTCAGGCGACTTCAGAAAACGAAGCGCCGCATATGCTTTACTGCAGAAGACTTTTCATTATAGAGGATGGGAAGACACGCAAAGGCAGTTCGGGGAGATTGTCGCCCAGAAGAAGAGGCGATTAGTCGTCAGGCGACTAAACCTCCCCGAATCTGCTCGTGTGGACTGACCCTTAAGAAGGGGTTGGATGGTGTTTAGCAAGTGAGGGAATACAGGGATATGGGAGATAGCTCATAGTACAAGTTGATCCAGGGACTGGTCCCATTGCCATTTTGGAGTCCAAAAGGAATTTTTTCCCCTCTGAGGCAAATTGGAGAGGCTTCAAATGCGGTTTTTTGCCTTCCTCTGGATTAACTGACAGGCAGGTTATATATTGACTTAAACGGTTGAACTTGATGGACATGTGTCTTTTTTTTCAACCTAACTTACTATGAATAATGTTGTGCAATATATATAAGGACAGGGATACCTTTCAATAACACACTTTTGTATCCTTAAAGGGGCTGTTTGCTTTTTATGTTAGTATGATTTAGAAGGTGATATTCTGAGACCATTTGCAATTGGTTTTCATTTTTAATTATTTGTGGTTTTTGAGTTATTTGGCTTTTTATTCAGCAGCTCTACAGTTTGCAAATTCAGCTGAATGGTTGCTATGGCTCAAATTACCCTAGCAACCATGCACTGATTTGAATAGAAATGGAATAGGAGAGGGACTGAACAAAGTAGAATTAATGATAAATGTGTAGCCTTACAGAGCATTTGCTTCTAAGAGGGGCTCATTTGAAAGAGTTAGAAGAAGGCAAATAATGCAAAAACTATAAAAAAAAAAAAAAAAAAGAAAATATGAAGGTCAATTGAAAAGTTGCCTAGAATAAGCCATTCTATAACATACTAAATGTTAACTTAAAGGTGGAAAAAACACCCCTTTAAGTGTGGGAGGTGCTTGCATGGCAGTTTCCAATAAACCTTGAGCTACTGTGTGACTTGCACCCACAGTAAGACCTGTCCCTCTACATCCCCTGGTGTAATTGTTCTCTGTCGCCCCTTCCCATCTTTTGATTTTCCTGAAGCCCCCCCTCTGTTCTCTGCACGGCCTGCACCTGCATTTAATATCCAATTGGCATGCACTGCCCTAATTTACTACTGACTTTGTTTTATCTTTTGTATTTTATTTTAACTGCTACAATTTAAATATTAACTGTTATTAATTGCACGTCATTTTCTCCCCCCTCTTCTTCTTCTTGCCATTTCATGTTTGTTTGTTTTTTATCATCCGCCGTCCTGCCTTTTCTATTTCTATAAACTCCCTGTTCTATACTGTGTGTCTCCCTAATCTTGTTGTTCCGCATCCTAAACTAAGGGAGAGATATTGGTAAGTACCCAAATATTTGTGTGGCCTGAGCTTTCATGGCATCAGCATAGAAAATCTACTTCACCCGTTAATATTTAAAGGGGAACTATTGCGAAAATAAAAATGTAATATGAGCCTCCTCATACTGAAATAAAAAACTTTCTAAATACAATCAATAAAAAATTGGTACCGTTTCTCAAATATATATTCACTTTCCCTCTCTCAGCATCTGTTTCTCTTCATTCTGTCTTCATGCAGCAGTTGGGTGTCAGGTGAATGATCCAATATATCTTATAGGGGGGCTCCTTTTGCCTAGAAGATGTATTAGAGCTCACTCTATTAAAATCACTAGACATCATGTCTCTCTACATGCAGGATTTGTGCAAAAGGCAGTTATTTTGTTTGTACTTAAATCAGTTATTTGAGTGACTTAATTTCTTTTTATTTAGGGATGCACCGAATCCCACTATTTTGGATTCGGCCAAACCCCTGAATCCTTCGCGAAAGATTCGGCCGAACCCCTGAATCCTTTGCGAAAGATTCGGCCGAATACTGATCCGAATCTTTTTTTTTTTTGCTTCCTTTTTTTGTGACAAAAAGTCCTGTGATTTCCCTCCCATGCAAGTTAGGATTCGGTTCGGCCAGGCAGAAGGATTCGGCCGAATCTGAATCCTGCTGAAAAAGACCAAATCCCGAACCGAATCCTGGATTCTGTGCATCCCTACTTATATTAAATTTTCATTTTTCGCGATAGTTTCCCTTTAATGGTTGTTCATTTGCAGATAAAAGAAGTGCATTTATGTTCCTTCATTTATTTCTCCTTCGTGCTGACTAAAGCTGCCCATACGTTAGAGACCCATTTAGCAAAGGTCGAATTTCGGAAAAAAAAAATTTTTTTTCTTTCTTTCTTTGCACTAATAAATTCGAATATACACTGGATGTGTATAGCCAGAACACTACTTCCTGCTTTTCAGCTCTCTAACTCTGAGTTAGTCAGTGACTATAAGGGGGGACACATGGGACATAACTGTTTAGTTACTTTACAATTGATCCTCAGCATTCAGCTCAGATTCAAAAGCAACAGATATGACCCATGTGGCCCCCTCATGTCACTGATTGGTTACTGCCTGGTAACCAATCAGTGGCAAGCTGAAAAGCAGGAAGTAGTGTTCTATTATGTTACACATCCAGTCACTCCAGCCTTATATACATCATACATTACATTTTTGCCTAACTAACTGTATTAGAAACATTTTTTGTATTGCGCAGCCTGTCTATTTACCCAGTTTTTATACTGAACAATTCCTTTAATACCCAAATGTGTAATGGCTTAGACAGTGCTATCCCCCCTGCAGCTCTCTGGCTCTTGCTGAATGACAATTATCCTATCCACCTAGCAGGACAGTGGCTGTAATGGATCAGCAACTGCTGCCTGTTACAGGTATATTCGCCCTCTCCTGACAGCATTTGGCTGGGAGTTATAGTTCGCCGACAGCTGGAGGGTCACTGTTTGGATATCCGTGGCCTAAGGGCTATTCCACACGGGGAGATAGCGACGCGTTTGCGGTCGCGGCGACAAAGCGCCGCGCCAGTCGCCGCGACCGGCGCAGGCGACAGTTTTGTATGGGCGCCTATGTAAAAACGCCTGTGCTAACCACACGAGGCGATGCGCTTTTCAACAGTCGCCTGAAAATGCCTCGCCAGGCTTTTTCAGGCGACTGTTGAAAAGCGCATCGCCTCGTGTGGTTAGCACAGGCGTTTTTTACATAGGCGCCCATACAAAACTGTCGCCTGCGCCGGTCGCGGCGACTGGCGCGGCGCTTTGTTGCCGCGACCGCAAACGCGTCGCTATCTCCCCGTGTGGACTAGCCCTAAATGATGTTCATATTAACACCTTTAATTAAGCCTTTCGCTCTCACGCTACCTCACTAAGAAAACTTCCTTTGCAAAAATAATAAATGTTTACTTGCCCCTGGCTACCGTGGCTGATACACATGTAGGGCATTTGGAGTCCAGTCTTTATTCCTCCATTACTGTGTGTTCCCTTTAATTCTTGTTTGTGTGATTTGCTTTTAAGGTAATATACACTATGTAAGTATAGTTTATCTTCCATTTCTTTTCCCTTATACCGGCCACACAACCACCGCTATCCCATACAGTTCCATTGATCTGCCCCCTGTCAAATGATTGGCCAAGACAACCCAATACCCACTTAGGTTGACCTGCAGCTTTTATAATGTGTCCGGCTTGTGACAATAGGTAATGGGCAGGACTCATTCCTCTGCTAAAGTATTCTCACTATAGCTCCAAAGCTTTATCATGAGCTATATGGCAGCTCCCATTCACATGCAGAGAAATAATGAGTTTTCCCTGCAATAACTTAAGCCCATACACATTAAAGGGATTCTGTCGTGATTGTTATGATGTAGTTTTTATTTCTACATTACACTGTTTACACTGCAAATAATACTACAATATAAAATTTCATTCCTGAACCAACAAGTGTATTTAGTTGTAATATTGGTGTGTAGATGCATCTCAGGTCATTTTGCCTGGTCATGTGATTTCAGAAAGAGTCAGCACTTTAGGATGGAACTGCTTTCTGGCAGGCTGTTGTTTCTCCTACTCAATGTAACTGAATGTGTCTCAGTGGGACCTGGATTTTACTATTGAGTGCTGTTCTTAGATCTACCAGGCAGCTGTTATCTTGTGTTAGGGAGCTGCTATCTGGTTACCTTCCCATTGTTCTTTTGTTAGGCTGCTGGGGGGGGGGGGAAGGGAAGGGGTGATATCACTCCAACTTGCAGTACAGCAGTAAAGAGTGATTGAAGTTTATCAGAGCACAAGTCACATGACTGGGGGGAGGTGGGAAACTGACAATATGTCTAGCGCCATGTCAGATTTCAAAATTAATTCTAAAAAAATCTTGTTTGCGCTTTTGAGAAATGTATTTCAGTGCACAATTCTGCTGGAGTAGCACTATTAACTGATTTTGAAAAAAATATTTTTTCCCATGACAGTATCAGTAAACAGAATTTATTCTCTCTCTTCTTAAAGGGAAAATAACTGGAAGTGAAACCATACTTACTTTGTACATTACTGCTATATCCAATCCATATCTTGGAACTGGGGGACTATGAGGATTCTTAGTTGTGTTACATAAAGAGGATATAAATGTGCCAATGAAATTTGTTTACTACCCAATTTCAAAACAAGGTGCCTCCCCTTCCCCCAAGCGATAACTGACCAAATGTTGGATGAACCGGCTGGAAAATCCACTGTGACGTTTAGGTCCTCGCCCAATGGGTGGGCATAGTGATGCGACAGTTAGCGGGAACACAACCTTGCCAAATTGTGTAGTGTATGGTCAGCTTAACCCACATCAATCAGTTAACTGCAAGTTAGACTGCAAATATCTGGCTGCTGCTCTGGTATAGGTTAAATATGTTACTAGAGGGACCCATGGATGCTTTGATTTTCTTCCTATTCTTGGATAAAAGCACAATAAAGATTGCCATTGATTTGCCATATGTCTGGAATGTATTAGACAACCTCCTTTTTCCTACTTAGGATACAAAAGGTTGAGTCGTATTATACCAATCGTGTGTAACTGTATATGCCACTTAGCCTACAAACTGCCATCTTACAGGTGGCACAGTCTGAAATGTCATCTTTGTAATAGACCTCTCTCTATTAAGACCCCCCCCCATCATACATTGCCCCCCGCAGCCTTTAATGTCGCCCGTTAGTAGCTCGTCTTTTGTCTCCTTCCTTCCACTTCGCCCCCATCTTCCACCTTTCTCCCCCTCTTTGTCTCCTTTCAGGTCATCAGGAGAGGCTGGTTAACCATAAACAATATCAGCATCATGAAAGGGGGCTCGAAGGAATACTGGTTCATCCTAACGGCAGAGTCGCTCTCTTGGTATAAGGACGAAGAGGTGAGTAAATCGCTTTGCTTTTTATTTTATCATTTATTCGTGAAAGTTGTAACATCACAGTGAAAAAAAAAAAATGGCACGTTTTCTATGAAGATGCTGTAGGAAACATATATTCTCTATGACATGTGTACGTAGGGATAAGAAGTGGGTGCACGTGCCGTCCTTTGTTGTGGATAGACCAGACAATAAAGCATGGCAACCTCATTGCATGGTCCAGCCCTTGCAGCCATTATCCATTCTCCTTGCATCAAACCAGTCGGGGGGGGGGTGCAGCAGTTGAGCGTGTGGCCCAGTTTAACCAGTGTGTAGACTACTGTTCACGTACTGACGAACGAACACGTAGTCTGAACACTGGGGGAACGGGACCAACCATCTCTCCTGATCTTCATTTCCAGCCTCCTCCATTCATTGTCTTTTTCCCTCTATTACTGGGGGAATGGTCAGTTTGGATATAACAGTTTCTCCCCCCTCATACTTTTACAAAAAAAAAACTCTCTCCCTCTCCCCCCCCTACCCTTGGTAGAACCCCCAGCCTACCTCCCCCCCCCCCCGGGCAAATGCCCCTAATTTTTTACTCACCCCTCCGTGCAGATTCTGCCCACGGGGTTCATGGCAGCCATCTTCTTCTTCTCCAGTTATCTTTGTGTATTGACTGCATTTTCGGTGCATGCGCAGTTGGAGTAAGTTTCCGGTCCCGAACAACTGCGCATGCGCTGAAAGTCACGGAAATTCAGATTTCAGAACTTTCGGTTATTTTCGTGAATTTCTGGGGGAGAGGGTTTTTATTTTATTACGGGTTAAATTCTCCTTTAATACCCTTTCAAACTTCCTGAAATGCCCTTTTTATATGAAACACTGCCCTTTCAGTTTCTTGCTGCCTTTGCAGTGCCCTAGCACCCATCTACCCCCATATTCAATATCAGTAATGCTACTCCCGTTCATCCTTAAAAACCCCTCTCATTCTATTATTTCCCCCCTTCTCTTGTTGGCCCAGCCTCCCTATAAATACCAGCATCTCACCACCTCCATGTACCTCCGAACTGGAGTTTCTTTATGTTGTGGGAACGTCTCATCCTCACGGTATGAAATTCGGAGCTACCCACCGGATTCTGAGCCCCGGCCTCGCTTGCAGATTTGGGGAAGAGCACTCGTAAGCATGGAGCAAGGGAGCATCTCCAGCACGAGAACTTCCATTCGTAGTCCAGGGTATCCAGGCTTCTGTGACGTGGCAATGAAATGCCTTTAGCCTCAGGAGCATGGATTTGGCTTTGCAGGAAGTTGAAGAGGAGGGGTTTGGAGAGGGGGGCCCCGTATCCAGATCCCTCCATTTGGAAGGAGTGCAGCGGTGGGCCAAAAAATCCTCGCAGACACATAAACTGTTCCAGATGTTGCATCTCTGCCCAAAGCATATACTCATTTCCTTTAACTCTTTGCCTGCAAGACTACTGAGAACTCACGCGCTAAATGCCAGCACGGCATGGCCCCTAAGTGCTTTGTGCAGCTTTTTGGAGCCCCATGAGCACATTTGTAACTGTAGAACTATTTACTTACTTTCCTTACTATGTGCAGAAATGCATTCAGCTACAGGCAGGGGACCCCCCCACACATGGGAACATGCCCAGCAGACTTCAACCTGTAAACCTTTTACTCCTCTTTAGTTTGAGGCACAGGAAGCAGTTAGTAAAGTAATTTATTATAAAAGAACATGATCCAAGTTGCTGTCAGTGCAGCCGTCTGCATAGCAGAATATTAAGTGTGGTCGGAGGAGGTCGTTATTATCTAAATTACTAATGAGCACTCGAGTGATGGCAGCTGTCCGTGGGAGTAATTGATAAAGATGTTTTCTGAAGTTTCAAATAAATCACTTTACTGATGTGTCGGAATGTGCTGATCCAGTAGCAGCAGCAGCAGCAGCGCCTTCTCCATTCTGCTTCAGCACCGACTTCTGTTTGTCTTTCCCCCTGCAGGAAAAAGAGAAGAAATACATGTTACCTCTGGATAACTTGAAAATTAGAGACATAGAGAAGGGTTTCATGTCCACAAAACACATCTTTGCTATTTTCAACACAGAGCAGAGGTAAGAAAAGATGCAGCTTCTGTTGGAGCTGACTGGGCTTGTGATACACATAGGGGCAGATTTATCAAGGGTCGAATTGAAAATTAGAATTTCCGCGTTTTTTTTTTATGGTCGAAACTGTCAAATTCGACTAGGGAGTTCTTCAAAATCGATTTGAGTCATACTCTGGCCCTTTAAGAACTCAAATTCGACTATTTGCTACCTGAAACCTGCCAGATTGGTCAATGGGAGAGGTCCAGGGAGTTGTTTGCAGTCTTCCTGACATTTACGTTTTTCGGGTCGGTTCTAAACATCCGAGTTTTAAAGGGATGGTTCACCTTTAAGATAACCTTTAGTATGTTAAAGAATGGCCCATTCTAAGCAAATTTTCAATTGGTCTTTACTATTTTTTTTAGTGATTTGCCTCCTTCTTCTGACTCTTTCCAGATATAAAATGGGGTCACTGATCCCATCTAAAAAACAAATTCTCTGTAAGGCAACACATTTGTTATTTGTACTTTTTTTTTTTACTAATTTTTCTATTCAGGCCTCTCTTATTCATATTCCATCTCATATGTAAATCAGTGCATGGTTGCTAGGGGAATTTGGACCCTAGCAACCAGATTGCTGAAATTGCAAACTGGAGAGCTGCTGAATAATAATCTGAACTCAAAAACCACAAATAATGAAAACCAATTGCAAATTGTCTCAGAATATCCCTCTCTACATCATACTACAAGGTGATGTTAAGGTGAACAACCACTTTAAAAATTTGAGTTTGATTTTTTTTTTTTTTTAATAAATTTCGAGTTCATGGCAGTTTATAATTCATAGTTACATAGTAAGTAAGGTTGAAAAAAGACACACGTCCATTAAGTTCAACCTTTTTACTTTTTTTTACCCTGCCTAACTGCCAGTTGATCCAGAGGAGGGCAAAAAATCCTCATTTGAAGCCTCTCCAATTTGCCTACAAGGGGGGGGAAGATTCCTTCCTGACTCCAAAATAGCAGCCACATTAATTCGAAATTCGACCCTTGATAAATGTGCCTCTTAATGTAACCACTGGATATGTTTGTGCTTCTTGCAGAAACGTCTACAAAGACTTGCGGCAGATAGAGCTGGCATGTGATTCCCAGGAGGATGTAGATAGCTGGAAAGCGTCCTTCCTCCGAGCTGGAGTGTATCCCGAAAAAGACCAGGTGATCCCATTGCACTTTGACCCAAATTCAGTTGTTCATTCGTAGTTGCAGTCAAGCGGCAGTTGCAGAGGGGATCGGTGCTGCCACTGCCTGTGCGGTGTATTTGTGGCATAGTGTAATAGTAGTAGTAGTGTGTGAAGTGTGACTGTATTAAAGGGGAGACGTTTACACTGCAAGGTGGGACAGCAGGACTGTTATTATGTAAAAATAAATTGGTGGCCAGGGCCCCTACAGGTTACATAAAAAAAATTGGTGGCCAGGGCCCCTGCAAGTTATATTAAAATTTGGTAGCCAGGGCCCTGTTATTTAAAATAAATAAGGGCCAGGCCCCTACAGGTTACATAAAAAATGGTGGCCAGAGCCTCTTTAAAGGGGAAGTAAAGTCTAAAATAGAATAAAGCTAGAAATGCTGTATTTTGTATACTAAAAATAAACATGAACTTACTGCACCACAAGCCTAATCAAACAAATGATTTATGCTTTCAAAGTTGGCTACAGGGGGTCACCATCTTATAACTCTGTTAAACATCTTTGCAAGACTAAGACTGTGCACATGCTCAGTGTGGTCTGGGCTGCTTAGGGATCGTCATGAATTGTCAAAACATCACAAGTCAAATAATATCTGCCAGAAGCCGATACAGCAAGACTGATTAATAATCAAAATATACAGACTGCACTGGGTCTGTGGTACAAATCTACAGAGTTGTTACAGGGAAACAAACAAAGCTGCTCGAGTTCTGGGAAGTTACCCCCCTGTCGTTTGAAAGTATGATCATTTCCCACAGCAGGTAGGGACTGTCTGAAGTTTCCTAACCTGAAATGCCGGGTGAATTTCACTGCATACAGTCAGATTTCTTATAAATAACGGTACACATTTTTTTAATTAAAGTGTATTGCAGATAGATTTCTTTTTCATTAATAAACTAAAAATGGGATTTTTTTTTTCCTTTGCAGCTGAGATAAGTACACTTATTTATTTTAAATAACTTAAAGGAGATCTAAACTTCAGGGGGAGCTCAGTTGTCTGTCTTCAGCTTTCCTGTGCTCTGATTTGTCAGTGAAGTGTAAATCCCGGTAATGCTCTATGATGATTGGAGAAGCTGGAGGGGAGGTTCAATCTTCACCCATCCAATCACCATGCAGATTCACCGGGGCTTACAATTCATTGGTGAATCAGAGCAGTTAGGTATAAAATGCAGGCACCGGAGCTCCCGCCCACTCTCCTCTCCCTTCCAAAATCTCCAGCTCAGTGACAGCGGGGCCAGCTATCCAAGTCTCACCTTAAGACCTAAAACCCTCCTGGTCTGGGACAGTTCTCCCCCCCTCCCCCCAACGGTGGCCCTGTGGGACAGCAGTATTTCTATTTACCCATTCCCTTCATTCACAGAGGGAAGAGGAGGAGACACAGGAGAACACATTCTCAATGGATCCACAGCTGGAGAGACAAGTGGAGACCATCCGCAATCTCGTAGACTCCTACATCTGCATTGTGAACAAGTCCATCCGGGACCTCATGCCGAAGACCATAATGCACCTCATGATTAATAACGTGCGTATGCCAGATGTACTATAAAAGCACTAGAGCAGCGGTTTGAGAGTCTCCGGTCTGTATATATTTTTTTTCTTGTCCTTTAGTCAAAGGAATTTATCCACTCCGAGCTGCTGGCCTACCTGTACTCGTCCTCCGATCAGAACAGCCTGATGGAGGAGTCTGCCGATCAGGCCCAGCGGCGAGAGGAGATGCTCAGGATGTACCACGCGCTGAAAGAGGCTCTGAAAATCATTGGTGACATCAGCACGAGCACCTCTACTACCCCAGTGCCACCGCCAGTGGACGACACGTGGCTTCAGAACTCCAACAGCGGCCACAGGTGAGTCCAGCACAGTCCCTCGGAGTAGCCTGAAGATGATGTGAGAATGTATCACAGTGAAGGCAAAAAGTACCTAGAAAGGAGGTTTTCCTCCTGTTAAAGGAGACGGAAGGGCTAAAACTAAGTAAGCTTTATCAGAAAGGTCTATATAAATATACCAGTGAACTCTCAAAGCAATGCTACTGAGTCCTCTGTCAAAAGAAACACAGCATTTCTTTCCTTCTATTGTGTACTCATGGGCTTCTGTATCAGACTTCCTGTTTTCAGCTTAAACCTCCAGGGCTAGGGCTTGAGCATGCTCAGTTTGCTCCTCTCTCCCCCTCCCTTTCCCCCCCTCCCTGCTGTAATCTAAGCCCAAAGCTATGAGTGAGCAGGGATAGACTCTGGCAGGAAGGGATGTCAGAATAAGCTACTATGGCAGCTGCTATCCTAAACAAATAGAGCTTCTAAAGCGGTTTACTCAGGTATACTAAAGCATTCTGCAGAATAAATATATTCTTATAGCTTGCACTATTGTGGCTAATCTATTGGCAATACACTGCTTTGGTAGCTTTCCTTCTCCTTTAAATTATTTTTATTTCTTCTTTTTTTAGCCCGACAGCGCAAAGGAGGCCCGTGTCCACTGTCCTCCCACCCAGCCGACCGCCTGCTGTCAGGGGTCCAACTCCTGGGCCTCCTCTGATTCTAGTGCCTGCTGGGGGATCTTCCTTTATTGCTCCTCCTATCCCTTCCCGCCCTGGTCCTCAAGCCCCATTTGCTGCTGCAAACAATGACCCCTTCTCTGCGCCTCCACTGATCCCATCCCGACCGCCCCGAATCCCACCCGGCGTTCCACCTGGCGTGCCTAGGTAAGCACTGTGTATTACAATATGTATGTTGTGATTAGGGTTGCCACCTTTTGCCAAAAAAAATTCCGTCTGGTGGGGGCGCGTACACAAAGGGGGCATGGCGTGACATCAAATGGGGTGGGGTTGTGCCGCAAAGGGGCGGGGGCACGGCCAGGACAAGAACCGAAGGACAAGGTAAGTTTACAGGGGATTGGGGGCTGGCCGAGGGGGTCTTTTTAAGGGTATTACAAATTTACCGGCAGCTACATTGCCTGTAAATTTGTAATCCCGGCCTTGGCAGGTGTAAAATACCGGCTGGGTGGCAACCCTAGTTGTGATGCCTATTCAGTGTCCGCACTCTGATAAGTGAGCTGCTTGCACTGGGCAATGATTATACGCTTTATAATAATGAACATTTCCATTGGCTGCCATATGCTGCATGCTGGTTGGTTTTAATAATGTCATAATCTGACTGCTTTGCGGTGCAAATTACACTGGCGACGTCTAAACACTAATCATAAACAATCTGTACTTAAAATGTAATATAAGCTTTGGCATGCTGAAATAAGAAACTTTATAAATACAATCAATTAAAACTTCTGCATTTTCTTTTGGAATAATTAGGGATGCACCGAATTCAGGATTTGGCCTTTTACAGCAGAATTCGGGTTCGGTCGAATCCTTGTGCCTGGCCGAACCGAATCAGAATCCTAATTTGCACAAGGAAGTAAAAAATGTTTTCCCCTTCCCACCCCTAATTTGCATATGCAAATTAGCATTCGGTTCGGTATTCGGCTGAATCCAAAATATTGGATTCGGTGCATCCCTAGAAATAATCGAGTTTATTTTCACTATTCCTCTCTCAGCATCCGTTTCTCTTCATCCTGTCTTCATTCAGCAGTTGGGTGTCAGATATTCATTGACAGTTAGATCCAATGTATCTTATAGGGGGGTTCCTTTTGCCTAGAAGATGTATTAGAGCTCACTCTATTAAAATCACCAGACATCATGTCTCTCTACATGCAGGATTTGTGCAAAAGGCAGTTATTTTGTTTGTACTGGAATCAGTTATTTGAGTGAGCTCTAATACATCTGTTAGGAAAGAAGCCCCCCTATAAGATATATTGGATCATTCATCTGACACCCAACTCCTGAATGAAGACAGAATGAAGAGAAACAGTTGCTGAGAGAGGGATACTGATCATAAAATTGATTATTTCAGAAACCATGCAGATTATTTAATTGATTGTATTTAGTAGGGATGCACTGAATCCACTATTTGGGATTCGGCTGAATCCCTGAATCCTTTGTGAAAGATTTGGCCAAATAGTCAGGTGATTTCCCTACCTGCCCCTAATTTACATATCCGTATTCTGTTCGGCCAGACACGAGGATTCGGCTGAATCTGAATCCTGCTGAAAAAGGCCGAATCCTGAACCGAATCCTGGATTCAGTGCATCCCTATTATTTAGAAAGTTTCTTATTTCAGTATGATGAAGCGTATATTAAATTTTCGTTTTCGCGAGTTCCCCTTTAAGCAGAATCATGCTTGCATGCCGTGCTTTATAAACATACTGTTCCTGCAGAAAGCATGCGACTTCCCTAATTTGACTCTGCCCTTTCTGTCTAATCATCTCAGCTGTTTCTCTCGCCCTCTCTTCCTTTTTACAGCCGGAGACCTCCCGCCGCCCCAACCCGGCCCACCATAATCCGACCAGCGGAGCCTTCCTTACTAGACTAAGCCACGGGAGGGGCGTTAGAGCGAGATTGAGAATACAGCGCTTGTCTTTTTGGGAAGAGGGAGTGGGAAATAATATGCAGGGTGTCCCTGTGCCTGTCCAGCCCTGTATTCAGTCTGCGCCGTAACTGACCCGTCAAATAGTTCATAGACTTTTATATAAAAATATAATAATGAAAATCTCTATGTAAAAAAAATAAATAATGGGTCATAGAATTGTTTTGTTGATTTAACATCAGACATGGGTCGTGTTTAAGTGGAATCAAACTGGGAAGAAAGAAGCTTCCATATTGAACCTGTGGAATGGCAGAGGGCAGGTGGATATGAGCAAAGACCTCAAATCTGCTTCTGTTTCTGGCATGGCCGCTGTACAGGAAGTCATCATGGGCGCCCATTTCTGACCCTTCTTCAGTTCCTGTACAGCGAGTTAATTCAAATTCAACATGGCGGCTTACATTGCTTCCTGTACGGAGTAGCATAACCGCTATCGGTTTGAAACTCCATTAAAAATGGTGGAATCTCAGCGGGGATACAGTATGATCCCCCACCCCCCAACAATATCTGCCTTAGAAAGGCTTCGGCCAATAGCAGCGGGTAAAGAGAGCGCATTTAAAATCTGAATCTATTGGCTGTAAAGGTGTGTATAATATATATGCAATATAATATCAAATACACCAGAATGATGGACCCAAGTATTTAAGCACTTTCTACATTTTACACCTGTAGAATTTCCTTTTTTTGTCTCTTTGAATTAATGTACAGTTTGGGCACCTTGGAAAAACAAGCCATGTTGATTTTCCTATATATTTAAAGGGATACTGTCATGGGAAAAAAAATGTTTTCAAAATGAATCAGTTAATAGTGCTGCTCCAGCAGAATTCTGCACTGAAATCCATTTCTCAAAAGAGCAAACAGATTTTTTTATATTCAATTATGAAATATGACATGGGGCTGGACATATTGACTTATGCTCTGATAAATTTCAATCATTCTTTACTGCTGTACTGCAAGTTGGAGTGATATCACCCCCTTACCTCTCCCCCCCCCCCAGCAGCCAAACAAAAGAACAATGGGAAGGTAACCAGATAACAGCTCCCTAACACAAGATAACAGCTGCCTGGTAGATCTAAGAACAACACTCAATAGTAAAAACCCATGTCTCACTGAGACATTCAGTTACATTGAGAAGGAAAAACAGCAGCCTGCCAGAAAGCATTTCTCTCCTAAAGTGCAGGCACAAGTCACATGACCAGGGGCAGCTGGGAAATTGACAAAATGTCTAGCCCCATGTCAGATTTCAAAATTGAATATAAAAAACTCTGTTTGCTCTTTTGAGAAATGGATTTCAGTGCAGAATTCTGCTGGAGTAGCACTATTAACTGATGCGTTTGGAAAAAACAAGTTTTCTGATGACAGGATCCCTTTAACTGCTGATAAATTCTTTTATCTCCCTGTACAGTTGTCCTGCAGAATGTTAGTGACTTTAATTCTCTTTTAATCAGTGCCTTTATCCTGAGGGGGTGGGGTTAACAGACAGGAACTGGGGGCGGGAGGGGCGTGGAGTTTTACATTTAAAGGAACAGTAACACTGTTTTTAAAGTAATAAAAATATATAAGCTGCTGTGTAGCAATGGGGGCAGCCATTCAAAGGAGAAAAGGCTCAGGTTACACAGCAGATAAGCTCTGTAGAACATAATGGTGTTATCTGTTATCCACTATTTAACCTGTGCCATATAGACTTTTTTTCAACACAGCAGCTTGTTTATATGAACTATAGTAGTGTTTCTGAAGCAAACACACCAGTGCCAAGCAACACTACATTATATTTGTATTACTTTAAGGGTGGTGGCATACGGGGAGATTAGTCGTCCATCGACAAATCTTCTTTACTGCGGGCGACTAATCTCCCCGAAATGCCTTCCTGACGGCAAGAATACGAGTCGACTGCGAGATGGCATGCGTATCACTTCCTTGTGAGACAACTTCGGAAAATGAATCGATTCGTATGCCATCCTGCCGGTGATTTTCATTCTTGCTGTGGGGAAGGCATTTCGGAGAGATAAGTCGCCCGCAGTAGAGAAGATTTGACGATGGACGACTAATCTCACCGTCTGCCGCCAGTCTTAAACACTTTCTTTTTTTGGTGTTACTGTTCCTTTAGCAACATGTAAATCAAAACTTCGGGCGACTTCGGAAAACGAAGCGTTCCAAGTGCCATCCCACCGGTGATTTACATTCTAGACGGCAGGAAGTCAGTTCGGGGAGATTAGTCGCCCGAAGAAGAGGAGATTTGTCCATGGGCGACTAATCTCCCAGAATCTTAGCGTGTGTCACTGCCCTAAACAGGAACATCATACTTGTCCTCTGGGAAATGTCTGGGTTTTTTGGGGTGACAAGTGTGATGTTGCTGTTGTGACTGATACCGAGTCTGTCTGACGCACACGGAGCTGTGACAGACAGACGCCTTTGGAGGTCAGCCAGTCACTATTCAGTAGGGATGGATTGGCTCCGTGCTTGAAAGAAAGAGGGTCTCCTATTATTATCTGGGATGAATTGTATAAAGTGCCTCCCCCCACTCTGTATCTTATTAATAAACTAAAAATAAAGGGAACCTTATTTTTCTGGTGATTTCACTTTTGGGTGTCTGTTTCTGGCTCTTTTATTTGGGTGAAGTTTCTCTGTTACATGTGGCCTTTGTGGTTTTTCTTCAGTTTCTTGCTGGGCTTTCCTTCATAAGGGGGATTGCTTATTCTCTGCTTCAGTGCACCCACTTAACCCTGCTCTCTATATTAGGAAGGGGATGCCTCGCACAGGCCATGAGAAGGGATGACACCTGTCCTTACAAGGCTTTGCTTCATTAAATTACATTTTCAGCCCTCACAGACCAAACAATCTGAATAATCACAGCATGGCCATTAGAATCCACCCTGTGACACCAGACATACCCAGACTATCCAACCAAATCTGAGCATGTATGGACAATTAAACATTCACTGCTCCTTATGGCAAACATTCTTGCTCCCTATAACTCCTATTTCTATATTATACCCATCCTTATATGTTTCCTCATTGGTCCATATAACCCCTCCCTATAACTCCTCCTATTGCTCCATATAACTCCTCCCTATAACTCCTCCTATTGTGCCATATAACCCTATAACTCCTCCTATTGCTCCATATAACCCATAACTCCTCCTATTGCTCCATCCCCTCCCTATAATAACCTCCTCTATTGCATCCTCCATCCCCCTCCCTATCTCCTCCTATTGCTCCATATAACCCTCTCCTCCTATGCCATACCTATAACTCCTCCTATTGCTCCATATAACCCTCCCTATAACCTCCATATAACCCTCATATAACCCCTCCCTATAACTCCTCCTATTGCTCCATTATCCCTATACTCCTCCTCATATAACCCCTCCTATAACTCCTCCTATTGGCTCCATATAACCCTCCCTATAATCCTCCTATTGCTCCAATATAACCCTCCTATTCCTCCTATTGCTCCATATACCCCTCCCTATAACTCCTCCTATTGCTCTATAATAACCCCTCCTATAACTCCTCCTATTTGCTCCATATAACCCCTCTCCTCCTATTGCTCCATATAATACTCCTCCTATTGCTCCATATAACCCCTCCCTATAACTCCTCCTATTGCTATATAACCTCCCTATAATCCTCCTATTGCTCCATATAACCCTCCCTATAACTCCTCCTATTGCTCCATATAACCCTCCCTATAACTCCTCCTATTGCTCCATATAACCCCTCCCTATAACTCCTCCTATTGCCTCCCTCCTAATAACTCCTCCTCCTATTGCTCTATATAACCCTCCCTATAACTCCTCCTATTGCTCCATATAACCCTCCCTATAACTCCTCCTATTGCTCCATATAACTCCTCCCTATAACTCCTCCTATTGCTCCATATAACCCCTCCCTATAACTCCTCCTATTGCTCCATATAACCCTCCCTATAACTCCTCCTATTGCTCATATAACCCCTCCCTATAACTCCTCCTAAAGCTGCCCCAGTGCGGTTAGTGACGCTGGGCTGGGGGAAGCGAGATCCCTCCATAGACTAATAAATGAAAGCAGAACTACAGCGTATGGAGGGATCTCGCCTCCCCCAGCCCAGCGTGACTAAACAACTCCGCAAGATGATTTAATGGTGTCTGAAGGTCGCCTTTACTAAGGTTTGCCGGGCTGTGGGCGGCTTTGGGGAGTTTTTAGCTGCTTATATTTATTTCTTGTGCAGCTTCTTTTCTCTGATGGCGACACGGAACGTGTCAGTATCATTTTTAGCCATTGAAGGGGGATTTTTGGTGCATGGAAGCACTCTTATGTATGTGTAAATGTGCTCTCTGTGTTACGGGTGGGACTTCCCTGTTGCACAAGCTGTGAGCTTTAACATAGGACTATGTACCTGCCAATCAGAGCTTAGCACTGACCACTGCTTGTGCAACTGTAAGTCCTTCCCCCGATGCACAGACAAGTGTCAGATGGTCTGGTGAGCTGGGGAAAAAACTATTTTTGGATGAAAAAATAAAAATAATGACACAACTTAGGGGTATTGTCAGGAATTGAATGCTGATAATAGGTTAGTAATACCCCTATCAGTTAAACTGGAGCTGCCATATTGCTGGTCTACACTGAAGCAATAAAGAGAAATCTCTATAAACCGCTATAGTAGCAAATACATCACATACATAAGTAATAGTCACCCCAAAACATGCACAATTTTACTTGGATATTTCCCTATACATGTCAATATAATGAAGACCTGTTTATCCATATGGAAAAGTATATTATGGGCCCCAAACAACAACAATTCTAATGGGCACTGGCTGTTTTTTTAATGACTAGATCTCATAAATCATGTAAACATGAAATAAAGCCAATAGGCTGGTTTTGCTTCCAATAAGGATTAATTCTATCTTAGTTGGGATCAAGTACAAGCTACTGTTTTATTATTACAGAGAAAAAGGAAATCATTTTTAAAAATGTTGGATTATTTCGAGTCTGTGGGAGACGGCGTTCCCTTACTATGTACGTTGTGTCAATAGTCAGAACTGGCAGTGCAGAGAATAGCCAGACACACACTGGTGCTGCTTTCAATAGCAACTACATTTACACATGTGTTTGTGTGTAGTGAAGGGGAGACATGAAGGGTTTTATAGGAGCCGTGAAAGTGAAAAAGCAGGGGTGGTTCAAGTTATTTTTTACTTTGTTATAGAATGGCTAATTCTAAGCAACTTTTCAATTGGTCTTCGTTTTTTATAGTTTTTTAATGATTTGCCTTGTTCTGACTCTTTCCAGCTTTCAAATGGGGGTCACTGACCCCATCTAAAATCAAATGCTCTGTAAGGCTCCACATTTATTGTTAGTTACTTTTTATTACTCATATTTCTATTCAGGCCTCTCCTATTCATATTCCAGTCTCTTATTCTCTTATAGTGTTTATAGGTTTTATTATAAACAAACACAAAATACAATTGATCCCTTCTATTTGCAGTTAATAGCAGTTTTTTTTTTTTAACTAAAGGAATTAAGTAGGTAGACAATTGTAGGTCAATCTATATCCTACTAAATGTTAAAGGTGAACTTTCCCTTTAATGTCACACTGAGCACCACCCTCAGCACCGCAGGGCAAAACAAAGGGCATTAATAAAGGGGGCACAATGATTAAAGAGGTTGTTCACCTTTAAATTAACTGTTAGTATGATGTAGAAATGTTTTTATTATTTCTTATTTTCCAGTTTGCAAATTCAGCAATCTGGTTGCTATGGTCCAAATGACCCTAGTAACCATTCTTTGATTTGATTGAGAGACTGGAATATGAATTTGGAGAGGCCTGAATAGAAAGATGAGCAATAACAAAACATTTTTAGCTTTACAGAGTATTAGATAGGGTCAGTGACCCCTATTTTGAAGCTGGAAAGTGTCAGAAGGCAAATAATTCTGAAACTGTAAAAAAGAATAAATGAAGACCAATTGAAAAGTTGCTTAGAATAGACCATGCTATAATAAACTAAAAATCAACTTAAAGGAGAACTAAACTTTAAGAATGAATGTGGCTAGAAATGGCATATTTTATATAGTGAACTTATTGCACGAGGCTAAAGTTTGAGCTTGTCAATAGCAGCAATGATCCAGGACTTCAAACTTGTCACAGGGGGTCACCATCTTGGAAAGTGTCTGTGACACTCACATGCTCAGTGGGCTCTGATTGGCTGTTGAGAAGCTAAGCTTAGGGCTCGTCACTAATTATCCAGCAGAAAATGAGCTTCCCTGGCTGTAATATAAGCTGATGCTACAGGTTTGCTGATTATTAAATTCTGATGCTAATTGCACTGGTTTCTGTGCTGCCATGTAGTAATTATGTGTATTAATTACTAATCAGCCTTATATTGTGACATTTCTATTCTATGTGTACTGTATATTGTGAGCGGGTCCCTAAGCTCAGTAAGTGACAGCAGCACAGAGCATGTGCAGTGAATCAGCAGAAAAGAAGATGGGGAGCTACTGGGGCATCTTTGGAGACACAGATCTTTACTGCTAAAGGGCTGTTGTTGCCTTGGGCTGGTATAGAAGCACAAAACATCATGTACAACATTTCTAGCTACTTCTTTAGTTCTCCTTTAAAGGTGAGCCCCTATCTTTAAGTTGGACTCCCTGGCATTTATAATCTCAATACATAGTGTTCCATACCCACTTACAGCCGGGCACCTCTCGTGCCTATTTTTCACCCTCGGCTTCTTTGTAACATTGATTTAGTCATTTTGCCAATTTTATTCTTATTTTCCCTTTATTTCTCTGTGCAGGAGGCCTCCCCCCACTGCTCCAGCCAAGCCAAATTTTTGGTGAAAACACCTGACTTGCCTCTGTCTCTTCTCCTTTTGCCCTTGGTTTCATACCCGGGTGCCCACCTTGGTCTTGCGCCCGGCCCATGTACTGCAATGAATCGCTGAAGATGGCGGCACACAGGCCTTGATGGAGGGGGTGGAGCAGCCATTTAGAAGATTGTGGCTTCCTTCTTCCCATGGAGCTGACACCTCTGGGCTGAAAAGAACCTTGTAAACCATGGATCATACTGGGACCCTCCCCCATCATTTCCTTGTTACCGGGGACTTTTGGTGCTTTTTGTAAAGCCCCTGACCATTTTCTGATTGGTTCTGCCTCCCCATCAGGACACTCTCATTGGCTGCTATAAGCCCATTTCCTCCTGGTGCCTGGGATTCCTCATTACATTCTCTCCTGTTTAATTGGGGGTCACAGGGCACAAGGGACGAGCCCTTCAGTCTGGGATAGGGACATAACAATGTATAGGAATAGACCGCAGCCAAGCTAATGTGTATGGGAAGAATTTAATGGGGGTAAATGAGCAAAACGGATCCTACTTGTCTGATTCTGGTAATGCAGTTGTTCCCCTTTAAATTAATTTTTAGTATGACGTAGAGAGTGATATTCTGAGACAATTTGCAATTGTTTTTCACTTTTTATCATTTCTGTTTTTTGAGTTATTTAGCGTTTTATTCAGCAGCTCTCCAGTTAGTTTGCAATTTCAGCAATCTGGTTGGTAGGCTGCAAATTCCCCTAGCAACCATGTATTGATTTGAATAAGAGACTGGAATATAAATAGGAGAGGCCTGAATAGAAATATGAGTAATAAAAAGTAGCAATAACAATACATTTGTAGCCTTACGGAGCTTTTGTTTTTTAGAAGGGGTCAGTGACCCCCATTTGAAAGCTAGAAAAAGTAAGAAGAAGAGGCATATTAATTGAAAATGATAAAAAATAGAGTGGTCCAATTGAAAAGTTGCCCATTCTATAATATACTAAATGTTAACTTAAAGGTGAACCGCCCCTTTAACAATAGCTTACATGCTGGTCCCTTTAAACCCTTGGACCCAATCCAGGTTTCCATTTTTGGATTCCGCCCAATTCCAGCCGTTGATGCGGGAACTGTACTCGGCTGACTCACGAGTGCCCGGCCGATCCAAATGTACATCCGTAATCTCTTGGACTAATAAAGGTAACAATATTTGGGGAGTTTTGTTAGAACTTATTAGGGACAGATTAGGATCCTTAGGTATTCCAGCAGATCTGTTTAAAGGAACAGTTCAGTATAAAAATAAAAACTGGGTAAATAAATAGGCTGTGCAAAATAAAAAATGTATCTAATATAGTTAGTTAGCCAAAAATGTAATGTATAAAGACTGGAGTGACTGGATGTGTAACATAATAGCCAGAACACTTACTTCCTGCTTTTCAGCTCCCTAACTCTGAGTTAGTCAGTGACTATAAGGGGGGCCACATGGGACATAACTGTTCAGTGAGTTTGCAATTGATCCTCAGCATTCAGCTCAGATTCAAAAGCAACAGTTATGACTCATGTGGCCCCCTCTCAAGTCACTGATTGGTTACTGCCTGGTAACCAATCAGTGGAAACCAAGAGAGCTGAAAAGCAGGAAGTAGTGCTCTGGCTATTATGTTACACATCCAGTCACTCCAGCCTTTATACATTACATATTTGGCTAACTATATTAGAAACTTTATATTTATTTAGCACAGCCTATCTATTTACCCAGTTTTTATTTTATACTGAACTGTTCCTTTAAGAGAATTCAGTCCAAAACTGACAGATGGTGCATTCCTAAGTTGCCCGTACAGTACATGTGGGTTTGGAGAGACTGCCTGTGTATCCAGTTCATAACTTCTTGGCCCACAGTCCTTGTTATAATCCATTATAGTCGGCGGCAGACGTCTCGCTATTTCCGTATTGAGACGGTTCTGCAGCCACATAATTCAGCTATATTGTATTGGGGTACAGGATATACACGGCTTAGTTGAAGCTGCTCCCCTTATCAGGAAGGGGGTGTAGTTGGGTTCCGGTGCTGTGGGTTAGTGCTCAGAATAACTTGTCCAATCAGATTTTTTGCTTCAGTTGTTGCTATGCGCCAGGGAAGCCCAACTGGAATCCTGTGACCCTTCAAGAGATTTTTATGGCCCCAGTATACTATTATATCGTTTTATAATAATTCTGCCCCCATGGCCAATTCTAAGCAACTTTTCAATTGTTTTTCATTATTTATTTTTTTATAGTTTATGAATTATTTTCCTTCTTCTTCTGGCTCTTTCCAGCTTTCAAATGAGGTTCACTGACCCCATCTAAAAAAAAAACAAATGTTCTGTAAGCCTTACAGAGAATTTGTTTATTTTTAGACGGGGTCAGTGACCCTCATTTGAAAGCTGTGTAAGGCTACAAATGTATTGTTATTATTACTTTTTATTACTAATCCTTCTATTCAGGCCTCTCCTGTTCATATTCCAGTCTCTTATTCATTCATATGAGTGCATGGTTGCTAGGGTCATTTGGACCCTAGCAACCCTGCTGAAATTGCAAATTGAAGAGCTGCTGAATAAAAAGCTAAATAACTCAAAAACCACAAATAATAAAAAATGAAAATTACAAATGATCTCAGAATATCACTCTCTACATCATACTAACCGTTCATTTAAAGGTGAACAATCCCTTTAAACCATGGAAATCTCTCTAGAAAATGTATTTATACCCTAGAAATCATTGCACGTGTGAATAGGGTTAGAAATAGCGGGTGCTGAGCCGTAACTTCTCGACATTCACACTTGAGAGAGATGTCACAGATTTACCCTGGAAACAGACAATTTAAAGATCACTGTAAGGGCTGCGGCCCATGAAATCAATGTATTGCCCGACTGCACTGCTGGACTGACTACTGACAATGGACATAAAGCCATACTGACACTTTTCTTTAAAAATCAAAGGAACGTGTCAGTATCAAGTAGTTGCTGCACCCGGAATAGTTCCCCTGAAAGCCGCCCCCAGCCCCGCGAACCTTTGCACAGCCGACCCGCTGACGCTACTAACTAATCTTCTGCTTTGCTTCCGTTCCGCTGGGCTGGGGGTGGAGCCATCCTTCCATAGGCTGATTACAAATAAAAACTTGATTTAAGCCTATGGAAGGATGGCTCCGCCCCCAGCGGAACGGAAGCAAAGCAGAAGATCAGTTAGTAGCGTCAGCGGGTCGGCTGTGCAAAGGTTCGCGGGGCTGGGGGCGGCTTTCAAAGGAACTATTCCGGGTGCAGCAACTTTTTCGATTTTTAAAGGAAAGTGCTCGTATCGCTATAAACCCTGTAAAATGCCTTTAAGGGGTGATTCATCTTTAAGTAAAATTTTAGTATATTATAAAATAGCCAATTCTAAGCAACTTTTCAATTGGTCTTATTTTTTTATAGTTTTTGAATTATTTGTCTTTTTCTGCTGATTCTTTCCAGCTTTCAAATGGGGGGGGGTCACTGACCCCATCTAAAAACACAAATGCTCCGGAAGGCTTCAGCTTTTTTATTACTATTCAGGCCTCTCCTATTCATATTCCAGTCTCTCATTCAAAGCAATGCATGGTTACTAGGGTCATTTGGACCCTAGCAACCAGCTTGCTGATATCGCTAACTGGAGAGCTGCTGAATAAAAAGCTAAATAACTAATAAAAAACACAAATAATAAAAAATGAAAATCAATTGTAAGTTCTCTACATCATACTAAAAGTTAACTCAAAAGGTGAACAACCCCATTAATATGTTAATTACTGTGGCCTCAGTCTCTTCCCCTTTATATACATTAATTGTTTCCTTCTGTCACTATTCTGTGTTTAACGTCATGGATTCTTCTTCTTTCGCTGGACTCTGGGATCTGAATTTTGCCTTAAAAGTAATACTCCCCCCTCCAAAGGGTAAATGTGCTGCACTTTTGGGTAGTATTGTAGTGATTATGCTTTATCCTATAGAGCGAGATTCTACAGAGAGATTTTATTATTAGGAGACTTTGTATTTAACACCTTAATGCTCAAGCATGTTAATAAAGGCAGCCGTGTATTTATGGGATACTTTCTCATGTCTCGCATTCTCAATATCCACATATTGTCTCAGGACACAGCAACACCGCCCATTGGTCCAAGCCCCTCCCTACACAAGCAATATGGCATCCACCAAGTGAAGTCTAGTTACCCTTTAATAATGTGTATTTATACCCAGCATATGGATAACCATAAGGGTTCTAGTTCTTATATCTTCCAACACCAGCTGGCGGCCCTTGAGCTCCATTGCGCTTTTCTGCGTGGATATGTGAGACTCACAATTAGGGACACATTTTTTTACTAATGCAGGCAGGGGGCAGTATGGAGGGTAGTGGATGGTAGAGTCCTGCAGCGGGATGAGGGGATGATTTTCAGGTATACCCGGGGGTAGGGTTGCGGGTCTCAACTAAATGTCTTGTGTAATATTGTCTATATTTTACTTGTTTCTGTCCCCGCCCACTTTTGATGACATCACTTCCTGTTTGATGGTGGTTGGCGGGTTGGGGATAAAACAGTTGTGTTGGGTAGCGGCTCAAAGTGGCTAAATATGCAGGTCCGGGTCTTAGAAACTAGTTCTGCTCAGGACTAGTGATGGGTCTTTTCACATTACGGGGGGGTTTAGTTCTCCTTTAAATGTGAACCACGCCTTTAACATCCACTCATTTGGTGGGTCACCAAACGAGCCAGATTTTAACATGATACGGCTGTCAACAAACTGAGCCAAATCGTGATGATCCGTTTGGTCAATTATCATTTCATAATGGGAGTCAGTAAAGACCACAACATTCGGTGCAAACCTGCCCAATATATAATCCGTCTGATTTACAACCAGATACCAGTTGAGCTCATCCAAGGCCCAGTAAACTGTCGACTGACTCATGCACCGGGCATGGGCGGCTTTATTTATTTATTTTTTTAAATAGAATGAAGACTAATTGCAAACAGTCTTCTGCTAACTAAAGGTTAATTTTAAAAATTAGTAACACTAAAAAATCCATTCTACCCACTGATAAGATATACCCTGCATAAAGTTTAATAATATCAATGTTTTATTAAAAAAATACTGTTAGAAAACACGGCTTCCTGTCTACTGGAAAACGGCGATAGGGCGACTCACTTTGCAGCTCTGCGCTCCGCATCTTCCCCCCTAACCCGACTTCTGCTAAAAGCGGAAGTTGTAAGCCAATTCAGCTGTGGCTTGCCAGTTTCCCAGTCCCTAGAAGAAGAAAAAAGGCTCTATGGTGTATTAACCTTTTTGCAGGGATTGAGGGCAAAATCAACACCTTTGTCAAAAAAAAAAAAAAAAAAAAAGCAACACACAAAGATCCAAAAGTGTCATTTATTTAAGACAACTTGCCTGTTAATCTCTCCATTTGGCTTTTTTTAATGATATTAATCACATGATGTGGCCACACACAAATATATATATATAAAAACAATTTCCATTTAAAAATCACTAATGACAATTTAAACCAGCACATGTAAATGGGAGGGGGGATTGTTCTGAGCAACGCAGGGGGGGGGGAACTAATGAGGCACGGATGAAGTCTTATAAAAAATATAAAATCTTTTCATAGCAGCAACGTGGTTCTACAGAGAGAGATATTATACCAACTGAAATATTCCTGTAGCTCTGAGACCTGATTGGCTGTCCCTATGCTTAACGGGGGGGGGGCACCTTTTGTCTGTATAAAAGTATCCAATGCTCCATGTTGGGGGGGGGGGGGGTCAAAAATTTCATATTAAAAACTTTCCCCTGGGCAGGTCTCCCCATACTCACCATATAAAACAGAAAGTGAAATAAAAGTAAATCAGGTACTGCATAGTAAAATAAACTGGTGACTTATATGTAAACATCAGCAGCCTATCAGAACCTTGCAACCCCCCAGCGTAACTGCCGAATGTACAGGCCGAGGGTCAGGGTACAAAACAAGCACTAGAACCACAAATTGGAGGGAGGGAAGGTAAGAGGGGCTCAAGCCAGGGAAGTCTTTTGGGCAATACTGTTACAATTGGCAACCAATCAGATATCTGCTTTTACTGCAGCGGTTTTCTTTTTTTTTTTAAAAAAAAAAAGGCTTATTTTATCATTAATTGGTTGCCCAGGTGCAGAATTACCCAGGGTTTAGAAATGACCCCTATTGGTTTCCAAGCACAAAAAATAGACATGGGCTCAGACTTGCTATTCATGGACCAATAATATCTGCCAACTTGGCTTCTCTAGGCTGAGTCTGCAGGTGATTGGTCAGTGTATGAGGCCTGCTGTCTGCCCAGCTAAAGGGGAACTATCGTGAAAATGAAAATTTAATATAAGCTTCCTCATACTGAAATAAGAAACTTTCTAAAAACAATTAAAAATTCAGCATTTTCTTAAATAATCAAGTTTATGTTCACTATCCCTCTCTCAGCATCTGTTTCTCTTCATTCTCTCTTCATGCAGCAGTTGGGTGTCAGATATTCATTGACAGTTAGATCCAATATATCTTATAGGGGGGCTTCCTTTCCTAGCAGATGTATTAGAGATCACTCAACTGATTCCAGTACAAACTAAATCTAACAAAATAACTGCCTTTTGCACAAATCCTGCATGTAGAGAGACATGATGTCTGGTGAGTTTAATAGAGTGAGCTCTAATACATCTTCTAGGCAAAAGGAGCCCCCCTATAAGATATATTGGATCTAACTGTCAATGAATATCTGACACCGAACTGCTGAATGAAGAGAGAATGAAGAGAAACAGATGCTGAGAGAGGAATAGTGAAGATAAACTTGATTATTTCAGAAACCTTACACAATCTTTAACGGATTGTATATAGAAAGTTTCTTATTTCAGTATGATGAAGCTTATATTACATTTTCGCAATAGTTCCCCTTTAGCTGGGCAGACCAGCAGGCCTCATACACTGACCAATCACCTGCAGACTCAGCCTAGAGAAGCCAAGTTGGCAGATATTATTGGTCCATGAATAGCAAGTCTGAGACCATGTCTATTTATTGTGCTTGGAAACCAATAGGGGTCACTTCTAAACCCTGGCTAAATCTGCACCTGGGCAACCAATCAATGATAAGCCTTTTTTTTTTTTTTTTTTTTAAAAAAACAGCTGCAGGTAGAACAATAAAAGCAGATATCTGATTGGTTGCCATGGGTTTCTGAACGACCCCAGTGTCAGTAAGGCAGTGCAGAAAGAGAAGAAAACAACTGGTTGGGAAATGTGTAGGCACATGACTTTTCTCTCCAAAAAGCCGCTTTGCTGCTGTTGTAGGGAACTTTTGGGAAGAAGCCCAAACCAGCATTGACCCCATTCATCTTTGGCTCCTTACTGAGTCCCCAGCCTCTGTGAGCATCTCAATGAGGCAGAAGTCCCGTTGTACCATCCCTTTAACTGAATTGTGTCTTTTATTGCAATCCTGGTGCTGCCTTTCAGGCTCTGTGTAATAGCGTTACACTTGCACCAAGTCTATTAAAGAAGAGCCTCTGATCCAGAGCCAGAACAGGACCGAGCAGTTCCTGGAAAGCTGTTACTACTGTATTTTCCCTGAAAGTGGCGAATCTGGGGGTACAGACACATATATATATATATATATATAGATATATAGATATATATATATATATATATATATATATATATATATATATGAGCTTTCTGCTGCTACAGTACTGGCTGTGTTGTGGGACTGATAGGTCGGACATCAATCTAAGGTGTTCAGGTAAACAGGATAATTACACGTCATTATTGCTTTAAGATCTCTGCTACAAAAAAAAAAAAATGGATTTCCACCCATTTGATAAATTTGTTCTAAAAAGTTGTACAGTGCTTCCCAGAAAATCATATCCACGATCATGGGAGGTGTTTCATCCAATGTCCTCAAAGTTGAACGGAAGACTTCAAAGGTGCCGACGAGGCGGAAGGGCCGGTGTTTGGCTCCCGCTCGGAGACACCACAAGCATTAAGTCCGGATCTTGCGCTTGTCGTCGAAGAGGCTTTTCAACATGTACACCTGGAGGAAGGCCACTGTCACCAGTACGCCTACGTTTATGGCCGACCAGAAGTTTACTCTCTCGAGGTTACTGTCCTGGAGGTTCCGGTCTCGTGCCTCGAAGGCACGAAGTACCGTCTGCATTTGGATACTGCGCTCCAGCCTGGACTTCACACTCTCTATGGACTCCTAGGAGAGGAAGAGCATAAAGGGATTGAAACTTAAAGCATTAATGTATCAACCCCTGGATCTAACAACACATGACAACTCCAAGCCAGTTGGGCCAGTATCTCACCTTAATGTCCTCCAGCTTTATGTCTAGAAGCTCATCAGGTTCTACAACGTCCGCCCAGCTGTCAGGATCCTCATCCCCCTGCTGATTGTCAAATATCAGCTCAAAGAAAACCAGTTTCTCCGAGATGGTGCTGAAGGAGTTATCGAAACAGATCATGTAGTCCCCAGCATCGGTCGGCTCCACCCTGCAAAAGACACCATGGGAGAGTAAGTTATGAACATCCCCAGTACGTGTCAGCAAGCGAGGATAATTATGGAGAAGGCCTTTCTAGGATGTGTGTGTGTGGCCACCACTCACGTATGTACACCGTCTGATCTCCGTCTCTCCATGATAAGCAAGATCCCCGACGGAGTTGTGACTGAGAAGTCCACATCTAGGCCAGCGCCACCGATCACCTGCCCAAGAGAGAAGAGACTTGGACTCAGTACTTAACACTCTGGGTCATATAAAGTGTCACCAATTCTGGAACAAAGTTCTCCTTTTCATAACTGGGAGGGTTTGGTCTCTCTAGACCAGTGATCCCCAAACAGTAGCTTGAGAGTAACATGTTGCTCTCCGACCCCTTGGATGTTTCTCCCAGTGACCTCAAAGCAGGTGCTTATTTTTGAATTCCAGGCTCGGAAGCAAGCTAGACATATTGTCAGTTTCTCAGCTGCCCCCAGTCATGTGACTTGTGCTCTGATAAACTTCAGTCACTCTTTACTGCTGTACTGCAAGTTGGAGTGATATCACCCCATCCCTTTCCCCCCAGCAGCCTAACAACAGAACAATGGGAAGGTAACCAGATAACAGCTCCCTAACACAAGATAACAGCTGCCTGGTAGATCTAAGAACAGCACTCAATAGTAAAATCCAGGTCCCACTGAGACACATTCAGTTACATTGAGTAGGAGAAACAACAGCCTGCCAGAAAGCAGTTCCATCCTAAAGTGCTGGCTCTTTCTGAAATCACATGACCAGGCAAAATGACCTGAGATGCACCTACACACCAATATTACAACTAAGAAAATACACTTGCTGGTTCAGGAATGACATTTTATATTATATAGTGAATTATTTGCAGTGTAAACAGTGTAATTTAGAAATAAAAACTACATCATAAAAATCATGACAGAATCTCTTTAAAGGATAAGGAAACCATACAGCCTAATTCCCTAATATTTAATTCAGCCCCCCTTGCTCTAGCTGATCTCTAGGTTTTTTTTCTGCAAAAAAACTGAACATTTCACTAGCGGTGCGTTCTCTTTGACCGCTCCGTCACAGGCACCATTTTTCCTTTTTAGACATCATAGAAAATAGGTGTCGCAACTGTTATGTGCATGCACAAAAATAGTCTTGCACACTCCTGCTCAGGCAATACGAATCGCGTTCATGAAGGTTTTTTATTTTACGCATGCGCGGATACGAATACTGCACTGTCTGCATGCTCCTGGTCTTGGTGAAGGAGAGTGGCATGATGGGATTCTTTTTCTTCAAGTGAGCGCTATTTTCTAAACTGTGGCATTTGAATAGATTATGGACTGGAAATGCAGGACATCTAACGGCACTACAATAAAGACTAGAGGTACGCCTTTCAAATGAGCTACACTTAAACTTTCCTTGTCCTTTAAGGGTGGTGGCAAATGGGGCTATTAGTCACCCAGCGACAAATCTCCCCTACTTCTGGCACCTAATCTCCCCAATTGCCCTCCCGCTGGCAAAAATAAGAATCGCCTGCGGCATGGCATACATTTCCAAAGTTGCCTCATGAAGCAATTTGTATGCCATCCCGCCGACAATTCGTATTCTTGCCGACGGGATGGCATTTCTGGGAGATTAGTTGCCTGAAGAAGAGAAGATTTGTCGCTGGCTAGGCCAGACATCAGCCTGCCAACATCCTCAGGCTGATTTCAGCCCCGACCACTAGCCACTTCTTATCTGATTGCTCCAGCGCCAACAGACTTGGCAGAATTTGGTGAAAAGATTAAAGTCTTTGCATTTCGAGACTAAATCTGCCAAGTTTGTTTGCTCCGGAGCTGACACAAGGCTTCTGAACACGGGCAGACAAGAAGATTCGGCTAGCGGTCGGCAGGCTGATTTCTGCCCCTAGCCTAAGAGTAAAGTGCAGAGACACACTGCACACAAACATATAGCAAGTACATTTAGACCCAACATTAAAACCACTAAGAAAACAGAACTGATGTATTTTGGAAATTTGATTACAATGACAGTTTCTGTCCTCGGGAAAAAAGGTTATTTTTTTACCCTTTTAAATTCTGTTTTCAAAAGCAGTTGGTGTGACTTAAAAGCACACAGCAATGACCGACATTAGCATGGTTATGGTAGAACACAATACACAGCCAGTTAACCGTAATCAAATCCAAGCTCACTAAATCTTACTCGTGCAAGGATCACTGAGCTCCATTCACTGAGGTTCACAAGAGCGTGTCACGGCTTAACACTCACTTGTGCGCCATATAATTGTCACCCTGGAACTGCCAGAAATTCCAGGATTCCCTTAGTGGGTTGTACCCATAACTCAAGCTGGGGATATTATATAGTGAATAAAGTACCCCCTCTTGTAAAATATAAGGATATTATAAGTTACTGAGGAGTTTCATGACCATATAAAAACACGAGGCGGAAGGCCGAGTGTTTTTATACAGGTCATGGGACTCCAAGGTGACTTCTAATATCCTCATATTTTGCAACAGGGGGTACTTTATTTATTATAATACACAAATTTCAGTGAGTTGTGTGACAGAAATAACATCAGAACTCACCGTTTATAACTGATGACATCAGAACTCACCGTTTATAAGGATTTAATTTACAGGATATTCATGGCTTTTGTGTATTATACATGAATACATGCACTGTATTTATCCTGCTGTGTGTTCTGGGGTATTATACATGGAATTGGCACTGTATTTATCCTGCCGTGTGTTCTGGGGTATTATACATGGAATTGGCACTGTATTTATCCTGCCGTGTGTTCTGGGGTATTATACATGGAATTGGCACTGTATTTATCCTGCTGTGTGTTCTGGGGTATTATACATGGAATTGGCACTGTATTTATCCTGCTGTGTGTTCTGGGGTATTATACATGGAATTGCCACTGTATTTATCCTGCCGTGTGTTCTGGGGTATTATACATGGAATTGGCACTGTATTTATCCTGCTGTGTGTTCTGGGGTATTATACATGGAATTGCCACTGTATTTATCCTGCCGTGTGTTCTGGGGTATTATACATGGAATTGGCACTGTATTTATCCTGCTGTGTGTTCTGGGGTATTATACATGGAATTGGCACTGTATTTATCCTGCTGTGTGTTCTGGGGTTTTATACATGGAATTGCCACTATATTTATCCTGCCGTGTGTTCTGGGGTATTATACATGGAATTGGCACTGTATTTATCCTGCTGTGTGTTCTGGGGTATTATACATGGAATTGGCACTGTATTTATCCTGCTGTGTGTTCTGGGGTATTATACATGGAATTGGCACTGTATTTATCCTGATGTGTTCTGGGGTATTATACATGGAATTGGCACTGTATTTATCCTGCTGTGTGTTCTGGGGTTTTATATATGGAATTGCCACTGTATTTATCCTGCCATGTGTTCTGGGGTGTTATACATGGAATTGGCACTGTATTTATCCTGATGTGTTCTGGGGTATTATACATGGAATTGGCACTGTATTTATCCTGCGGTATGTTCTGGGGTATTATACATGGAATTGGCACTGTATTTATCCTGATGTGTTCTGGGGTGTTATACATGGAATTGGCACTGTATTTATCCTGATGTGTTCTGGGGTATTATACATGGAATTGGCACTGTATTTATCCTGCAGTGTGTTCTGGGGTATTATACATGGAATTGGTACTGTATTTATCCTGCGGTGTGTTCTGGGGTATTATACATGGAATTGGTACTGTATTTATCCTGCGGTGTGTTCTGGGGTATTATACATGGAATTGGCACTGTATTTATCCTGCTGTGTGTTCTGGGGTATTATACATGGAATTGCCACTGTATTTATCCTGCTGTGTGTTCTGGGGTATTATACATGGAATTGGCACTGTATTTATCCTGCGGTGTGTTCTGGGGTATTATACATGGAATTGGCACTGTATTTATCCTGCTGTGTGTTCTGGGGTATTATACATGGAATTGCCACTGTATTTATCCTGCTGTGTGTTCTGGGGTATTATACATGGAATTGCCACTGTATTTATCCTGCGGTGTGTTCTGGGGTATTATACATGGAATTGGCACTGTATTTATCCTGCTGTGTGTTCTGCGGTATTATACATGGAATTGGCACTGTATTTATCCTGCGGTGTGTTCTGGGGTATTATACATGGAATTGGTACTGTATTTATCCTGCTGTGTGTTCTGGGGTATTATACATGGAATTGGTACTGTATTTATCCTGCGGTGTGTTCTGGGGTATTATACATGGAATTGGTACTGTATTTATCCTGCGGTGTGTTCTGGGGTATTATACATGGAATTGGCACTGTATTTATCCTGCGGTGTGTTCTGGGGTATTATACATGGAATTGGCACTGTATTTATCCTGCTGTGTGTTCTGGGGTATTATACATGGAATTGGTACTGTATTTATCCTGTTGTGTGTTCTGGGGTATTATACATGGAATTGGTACTGTATTTATCCTGCCGTGTGTTCTGGGGTATTATACATGGAATTGGTACTGTATTTATCCTGCTGTGTGTTCTGGGGTATTATACATGGAATTGGCCCTGTATTTATCCTGCTGTGTGTTCTGGGGTATTATACATGGAATTGGCCCTGTATTTATCCCGCTGTGTGTTCTGGTGTATTATACATGGAATTGGTACTGTATTTATCCTGCTGTGTGTTCTGCGGTATTATACATGGAATTGGCACTGTATTTATCCAGTTGTGTGTTCTGGGGTATTATACATGGAATTGGCACTGTATTTATCCAGTTGTGTGTTCTGGGGTATTATACATGGAATCTGGGGTATTATACATGGAATTGGCCCTGTATTTATCCTGCTGTGTGTTCTGGGGTATTATACATGGAATTGGCCCTGTATTTATCCCGCTGTGTGTTCTGGTGTATTATACATGGAATTGGTACTGTATTTATCCTGCTGTGTGTTCTGCGGTATTATACATGGAATTGGCACTGTATTTATCCTGCTGTGTGTTCTGGGGTATTATACATGGAATTGGTACTGTATTTATCCTGCTGTGTGTTCTGCGGTATTATACATGGAATTGGCACTGTATTTATCCTGCCGTGTGTTCTGGTGTATTATACATGGAATTGGTACTGTATTTATCCTGCTGTGTGTTCTGGGGTATTATACATGGAATTGGCACTGTATTTATCCTGCTGTGTGTTCTGGGGTATTACACATGGAATTGGTACTGTATTTATCCTGCCATGTGTTCTGGAGTATTATACATGGAATTGGTACTGTATTTATCCTGGGATGTGTTCTGGAGTATTATACATGGAATTGGCCCTGTATTTATCCTGTCATGTGTTCTAGGATATTATACATGGAATTAGCCTGTGATACTATGAAGGAATCTATGTAGAACATGCCTTTAACTTGCTTCTTCCTCTGCCCAAGGACCAAGTCAAAACACAAATGCAACGGGACAAAACGCGTACCACAACTCGTGCGTGATTTAACACGTGCCACTATGCAACTATTTTGTTTAAAATCACACTGCAAAGAGGAGAAAATTAGGAAAGCTCCGAATCCATCATTTTTGAATTTGCCCAAATATCAAGCTGAACCCCAAACGCTAATTTGCACATTCAGATTTAAATATCTAAAAGTGTGTTATAGAAAGGCTAAGTCTAAGCAACTTTTCAATTTTTTATTTAGAGTTTTTGATTGAATTGCCTTCTTCTTCTTCTACTGACTCTTTCCAGCTTTCAAAGGGGGGTCACTGACCCCATCTAAAAAAACAAATACTCTGTAAGGCTACACATTTTTGTTATTGTTTCTTTTTATTACTCATCTTTCTATTCAGGCCTCTCCTATTCATATCCCAGTCTCTTATTCAAATCAATGCATTGTTGCTAGGGGAATTTGGACCTTAGCAACCAGATTGCTGACACTGCAAACAGAAGAGCTGCTGAATAAAAAAACAAATAAATAAAAACATACAGAGGTAGAGAAAGATTTAGTTCCCAGCAGCAGATATCCAGAGGCCGTTGCCAATAAGTTCCAGTCAGCAGGTAAGTTGTGAGGGGAGTTCAATTACCTGATACTCTATCTCCATACTGCCATTGTACAACGTGCTCTGGTAGAAACATTCTTGTCTCCCCGCCGGCAGCAGGAACGTGAGCTCGGTGTCCTGAGGCTGAACAGCAACGGCGGCCGCCAGCGAAAGCACAAGAAATAAGAAGCTGCTCGGCCAAGCCATGGAGGCGTATACGTGACCCTTCCAACACCGACTCCGCTTCCGCAGGCATTGCCTCGCGCTCTCATTGGCTCCTGCGCACATCGGGGATTGCAAACTTGCCGCCGCATTGGTGGAAGACGTGACCGTTCCGAAGTTATTCCGTTTCTCATTGGCTGCCTTACTACTAAGCACCGCCTTTCGGCTCGCCGCCATGTAAGGGCAAGAAGCTGACCTGGACCAATCACAGAGGCAGCACCTCAGCCGCCTCAGGCTATAGGCATTTGGGACAGGGCATTACACACAGTTATGGCTCTGAAAACAATAAATGAAGGAAAACAATTCAGATTTCTGTGGGTCATGTGACAATAAGTGACACCAGTGAGCTCCACATATAGGGACGTCTATATGACATTATTTGTGTGAGGTATATTAGTTATTTGTGTGAGGAATATTAGTTATTTGGGAGCTGTATTAGCTATTTGTGTTGTGTATTAACTATTTGTGAAGTATATTAGCTAATTGGGAGGTATATTAGTTATTTGGGAGGTGTATCTGCTATTTGTGAGGTATATTAGCTATATGTGAGGTGCATTAGCTATTTGTGACGTATATTAGTTATTTGTGAGGTATATTAGTTATTTGGGAGGTGTATTAGCTATGCTGGAGGTAAATTCACTATTTGTGAGGTATATTCACCAGTGGCGTAACTAGATATTACTGGGCCCCACAGCAAATTATTTTTCAGGCCCCTAAAATGTTTAGAGGTTGACTTGTTTCTCCAGTATTTATTGAAATTGTATATGAATTAGGGCCTCGTGGGGCCCCTATACCTCCTGGGCCCCCTGCAGTCGCAGGGTCTGCTTCCTCTATAGTTACGCCCCTGATATTCACTAATTGTGAGGTATATTGGCTATTTGTGAGGTGTATTCGTTATTTGGGAGGTGTATTAGTTATTTGTGAGGTAAATTCACTATTTGTGAGGTATATTCACTACTTGTGAGGTATATTGGCTATTTGTGAGGTGTATTAGTTATTTGGGAGATGTATTAGATATGTGGGATGTGTATTAGCTATATGTGAGGTATATTAGCTATGTGTGTGGTTTACTAGCTATTTGTGAGGTATATTAGTTATTTCTCAGGTGTATTAGCTATTGTTAGGTATAAGCTATTTGGGAGGTCTATTTGCTATTTGGGAGGTGTATTAGCTATTTGGGAGGTGTATTAGCTATTGGGGAGGTATATTATCTATTTGGGAGGTATATTAGCTATGTGTGAGGTAACATTGCATCAATGGGCCCCCTACCCTATATTTCCTTACACCCCACTGGTCCTTACTGGGACCCCTTTCCCCCAGCTACCCCAAATAGCACCTTTTTAGACATAGTTACATTGGCATCACATATACATTTTACTAGAGGCAGGCAAAAGGTAAATCAACCAGGGATTACACATTTTCTGCTAAGTACATTGCCTTTTTAATTTGTAATACCAGCCCAGACACTAATAAACAAGACAGGGGATTGGTCCCAACTGGACAGTTCCAGCTCTTGTTCATAAAAAGTTCAGGTTCATTGCAGTTGCCCACAGATGTCCATTTGATATTCATATTATTATGACATATGCTTTATTAGCCTTCCTACTTGATAAAGGGGATCTTCACCTTTAAGTTAGTTGTTAGTATTATGTAGAGCGTGATATTTGCAATTGGTTTTCATTTTTATTATTTGGGGTTTTTGAGTTATTTAGCTTTTTATTCAGCAGCTCTGGTTGCTAGGGTCCAAATTCCCCTAGCAACCATGCATTGATTTGAATAAGAGACTGTAATATGAATAGGAGAGGCCTGAATAGAAAGACGAGTAATAAAAAGTAGCAATAACAATACATTTTAGCTTTACAGAGCATTTGTTTTCTTGGAAGGGGTCAGTGAACCCCATTAGAAAGAGGCAAAAGAACGGGCAAATAACTCAAAAACTTATAAATAACGAAGACCAGTTGCAAAGTTGCTAGAAATTGGACATACTAAAAGTTACCTTAAAGGTCCAAAGTAAAGGATTGTTGGTGATCTGTACAGTCGATGAGGAATTGAATGTTCTGCTTTCAATTATTCAAATTCCAGCAGACTCTGCAAAACATTTATTCCAGGTTGTGGTTACACGACATGTTTCGGGTCGATACCCTTTATCAAGTGTACAAAGACCAAGGCACATGGTAATGGTCTTTGTACACTTGATAAAGGGTATCGACCCGAAACATGTCGTGTAACCTGGAATAAAAGTTTTTAGCAGAGAGTCTGCTGGAGTTCTCCTTCCTTTACTATTTTGATTTACTTACCTCAAAGGTCAGCAACCCCTTTAAATGCTATCTGGTTGTCAGGGTCACTGACCCAGCAACCAAAAAGACACTATCTTTAAAATATAGTTTTATTGTTGTTAATGACATTTCTATTGTGACCCCATGCTACCTGTCTGCCATTCTAATTCCAGGCGGCTCTAGAAACCAGATATCAGTTCCAAGCTGAGCAAGAATGGTTCTATCTACAACATGTTAAACATCCATTGTAAGCTTATAAGAAACATTACTTGCTATTCACATTGTATTTCATAATCCTGCGGCTGAAACCCCCTCAGGTCTGCATGGTAGTTCCTGTTCTTTCTTTCCTATGAAGTTCTGAGTCATTGTATTCCTTCAGAGAACTTACTGAACAGCAATAACAGATCCTTATTGTCAACCACAAAGAGATAAATAAAGATCTTAGGCATAGTTGCCACATGGTGTTAAAGGGGTTGTTCACCTTTAAATGAACTTTTAGTATGATGTAAAGAGTGATATTCTGAGCCAATTTGCACTTGGTTTTTATTTTTTATTATTTGTTGTTTTTGACTTATTTAGCCTTTTATTCAGCAGCTCTCCAGTTTGTAATTCAGCAATCTGGTTGCTAGGGTCCAAATTACAAGAGCAACCATGCACTGATTTGAATAAGAGACTGGAATATGAATAGGAGAGGCCTGAATAGAAAGAGGAGTAATAAAAAGAAACAATAACAAAAATGTGTAGCCTTACAGAGCATTTGTTTTTTTAGATGGGGTCAGTGACCCCCTTTGAAAGCTGGAAAGAGTCAGTAGAAGAAGAAGAAGGCAATTCAATCAAAAACTCTAAATAAATACGACGAATTGAAAAGTTGCTCAGACTTAGCCATTCTATAACACACTTTTAGTGTGTAGAAATCTGAATGTGCAAATTAGCGTTTGGGGTTCAGCTTGATATTTGGGCAAATTCAAAAATGATGGATTCGGAGCTTTCCTAATTTTCTCCTCTTTGCAGTGTGATTTTAAACAAAATATTTGCACAGTGGCCCGTGTTAAATCACGCACGAGTTGTGGTACGCGTTTCGTCCCGTTGCCTTTGTGTAGCAATAACAATACTGTCTATAGTCTTAGAAAGCATTTGTTTTTTAGAGGGGCTTACTGACCCCCATTTGAAAGCTGGAAAGAGTCAGGAGAAAATGGTAAATAATGAAGATCAATTGAAAAGTTGGTTGGAAGTGGTGATTCTATAACCTACTAATAATTAACTGAAAGGTGAACCACTCCTATAACTGGACATTCCTGGGGTCCAGTGGGGATAGAGATCAAAGCTGAAGGCTGATTAGGGAGCTTCAAATGTTGCCATGCAAGAGAATGCAGGGACACTAGTGCTTTCCTTCCCCTAAATCGGTTGCCCAAGTTGGGCGTCTGCCTTACTGTATCTCTTGCCAAACCCTCCCCAGCTATTCCCCTGAGAGCCTGAGACACCTTATAGGCCACTGTTTTTTTCACCTTGAGTCCCCAGAAGTCACTGAGCTGCATTTTCTTACACATAACATTAAGGCATGCTGGGAGTTGTAGTCCAACAGCATCTGCGGTCCTAATGTTAAAGGGGTGGTTCACTTTTAAGTTAACTTTAAGTAGTTATAGAATGGCCAATTCCAAGTAATTTTCAATTGGTCTTCATTATTTATGCTTTTTTTTTTTAATTATGAAAATGGTTTATTTACATGAAGCAGGGTTTTACATATGAGCTGTTTTTTTGCCATTTGTTTTTATTAGAAATCCAGCACAGATACATAAATGATTTCACTTTCATTCATGTTATTAAAGGTTGTATACATATACATATTCAATAAAATATTGATTTATATAAAGATCTTTAAGGTTCATTTTTCCAGTATGTATTTCATGAACAGTTGTAAAAGAAAAGATATTTGGTGAGATCCAAGATCTATTAGAATGAGGTGATGGTGTTTACATTTTCATATGCACCATCACACCTGAGCAGGATAAGTGCTGGAGAATCATTTATTTTTATTATTTTTTTGGAAACAATAACAACAGCACAAACAAAAAAGTTGACTTACAATTAAAATTAAACATGCCCATTATTTGCCCTGATCACCCAAGTTTATAGGCGTTGATAGACCGTGATGATTAACACGCCGGGAGAACCAATAAGGGATGATACTGACTGTGCGCATTGATGTGCCCTGCTGGTGTGAGAATCTCGCAAGATCTCAATGATGTCATACGTGGAGGCTTTAAGAAGCCACGCGACGGATCGAGAGCCCATTTGCCATGATAAAGCGTATCCGAAAAGCGCGTCAGCAGTTTAAAACCAATTATAACCATTGGAAATCTTTCTCCTTCTCTTTTTTTAATTGATTCTTGGATCTTGGATTTACAAGACTTGATCTGTCGGCAGCTTTTATCGGCCCGTGTATGGCCACCTTTAGTCAGTTCTCTTTCAGAAGCCAGTTAAATGTAGTATACGAGACCACAGTCCTCAGTGTCCTGCCTTTCTCCTACGTGTGGTGTCCTAGTGCTTAGAAAAATTGCAGCTAGTTTCTGTGGGAAAGCTCCACCTCTGAACTATTTTCTGTTTCCATTCTTTTACTCATGAATTGCTGACACTTTATTTATAACCTTTTTACTATCATGAGCTCACTTTGAAATTAATATTTATAGCACCAGCACTTTATTTAAAGTATACATAGAATCAATGGATTTTTGATATTTTTAATTGTACATAAGCATAAAATCAATTGAAAGTCACAGTATATGAATTATAGCACAAGCACTTTAATCAAATAATTTATTATACTCGGTAACAATCAATTGAGATATTATGTATTAATTGTGTGTTGGCAGGGGATGTGGGGGGGGGGTTTACTGCTAATTCTTTTTCCTAGATGCTTCCAACCATGTGGAATAAAAAATGCAATTTATTTCTAGCCAAAATGTGTTAAAGGGGTTGTTCACCTTTGAGATAACTTTTAGTAAGATGTAGAGAGGGATATTCTGAGATAATTTGCCATTTTTTTTTAATTTCTTATTATTTGTGGTTTTTGAGTTATTTAGCAGCTCTTCAATTTGCATTTTAAGTAATCTCGTAGCTAGGGTGCAAATTCCCCTAGCAACCAAGCACTGGTTTGCATAAGAGACTGGAATATGAATAGGAGAGGCCTGAATAGAAGGATCAGTAATAAAAAAAAGTAACAATAACAACAGTAGCGTCACTAGAGGGGGCGGGCCCTGGTGCGTGACGCGCAGCCGGGCCCCGCCCCCTCCGTTTGGTCGCATTTGTCAGTGGCGTGTGAGCTGTCGGGGGGCCCTGAGGGGGTGCGGGCCCTGGCCCGCTCGCACCCCCTGCTCCCCCGGTAGTTCCGCCACTGAATAACAATACATTTGTAGCCTTACAGAGCATTTGTTTTTTTAGAAGGGGTCAGCAACGCCCATTTGAAAGCTACAAAAATCCAAAGAAAAAGGCAAATAACTATAAAAAAATAAACAATGACGACCAATTGAAAAGTTGCTCACAATTGGTTGTTCTATAACATACTAAAAGTTACGTTGAAGGTGACCACCCCTTTAATGATTGAACAAGACCATATACAATGTAACAGGGAAGCTTCCGTTTCTGAGCATCTCAAGCATGTTGAATTGGGCAGTACGCCCGTTTTAAATCTCCCTAGAGGGGTCAGCCATGATTCATGTAACAATTGTAAGGCCCTGATCTGGTATTGACTGGAAGGTATTATTTTCATTGAGTGGGAATGAAGTTTAATAACGTCATGTGTAGTGATAATTGATGTGGTGTCTGACCATTTCCCAAAGTGGGTGTCATTTGTTGATGGGTCTGGAGTTATCCTAATTAGTTTATGAATGTAAGATGTGGGGGCCCATTTACTTAGCAGGAGTGAAGGAATAGAATAAAAAAAGGGCTACTTCGACCTTTGACTACGACTTCGAATCGAACGATTCGAACTAAAAATCATTCGAATATTCGACCATTCGATAGTCGAAGTACTGTCTCTTTAAAAAAAAACTTCGACCCCCTAGTTCGCCACCTAAAACCTACCGAAGTCAATGTTAGCCTATGGGGAAGGTCCCCATAGGCTTTGCAATCTTTCGTTCGATTGAACTATTTGCGGTAAATCCTTCGACTTCGATATTCGAAGTCGAAGGATTTTCATTCGGCAGTCAGATATTGAGGGTTAATTAACCCTCGATATTCGACCATAAGTAAATCTGCCCCGTGGAGTGTAAAGTGTTGACTCCTTTCCATACATGGTTTAGAGGATTAGACCTGTCATCCTATGAAGGACATCTCGCGCATAGTGAGAAGCTTGTAAATAATAGAAGTATTGATTACAAAGGGAAGGGAATTTGGCTGAGGCTTCTGAGTGTGACATGACAGTTAGATTTTTGGTAAGTAAATCTCTGATGCAGTATATGCCCTCTTGTTAAAGGTGTTTGTTATTGGGCCACTTAAAAATTCTTTGTTACCAGTCCATGGTAGATATAGTGAAAGAAATTGTGTGGTTTTTCCATATGTGGCGGACATTCCTCCATGCTTTATATGTATTTATGAATAAAGGATTCATATTTTGTATTTTATCATTTTTGAATAATTTGCCCCCTCTTTTGCAGATTTCCAGCTTTCAAATGGGGGTCACTGACCCCATCTAAAAAAACAAATGCTCTGTAAGGTTTCACGTTTATTGTTATTGCTACTATTTATTACTCATATTTCTACTCAGGCCTCTCCCATTCATATTCCAGTCTCTTATTCAAATCGATGCATGGTTGCTAGGGTCATTTGGACCCTAGCTACCAGATTACTGAAATTGAAGACATAAGAGCCGACGAATAAATAACTCAAAAACTACAAATAATAATAAACTTTTCAATTGGACTTCATTATTTTTTTTGTATATGCTTTTTTAATGATTTGCCCTTTTCTTCTGACTCTTATCAGCTTTCAAATGGGTAACACTGACCCCCATCTAAAGCACAAATGCTTTCTAAGACTACAGACTTTATCATTATTGCTATTCCAGTCTCTTATTCAAATCAATGCATGGTTACCAGGTTTACTTGGACCCTAGCAACCAGATGACGTTGCAAACGTGAGAGCTGCTGAATAAAAAGCAAAATAGCTCAAAAAAACAAATAATAAAAAATAAAAACCAATTGCAAATTGTCTAAGAATTTCACTCTCTACATCATAGTAAAAGTTAATTTAAAGGTATACACCCCCTTAATGCTGTTGGGTCACAGTCCATCTGGCATAAAGCTGAAGGGCATCACCCATTGTGGTAACAACTGTAGAGTCATCAGGACATACCACTGAGCAAGAATTTCCAGTTGCACCAGCTCTGCAGACACCAGGCAAAACACTCCCAGCAGCAGATCAGGTTTTCCTCTGTAGGCTCCAGAATGGGCCATTAGTAGAATCAGTGAATCCGTCTGGACAGAAACAGGACTAAAACCCTACAGCTCTAACAGGCTGTGGAATTTTCTCTGTGTAATGGCAGATACATTAGACAGCTTCACGGAGGGGCTGGATGTCATTAGCAAGTGAGAAAATACAGGGTCACCAAACTTAAAGGTTCACCTTTAAATTAACTTTTAATATGATGTAGAGAGTGATATTCTGAGACAATTTGCAATTGGTTATCATTTTTTATTAATTGTGTTTTTTGAGTTATTTAGCTTTTTATTCAGCAGCTCTCCGGTTTCAAATTGCAGCCATCTGGTTGCTAGGATCTAAATTACCCTAGCAACCATGCATTGAATAAGAATATGAATAGGAGAGACCTGAATAGAAAGATGAGTAATATATAGTAGTGATAACAATACATTTGTAGCCTTACAGAGCATTTGTTTTTAGATGGGGTCAGTGACCCCCCCCCCTATTTGAAAGCTGGAAAGATACAGGAGAAGAAGGCAAATAATTAAAAAAAAAGAGGGAGAGACCAATTGAAAAGTTGCTTAGAATTAGCCATTCTATGACATAAAAGTTCACTTAAAGGGGTTGTTCACCTTTGAGTTAACTTTTAATATGATGTAGAGAGCGATATTCTGAGACAGTTTGCAATTGGTTTTCATTGTGTTTTTTTTTTTAGTTATTTATCTTTTTATTCAGCAGCTCTCCAGTATGCGATATCAGCAATCTAATTGCTAGGGTCCACATAACCACAGCAACCATGCACATTTGAATAAGAGACTGGAATATGAATAGGAGAGGCCTGAATAGAAAGATGAATAATAAAAAGTAACAATAACAATAAATGTGTAGCCTTACAGAGCATTTGTTTTTAGATGGGGTCAGTGACCCGCACTGGAAAGCGACAAAGAGTCAGAAGAAGAAGGCAAATAATTAAAAAAACTATAAAAAAAAAATAATGAAGACCAGTTGCAAAGTTGCTTAAAATTATATATACATATTCTATAACATACTAAAAGTTAACTTGAAGGTGAACCACCCCTTTAACTATTATTTGTGTGAAGTTGATCCAAGGACTGATCCCACTGGCCATTTGTAGGAAGGGAAGAATCTTTTCCTATCTGTACGGCAGATTGGACATGGCTTCCTCTGGATCAACTCCTTTTACAATCACCATGTAACATAATGGCATTCATTATGTTATTCATTATGATCCTCCAGGGTCTGTTATAAATAGGGTTGCCACCTGGCCGGTATTTTAACTGCCTGGCCGGTAAAAATGATGGCTGATCCCAATGTTATTAATAGAGAAAAAATAAATAGGAAAGCCGTATTTTTTTTCCAGAAAAGATGGCAACCCTAGTTATAAATGAATAAATAAATTGTTATGGGTATAATTTGCTTGTGTGAGTGGTTTTGCTGCAGTCAGTTTGTCCCCTGTAGCAGTTGGCCTTATGGCACAACACCGCACCTACTTATGAAATACAAGGGGTTTCCTGTTGGTAACCTCCAGTTCCTTTTCCTGGGTGCGGTGATTCTGTGTCCCAAACAGCACAGAGGCAGTAACACAGACCAGAGAGACAGGGATGAAGCTACAGCAGTTGGTCCTTTTGCTCGGTAAGTTGGTACAAACAACCCTGTGTGTCCCACATGTTACTCTCCCTAAGCTTTCTCTGCTGCAGTTATGATTTGTGCCCCTGTGTCTAACACTGGTAGTACTCTGCTTCATAAATCTATAATACTAGCAGTACTATGCTCCATATATCTATAATAATAGCAGTACTATGCTCCATATATCTATAATACTAGCAGTACTATGCTACATATATCTATAATACTAGCAGTACTATGCTACATATATCTATAATACTAGCAGTACTATGCTCCATATATCTATAATAATAGCAGTACTATGCTCCATATATCTATAATACTAGCAGTACTATGCTAAATATATCTATAATACTAGCAGTACTATGCTCCATATATCTATAATAATAGCAGTACTATGCTCCATATATCTATAATACTAGCAGTACTATGCTCCATATATCTATAATACTAGCAGTACTATGCTACATATATCTATAATAATAGCAGTACTATGTGCTCCCTGTATGTATAATAATAGCAGTGCTGTGCTTACTGTATGTATAATACTAGCAGTACTAATGCTCCAAATATCTATCATACTAGCAGTACTGTGCTCTGTATGGTTAATAATAGCAGTACTGTGCTCCCTGTATGTATAATACTAGTAGTACTTTGCTCTATATATCTATAACACTAGAAGTGCTATGCTCCATATACTGTATCTATAATACTAGCAGTACTGTGCTCCATGTACAGTATGTATAATACTAGCGGTTTTATGCTGCCTGTATGTATAATACTAGAAGTACTGTGCTTACTGTATGTATAATACTAGTTGTACTATGCTCCATATATCTATAACACTAGAAGTACTATGCTCCATATACTGTATCTATAGCACTAGCAGTACTATGCTCCCTGTATGTGTAATACTAGCAGTACTATACTATGCTCCCTGTATGTATAATAATAGCAGTACTGTGCTTGCTGTATGTATAATACTAGCGGTACTATGCTCCATATATCTTTAATACTAGTAGTACTATGCTCCATATATCTATAATACTAGCAGTACTATGCTCCATATATCTATAATAATAGCAGTACTAGGCTCCCTGTATGTATAATACTAGCAGTACTATGCTCCCTCTATATATAATACTAGCAGTACTATACTCCCTCTATGTATAATACTAGCAGTACTATGCTCCCTGTATGTATAATACTAGCAGTACTATGCTCCCTGTATGTATAATACTAGCAGTACTATGCTCCCTCTATGTATAATACTAGCAGTACTATTCTCCCTGTATGTATAATACTAGCAGTACTGTGCTCTCTCTGTGTATAATACTAGCAGTACTATGTTCCCTGTATGTCTAATACTAGCAGTACTGTGCTCTCTCTGTGTATAATACTAGCAGTACTATGCTCCCTCTATGTATAATACTAGCAGTACAATACTCCCATTATGTATAATACTAGCAGTACTATTCTTCCTGTATGTATAATACTAGCAGTACTATGTTCGCTGTATGTATAATACTAGCAGTACTGTGCTCTCTCTGTGTATAATACTAGCAGTACTGTGCTCTCTCTGTGTATAATACTAGCAGTACTATGTTCCCTTTATGTATAATACTAGCAGTACTATGTTCCCTGTATGTATAATACTAGCAGTACTATGTTCCCTGTATGTATAATACTAGCAGTACTGTGCTCTCTCTGTGTATAATACTAGCAGTACTATGTTCCTTTTATGTATAATACTAGCAGTACTATGTTCCCTGTATGTATAATACTAGCAGTACTATGTTCCCTGTATGTATAATACTAGCAGTACTGTGCTCTCTCTGTGTATAATACTAGCAGTACTATGTTCCCTGTATGTATAATACTAGCAGTACTATGTTCCCTGTATGTATAATACTAGCAGTACTAGATATACACAGTTATATTTTGACAGTGCCCATTGTTCATAGATGTTCTGTTACTAATACTAAAAAAGGAAATAATTAAATGAATGTTTAGTATGTTACAGGTCTTCATCTGTTATGGTTTGTTAATTAATAGCCCTCTTATTGGCTTGCCACTGAAAATGCTCTATGGTTGTAAGGGGGAAGGGGGGGTCTTTGACCCCGGCAAAAAACAAATTGACTGTTCATATTCCAGTCTCTTATTCAAATCGATGTATGGTTGCTAGGGTAAGTTGAAACCTAGCTACCAGATTACTGTAATTGAAGAGCTGCCTAATAGAAAGCTAAATCACTCAACAACCACAAATAATAACTTTTCAATTGGTCTTCATTGTTTTTTTATTTTTATACTTTTTTAATGATTTGCCTTTTGCCAGCTTTTAAATGGGGTCACTGGCCCCATCTTGAGAACAAATGCTTTCTCAGACTACAGACTGTATTGTTATTGCTACTTATTATTATTACTCATCTTTCTATTCAGGCCTCTCCTAGTCATATTCCAGTCTCTGGAACTTTGCTGTTATTCCTCATTTTTATTGTTCACATTTTTGTTCAAGTCAACTGTTCATCTTCTATTCTGACCCTCAGCGACTCCCTCCCCTGCATTATTGCCAAATGCACTGAAAGTTAAATTTTAGTATGTTATAGCATGGCCAATTCTAAGTAACTTTTCAATTGGTCTTCACTATTTAATTATTTATTTATTTCATCGTTTTTTAATTTATTGCTTTCTTCTGACTCTCTCCAGCTTTCCAATGGGGGGTCACTGACCACATTTAAAAAAACAAATGCTCTGTAAGGCTACAAATATATTGTTATTGCCACTTTTTTTTATTGCTATCTTTCTATTCAGTCCCTCTCCTATTCATATTCCAGTCTCTCGTTTAAATCAATGCATGGTTGCTGGGGTAATTTGGACCGTAGCAACCAACTAAAACTGCAAGCTGGAGAGCTGCTGAATAAAAAGCTAAATAACTCAAAAGCCACAAATAATATATTTCTGTAGTCCTTGATTTCATTTCTTTAATATACATGCAGTTAATAAGTTTCTTGTCTTTATTTCATGCTGTGCTTCAGGAGTCTTTGGAATGCAAATATCTGGCACAAGAACAGGTAGGTACTAGCTGCTGGTAAATCTATTAAAGGGGTGGTTTGCCTCTACAATTAACTTTTAGTATGTTATAGAATGGCTAATTCAAAGCAACATTTCAATTGGCCTTCATTTTTCTTTTTGAATTTTTTGCCGTCTTCTTCTTCTGACTCTTTCCAGCTTTCAAGTGGGGGTCACCGACCTCATCTAAAAAAACAAATGCTCTGTAAGGCTACATATTTATTGTTATTGGTACTTTTTATTACTCCTCTTTCTATTCAGGCCTCTTCTATTCATACCCCAGTCTCTTATTCAAATCAATGCATGGGTGCTAGGGCAATTTGGACCCAAACTACCAGATTATTGAAATTGAAGACTTTAGAGCTGCTTATTAAAACCTACTTAAGAGCTACTGGGGCATCTTTGGAGACACAGATCTTTACTGCTAAAGGGCTTGGTTGCTTGGACTGGTACTAGGATTGCCACCTTTACTAAAAAAATTTACTGGCCGGTGGGGGAGCTGGAACAAAAAGGGATGGGTCGTGATGTAAAGGGGGTCGAGTCACACACCGTGATGCTAAAGGGGGCGGAGCAACACGAGTGATGGACAGAAACCTGAAAAAAATGTAAGTACTGAGCGAATAAAATACTGTCTTGTGGACTATTGCCTGCCCATCCGGGGCACCTGAGCATTACATCCAATTTGCCCTGAGGGATTAGATGAAGAGGGGGTGTATGAACTATGTTGATGGAGATATGGCAGGGAGTTTAATAAGATGCATATAATATGTTCATTATTTTACAGAAGTTCTGCCACCCCCTGTTCTCACTCTGGCAACTCCAGGGGTTGTGCGCGAGGGGCAGTCGGCTAACTTGCAATGCACTGCACCAGAGCAGCATAAGGAAGGAGTCTTCTACCTATATCTAGAGGGCAGCAATGAGACCCTGCAGAAACTAGATGCCCAAGAGGCCAGGCACAGTGTGACCTTCATAGTCAGTGGGCTCCGTACGTCTGATGTTAAGAAATACTACTGCCAATACCAAGCCAGGGTGTTAGATCGACTGCAGTCATCAGAGGCTAGTAATGTTCTGCAAGTGATGGTGTCTGGTTAGTATGCTCCTTCCCACCTGCTATGCCTTACTTTTATAGGTTGTCTGTATATTAAAGTGTAAGCTCTGCAAGGCAGAATTACCTTCTCCCAATTGTTCCCTCTCCTTGTATTGTATCTGTGTCCCTCTGTATTTTAGAGTATAAGCTCTGCTGGGCAGAATTACCTTCTCCCAATGGTTCCCTCTCCCTGTATTGTACCTGTGTCCCTCTGTATATTAGAGTGTAAGCTCTGCAGGACAGGATTCCCTTCTACCAATGGTTCTCCCTGTACTGTATCTCTGTCTTTCTCTATATTAGAGTGTAAGCTCTGCAGTGCAGGATTCCCTTCTCTCAATAGTCCCCTCTCCCTTGTATTGTATCTGTGTCCCTCTGTATATTAGAGTGTAAGCTCTGCAGGACAGGATTCCCTTCTACCAATGGTTCTCCCTGTACTGTATCTCTGTCTCTCTCTATATTAGAGTGTAAGCTCTGCAGTGCAGGATTCCCTTCTCTCAATAGTCCCCTCTCCCTGTATTCCCTCTGTATATTAGAGTTTAAGCTCTGCAGGGCAATACTCTCTGTTTTCCTTTGTATATTAGAGTATAAGCTCTGCAGGGCAATACTCTCTGTTTTCCTCTGTATATTAGAGTGTAAGCTCTGCAGGGCAGAATTCCCTTCTCCCAATTGTTCATTCTCCCTGTACTGTATCTCTCTCTCTCTCTCTCTCTCTCTCTCTCTCTCTCTCTCTCTCTCTCTCTCTCTCTCTCTCTATATATATATATTAGAATGTAAGGTCTGCTTACATTCCCTTCTCCCAATGGTTCCCTCTACCTGTATTGTATCTGTTTCCCTCATTAGAGTGTACTCTCCATGTATTCTCCTTGGCCCATTTGAATTTTAGAGTGTATTTTTAGGGTTTTACATCCCCTTTACGGAGGAGTCCGGGAAGCTTTAACTGGAATAGCGGTTTGAATATTTGTAACAATATTTTATGATAAACTAATGGAAGGGAAATTTCTGTTCATGTTGAACAGAAGTGAAACTGATGAAATTGTCTCATTATTACAGTTCCCATCTGGGTGATTTCAGTATCTGCTGCTGGCGCCGTTGCTGCTGTGGTTGTTGTGGTGTCAGCGTCGGTGCTGATGGTGAAGAGATGTGAGTGAAGGCAATGCCGTTATTACTCTGCACATATACTGGGCTCTCTGTGATACATATTTCTATCTATTTCTCTCTTGTAGGTAAAGACAGAAAGAAACAGAAACAAAGGTGTGAAAATACATGTTCCTCTCTGACTATAAGAACAGCGTGTGTATATAGCTTGTGTCTGTCTGTCCTTGCATGTGTGCCAACCTCATTCACCAGCCATGCCCCGTTATGCCCAAAACCTGCCCAGAATCCACCTTAATACTGCCTGCACCCCACAAGCCCTGCCCCTGTCGATGGGCCACGAATCAGACATTCAGGTCTCTTTTAAAGGACAAGAAAAGTTAAACTTAACTTGTTGTATATTATGTTTTGAGCTTCTGTACCAGCCCAAGGTAAATACAGCCCTTTAGCAGTAAAGATCTGTGTCTCCAAAGATGCCCCAGTAGCTCCCCATCTTCTTTTCTGCTGATTCACTGCACATGCTCTGTGCTGCTGTCACTTACTGAGCTTAGGGACCCACTCACAATATACAGTACACATAGAATAGAAATGTCACACTATAAGGCTGATTAGTAATTAATACAGATAAATACTACATGGCAGCACAGAAACCAGTGCAATTAGCATCAGAATTTAATAATCAGCAAACCTGTAGCATCAGCTTATATTACAGGCGAAGCTCATTTTCTGCTGGATAATTATTGACGAGCCCTAAGCTTAGCTTCTCAACAGCTTCTCAGAGCCCACTGAGCATGTGAGTGTCACAGACACTTTCCAAGATGGTGACCCCCTGTGACAAGTTTGAAGTCCTGGATCATTGCTGCTATTGACAAGCTGAAACTTTAGGCTTGTGCAATAAGCTCAGTATATAAAACATGGCATTTTTAGCCACATTCATTTTTAGGGTTTAGTTCTCCTTTAAGCTCCCTCTGCTTTAGAGCCCCTATCTGTACTCTCACTGACAGCAGCACTGTATTTATATAGAGATGATGCAAACTTAGATGGGGCAGCAGAACAAATACTTTGCTCAGGTCACCCCCTTACTGGTTAAAACCCCAACAGATGATTCCCTGGGTAATGGCAGTGGGCCGGGTTGACTTCAGGGTAATTACAATGAAGTAATAAACAAATTATTCAAAAGAATATTCAATGTTGATTGTAGTATAATAGCAGGGTTGACTTACCAATAAAGATGGGGGGTCCAGGTGCACAAGCCCCAGACCTTCAGCTTTTGGGAGGCAATAAATGTGATTAGATATTCATAGTAGGACTGGCACAAAACCAGACTACACAACAATGTTTGATGCGATTAAAGGTAAATTTTATTTAACAAAGAAACATCTCAAATGATGTAGCCTGACGTGCTTCATGCCTTGTCTGCACTTAATCATAGGCTGGACATCTTCTGGACACACACAGATATTTAAATGAAAATGAACCAATGAAATTCAAGCTTAGGACAGCCAATCACAGTAGTTGATATAGACAGGGCCGCCATCAGGGTTACTCCTGTACTGGACCCGGGCCTAAAGGGGGGCCTGGCTGTGCTGCACTTATCAAAATAGCAGGGCTCCCCTCTTCGGAACTCCTGAACCAATGAAAAGCAGAAGTTTCGAACTGGTGAAGTCACGAAAAGAGCTAAACTGGCGAAGTCCCAAGGCCGCGAAAAGACGCGAAGTCACAAAAAGAGCCGAACTTGAAGTCCCGAAGCAGTGAAAAGACCTGAAGAGCTGAACTTGAAGTCCTACTGAACACCAATGTGTGTTTTTTAATGTTTTTAGAGCCCTAGCCACAATGTATTATTTTAATACTCTATAGGCTCCTGCCACCAATGGGTTTTTTTTTAATATTTGCTGGAGCCCCAATGTTTTTTTTAATTTGTAAGGGGGGCCCTGGCGTCAACACTTTATTTTTAACTTATGGGGAGCCCTGACCACCAATGATTTTTAAAAAAACTTTTATGGGGCTACACGGGGCCAATGGTTTTTTTAAAAAAAAAAAGAAAAACATTTATGGGGGACCCTGACCATCAATGGCTTTTTATAACTTGTGTGTGGGGGGGTTTACCATTTTTAGCGCTGATGTCCGTGTCTTTTCACTGTGGTGTCCCCAAAACTGTGGGGTCCCAAAAATGTTTCTAATGGTGGCCCTGGATATAGATGAAATTAGGATATCCAATGTTAAAATAGAAATACTATGTTTTTAGAACCTGTATTTCTATGTTAACATTGGATAGTCTAATTTCATCTATATCGACGACTGTGATTGGCTGTCCTAAGCTTGTATTTCATTGGTTCATTTTCATTTAAATATCTGCCCACAAGGCACGAAACACATAAGGCTACATCATTTTGAGATCTTTCTTTGTTAAATAAAATATACTTTTAATCGCATCAAGCATTGGAGTGAAGTCCAATTTTGTGCCAGTCCTACTATGAATATCTAATAATTATTACAATGAAGGGTTTGCAGGCTGCAGTGTGAAATCTAGGTCCCATAAGGTTTCTCATTTGTACTGGGCTTTTAGATTCAGGCAGCGGGTATATTCGTATTGCGGGGTTATAACGAAATGGGAGGGCTATGGTCTGTGGCCAGTCACCTTAATATAATGGCTACTCAGGGCAGGCTAAAACTGCAAGCTAAGCTTCATGGAAGGAACATTATGGGCAATGAGCCCCATTGCAGGTTTAGTAAATAGCACAGAGATCTTAATACATGTTTCTTGTTTGCAGAGAGATGGAATCCGTATGGACCAAAGAAACAATGACGTCAGGTAAGTACCAACTCAGTCTCCTGCATCCTCCTTTACACCCCCTGCCTGCTGTAGTTCTCTCTTCCACTTGTTCTTCCCACTTCTTCTCTTACTCCTCCTGCCCCCCTGTTCTTTTTTCCCGTACCCCCCCTCTCTCCTTCCTTGTATCCCTTACCAATCCTTTTACACAACTAACACAGAACCTCTTTTTACAGACTGGAGCTATGATAATATGGTCTTTTACAAGGTAGGTGTTTGAATATTGCACTACGATTAAAGAGGAACAAAGATTACATTTTAAAGGACAACTAAACCCACCTAGACAAGATATGGTCTGCACTGGCCCTAGGGTTGCCACCTTTTCTGGAAAAAAATACCGGCCTTCCTATAGATTTATATTTTTTCCCTATTAATAACATTGGGATCAGCCATCAGTGGCAATCCTAACTGGCAATCCCTCCCACCTTTCCCAACCTTCCAGCCAGTTCAGGAAGAGGGCCTGTGCAGGTGTCCTATGTTGGCTAAGTAGGTTTAATAGAGAGTAACTAATGGACTCATGTCTGAAGCCTTTGGCCCTATAGGAGTTGCTGGTATCCATTCTCTGGTCACATGGTACATTTATATGAAGACAATATGCCATGGGGGGGTGGGAGATACCAATGAAAACACATTCACTGTAGTGTAATAATCAGTCTCTTGCATCTGATATTCTGTTTATTGTGTCCCACCCTATTACTCCAGCTTTGTCTTACCGCACTATCCATTCTACTGGGGGTTTCACAAATCGAAGCGAGAGTGAAAAGTGAATGGCATGCATATAATGGGGACAGTTTTGTGCCAGAGCTTGTTCCACCCCTACAAGCCCTAAAGAAGCCCTAAAGAACATCATAATATGAATGACATGCAGCACCTACAGGCACTTCTGTCTCTCAACTCCTTAGGCCGGTGATCCCCAACCAGTGGCTCTTGAACAAGATATTACTCACTAACCCATTGGTTGTTGCTCCCAGTGGCCTCAAAGCAAGTGCTTAGTTTTAGGGATGCACCAAATCCAAGATTCTGCCTTTTTCAGAAGGATTTCAGGCCGAATCCAACCTGGTCGGTCCAAATCCGAATCCAAAAAATCATGTGACTTTTCATGGCATAAACAATTAATTTAAAAGTTTTTTTACTCTCTTTCCCATTAGTTTTCCTAATTTACATATGCAAATTAGGGGTTGGGTTTGGTTCGGTATTCGGCCAAATCTTTCACGAAGGATTCGGGATTCTGCTGAATCCTAAAATAATGGATTCAGTGCATCCCTATTTATTCATGAACTCCAGGTTTGAAGGCAAGTTTTAGTTGCATAAAAACCAGATGTAGTGCCAAACAGAGACTCCTGTAGTCTGCCAGTCCACATAGGGGCTACCAAATAGCCAATCAAATCCCTTATTTGGCACCCCAGGAAATTTGTCATGTCTGCTTTGCTCCCCAACTCTTTTTATGTTGGAATGTGGCTCATGGGTAAAAAAGCTTGGGGACCCTTGCCTTGGAGCATACTTCTTCAGGACCTCACTTGTAGGTAGATGTTCCTTAAGGTGAGCCATGTGATCATTATAATGGTCTCTAGACAGGGGCCCTAAACTTCTGGGCTCTGACTCCTTCTCCACCCACTGCCTGTGCTCCTCAGCTGGCATTTATCTCTTTAATCACCAGTTAATCACTGGTCCTGCTGAAGGGCATTGCTATCATTCAGGGCTGACCCATACACTCTGCCTAGCTTTATGTACCTCCTGTTGTCACTACAGAGGAATTTCTTTCCATTAACATGAATGTATTAGCATGCACCATCAGTTTATCTATATATAGTGAAAGTATATATAATGAATAAAGTACCCCTTATTGTAAAATATAAGGATATTATAAGTCACCGAGGAGTTCCATGACCATATACATATCTTTTATACAGGTCATGGAACTCCGAGGTAACTTCTAATATCCTCATATTTTACAACAAGGGGTACTTTATTTATTATAATACACAGGTTTTAGCGAGTCAAGTGACAAAAATGACATCACTACTCACCGTTCATAACTGATGACATCACTAGTCACCACTTATAAGGATATGATTTACAATATATTCATGGTCTTTGTGTATTATATATATATGCAGTGATCTGGTTAACTGCTCTGCCGGAGGTCGTTTTTATTTGGTAATGAGAAACAGCTGCTCTGGGTTGTTGGTTTCCCAGCCCAAGAAGAAGGAAACTTTTATCCAGGTTTAATAGGCGTTACACAAGCCCCTGCCCCCTCACAATTACAGACACAGGAATTTCGTTTTGACTCTGTGCTTCATTGTTTCTCCCCTGCCTCCTCTGTGTGTGTGTATGTATATAGATATAATATATATAATGTACTGCTGAGCATGTTTGCACTTTATAAACAGACTACAGTATAACGTGCAGGTTCCTATCCTTACCATTGGTTCCACTGTACTCAAGATGGGAGGTGACAGTTGTAAACATATATTTTGGTACCATTGTGACATCACCTATTTGAGGAAAGAAAAAAAACTACTCTTATTTATCTGTCCAGGCCTAATTTTGTTTGCTTTTTTAAAGCCTTAAAAGTGATGAATCGCTGTCCTGTGTATGTTTGAATTGCTTTCCCCACAACATCTGCTGGAAGGCTATTCCTTGTATTGATTATTCTCTTTTGCAAATAAAGTGGTTCCTTATGTTGCTCCCTTTCCTTATGGGCCCCGACATAATACATGAGTGATACTCAGAGTTCCCTGTATAACTCAGCCTGCAGCCTTGTGCCTTTATATGGTCACAGAACAACCCCTCAGTGACTTCTAATATCCTTATCATTTACAGTAGGGGGTACATTATCCCTTATAATACATGAGTGATACTCAGAGTTCCCTGTATAACTCAGCCTGCAGCCTTGTGCCTTTATATGATCACAGAACAACCCCTCAGTGACTTCTAATATCCTTATCATTTACAGTAGGGGGTACATTATCCCTTATAATACATGAGTGATACTCAGAGTTCCCCGTATAACTCAGCCTGCAGCCTTGTGCCTTTATATGGTCACAGAACAACCCCTCAGTGACTTCTAATATCCTTATCATTTACAGTAGGGGGTACATTATCCCTTATAATACATGAGTGATACTCAGAGTTTCCAGTATAACTCAGCCTGCAGCCTTGTGCCTTTATATGATCACAGAACAACCCCTCAGTGACTTCTAATATCCTTATCATTTACAGTAGGGGGTACATTATCCCTTATAATACATGAGTGATACTCAGAGTTCCCTGTATAACTCAGCCTGCAGCCTTGTGCCTTTATATGGTCACAGAACAACCCCTCTGTGACTTCTAATATCCTTATCATTTACAGTAGGAGGTACATTATCCCTTATAATACATGAGTGATACTCAGAGTTCCCTGCATAACTCAGCCTGCAGCCTTGTGCCTTTATATGGTCACAGAACAATCCCTCAGTGACTTCTAATATCCTTATCATTTACAGTAGGGGGTACATTATCCCTTATAATACATGAGTGATACTCAGAGTTCCCTGTATAACTCAGCCTGCAGCCTTGTGCCTTTATATGGTCACAGAACAACCCCTTAGTGACTTCTAGTATCCTTATCATTTACAGTAGGGGGTACATTATCCCTTATAATACATGAGTGATACTCAGAGTTCCCTGTATAACTCAGCCTGCAGCCTTGTGCCTTTATATGGTCACAGAACAACCCCTTAGTGACTTCTAGTATCCTTATCATTTACAGTAGGGGGTACATTATCCCTTATAATACAAGAGTGATACTCAGAGTTCCCTGTATAACTCAGCCTCGTGCCTTTAAAGGGTCACAGGACTGCACAGTGAGAGATTTAATTACACAAAAATAATATTATTATAGTTATACAGTTGTGACATCACTCATGCATTATAAGGCACCTGTTATTATAATAATAAGCACAAACTCACAATAGCCCAGTACTTAAGGGAGTGAGTATACTGTTAGTTTAAGTGGCTGTACCAATGAGTGTATACTGGAGGGAATGGGCTGTACCAATGAGTATCTGTAGGTCGAATGGGCTTACCATGAAGTATAACTGGGTACGGTCAATGTATAACTGGAGGTGAATGGGCTGTACAGTGAGTAATACTGTAAGGTCAAGGGCTGTACCAGTGAGTAACTGTAGGTCAATGGGGCTGTACCAGTGAGTATACTGTAGGTCAAAATGTATACTGGAGGTTGAATGGGCTGTACCAATGAGTGTTTATACTGGAGGTGAATGGGCTGTACCTAATGGAGTGTATACTGTTGAGGTGAATGGGCTTACGCAATGAGTGTATACTATAGAGTGAATGGGCTGTACCAATGAGTGTATACTATAGGTTGAATGGGGCTGTACCAGTGAGCTAATACTGTAGGTAAATGGCTGTACCAGTGAGTATACTGTAGGTAAATTGGCTGTACCAGTGAGTATACTGTAGGTGAAGTAATACTGGAGGTTGAATGGGCTGTAAACCAATGAGTGTATACTGGAGGTGAAATGGGCTGTACCAATGAGTGTATACTGGGGTGAATGGGCTGTACCAATGAAGTGTATACCTGGAAGGTGAATGGGCTGTACCAATGAGTGTAATACTGGAGGTGAATGGGCTGTACCAATAGTGTATACTGGAGGTGATGGGCTGTAATCCAATGAGTGTATACTGTAGGTGAATGGGCTGTAACCAGTGAGTGTAATACTGGTAGGTGAATCGGGCTGTAACCTAGTTGGAGTGTATACTGTAGGTGATGGGCTGTACCAATGAGTGTATAGCTGTAAAGGTGAATGGGCTGTACCAATGAGTGTATACTGTAGGTGAATGGGCTTGTTACCAGTGAGTATAACTGTAGGTAAATGGGCTGTACAGTGAGTATACTGTAGGTGAATGGGCTGTACCGTGAGTAATACTGTAGGTGAATGGCTGTACCAGTGAGTATACTGGTAGGGTGAATGGGCTGTCGCAGTGAGTATACTGTGGTAAGATGGGCTGTACCAGTGGAGTATACTGTAGGTAAATGGGGCTTGTAGCCATTGAGTATACTGTAGGTAAGTGGGCCTGTACCAGTGAGTATACTGTAGGTAAATGGCTGTAACCAGTGAGTATACGTAGGTTAAAGTGGGCTGTTACGAGTGAGTGTATACTGTAGGTGAATGGGCTGTACCAGTGAGTATACGTGGTTGAATGGGCTGTACCAGTGAGTATACTGTTAGTTTAAATGGGCTGTACCAGTGAGTAATACTGTAGGTGATGGGCTGTACCAGTGACGTATACTGTAGGTGAATGGGCCTTACAATGAGTGTTACTGTAGGTGAATTGGCTGTACCAATGAGTGTATACTGTAGGGTAAATGGGCCCTGTTATCATGAGTGTATACTGTAGGGAATGGGCTGGTAACCAGTGAGTGTCATACTGTAGGTGAATGGTGCTGTACAGTGAGTGGTATTACTGTAGGTGAATGGACTGGTACCAGTGAGTGTTAACTGTAGGTGGATGGGCTGTAACGCAGTGAGTGTATAACTGGAGGTGAATGGGCTGTACAATTAGTGTATAACTGTAGGTAAATGGGCTTGTACCAGTGAGCTTAATACTTTTAGTGAATGGGCCTGTACAGTGATAATACTGTAGGTTAAGTGGGCTGTAGCCAGTCGAGTATACTGTAGGTAAGTGGGCTGTACCAGTGAGTATACTGTAGGTAAATGGGCTGTAACCAGTGAGTATACTGTAGGTAAATGGGCTGTACCAGTGGAGTAATACTGTAGGTAAACTGGGCTGTACCAGTGATATACTGTAGGTAAGTTGGGCTGTACCAATGAGTGTATACTGGAGGGATGGGCTGTACCAATGAGTTGTATACGGAGGTGAATGGGCTGTACAAATCGAGTTGTATACTGGACGGTGAATGGGCTGTACGCAAATGAGGTATACTGGAGTGATGGGCCCTGTACCAATGAGTGATATACTGGAGGGAATGGGCTTTACAATGAGTGTATACTGGAGGTGATGGGTTGGTACACAATGAGTGTATACTGTAGGTGAAAATGGGCTGGTACCAGTGAGTGTATTACTGTAGGTAAAGGGCTGTAACAATGAGTATACTGTAGGTGAATGGCTGTACGCAGTGAGTATACTGTAGGTGAATGGGCTGTACCAATGAGTGTTACTGTAGGTGAATGCGCTGTACAAATGAGTGTAAAATACTGTAAGGTGAATGGGCTTGTACAAGTGAGTATACTGTAGGTAAATGGGCTGTACCAGTGAAGTATACTGTATGGTAAATGGGCTGTACCAGTGAGTATACTGTAGGTGAGTGGGCTGTCCAATGAGTGTATACTGAGGTGAATGGGCTGTACCAATGAGTGTCTACTGAGGTGAATGGGCTTGTACCAGTGAGTATACTGTAGGGTGAATGGGCTGTAACCAGTGAGTATACCTGTAGGTAAGTGGGCTGTACCAGTGGAGTATACTGTAGGTGAATGGGCTTACCAATGAGTGTATACTGGAAGGTGAATGGTCTGTACGAAATGAAGTGTATACTGGACGGTTGAATGGGCTGTACAATAGTGTACTACTGGAGGTGAATGGGCTGTAACCAATGCGTGTATACTATAGGTGAATGGGCTGTACCAATGAGTGTATACTATAGGTGAATGGGCTGTACGCAGTGAGGTATACTGTTAAGGTAAATGGGCTGTACCAGTGTAGTATACTGTAGTAACATGGGCTGTACCAGTGGTATCACTTTTAGGTGAATGGGCTGTACCAGTGAGGTAATAACTGTAGGTAAGTGGGCCTTGTACCATGAGTGGTATACTGGAGGTTTGAATGGCTGTACCAATGAGTGTATACTGGAGGTAAATGGCTGTACCGTTGAGTAATACTGTAGTTAAATGGGCTGTACCAGATGAGTATACTGTAGGTAATGGGCTGTACCATTGAGTATACTGTAGGTAAAATGGGCTGTTACCAGTGAGTATACTGTAGGTCAATGGGCTGTACAGTGAGTATTACTGCTAGGTCAAATGGGCTGTACCAGTGAGTATACTTTAGGTGAATGGGCCTGTACCAGGAGTATACTTGTAGGTAAATGGCTGAACCAGTGAAGTGTATTCGTAGGTTATAATGGGCCCTGTACCCATGTGAGTATCCTGTAGGGTGAATGGGCTGTACAAATGAAGTGTAACTGTAGAGTGAAGGGCTGTACCAGTGAGTACTGTAGGTAAAAATTGGCTGTACCAGTGAGTATACTGTAGGTAAATGGGCTGTACCATGAGTATACTTTTTTAGGTGAATGGACTGTACCAGTGAGTATACTGTAGGTAAATGGGCTGTACAGTAGTATACTTAGTAAATGGGCTGTACCAGTGGAGTTACTGTAGGTAAATGGGCTGTACCAGTGAGTATACTGTAGGTAAGTGGGCTGTACCAGTGAGTGTATACTGTAGGTGAATGGGCTGTACCAGTGAGTATACTGTAGGTGAATGGGCTGTACAAATGAAGTGTATACTGTAGGTGAATGGGCTGTACCAGTGAGTATACTGTAGGTAAATTGTCTGTACCAGTGAGTATACTGTAGGTAAATGGGCTGTACCAGTGAGTATACTTTAGGTGGAATGGACTGTACCAGTGAGTATACTGTAGGTCAATGGGCTGTACCAGTGAGTATACTGTAGGTAAATGGGCTGTACCAGTGAGTATACTGTAGGTAAGTGGGCTGTACCAGTGAGTATACTGTAGGTGAATGGGCTGTACCAGTGAGTATACTGTAGGTGAATGGGCTGTACCAGTGAGTATACTGTAGGTAAATGGGCTGTACCAGTGAGTATACTGTAGGTGAATGGGCTGTACCAATGAGTGTATACTGTAGGTAAATTGGCTGTACCAATGAGTGTATACTGTAGGTGAATGGGCTGTATCAATGAGTGTATACTGTAGGTGAATGGGCTGTACCAATGAGTGTATACTGTAGGTGAATGGGCTGTACCAGTGAGTGTATACTGTAGGTGAATGGACTGTACCAGTGAGTGTATACTGTAGGTGAATGGGCTGTACCAGTGAGTATACTTTAGGTAAATGGGCTGTACCAGTGAGTATACTGTAGGTAAATGGGCTGAACCAGTGAGTATATTGTAGGTAAATGGGCTGTACCAGTGAGTATCCTGTAGGTGAATGGGCTGTACCAATGAGTGTATACTGTAGGTGAATGGGCTGTACCAGTGAGTGTATACTGGAGGTGAATGGGCTGTACCAATGAGTGTATACTGGAGGTGAATGGGCTGTACCAATGAGTGTATACTATAGGTGAATGGGCTGTACCAGTGAGTATACTGTAGGTGAATGGCTGTACAGTGGTACTTTAGGTAAATGGGCTGTACCAGTGAGTATACTGTAGGTAAATGGGCTGTACCAGTGAGTATACTGTAGGTAAATGGGCTGTACCAGTGAGTATACTTTAGGTGAATGGGCTGTACCAGTGAGTATACTGTAGGTAAATGTGCTGTACCAGTGAGTATACTGTAGGTAAACGGGCTGTACCAGTGAGTATACTGTAGGTAAATGGGCTGTACCAATGAGTGTATACTGTAGGTAAATGGGCTGTACCAGTGAGTATACTGTAGGTCAATGGGCTGTACCAGTGAGTGTACTGTAGGTCAATGGGCTGTACCAGTGAGTATACTTTAGGTGAATGGGCTCTACCAGTGAGTATACTGTAGGTCAATGGCTGTACTAGTGAGTATACTGTAGGTCAATGGGCTGTACCAGTGAGTATACTGTAGGTCAATGTATACTGGAGGTGAATGGGCTGTACCAATGAGTGTATACTGGAGGTGAATGGGCTGTACCAATGAGTGTATACTATAGGTGAATGGGCTGTACCAGTGAGTATACTTTAGGTGAATGGGCTGTACCAGTGAGTATACTGTAGGTAAATGGGCTGAACCAGTGAGTATATTGTAGGTAAATGGGCTGTACCAGTGAATATCCTGTAGGTGAATGGGCTGTACAAATGAGTGTATACTGTAGGTGAATGGGCTGTACCAGTGAGTATACTGTAGGTAAATGGGCTGTACCAGTGAGTATACTGTAGGTAAATGGGCTTGTACCAGTGAGTATACTTTAGGTGAATGGACTGTACCAGTGAGTATACTGTAGGTAAATGGGCTGTACCAGTGAGTATACTGTAGGTAAATGGGCTGTACCAGTGAGTATACTGTAGGTAAGTGGGCTGTACCAGTGAGTGTATACCGTAGGTGAATGGGCTGTACCAGTGAGTATACTGTAGGTGAATGGGCTGTACCAGTGAGTATACTGTAGGTAAATGGGCTGTACCAGTGAGTATACTGTAGGTGAATGGGCTGTACCAATGAGTGTATACTGTAGGTGAATTGGCTGTACCAATGAGTGTATACTGTAGGTGAATGGGCTGTATCAATGAGTGTATACTGTAGGTGAATGGGCTGTACCAGTGAGTGTATACTGTAGGTGAATGGGCTGTACCAGTGAGTGTATACTGGAGGTGAATGGGCTGTACCAATGAGTGTATACTGGAGGTGAATGGGCTGTACCAATGAGTGTTATACTATAGGTGAATGGGCTGTACCAGTGAGTATACTGTAGGTGAATGGGCTGTACCAGTGAGTATACTTTAGGTAAATGGGCTGTACCAGTGAGTATACTGTAGGTAAATGGGCTGTACCAGTGAGTATACTGTAGGTCAATGGGCTGTACCAGTGAGTATACTGTAGGTCAATGTATACTAAAGGTGAATGGGCTGTACCAATGAGTGTATACTGGAGGTGAATGGGCTGTACCAATGAGTGTATACTATAGGTGAATGGGCTGTTACCAGTGAGTATACTGTAGGTGAATGGGCTGTACCAGTGAGTATACTTTAGGTAAATGGGCTGTACCAGTGAGTATACTGTAGGTAAATGGGCTTGTACCAGTGAGTATACTGTAGGTAAATGGGCTGTACCAGTGAGTATACTGTAGGTAAGTGGGCTGTACCAGTGAGTGTATACTGTAGGTGAATGGGCTGTACCAGTGAATATACTGTAGGTAAATGGGCTGTACCAGTGAGTATACTGTAGGTAAATAGGCTGTGCCAGTGAGTATACTGTAGGTAAATGGGCTGTGCCAGTGAGTATACTGTAGGTAAGTGGGCTGTACCAGTGAGTATACTGTAGGTAAGTGGGCTGTACCAGTGAGTATACTGTAGGTAACTTGGCTGTACCAGTGAGGTATACTGTAGGTAAGTGGGCTTTACCAGTGAGTATACTGTAGGTAAGTGGGCTGTACCAATGAGTGTATACTGGAGGTGAATGGGCTGTACCAATGAGTGTATACTGGAGGTGAATGGGCTGTACCAATGAGTGTATACTGGAGGTGAATGGGTTGTACCAATGAGTGTATACTGTAGGTGAATGGGCTGTACCAGTGAGTGTATACTGTAGGTAAATGGGCTGTTACCAGTGAGTATACTGTAGGTGAATGGGCTGTACCAGTGAGTATACTGTAGGTGAATGGGCTGTACCAATGAGTGTTTACTGTAGGTGAATGGGCTGTACCAATGAGTGTATACTGTAGGTGAATGGGCTGTACCAGCGAGTATACTGTAGGTAAATGGGCTGTACCAGTGAGTATACTGTAGGTAAGTGGGCTGTACCAGTGAGTATACTGTAGGTGAATGGGCTGCACCAATGAGTGTTTACTGGAGGTGAATGGGCTGTACCAATGAGTGTATACTGGAGGTGAATGGGGCTGTACCAGTGAGTGTATATTGTAGGTGAATGGGCTGTACCAGTGAGTATACTGTAGGTAAATGGCTGTACCAGTGAGTATACTGTAGGTAAATGGACTGTACCGGTGAGTATACTGTAGGTAAATGGGCTGTACCGGTGAGTATACTGTAGTAAATGGGCTGTACCAGTGAGTGTATACTGTAGGTAAATGGGCTGTACCAGTGAGTATACTGTAGGTAAATGGGCTGTACCAGTGAGTATACTGTAGGTAAATGGGCTGTACCAGTGAGTATACTGTAGGTAAATGGGCTGTACCATTGAGTATACTGTAGGTAAGTGGGCTGTACCAGTGAGTATACTGTAGGTAAATGGGCTGTACCAGTGAGTATACTGTAGGTAAGTGGGCTGTACCAGTGAGTGTATACTGTAGGTGAATGGGCTGTACCAGTGAGTATACTGTAGGTGAATGGGCTGTACCAGTGAGTATACTGTAGGTAAATGGGCTGTACCAATGAGTGTATACTGTAGGTGAATGGGCTGTACCAATGAGTGTATACTGGAGGTGAATGGGCTGTACCAATGAGTGTATACTGGAGGTGAATGGGCTGTACCAATGAGTGTATACTGTAGGTGAATGGGCTGTACCAAAGAGTGTATACTGTAGGTGAATGGGCTGTACCAGTGAGTATACTGTAGGTAAGTGGGCTGTACCAGTGAGTATACTGTAGGTAAGTGGGCTGTACCAGTGAGTATACTGTAGGTAAATGGGCTGTACCAGTGAGTATACTGTAGGTAAGTGGGCTGTACCAGTGAGTATACTGTAGGTGAATGGGCTGTACTAATGAGTGTATACTGGAGGTGAATGGGCTGTACCAATGAGTGTATACTGGAGGTGAATGGGCTGTACCAATGAGTGTATACTGGAGGTGAATGGGCTGTACCAATGAGTGTATACTGGAGGTGAATGGGCTGTACCAGTGAGTGTATACTGGAGGTGAATGGGCTGTACCAGTGAGTATACTGTAGGTAAATGGGCTGTACCAGTGAGTATACTGTAGGTAAGTGGGCTGTACCAATGAGTGTATACTGGAGGTGAATGGGCTGTACCAATGAGTGTATACTGGAGGTGAATGGGCTGTACCAGTGAGTGTATACTGGAGGTGAATGGGCTGTACCAGTGAGTGTATACTGGAGGTGAATGGGCTGTACCAATGAGTGTATACTGGAGGTGAATTGGCTGTACCATTGAGTGTATACTGGAGGTGAATGGGCTGTACCAATGAGTGTATACTGGAGGTGAATGGGCTGTACCAATGAGTGTATACTGTAGGTAAGTGGGCTGTACCAGTGAGTATACTGTAGGTAAATGGGCTGTACCAGTGAGTGTATACTGTAGGTAAGTGGGCTGTACCAGTGAGTGTATACTGTAGGTAAGTGGGCTGTACCAGTGAGTATACTGTAGGTAAATGGGCTGTACCAGTGAGTATACTGTAGGTAAATGGGCTGTACCAGTGAGTGTATACTGTAGGTAAGTGGGCTGTACCAGTGAGTATACTGTAGGTAAATGTCTGTACCAGTGAGTATACTGTAGGTAAATGGGCTGTACCAGTGAGTATACTGTAGGTAAATGGGCTGTACCGGTGAATAGCTGAAGCAGGGGGTCTGTTTGATCTTTGAGATACAGTTGATTTTGCTTCTGTTGTTTCTGACTGTGGGTGGGGGTGCGGGTGTCAGTTTGTGTCAGTATGAGGGAGTATAATAATGTGACACATAATAGTAAATAGTTCAGCAATGTGTATGTGGCTGTTGAATACAGAAGGTACAGGACATGGTTCCAATGGTCCGGTGAGATTTGGGTAAACGGGACATTTGGTGCCAAGAGAGAGATTCTGCCGAGTGACCAGTGTGTATGGAGCAAACCATTCATATTCCCCCTCTGTCTGACCAAACATGGCCATCAGATGCCACAACCCTCTCTCTGGTGAGTCACATGACTTGCCGCCTGGGCTCAATCATATCCAGAAGCTGTGTCCATACATGTGTCTTCTCTCCTCTGTCGTTCTGCCCAGTGGGACACATTATAGCAGCAGCCGTGGGACGCAGAGGATCAGCAATACTGCACTCAGGCCAAGTGACGAGATTTGCTACTCACTGCCGGGACAGTTCTGCCGGGACAGTTCTGCGGCTGAGCTTGTAGTGTAGCTGGTCAGGCTGAAGCTCTTGCAGGAACCCATGGCAACCACTCAGATTTTTTATTTGATTAACTTTCTTACAGTTGAATAAAGCTATTTTCTGATTGGTTGCGATGGCTTACTGCCAGGTGTATATTTGCCCAATGGTACCTCTGGACTCATTTCTTGCTATGTGCACCAGGGGGTTGTGGGAAATGGTACAGTCCATTGGTACCGGGCATCATTTCTGGAGCAGTAGTAATAGTGATGTGCTGGAGTCTGTTGCTATGGGAATAGTGAGCATTACCTACATGAGAGTCTCTGTTCTATTCAGTCATGTGACCTGACCGCAGTTTATTGGCCTCTCTCTGATGATCAGGGGCATTGGACCCAGCGTATTGGTGGATATATTGGCAAGGTCACCAAGGAAGAGCCAAACTGGCATTAGTAACATTGTGTGACCAGCATAATGGCACTTACAAGGTTGTTCTTGTTCTGCGGTTCTGCCGCTGGTTTTGGTTTTTTAGGCCCTTGTGTCCGTCATGCAGAGCTTGGGGGGGGGGGAGTGGATTGTGGCTAAAGTCCAGCATCAGGTCGGGTACCCGCAAAAGTGGTCTGATTTCAGGCAAAAAGGCCCTGATTCCTGGCCGAGTTAGAAGTCTGTGGCTAACCTGTCTGGGTACCCAACAAAGGTGTGGACTTGATCCCTCCCACCCTTGTGTGGTTCTTCCGGTTTTTACATTTTTTGGCATCACTTCCGGCATTTTTTGACATCACTTCCGGTCAAATGAGTCAGAAAGGTTAGTTAGCCTATTGAAGGTCGGGTAGCAAGAACATGCGGGTACGGGTCGGGTACTGGTTTAAAAAAAAAAAATAGACCCTTGCAGGACTCTAGTTGTGGCCCCTCGGGGACAGGCATGGTCTGTGTTTGTAGCTTGGCATGTCATGTTGGCTGTGAGCAACTCATTGACACATGGAGAACACACGAGCCCCAAGACTAGTGAGCCCCATGCAGGTGACAGGCAGACTAGTAAACTTCATGCAGGTGACAGTCAGACTAGTAAACTCCATGCAGGTGACAGTCAGACTAGTAAACTCCATGCAGGTGACAGTCAGACTAGTAAACTCCATGCAGGTGACAGGCAGACTAGTAAACCCCATGCAGGTGACATGCAGACTAGTAAACTCCATGCAGGTGAAAGGCAGACTAGTAAACCCCATGCAGATGACAGTCAGACTAGTGAAACCTAACTTTGTCCTGCACATCACACTCATTAGTCATGGGTGTGTCAGATTAAACCAAACTCACATCTACATAACATGCGCCAACCCCCTACCACCCGTGGTACCTTCCCTACTGACTCTTGTATTGGGGTGCTGTTCACCCCCGTGTTCCTTGGTCCATGACCCGCCCTGTACCAGCCCCTCAAATCCAGCCAGCGGGGGCATCAGACTTAAGGCTGCAGGGGTCACATTCCTTCCTGTGCAGCAGTCAGACCCTGGAGGAGAGGACGGGCCCCTCTGTAAATATATTGCTATTTAGTCCTTGTGTAAAGCGTCTCAATTCACTACGAGTAAATGTGTCTCTAGTGACATCATTCCCCATTGTTGCCTCAGTGTCGCTGCTCCTCATTCATTACATGGATGTGCCAGGCAGTCGTCCCATTATACATCCACAGTCCTGTTTAGTCCCCAGTTCAAGCCATTTAGGGGTTCCCTATAGAGGTCACAATGGAGCCTCTCTTGCCTTTTGTGTGTGTTGGAATAATGGGAGATCCTCCCTGCTGGGGTCTTGTATTGATCTGACAGACCCCCCCCCCCCCCCCGCCTGTTATTAGATGAACTGACAATCACAGGCCTATTGTGCCGCCTCCCTCCTCTACATTATGGGGCAGATTTATCAAGGGTCGAAGTGAAAATTTAAATGTTCGAGTTTTTTATGGTCAAAACTGTCACCTAGAGAGTGATATTCTGAGGCAATTTGCAATTGGTTTTTATTTGTGTTTTTTGAGTTATTTAGCTTTTTATTCAGCAGCTCTCCAGTTTGCAGATTCATCAGTCTGGTTGCTAGGGTCCAAATTCATCTAGCAACCATGAATTGATTTGAATAAGAGACAGGAATATGAATAGGAGAGGGACTGAATAGAAAGATGAGCAATAAAAAGTAGCAATAACAATACATTTGTAGCCTTACAGAGCATTTGTTTTTAGATGGGGGTCAATGACCCCCCATTTGAAAACTGGAAAGAGTTAGAAGAAAAAGGCAAATAATTAAAAAAAAAAAATAACTATAAAAATAACACAAAAAGTTGCTTAGAATTGGCCATTCTTTAACATTCTAAAGGATAACTTAAAAGTGAACCGCACCTTTAAGTAGACTCTAAAGAAACTGTTGATGGCTCTTCTTTTGAGACTATAAATATATAAATATAAAGCTTCATGAGAAGGAACATTGTGACATTTCAAGACACGATCTCTGAAATAACACTGATTTGTGTCAGAAAACCTTGCGTAATAAACCTTGCGTAATATGAAACATTCTTGTGGTGTTACGAGAAATCTCCTTTTTGCTTTTCCCAGAAGTGATTTGACTTGTTTAATAAAGTCTTGCCTATTGCACAGGATTTAAAGGGCTTGTTCACTTTTAAATTAACTGTTAGTATGATGTAGAGAGGGATATTCTCAGACAATTTGCAATTGGTTTTCATTTTTTATTATTTGTTGTTTTTGAGTTATTTAACTTTTTATTCAGCAGCTCTCCAGTTTGTAATTTCAGAAATCTGGTTGCTAGGGCCCAAATTACCCTAGTAACCATGCATTGATTTGAATAAGAGACTGAAATATGAATAGGAGAGGCCTGAATAGAAAGATGAGTAATAAAAAGTAGCAATAACTATACATTTGTAGCCTTACAGAGTATTTATTTTAGATGGGGTCAGTGACCCCCATTCAAAAGCTGCAAAGCACCAAGAGAAGAAGAATGTAAATAATTTAAAAAACTATAAAAAATAGAGACCAATGGAAAGTTGGAAGTGGCCAGTCTATAATATACTAAAAGTTAACTTAAAGTTGACCCAACCCTTTAAAGACACAGTCAACCAAGAACTGTATAGTCCATATTTTACTGTATAACTCAGCCTGCAGCCTTGTGCCTTTATATGGTCACAGAACCCCTCAGTGACTTCTAATATCCTTATCATTTACAGTAAGGGGTACATTATCCTTATAATACATGAGTGATACTCAGAGTTCCCTGTATAACTCAGCCTGCAGCCTTGTGCCTTTATATGGTCACAGAACAACCCCTCAGTGACTTCTAATATCCTTATCATTCACAGTTGGGGGTACATTATCCCTTATAATACATGAGTGATACTCAGAGTTCCCTGTATAACTCAGCCTGCAGCCTTGTGCCTTTATATGGTCACAGAACAACCCCTCAGTCACTTCGAAAAATCCTTATCATTTACATTAGGGGGTACATTATCCCTTATAATACATGAGTGAGACTCGGAGTCCAGTGACCAGGCTAATAGATGAAATACAGAGAGCCGTGGGCCGCTCCTGCTGCTGGTTGGTCAGTCAGTAGATGTGGAGCTGTAGAAACAGATGGCCTGGCAGTTGTAGTATGTGACAGTTGACCCTCCTATTGTTCTCTGTCCCACCTCCCCCTTTCTCTTCTTTACCCCTTGACCCTGGAAAGCTAAAGAATAGAAATGATATTCATGATTTATTTTCATTGGCTTTGCAGGGCTGTGTGTGAATTAGACAGTTTTCCCCATTTATAAATAGAGAGAGAAAGGACCTGTATTACATTGCTGGGGGTATAAAAAACAAACAAGTGACAGTTGTGCTCACCACTAATTTTTAAAACCATTAGGCGGGGGTGCAATGAGGCTGTGACCACAAAATACATATAGACAAATACAAGATTCCTCTGCACTCAACCCATTATCAATATATTAAAGACAGAAACATTTTGTGCTACTGAAAAATGCCTTACCCTTTAAACAGCCAAGTTTGGGAGTTTTACTTTGAAAGCAGCAAGTTAAGTTGCAGGTAAAACTTAGTCCCTGTGTAAAATGTATAATGAAGCAATAGAATTCTTAATGAATCAGATAAAATTAAGCGTAGGACTGGCCAGATATGGGATGACTTTGACGTAGTTGTTCAGCTTAAATATATTGCAATATATGGACAAACAATCCCTGTGTTGTTTAAAGGGTAAGGCATTTTTCAGTAGCAGTAGCACAAAATGTCTCTGTCTTAAATATATTGATAATGGGTTGAGTGCAGAGGACTCTTGTATTTGTGTGTGTATATATAGATATAGATATATATATTGTATTTCCCTCTTTTATTGTTCCTTTGCATGGGATCAGCTGAAGGGCACCCGGTTGGATATGATACATCCCTGATTCTATGTGTCGGCCATTGGGAAGTGACTGTCTGACACTCTCTGTCTCTCTCTCTCTTTCCCTTTCCAGCTGAAAACGTCTGTGTGTTTAAATGCACCATCACACGAGATACGGAGTGCAGCCGCGTGGGCAAGCAGTCTTTTATTGTCACCCTGGGCTGTAACAGTGTCCTAGTCCAGTTTGCCACACCAGCAGGTAGGTTGCCACCCTCTCCCCCGTTACATGAAAAAGTCTTTGTGCTGCTTTCTGTCATGAGTGAAAATGCCTGGAATGTCCCTCTGCAGCACCTGTACTTTCTGCGTTGCTTTCCCACCTGTAGAATGGCATCTCTCTGTCTGGAACAAGAAAAGCAACTCCCAGGATACCCTCCCATCTGCAGGCAAAGGGAATGCTGGGAGTTTTAGTTGTATATTCCTTTTAGATTGGCCAGGCATAGAATAAACTGTTATTTTGTATAATGGGGGGGTTGGCCATTTGGTGGTGATCCTGTAGCCTGGCTATACAGTAAGGCATGTCTCTCCCGCTGCAGATTTCTGCTCATTTTACAACATTATAAAGAGCTGCCGATGTCCGGACTCAGAGAAGAGCGTGTTCAGCGAGCGGACGGAAGAGTCGTCGGCGGTACAGTACTTCCAGGTCTGTCGTTTGGCTTCTCCAGGTGCTCAGTGGGTAAAGCAGAAAGCCCTTTAATAGTGTGACCGTGCTTAAAGGGATACTGTCATGGGGAAAAAAAAAAATATTTTAAAAAATAATAGTGCTGCTCCAGCAGAATTCTGCACTGAAATACATTTCTCAAAAGAGCAAACCGATTTTTTTACATTTCATTTTTAAATCTGACGTGGGGCTGGACATATTGTCAGTTTCCCAGCTGCCCCCAGTCATGTGACTTGCGCTCTGATAAACTTTAGTCACTCTTTACTGTTGTACTGCAAGTTAGAGTGATATCACCCCCTCCCCCCCCCCCCCAGCAGTCTAACAACAGAACAATGGGAAGATAAGATAGCAGCTCCCTAACACAAGATAACAGCTGCCTGGTAGATCTAAGAACAGCACTCAATAGTAAAATCCAGGTCCCACTGAGACACAGTTACATTGAGTAGGAGAAACAACAGGCTTCCAGAAAGCAATTCCATTTTAAAGTGCTGGCTCTTTCTGAAATCACATGACCTGAGATGCACCTACACACCAATATTACAACTAAAATACACTTGCTGGTTCAGGAATGAAATTTTATATTGTAGAGTGAATTATTTGCAGTGTAAACAGTGTCATTTAGAAATAAAAACTACATCACAGAATCCCTTTATTGTTGGTCAACCCCTAACATGCTCTGGCCCTTCCCCCCGGCCCCCTTGTTCCTGATTGGGGGTTACTGGAGTGCTGTACGGTGCAGACCCTGACACCGTTCTAAGTCGGCCCCTATAGAAAGACCTGATATTAACTTTTTGTGTTCCCTCCTCCCGGCAGTTTTACGGGTATCTCTCTCAGCAGCAGAACATGATGCAGGACTATGTGAGAACAGGGACGTACCAGAGAGCCATCCTGCAGAACCACACGGACTTCAAAGACAAGGTCAGGAGGGGACATGGGGGTGGGTGGGGCACCCTGTCCACCCTGTCACCCTAATATAATGTCTAACCCCCATCCCTCTCTCCCAGGTTGTCCTGGACGTTGGCTGTGGCTCAGGAATCCTCTCCTTCTTTGCAGTCCAGGCTGGAGCCCGCAAGGTGTATGCGGTGGAGGCCAGCTCTATGGCACAACATGCTGAGGTGAGGGCAACACAACCTGTGGGTAATGGGCAAGTGCTTTCCTGGCTCCTCCCTCTAATCCTTTATTTCCCATGCAGCTGCTGGTGAAAAGCAACAATCTGACCAACCGCATTGTGGTCATTCCAGGGAAGGTGGAGGAGATCTCCCTCGCAGAGCAGGTGGATATGATCATCTCTGAGCCAATGGGATACATGTTGTTCAACGAGCGCATGCTGGAGAGTTACCTACATGCAAAGAAGTTTCTCAAACCTAATGGTGAGACACACGGACACGGACTGAAGAGGGTCCAGTGAATCAGAGCCACCAACTGGCACTTGTCCCTGTTTCTGCATAATCACTGCTAGTGTCACCATCAGATACAGACTGACAGACAGGAGGGAACTATGGGACATGAGTCTGTCCCTCCCACTGCAGGGTGATACAGAGACACAGACAGGAGGGAACTATGGGACATGAGTCTGTCCCTCCCACTGCAGGGTGATACAGTGACACAGACAGGAGGGAACTATGGGACATGAGTCTGTCCCTCCCACTGCAGGGTGATACAGTGACACAGACAGGAGGGAAACTATGGGACATGAGTCTGTCCCTCCCACTGCAGGGTGATACAGTGACACAGACAGGAGGGAACTATGGGACATGAGTCTGTCCCTCCCACTGCAGGGTGATACAGTGACACAGACAGGAGGGAACTATGGGACATGAGTCTGTCCCTCCCACTGCAGGGTGATACAGTGACACAGACAGGAGGGAGCTATGGGACATGAGTCTGTCCCTCCCACTGCAGGGTGATACAGTGACACAGACAGGAGGGAACTATGGGACATGAGTCTGCCCCTCCCACTGCAGGGTGATACAGTGACACAGACAGGAGGGAACTATGGGACATGAGTCTGTCCCTCCCACTGCAGGGTGATACAGTGACACAGATAGGAGGGAAGTAGATTTCTGACCCCATTTCTCTCTCTCCCCAGGGAACATGTTTCCTACAATAGGAGATGTGCACTTGGCCCCATTCACAGATGAGCAGCTTTATATGGAACAGTTTACAAAGGCCAATTTCTGGTGAGTGGATCTTCTACTGGATCTCGGGGTGACAGAGCCTCTGATTGGTTATCTAATTGTGATCTCTTATTATGGGATGTGCATTGTGTCGGGGGGTGGATTCTAGAGCTGCTGGTACTGTCGCCCCACAGTGAGTCACATGACACCCTATCCCTGGCACTTCCATTTACAGTTTAGCAGCTTCCGTTCCCCATTCATTGTTCTCTCTCTTGGCTCAGGTATCAGCCGTCGTTCCATGGAGTCGATCTCTCTGCTCTGCGAGGGGCCGCGGTGGACGAGTATTTCAAACAGCCAATCGTGGTGGGTCCCAGGGAAGGCGTGTCCCTCTCATGTGAGTGTTGTCATTCTGTTTGTCTGTCCCTGGTCTGAATCTTCTCCCCGTCCTTTCTCAGGACACCTTCGATATCCGGATCCTGATGGCCAAATCTGTCAAGTACACAGTCAATTTCCTCGATGCCAAAGAGGCGGATCTGCACAGGTGAGAGGCGGAGCTACCATGGTGCTGAACATTGATTGGGGGGGATCCTGTCACTTGCTGGATGTGCTGCTACTGATCATCTTCTCTCTTGTTCGCTGCACAGGATAGAGATCCCTTTCTCCTTCCACATGCTTCACTCCGGCCTGGTGCACGGTTTAGCTTTCTGGTTTGACGTGGCCTTTATTGGATCCATGTGAGTGTCTGGGGGTCCTGCTTGGGGAGCACTCCCCCGTTATTCCATTGTGGAAGGGTCTGGGCTTTTTGCACCTTATCTGCCCAATGTTAAATCTTCTCCATTTTGTTTTTTAGAATGACCGTCTGGCTCTCTACAGCCCCGACCGAGCCTCTCACTCACTGGTACCAGGTCCGTTGTCTCCTGCAGTCGCCGCTATTCACCAAAGCCGGGGACACTTTAACTGGCACCGCCCTGCTTATTGCCAACAAGAGGTGCGAGTCAGCTGCTCTCCCCACTGCTTCTGTTCCCATTTCAGCCTCGACTTCCCCCCTCACTGTTGTCTCTCTTACAGGCAGAGTTATGATATCAGTATTGTTGCTCAGGTGGATCAGACTGGTTCCAAATCAAGTAACCTGCTGGATCTGAAGAACCCCTTCTTTAGGTAAGTGTCTTCCTCCTCCTTCTTGTGACTCTTCTCTAGCTTAAAGGAGAAGGAAACCTTTTTGGCGCAAAAACCCCCCGGGCAAATGCCCCTAAGTTGCTACTTACCCCTCGGCGCAGGTCCTCTTTCGGGGAGTTCACAGGCGCCATCTTCTACCGTGCGGTCTTCTTCCGGGATTCCCCGGCGTTTGGTGGCGCTTGCGCAGTAAAGAAGTAGGTAGAAATGTTGTACATTATGTTTTGTGCTTCTGTACCAGCCCAAGGCAACCACAGCCCTTTAGCAGTAAAGATCTGTGTCTCCAAAGATGCCCCAGTAGCTCCCCATCTTCTTTTCTGCTGATTCACTGCACATGCTCTGTGCTGCTGTCACTTACTGAGCTTAGGGAGCCACTCACAATATACAGTACACATAGAATAGAAATGTCACAATATAAGGCTGATTAGTAATTAATACAGATAATTACTACATGGCAGCACAGAAACCAGTGCAATTAGCATCAGAATTTAATAATCAGCAAACCTGTAGCATCAGCTTATATTACAGCCAGGGAAGCTCATTTTCTGATGGATAATTAGTGACGAGCCCTAAGCTTAGCTTCTCAACAGCCAATCAGAGCCCACTGAGCATGTGAGTGTCACAGACACTTTCCAAGATGGTGACCCCCTGTGACAAGTTTGAAGTCCTGGATCATTGCTGCTATTGACAAGCTCAAACTTTAGCCTCGTGCAATAAGTTCACTATATAAAATGTCATTTTAGCCACATTCATTTTTAGGGTTTAGTTCTCCTTTAAAGGTGGGTTTATCTTTCAACTAACCTTTAGAATGTTATAGAATGGCTAATTCTAAGCAACTTTTCAATTGGTCTTCATTATTTATTCTTCATAGTTTTTGAATTATTTGCCTTCTTCTTCTGACTCTTTCCAGCTTCCAAATGGGGGTTCACCGACCCCATCAAAAAAACAAATGCTCTGTAAGGCTACAAATGTATTGTTATTGTTACCTTTTATTATTATTTTCTAGTCAGGCCTCTCCTATTCATATTCCAGTCTCTTATTCAAATCAAAGTATGGTTGCTAGAGTAATTTGGACCCTAGTAACTAGATTGCTAAAATTGCAAACCGGAGAGCTGCTGAAATAACTCAAAAACCACAAATAATAAAAAACGAAAACCAATTGCAAATTGTCTCAGAATATCACTCTCTACATCATACTAACAGTTAATTTAAAGGTCAAACAACTCCTGTAGACGTTACAATTACGATCTTTCCTGGAAAAGATGTTTCAAGGAAAGATTGTTCATTTCAATACACACGTGTAGAGCTGAATGGTCAGATATACAGATAAACAATACAATTCTACCTGTGTCTGACGATTCAGCACTAACAATGGCCGATGTTCAAAATTTTCTGTCCAGCCTGATGGACGAGCCGACCAATATTAGTCAGCTAGTCTCCACCATACACGCACCGAATATGATACGAAAAGGAGATTTTGTGTACTCACTGTTAACTCTCTTTCTCTTCAGTCACTTGGGGGACACAGGGACAGTGGGTATAGCTAATGCCACTAGGAGGCAGGACACAATAAAAAAAAATAGAAACTTGATCCCTCCTCCTCCTGCTATACCCCTCCTCTGTAGGCAGAGATACTCAGTTTGTACCAAAGGAGAAATAGTAGGTTATTAATAATTAACAGAAAATCTGATAACTAATTGAAATAAGAACAGATGGTTGAGTCAACCAAGTCTGAAGCCAAGAGAAGGTCTCTATCCAGGTAGGGAAGCCCTGTGTCCCCCAAGCGACTGAAGAGAAAGAGATTTAACAGTGAGTACACAAAACTCCTTTTCTCTAGGTCTGCTTGCAGGACACTGGGACAGTGGGGACGTACTTCCTGCCATAGCAGGTGTCAGATACCGCAAAGGTGGCAAACTGGTAAAATTTGGCAAAAGTATGGATTGAAGTCCACATTGTTACGCTGAGGCTTGGTTTCGAAAAGCCCAGGACGCACGTGCTGAGGCAATAGCCAGCAGAAAAAACAGTTTTCCATGTGAGCCACTGAAGTGGAATAGAATCCATGGGCTCAAAGGGAGTGCGTTGCAGGACACGTAGGACTATGTTTAATTCCCAATTAGGCACCGGTGAACATACCGGGGGGGGCTTTATGTGGGCCACTCCCTGAAGAAAAATCTTAACATGGGGAGCAAGACATCTTTGGAACAGGATGGAAAGGGCCGAAAACTGAGATTTCAGCGACCCTAGGGACATGTCCAGGGACAGTCCCTCCTGTATAAAGGCCAGAAGGTGTGGAGTGGAAAACTTTAGTGAATTGAAATCATTACGTTGGCACCACTGATGGTAAGTGGACCAGACCTGATGGTACGTCTTGGCCAGAGACCGGTTTGCAGGCTGCACGCATGGTAGAATGACAGAGAGCCCCTTCTGTCTCAGTATTGCGGTTTCAGTAGCCACGCCATCAAATTGAGGTTGTCAGGACAAGGATGAAGGATTGGACCCTGAGAGTGAAGGTCCGGGATGAGAGGCAGAGTCCAAGGTTCCTCTCCTGAGAGATGTACTAGATCCGAGACCCAGGATCGACGGGGCCATCTTGGAGCCATGAGGATGAGAGTACTGCGTTATCTGTAAAGCTTCTTGATCGTTCTTGGAATGAACGCAAGATGGAAGTCCCAGGGAGAGGTGAGGGCGTCTGCTGCCAGCGCCAGAGGGTCCCTGGACCTTGTAAAGAAGAGAGGAACTTTTCGATTGTGACGTGATCGACCTCTGGCGTCCCCCCATCTTTGATCTTGTTTAAGATGTCGTCCTTTAGAGACCACTCGCCGGGATCTAGGGATTGTCTGCTGAGATAATCTGCTTCCCAGTTTAAGAGACCTGGAATGAGATGACTGACAGGCGAGTCGGATTGCCTGTATCTCAAGAAGTTTGATGTGAAGACGTTCCGATAGAGACCAGTGACCCTGCACTGACTGACCCTCCAGCACTGCGCCACAACCGGAGAGGCTTGCATCTGTGGTGAGCGTTCGCCATTGTGAATCCCCTAGGGGTCTGCCCCTGGTCAGGTGACTGGTTTGCATCCACCAGAGAAGAGAGACTCGAGTCCTGCGGCTAGACAAAATTCCAGAAGAAGGGATTTGCGCATCCAGGTCGCAAGAATATTCCACTGAAGCTCCCTGAGGTGATGCTGGGGAACTGCTTCTATCGTCAAAACCATGACTCCCAACACCTTCATGTAAAATCTCGCAGTGTGGGACTTCGAGAGGAGAGACTGCACGAGGGTCCATAGATGCTGGACCTTGTCGCTGGGACAGTTTGTGTCTGGGTGTTGAACTGCATCCTGAGGAAGACCATGGATTGGCTCGAGGTTAATGAGGACTTGTCCAGGTTGATGAACCAACCCAACTCCTGTAACCAAACCATGGTGAAGTGCAACGCCTGCTGGGCCTCTGTGGTGGAAGGTGCGTTGATCAGGAGATCGTCCACATAAGGAGTTATGGAGATCCCCCTGGTGGATTAGAGCAGCGGCCACCGCTTGGTAAAGACACTAGGGGCCGAAGTCAGGCCAAAGGGAAGGGCCATGAATTGGAATTTTGGAAGGCAAATCGCAAGTATCTCTGATGGGGGTGTAAAATTGGGACATGAAGGTAGGCGTCCTTTATGTCCACAGAAACCAGGAATTGGCCTGGGGACATGGCCATGAGGGATTCCATCTTGAACCTTCGTGGTCGGATGAATGTATTGAGTTCCTTGAGGTCCAGGATTGGCCGAACAGATCCATCCTTCTTGGGAACTATAAACAAGTTAGAGTAATAGCCTCGGAATCTCTCCTCGGACGGAACAGGGATGATGACCTCTGAACGGATAAGCTTGTCAATCGCGTTATGTAGCGCCTGAGCCTTTTGATGCCCCTTAGGAAATCTGGACATGAAGAACCGGCAGGGCGAGAGAGAAGTGTATTCTAGGTGGTAGCCCTGACTCACGACCTCGTGTACCCAAGCGTCTTGATTCAGACGCCTGGGTACAGATTCTTCCAGGAGTCTGCAAACCTGCAAAGTTTTCCCCCTGCGGCTGAGTCGCCAGAGGGAAGAAGGGGTGAGTCATGGAGACGTGGGCTTGCTGGGTGGCTTGTGGGACTGGCAGGATGGCCTGGACTTTCCACTGAAGCGTCCTCTTGTGTGTCGGGGAGGAGACGATCTCGTGCCCTTGTGCGGGAAGTGCGGGAAAAAAATGGTTCAGACGAAAGGAGGGTCGAGATTTTGGTTGTGGGAGTAAAGTACTCTTACCCCCGGTGGCCTGGTTGATTGCAGAGTTGAAGCAGAGAAGAGGGAACTTAGAATGCCCTCAAGCTTCTTGTCCATGGAGTCCTTGAAGGAGGCTGCATCAGGAACTAGTAAGGCAGTGTCTTTGGATAGTCGAGAGACAGGCGCGTCCACTGAAGGTGGGGAGGTCCACTTTTCCGTGTGGAAAATGATATAGTTTGAGAAAGTGGTGGTTAGCCTGGAAACGTGTCTCTGGCTTGTCCCATTCCTGTTGGATAATTTGTTCGAGTTGAGCACGAGAGGGAAAGGAAGGGGAGGACCTGCTGCGGCGTTTAAACATGGAGGTGGAAGTACTGGAACTAGGTTCAGGTTCCTGTAAGTGAAGGGTCTCTAATACTGAGGAGATGAAGGAATCAATGGCCTCGGAGGAGAGTTTGGGGGATTCCCTCTTCCTCTTGGTCGGAACTGTGAGATAGTTCACCATCAGACAGGGCCGGATCCTCCTCTGAGTCAGGCAGCAGGGGAGAATCAGTGATGGACTCCGCCTCACACTCATCCACAGAAGGAGAGGGGCTCTACGTTTTGGAGGCTTAGGCGGAGGATTATCTAGCCGCACTAGCAGTTTATCAAGGGAGAGAGACAATTTAGGAAGGCAGATGGTTTGTGCAGAGGGGGAGGCTGCTCAGAGAGTGAATAGGCTGCTATTAAGGATATATGCTTACCTTAAATGAGCCACGGCAGGAGTTCCCAGACTGTAGTGTAGGGATCCTTGGGGCATATAAGGAGGATTGAGCAACAGGATGAACCTGGCTATACCTCAGCCCTGTGTCCCGGCCAGCGCATCTCTCTCTGTATGTCAGAGGGAGGGAATCAATGCTGGATGGTCAGTGCAGAGCACAAGAGACCCCGGTGACATCCTCAAGTAATGGATCAGACTACTCAGTGTAGCTGTCCAGCTCCATATCATGTGAAGGAATTGTAATGAAATAAAAGAGCAAAATAAATAGTAAAATACTCCTGAATGCAGGAGACGGTCCTAACCTCCTGAGGACACAACGAAACGGAGTGTCTCTGCCTACAGAGGAGGGGTATAGCAGGAGGAGGAGGGGTCAAGTTTCTATTTTTTTTATTGTGTCCTGCCTCCTAGTGGTTCCAGCTATACCCACTGTCCCTGTGTCCCCCAAGCAGACCTAGAGAAAGTTACTTTTGTACGATATTATCTGTGTATCTGTGGCCATCCTTAAAGGAACAGTAACACCCAAACAATTAAAGTAATAAAAATATAATGCAGTGTTGCCCTGCACTGGTAAAACTGATGTGTTTGTTTCAGAAACACTACTATAGTTCATATAAATAAACTGCTGTGTAGCAATGGGGGCACACCAGTTTTACCAGTGAAGGCCAACACTGCATTATATTTTTATTACTTTAAAACACTTTAAAGGGATCCTGTCATCGGAAAACATGTTTTTTTCAAAATGAATCAGTTAATAGTGCTACTCCAGCAGAATTCTGCACTGAAATCCATTTCTCAAAAGAACAAACAGATTTTTTTATATTCAATTTTGAAATCTGACATGGGGCTAGACATTTTGTCAATTTCCCAGCTGCCCCTGGTCATGTGACTTGTGCCTGCACTTTAGGAGAGAAATGCTTTCTGGCAGGCTGCTGTTTTTCCTTCTCAATGTAACTGAATGTGTCTCAGTGGGACCTGGGTTTTAACTATTGAGTGTTGTTCTTAGATCTACCAGGCAGCTGTTATCTTGTGTTAGGGAGCTGTTATCTGGTTACCTTCCCATTGTTCTGTTGTTAGGCTGCTGGGGGGGAAAGGGAGGGGGTGATATCACTCCAACTTGCAGTAAAGAGTGATTGAAGTTTATCACATGACTTGGGGCAGATGGAAAATTGACAATATATTTAGCTCCATGTCAGATTTCAAAATTGAATATAAAAAAATCTGTTTGCTCTTTTGAGAAATGGATTTCAGTGCAGAATTCTGCTGGAGCAGCACTATTAACTGATTCATTTTGGGAAAAAAAAAAAAAATTCCCCATGACAGTATCCCTTTAAGCTGGACACACTCTAGATCGCCCTCTGCAGTCCATACTGAGTATTTTTCTTACAGGTACACTGGCTCCACGCCGTCTCCTCCTCCCGGCTCCCATTATTCCTCCCCTTCGGAGAACATGTGGAACACAGGAGGGGCATATACAATGAACACAGGAATGGGCATGGGAGGTAAGAGAGGCCGGTGGATTCTGTTGTAATGGCGGTGTCCCCCACGTAATGATAATCATGTGACCAATCGGTTTGCTTTACTGCGGAATGGGATGGATTCCTTTTTAATAGCATTGGGATATTGAGAATGTAGAGAAATAGCATTACATCGGGATAGTAACACACCGTAACCAATCAGAATCCAGTGCATCAGATCCATGCCGATTGGTCACCTCTGAGTGGCCATCTTGTGCCAATACCCGTCACTGGTTCTTTGAGAAAGTGAACATCAGAATTCTCATTGGTTGCTATGGGTGTCCACTAGTATTTAGATCTGCATTGTGAATTACCCCTGTGTGTTAACCCCTTAGTTATTCACCCCCGTGAGACAAATAAGCTCTGGGTGAAACCATAGCAAACCTGATCCTACAAGGTCTCTACTCTATGGCTAGGGCTAAAACAAAGGCCTCTCTGCGTGGCCTGTGAATGGACCTTTATTTTTTGCAATAACTGGAATAAACCATTGGGACGAGGGCCGCATCTTGCTTTTGAATGTGGTTCTGACCCCCAGATCTACGTGGTGTTTTGGCCCTGGGGAATTGTGCTGAAATGAAGCTGATCTGGACCAGGTCAGACAAAGAGTCTGGCTCCAGAATCTCATCATATTTTTGTCATCATTATTTGTACCTAACGGTCTCCCTTGTCTCTGCAGGAATGCCCACGGCCTATGATCTCAGCAGTGTTATAGGTGGAAGCTCAGGCATCAGCCACAGTAACCTCATCCCTCTAGGTGAGCCTCCTGCAGTCTCCTGCCCTCCTGCACCGCTGCACTCGGAGCCCCAAGACCTGACACTCGGAACCTCCAGTAATACCATAATCTCGTGTTTCCTTCAAAACCAAACCCACTGGGTTTGCTAACCAATCACACCTTCTGCCAGGGTTTCACTAACCAACCTCCTTGGCTGTCATGTATGTAAAGACCAAGCTGTGTGCCGGGGGGGGCGGTCATGTTAAGAATGGGACACGGCTACATGTGTCCCCTTCATTCCACACCATGGGCTTTTATGTCTCTTTGTTTCTGATCAAATACTCACTCTGGGACTTACCCTTTAATGCATTTAATTCTTCATTCATATCATTTCACACCCCTGTCATTAAATCACCCTTCTGGCGGGTTTTTCAAGGAATAGGAAAATGTGAAATAGCCTTGTATCATATAGCCGGGGATGTGCACTGCATGGCTCAATATTGATAGACAGACAGATACAGACAGATGTCTCCCTGGGAAAACCAGCCGCCATCATGTTACTGCCCTGAGACCCACTGCCAAGGGAATAGGGATGCACCAAATACACTATTTTGGATTTTGCTGAACCCCCGAATCCGTCATGAAAGATTCGGCCGAACTGAATCGGAACCCTAATTTGCATATGCAAATCACGGAGGGGGAGGGGAAAGAGCCGCGCACGCATACTGTACATACAGAAAGTCACATGATTTAAGGATTTGGTTTTCCCAGGCACCAGGATTCTGCAGAATCCTGCTGAAAACCGAACCCTGAATTCAGTGTATCCCTACAAGGAAATGACACCCACTGACTTCTCTGCTTCCTTTGAACAGTAACCAGGCATGGGTTATTGTTGCCTTATGCTACGGGCACACGGGGTGCCAGTGGTTGGCTTGAATTTGTGTTTTTGGGCCCAAAAAAATGCCATTTACCAGCAGTGATGGGTGGTTTCAATAAAAGCCAGTGAGAGAGAGCACAGGCAGCTTGGGTTCTGCTTTAGCTCCCTACTGTATTAGCTGTAAATATCGTATATATAGTGAATAAAGTACCCCCTATTATAAAATATAAGGATATTATAAGTCACCGAGGAGTTCCATGACCATATAAAAACACGAGGCTGAAGGCAAAGTGTTCATCTACAGGTCATGGAACTCCGAGGTGACTTCTAATATCCTCATATTTTACAACTGGGGGTACTTTATTTATTATAATACACAAGTTTGAGTGAGTCATGTGACAGAAATGACATCACTACTCACCGTTTATAAGGATATTATTTACAAGATAGTCATGGCTTTTGTGTATTATTTAATTATACAGTAGATACCCCCAGCTAGACCAATAGGAAAGGCTGGGGAGTCAGTCTGGGAGGGCGGTGCTTGTACTAATGTAGCTAATAACCATCATATTTCCCTTCCCACCACTGTGTATATTGTCTGTATAGCTGAACTACTCTCCTCTGTTTATTCCCAGCAAACACGGGGATTGTCAATCACACTCACTCCAGGATGGGATCGATCATGAGTACGGGCATAGTGCAAGGTGAGACCACTATGTGACTCTACGGGGGTGGGTGGGCGCATATCCTGATGGGAGACGTCTTCATGGGCTTCTCTTTATTGTTTTGTAGGATCTGCAGGAGGACAGGCTGCTTCCAATACCTCCAGCCACTACCCCATCAACAACCAGTTTACCATGGGAGGCCCTGCTATCTCCATGGCTTCTCCCATGTCTATCACCACCAACACAATGCATTATGGGAGTTAAAGCTTGCTCATTCTCGCCTTCCTCCCTGCTCCCCTGTCCTCCTTAAACTGACAGCATCAGGATACCAAATGATTGCAGAGCACCCGCTCTGCTCCTCCTGCCCTTCCTTCTCCTCCGCAAAAACTGCTCAGTTGGCATCTTTGCCTCCTCACCTTCATACCCGCCCCTTCCTCTTCTGCTTCCGAGCACATCCTCTTGCTTTCTGAATATGGACTTGTACATTTTTTTTCTATGAAATACGTTTAAACCCCCCCCCTCACAAACAAAACTAACAAATCGAGGGGGGTGGGGAATATGATTGAAATGCTGTACGTTACCGAGAATTCTAAACCAATCATGTGTTGCTTCTCAAACTGCCGCGCCTAGCACGTGGGTTCTCCTCCCTCTGTGCAGCCTTCGAGCCATTGCTGTGAATTCGTATCATGATTACCTATTAGGAAAGACGGGGTTCAGGGTTTGGGGGGTACAGGGCAAGGAGAGGAAGCCGGCCCTTTAAGCAGAGGGCAGCATTGCAGAAGTAGGTTGATCTTGCTGTAGGAGATGTTTTGCTAGTTCCGACTCATGACCAACACTTCACATATACTTTTTTTCTTTTTGGGAGTTAATAACAGGAAATCATTATTGAAATGAAGTCGTTAGAATTAGCTGGAAGGCAACCATGATCTGCTTTCATTGTGTCATGAAACACTAAACGTACCCACCCCCCTTCCCAGTGTAATAGACTCTCTGCCCTGTAAGGAAGGGTAACTCCCAGTAATGGTGATGAACAAAGGGTTTGGATGATTATCATTTTAAGCCAAAACCCCTATTGAAATGTGAATTTGCTTTATCCCCCCCCCATGTCCACTCTTTCCCTTTTACTTGGACAGTGTCCGACCTTCCGTGCAACAGGTTCCGTTATCTTGGCCTTTTCCTTCCTACCTCTGCCCTCGCCAACGTTTAGTGCATGGTCGGAATGCATCAAGATGGCCCAAGTGTCCGTCCTTTTTAGGAGTTTTCTTCTTTAAAATTAAAACGATAAAAATGCTTGACGCACCGCCCCACCCCCGCTTAAATCCCCCATAGCGTTAGAGCCGTGTGCTTGTAAACTAGCATTGTCCCCTTTAAATCTCCCGCTGCTTAGTGTGTACTCATTTGCTCCTCTTTAGTATTTTATTTCTCATTTTCTCTAGGGAATTGGTTGTGTCGCAGGGTCCCTTGTTATTTGTAACCTGTCCTTTATTATTATTATTTGTGTCTCGTTTGTCCCGCGTGGGGCGGCAGATTGTAGTTATAAGATGGGTTTTCAGAGGGGGGGGGGCGTCTCAGGACGGGTAGGAAACCGTTTCTAACACAGCTGCTGTTCTCCCGTTTGCCTGTAGTGTTCAATAAAGTTGGGAGGGGAATTTTTTTGAAAAAAGTGTTCTGTTGATTTTTATTGTTTCCCATCGTCTCGTAAAACTGCACTGGTGTCTTTGAAGCGGACATTTGATCTTCAGGTTTAACCTGTTATAGTTGCACCTTTTCTAAGGCGTTCAAATGGTCTTCATTTTATGTGAGACCATCAACCATCTTTGATGTAAGTTATCAGGACATGCTCTTGCTGCACAGGTCACTTTTTGACGGTTGAGGGTGTCCGTGTTGGAGGTGCCATGGCCTTCCTTGTCATCAGTATATTTTCTATAGGAGAATGCAGGAGCCACAGGTCACAAGACCTTAAGGATAGTTCTTTGATGTGAAGTGATAAGAACATACATCTGAAGATCCAATCATTGTGCTGGTAAACACCTTAATGGTAGGGGCAGATTTGGAGAGACTTAGTCGCCTGACGACTAATCATCTCTTCTGCAGGGCGACAATCTCCCCAAACTGCCTTCTTCCTGCTTGAATGAGAAAACGCCATCACAATGCACTAGCGGCACTTCAATTTCCAAAGTGCCCACTTTGGGCGATTTCCGAAATCGAAGTGTCGTGAGTGCATTGTGCTGGCGTTTTCTCATCCAAGCTCACCCCCACACTCCATACTTAACCCTCGCCGCAGCGTTCCACGCATCCATCTTCTGTAAACTGACTGGGAGATCAGTTGGAGCAGTTTGCCGCTTTGTGATAATGCGCAGAATTACATGGAAATTGTCGACCTCTCAGTCAGCTTACCGAGGAGCCAGAAAATGGATGCGTGCAACTCCGCTGGAAGAATCTGCGGTGAGGGGTAAGTATGGAGTATGGGGCATTTCCCCAGGGGTTGAATTTTCCTTTAAGGATAATCCTTGATGTGGACAGAAGTGCTCCAAACACACATCCAGAGATCCAGTCGTAGCGCTGGTGCACAGTTGAATCTCCGGCTGGAACTGATGCGGAGGCCGGGATGGTCCCAAAATACATGAAATTAATGACATTTTATGCACAGATCTGGACACCTGGGGTAAATTTGAACCAACAAGTGGGGGATATCCAGACTTGATTCAGAATGCTGACAGACCATGGTGTAGAACCAGTTGAGAGGTTCAGACAGATCTTGCCGTGACGGGTAACATGCAGACGTTGGTTTTTGGGTGCAACCTTCGGAAGCTGAGATTGAAAGGCGTATCTGTGTGCTCCGGCCAACTTCGGGTGTTGCTCCATATCCCCCAGGTACGGTGACCTTTTGCACAGCCCATGTGAGTCTGGCCTGGGATCACATAGTCCTTTGAAAGACCATTCTCTCTGTTTTTATAGAAGGGATTACTGAAGGAAGAGCTCTCTGTAATTGTTGGCAAAGGCCTTAAATTAAGAACCTCCCCCTCTTTACAGCATTGTGGCTTGAGTATTTGGATTAGCCACCACCTAGGGGCTGACTGACTGGTATAAAAAATACTCAGATACCAACATGGCTCTGCCTGTTTTTGTGTATTTTGGTGGCATTTCAGTTGAGGCAATTATAGAAACTCCAGGTGCAGGTTCTGACAGCATGAGGGCTAAACTTTTCCATCTGCCCCTGTCCTTACTGTTCCCTGCTTTCAGGCTTTCCTTGTTATAGATTTGTGCCTGCACTCCCCATCCTGTCTGTAGCATCACACCGGGACAGGCACAGGACTATAAATATGGAGGCTTGCTGGGTTAGGGTCGGATCAACTTTTTTTTAATCGACCTACACATCCTTCATGGGAAAAACATTTTTTCAAAATGAATCAGTTAATAGTGTTGCTCCAGCAGAATTCTGCACTGAAATCCATTTCTCAAAAGAGCAAACAGATTTTTTTATATTCATTTTTGACATCTGACATGGGGCTAGACATGTCAATTTCCCAGCTGCCCTAAGTCATGTGACTTGTGCTCTGATAAACTTCAATCACTCTTTACTGCTGTGCTGCAAGTTGGAGTGATATCGCCCCCTCCCTTTTCCCCCCCAGCAGCCAAACAAAAGAACAATGGGAAGGTAACCAGATAGCAGCTCGCTAACACAAGATAACAGCTGTCTGGTAAGAACAACACTCAATAGTAAAATCCAGGTCCCACTGAGACACATTCAGTTACATTGAGAAGGAAAAACAGCAGCCTGCCAGAAAGCATTTCTCTCCTAAAGTGCAGGCACAAGTCACATGACTGGGGGCAGCTGGGAAACTGAAAAAATATCTAGCCCCATGTCAGATTTCAAAATTGAATATAAAAAAATCTGTTTGCTCTTTTGAGAATTGGATTTTAGTGCAGAATTCTGCTGGAGTAGCACTATTAACTGATGCGTTTTGAAAAAAACATGTTTTCCGATAACAGGATCCCTTTAATACGTCTGGTCAGTGGCTCTATAAGGCCGAGCACAACAGGAAAATATGGGCACCCCTAGCCCAGAGGGAACTCTAGTGAGAGACCTGCGTTTACTGTCATTTCTATATATGCCACTCGGCAGGGTGAGTTGCCCGGAGCAGGTACTGAGCTCTTTACTTTTCTTCTAAATCCTTTAGTTGCAGAAACCCAGCCTGGCAGGAGTTGCTGCTGACTACACTGATGTGGGACGTGCCAGAGACCAAGTGCAACAAGTAGTGTTATTAGTAAGAATCAGCTAAACAAAGCACATGCAGCAACTATCCATAAACATCGGCAAACAATGAGGCGGATCTGTGCTCTGTTGTATGACCTGCACACATCCATTTTATCACCAACTGCTACTGATAAATCTCCTGTGTACCAGCTGTTACGACTCCTCCACCCAAGACTCCATAGTCGCCTAATGAGAGGAAACTTCCCAGTCTCCATTCCTCATTTACACTGGCTTTATCGATGTGCGGAAATGTCATTCCAGTTGAAAGTCATGTCTGGGTGTTTACATTATCTGTTCTGACTCCTGAAAAAAGCTGAAGCCAAGTTTATTGGAAAAAAGTTTTTGGGTGGAGTTCCCACTTTTTTTAAGTGTTGTGAGGCTATAATCTATTCTTAAATTTTTTTTTTTTTAACTGCAACTGCCTGGAGGATTGATCTTTGAGTGCCTGCTCTACAACCAACATGGGAGTTCCCCTTTAACACCCAGAATAAAGCAACCAGAGATTCAGTGGACATTACCACTACATCTGTCAGCTCCATCCCACTTGTCCTCAGCCACGAATGCTGGAATGGAGGGACCAATCAGCTTAGGAGGAGCAGCTGTCAGATCCGATTTGCACAAATGGCAGTTGTACGATACCTCAAAGATGACAATAACGGCAATGCAGAGAGGGATTTGTTAGTGGACACAAGAATGAACAGACATTTTTTATATTGACTCTGTATTAGCCAAAAACATAGAATCTAAATCAGAAAACCATAGAGAAGAGACTCATGAGAGAAAAGACAGCCCTTCTGTTTCTATTGCTTTGCTCCTATAGAGGTGAGCAATGGGCTGGATTGAGACGGGCCCTTCAGTTATGGGCCTTACAACAGACTCATATTGTATAAATACCCTCCAGCTCAGGAGGCAGAAACCTTCACTCGCCAGCACCCGGCTCTCACCCTGAGGATGGCCAAGGTGTGGGGACTAGGTGGTGGCTTGATTTATTTTCTGGGCCGCGGTGTTTGCAGAGGAGTCACTGTTGTTGCTTGTGGGCGGTGGTCTGAAGAAATAAAGCTGTAAAAGAGAGAGGACTGTGAGCATCAATCTGATCCAGAGCAAGGGTGCTGCTGCCTGGCCGGTCACTTTAAAACTAAGCCCTAAAATTGAATATGGTTAAAAAATACCCTATTTTATATACTGAACTTATTGCACTGGGCTAAAGTTTCAGCTTGTCAATAGCAGCAATGATCCAGGACTTCAAACTTGTCACAGGGGGTCACCATCTTGGAAAGTGTCTGTGACACTCACATGCTCAGTGGGCTCTGATTGGCTGTTGAGAAGCTAAGCTTAGGGCTCGTCACTAATTATCCAGCAGAAAATGAGCTTCCCCTGTAATATAAGCTGATGCTACAGGTTTGCTGATTATTAAATTCTGATGCTAATTGCACTGGTTTCTGTGCTGCCATGTAGTAATTATCTGTATTAATTACTAATCAGCCTTATATTGTGACATTTCTATTCTATGTGTACTGTATATTGTGAGTGGCTCCCTAAGCTCAGTAAGTGACAGCAGCACAGAGCATGTGCAGTGAATCAGCAGAAAAGAAGATGGGGAGCTACTGGGGCATCTTTGGAGACACAGATCTTTACTGCTAAAGGGCTGTGGTTGCCTTAGGCTTTAGTTCTCCTTTAAAATGAACATTTACTATAATAGTGGCCATTGTTTTTGGTCTGAGGCTCCCACAATGGAGGAGGAGTAACCAATCACAATCATAACAAAAACCCAGCCTTACAACTCCTCTGCTTATTGGCCGACTGACTGACAAGCAGGTTACAATCTCTGATGATCTTGCCAGAGGACAGTGGGCATGTTTGGCTACACAGAACAGCAGCAGCCAATGCAAAGTGAACAGACCTGACTGCCAATAGGCTGGATTTATTTTGGAGTTGGCGCAATCGAACCAGAAACTACCGTCTGCAACTCGGGGGTTATACAGTAACGTGGGCAGATTTGACCCTTTCCAAAGGAATGAGAAGGTTCTGCTCCCTACTGGCAGCAAAGATACAATTAATTGGATCCCAGTACCTTGCAACCCACAGCCAACAGCACGTGCAGCGCTACCATAACGGCCATCAACGAGATCACCACCACCTTGTTGTCTCTTTGGATATGAGGCCAAAAGGCGAGGAGAAGAACAAGGCTGGACAGACTCATAGCCACAAGGATCAAGATCCATCGGAAGGTTTCATGAGGGACCACACAGAGAACCTAAAACAGTCACCATAAGATTGATAGAGATTATACACATATGCAGCATTGACATCGGTCGCTATAGCAATTCAATTTGTTGCAGATGTGAAAAGCCCCATAGACTTTAATGTGATCAATTCCTCTAACCAAGTTACACTCCTTGTTATGTACAAAATGCTGATAACACACTGGCATCCTGGAAACTGCCACTAGAATAAAAGCAGCACAGACAGACAGGCCAGTATAGGTTTAGAATTGTACTCACTGTGGCAGGGATGTAGGCTGAGAGTGAATAGCCATAAATGCAAACAGTCTCCATGAAGCTGTACACACCAACTTCAGGGCTCACCCCTTTCCTCCACTGAAGGAAACCCCAGAGGCCCAAAGGGACTGCCCATGCGTAACTATATATAGCCACCCCAGCCACGGACACTGGAAGAAAAGACACACAGATGTTACATAAGGGGTGGGGGGCGTCTGGCCAACATTGGGTGTCAAACACAGTGAATGACAGAAAGGAGAAATGGAAGTTTGTCCCTCCCACTGCAGGGTGATACAGTGGCACAGACAGGAGGGAACTATGGGACAGGAGTCTGTCCCTCCCACTGCAGGGTGATACAGTGACACAGACAGGAGGGAACTATGGGACATGAGTCTGTCCCTCCCACTGCAGGGTGATACAGTGACACAGACAGGAGGGAACTATGGGACATGAGTCTGTCCCTCCCACTGCAGGGTGATACAGTGACACAGACAGGAGGGAACTATGGGACATGAGTCTGTCCCTCCCACTGCAGGGTGATACAGTGACACAGACAGGAGGGAACTATGGGACATGAGTCTGTCCCTCCCACTGCAGGGTGATACAGTGACACAGACAGGAGGGAACTATGGGACATGAGTCTGTCCCTCCCACTGCAGGGTGATACAGTGACACAGACAGGAGGGAACTATGGGACGTGAGTCTGTCCCTCCCACTGCAGGGTGATACAGTGACACAGACAGGAGGGAACTATGGACATGAGTCTGTCCCTCCCACTGCAGGGTGATACAGTGACACAGACAGGAGGGAACTATGGGACATGAGTCTGTCCCTCCCACTGCAGGGTGATACAGTGACACAGACAGGAGGGAACTATGGGACGTGAGTCTGTCCCTCCCACTGCAGGGTGATACAGTGACACAGACAGGAGGGAACTATGGGACATGAGTCTGTCCCTCCCACTGCAGGGTGATACAGTAACACAGACAGGAGGGAACTATGGGACATGAGTCTGTCCCTCCCACTGCAGGGTGATACAGTGACACAGACAGGAGGGAACTATGGGACATGAGTCTGTCCCTCCCACTGCAGGGTGATACAGTGACACAGACAGGAGGGAACTATGGGACATGAGTCTGTCCCTCCCACTGCAGGGTGATACAGTGACACAGACAGGAGGGAACTATGGGACATGAGTCTGTCCCTCCCACTGCAGGGTGATACAGTGACACAGACAGGAGGGAACTATGGGACATGAGTCTGTCCCTCCACTGCAGGGTGATACAGTGACACAGACAGGAGGGAAACTATGGACATGGAGTCTGTCCCTCCCACTGCAGGGTGATACAGTGACACAGACAGGAGAACTATGGCACATGAGTCTGTCCCTCCCACTGCAGGGTGATACAGTGACACAGACGGGAGGGAACTGAGACATGAGTCTGTCCCTCCCACTGCAGGGTGATTACAGTGACACAGACAGGAGGGAACTATGGGACATGAGTCTGTCCCTCCCACTGCAGGGTGATACAGTGACACAACAGGAGGGAACTATGGGACATGAGTCTGTCCCTCCCACTGCAGGGTGATACAGTGACACAACCAGGGAGGGAACTATGGGACGGAGTCTGTCCCTCCCACTGCAGGGTGATACAGTGACACAGACAGGAGGGAACTATGGGACGTGAGTCTGTCCCTCCCACTGCAGGGTGATACAGTGACACAGACAGGAGGGAACTATGGGACATGAGTCTGACCCTCCCACTGCAGGGTGATACAGTGACACAGACAGGAGGGAACTATGGGACATGAGTCTGTCCCTCCCACTGCAGGGTGATACAGTGACACAGACAGGAGGGAACTATGGGACATGAGTCTGTCCCTCCCACTGCAGGGTGATACAGTGACACAGACAGGAGGGAACTATGGGACATGAGTCTGTCCCTCCCACTGCAGGGTGATACAGTGACACAGACAGGAGGGAACTATGGGACATGAGTCTGTCCCTCCCACTGCAGGGTGATACAGTGACACAGACAGGAGGGAACTATGGGACATGAGTCTGTCCCCTCCCACTGCAGGGTGATACAGTGACACAGACAGGAGGGAACTATGGGACATGAGTCTGTCCCTCCCACTGCAGGGTGATACAGTGACACAGACAGGAGGGAACTATGGGACATGAGTCTGTCCCTCCCACTGCAGGGTGATACAGTGACACAGACAGGAGGGAACTATGGGACATGAGTCTGTCCCTCCCACTGCAGGGTGATACAGTGACACAGACAGGAGGGAACTATGGAAACTAGAGTGTGTCCCCTGCGCGTCTAACACTTACACTTGTGGAACTCGGGGCTGTACTGGTAGTCTTCTTGATCATGTAGAATTGTGTATGTTCCCAGGTTCCCCATGATCGTTACTGTAATTACTAGTGTAGCACAGATCCAAAATGGTCCTATAAATTTGGAGCAGATAAAAAAAAGTGGTTATTTCAGATAATGTTGCCCAACTAGTTGACTGGATAAGTCCTCCCTTCCCAACTCACCGTACAGGTCAGGACTGTTCTTTAGATGATTCCGAACAAAATTCCGCCGTTGGAATGGGTATAATGGAGCCTCGGATCCTGTCCAGAACCTGAGATAAGCAACAAGAAGATGTAGGGTAGAACATCCATGGTGGCATGAATGTGATTTTCTCTCCCCGCCCTGCTGGTTCCCACAGCACCGGCACCCAGATATTACCTGGTACGTGTCTATGTCAAAAAAGTCCTGATAGTACTGAAAGGTCCAAAAACCGGATGTCTTCTTTTGTGAGGCCAAAAGCTGGGGACAGGGACAGGGACAGCTCGTTAGAAGAAAGAAAGATTAAACGGATACTGTCATGGGAATTTTTTTTTTCTTCAAAACTTATCAGTTAATAGTGCTGCTCCAGCAGAATTCTGCACTGAAATGTGTTACTTAAAAGAGCCAACTTTTTTTTTTAATTTTGAAATCTTATATAGGGCTAGACATATTGTCAGTTTCCCAGCTGCCCCCAGTCATGTGACTTGCGCTCTGATAGACTTTAGTCTCTCTTTAGGGCAGAGACACACGGGAAGATTCAGGGAGAGTCGCCCCGCAACTAATCACCTCTTCTTTGGTCGACTAATCTCCCCTAAAAGCCTTCCAGCTGGCTAGAATCTAAATCACCCCCCCAGCAGCCTAACAAAAGAACAATGTGAAGGTAACCAGATAACACAAGATAACCGCTGCCTGATAGATCTAAGAACAGCACTCAATAGTAAAATCCAGGTCCCACTGCGACACATTCAGTTACATTGAGTAGGAGAAACAACAGCCTGCCAGAAAGCAGTTCCATCCTAAAGTGCTGGCTCTTTCTGAAAGCACATGACCAGGCAAAATGACCTGAGATGCACCAACACACCAATATTACAAGTAAAAAAAAATACACTTGTTTATTCAGGAATGAACTTTTATATTGTAGAATGAATTATTTGCAGTGTAAACAGTGTAACTGAGAAATAAAAACTACATCATAAAAAGCATGACAACATCCCTTTAAGCTGTAATTCATTGCACTCGTTTTGAATGGGGGATACTGCTCCTTTAAGCCCCGCCTGTCCATTAGAGCACCCGTCTGTACTCACCCCAGTCTGGTCTGACTCGCCCGCCTCCTCTTCGCTATCCCCGCCCACGTGCAGAGTGGCATGTTGTGGCCGGCTCTCCTCCCCCAGACTCTTTGTTGTGGCGTTTGGATCAGCAGACAGTAAGTCAGTCGCTTCAGTGAATTCTGCAAGGAGGATAAACAGAATAATAATGGGCAGGACAGGGTGAATGACAACAAAAGCCAAATAACCCAAACCGGTCAGATGTTCGGCAAAGCCACAGCACAAAATAGCACCTCGCCAATGACCAATGCCACACGTAGGCTGCACATGGTCAGTATTGCACATCCAAAGCAACAATTGCATGATTAGATTGTAAGCTCTGTGGTACACTGTGTCCGATGAAAACACTGGTCTGAAATGGCCCCTTGGAACTGAAACCTGAACCTCCCACAGCCTTCTATTCCTGTACAGGTATGGGTTCCGTTGTCTGGAAACCAGTTATTAAGAAAGCTCTGAATTACGGGAAGGCAGTCTCCCATGGTCTCCATTTTATTCCGATTTTTAAAATTTGATTAATTTTTTTTTTTTTAATAATAAAACAGCTCCTTGTACCGGATCTAAGATATAATTAATCATTATTGAAAGCAAAGCAATGCCATTGGGTTTAGTAAGGTTTACATTAATCTTAAAGAGGAAGTAAAGTCTAAAATAGAATAAGGCTAGAAATGCTGTATTTTGTATACTAAATATAAACATGAACTTACTGCACCACAAGCCTAATCAAACAAATGATTTATGATTTCAAAGTTGGCCACAGGGGGTCACCATCTTGTAACTTTGTTATACATCTCTGCAAGACCAAGACTGTGCACATGCTCAGTGTGGTCTGGGCTGCTTAGGGATCGTCATAAATTATCAAAACAGCACAAGTCAAATAATATCTGCCAGAAGCTGATGCAACAACTGATTAATAATCAGAATATGCAGACTGCACTGGCTCCTGTGTTGTCATGTAATCTAATGTGGATTTTATAGTTTTTGTATTGTTTAATACAAACTTTCTCCAACTCTGCAGAACCAGTGGCTGCAGTAAAATAATCCTCCAAATAGAATCCCAGTTTATCTGTTTAAATCTGGCTCCATGATCTTTGTCCCTGCAGCTGGAGTTGGAAACAGTAAAGGGGATGTAAAGACAAAAATAAAATCCAATACAAATCTCTACACAGGCGCCGACTGCTCTACAGGGAAACAAACAAAGCTGCTTGAGTTTTGCATGGCTTGGTAGTAAGGCGGGGCTCCCCCTGCTGTTCATAAGTATGATTGTTTCCCTGCTGAGCAGTTAGGGAGAATTTCACTGCATACAGTCAGGTTTCTTATAAAAACGGTACACATTTTTTAATTTAAGTATAATCATGATAGGTTTCTTTTTCATTAAAGAAAGTAAAAATGGGATTTTATTTTTTTGGCCTTTACATGCTCTTTAAGTAAGCTTAATGTACGGAGATCCAAATTATGGAAAGATCCCTTATCTGGGTCCCGAGAATTCTGGATAATAGATCCCATACCTGTACTACAATTCCCAGCATCCCATGGCAGCTGTACACACACTTACAGTTCAGGTGTACAGCTATAAAGCAAGCAAATGTTTCCCCTTGTCTAGAAAATAATCCTCTCTCTGCTTTCATTGTTGTTTCATGGAGGCTTCACTGTATGTGATATGTAAATCCAATAGCTGTTTTCCTGGCCCAGTACCTCTCCCTTCCACTAGGTGGCAGCACACCCCCCCACCCAGGTCTATAGGAAAACAGTGTGAGCAGAATTTGGATGTTTCTATCTAGGCAGTGATCCCCCAACCAGTGGCTTGTGAGCAAAATGTCTCTCCCAGTGGCCTCAAAGCAGGTGCTTATTTTTGAATTCCAGGCTTGGAGGCAAGTTTTAGTTGTATACAAAACAGTTGTATTGCCAAACATAGTCTCCTGTAGACTGTCAAATAGCCAATCACAGCCCTTACTTGGCACCCACATACTTGTGTAACCCCCTGGCTCTTTTTACTTTTGGATATGGCTTACGGGTAAACAAAAATGTTGTGGACTCCTGCTTTAAAGGAATTGTACAGTGTAAAAATAAAAACTGGGTAAATAGATAGGCTGTGCAAAATAAAAAATGTTTCTAATATAGTTAGTTAGCCAAATATGTAATATATAAAGGCTGGAGTGACTGGATGTGTAATATAATAGCCAGAACTCTACTTCCTGCTTTTCAGCTCTCTTGCTTTCCACTGATTGGTTACCAGGCAGTAACCAAACAGAGACTTGAGGGGCGGCCACATGGGTCATATCTGTTGCTTTTGAATCTGAGCTGAATGATGAGGATCAATTGCAAACTCACTGAACAGTTATGTCCCATGTGGCTCCCCTTATAGTCACTGACTAACTCAGAGTTATAGAGCTGAAAAGCAGGAAGTAGTGTTCTGGCTGTTTTATTAGACATCTGTTCACTCCAGCCTTTATACATTACATTTTTGGCAAACTAACTATATTAGATACATTATTTATTTTGCACAGACTATCTGTTTAACCAGTTTTTATTTTCAAACTGAACTTTTCCTTTAAAGGGGGTGTTCTCCTTCCAAACACTTTTTCAGTTCAGTTGTTTTCAAGTTGCTCCCCAGAAATACTTTTTTCAATTACTTTCCATTTTTTACTGTTTTTTATAAAAATCTAAGTTGAATGTCCCTGTCTCTGGTGTTTCAGTCTGGCAGCTCAGTAATTCAGGTGCAGACTCTGAACTGTTACAATTTTGCAACATTTAGTTGATACATTTCTCAGCAGCAACAACTATTGTATCAATTCGAACAGTTGCCTTTAATGAAACCCAGAGATTGTGCTCAGCAGGGACAAAGATAAGAAATGTATCAACTAAATGTATCAATTTATAACAGTTTACAGGGTCGGCGACCCCCTCCCAGAGCTGCTTTAGAAGGTGAAAAAAAGACATTTTACACTTCAATATTATAAAAACGGCGACACATAGAAAATAGACCATACACAATGGTCTCTTTGCCCAACTTGTGATGTTGTGTAGTTTGTAGTGTGTCCCTAGGCTGACTCTCCACTGACAGCCCCTTCCTACTCTCATTATCAGACAATTCATTGTGTTTTAATCAACTTCCCAATACACTTAAGCTGGCCATAGATGCAAAGATCTGATCGTTTGAGGAATCAAACAATTGGATCTTTGCATCTATGGCCAGCTTAAAGGGGAAGTATAGTCTAAAATAGAATAAGACTAGAAATGCTGTATTTTGTGTACTAAACATGAACTTACTGCACCACAAGCCTAATCAAACAAATGATTTATGCTTTCAAAGTTGGCCACAGGGGGTCACCATCTTGTAACTTTGTTATGCATCTTTGCAAGACCAAGACTGTGCACATGCTCAGTGTGGTCTGGGCTGCTTAGGGATCATCATAAATTATCAAAACAGCACAAGTCAAATAATATCTGCCAGAAGCCAATACAGCAAGACTGATTAATAATCAGAATATACAGACTGCACTGGCTCCTGTGTTGTCATGTAATCTAATGTGGATTTTATAGTTTTTGTATTGTTTAATACAAACTTTCTCCAACTCTGCAGAACCAGTGGCTGCAGCAAAATAATCTCCCAAATAGAATCCCAGTTTATCTGTTTAAATCTGGCTCCATGATCTTTGTCCCTGCAGCTGGAGTTGGAAACAGTAAAGGGGATGTAAAGGCAAAAATAAAATCCATTACAAATCGATCGACCAAACGACCGATCTCTGTGGGACGAAAAATGTCAGGAGTCTCCACACCCAGTCTGAAAATTGTACGAATCGACACAAAGGGCTCGGGGTAAATCCCCTCTCTGACTGTCCTGCACTAACAGTCCCCTGGAGAACTAGTGGAACTACAGGATAATGCTATTAACTGGGATTATTTGTACATTATGTGCACTGCTGCCTCTGACTCATGAAACCATGCAACAAAAGCCAGCTGGTGGCAGATATGGAGGGTGAGTGGCTTCCGCTACATTGTGTCAGGAGTCAGAAGCAGAGCACAGAAAGGGACAGACACTGCTCACAAGAGCAATTACACACAAGGTGCAAAGCAGGGAAAGACAGGGTTTGGGTGGAGTTGCCCTTTAAGTTAGGGAGCAAAGCTGAGGAGGCAGATTTGGCAGAAAGATTATAAAGATATGAACTGTAACGTGCCAGTCAGTGAGAACACTCTGTGTAGCGAATGGACTGGAATGTGACTGGAATAAAAGGTAATAGGATAAAAGCGATGGCGAATCACATTAAGGGGGAACTCCACACAATCATAACTTGAGCTTTTTGAAAAGAAAACACAATTTCAAGCAACTTTGCAATATACATCAATTAAAAAATATGCAGACTTTTCATGATTTTTAATGGTTTGGAACGTTTCCTAAGCCCAGCCCCCTGCTGATCTGGCTGACTTCTTTGCTGAGCTCACTGACTACTGTAACTTTAGATCAGCAGCCATCTGTCCTCAGCCTGCATCCTCCAAACCCCATAATTCCCTGCACACGTGATGTCAATAAGGAAAGGAACATCCCAGTGCAATGCATTGTGGGTTATGTAGTTCCTGCATGCTGTCTGTAGGATGTGGAGAAGTTGTTACAATTTGTAACATCAGTGTTTAGTCCCTCCTTCCCTGCCAGGATTTCAAGAGAAGAATTGTTAAACAGCTGGATTTCAGCATAGAAAATGTCGTGTATTCAGACTTTTTGAAGCACATGTAACTGTGATGGGATTATTAGGGGTTTCTGTGGTATGTGGCCTCTTTAGTTCCCCTTTAAGCAGCACTTTTTTTTTTACCTTGAAACTTGAAATCGTCGGCGGAGGCCATTGCTGTTCCCTAATGTTGGTGACAGATGGGAAACCGTCCCTGGTCCCAGACTGGGCGCCTCTCAGTCTCCCGGGTGTGTCCGTGTGGCATCTCACCTGCCCAGGTGTCTCAGACAGTCAGTCAGTTACACAGCTACTTCAGCAAGAGCTTCCGCGTCATCACACAACTAGGACTGTACCAAAGCAGTGACGGGGGGGGCGCTGTGTTCTTCTCCAATGCACACGTAGACAAATGACGTCACGTAAAGAACGTCTAGTCCCTGTGTCTCTCAGTCTCTTTCGTAAGGCATGGAAGTTCTTGTACTGACGGAACACAGCTGGGCGAGTCACCAACCCATTCTACTATGGTTCGCCCCAAAAGCCAGTGCTCTGCCAATACTTTCCGGAGGGAACTTGACCTGAGGCGGAAATGTCCAGTTTAGATGACATAATGCGCTGCTTTTTCTACTCTAATCCTCTTCCCAGCACGTTATGTATTGATGCGCTTGGCGGTGGTAATACGCTGCACTTAAATCTCTCTGTCCGGAGTGTCTTTAGAGTTGCGCAGTTCGAGGGCATCGATACCGGAAGTGGCCGTAGAACTGGCGGAAGGCGATGGCAGCTCGCTGGATCGGGGTCGTATGGAGGAGGTCGTGCTCTGGTTCCGCGGCTACCGGCCAGGCTACGGAGGCAATAAGGAAACCAGCAATCTGGGAACGGTTGAAGAATGGCAAAATGGGTGAGGGGAGGCCGGTGGGAAATACAAGTGCACCTTGAGTTGCGCCAGGACATTGGGCTTCATTCATTGACTCGGGTGTGGGAGATTGATCCTGACAGTCCTCTATGGTCTGGGTCTTGTTTAATTACAGCTTTCAGCATCAGCTTGTAGTTCCACCAGAGACTGACGAGGTTGTCAGGAGAAAGAGGCTAATGTTCTTCTGCTTAGGAAAGATGTGAGAAAGGTTTCTAATTGATTCCCTAAGCAGAAGAACATCAGAGCAGCCTCTTTCTTTCTCCTGACAACTTCTTGGACTACTTGGTGCAGGACTGCCAGGTGTAATTTTCAAAACCAGCCAAAGTGGGCTACAAAACCAGCCCAAAACTAGCCAAGAGGCACTTTCAAAAGTAGCCCAAAAAAAACGCAAAAAAAAAAGGCTAAAAAAATAAATATATGTCAAAATCAGCATTTACACATTTTCACAAATATTTCCATGAAGCAAAATGGGACAAATGTGTCGGTCACTAGGAGCGTAACTACAGATAGGGACTCCATAAGGCCCTAATACAGATACAATTTGAATTAATATTGGTAAAACAGCTCAACCTCTAGACATTTTGGTGGCCAGTAGATTTTTGCCCTAAAATTGTCTCAAATTCAGGAAAGTCACCGGAAAATTTCGAGATTACTTAAGAGTGATGGGAGACTGTGGTACAGGGCCCAAAATCTGGTAACTCTCGACTTCTACTCGTCAGTCCCATTGCATGATGGGTATTTGTAGTCTTACATTAAACTTGGCAGTCGGCAAATTGTTAAACAAAAACTATATTACCCAACATGCATTGGGAGACGCAGGCTTGGCACATTAAGGTAAGAAAAAACTTTGGCTGGTTTCCAAAGTACAAACCAGCCAAAGGCTCAAGTAGTAGCCCCAATCAATACCTTGGCTAGTTTGTACTTTCAAAAGCTGCCTGGGCTTTAAATTAGTAGCCCAATTTGGCTGGAAAACCACCAACCTGGCAACTCTGACTTGGTGGTCAGACTGGTGGGAAAATGACCAGCAGGGGGCGCTGTTGTAACAAAATTCATTTATATTAGCAAAATGTACATTGTAAAAGTGCCTAGAATAGCCCCCTCATCAATTTTACATTCACTTATTTTAAAGTTTATTTATCCTTTCAGTACATGTTTATGAATAATATTATATTCCCAAATTTAAGGGTCCCAGTAACATGTAGTCACACCAGTGAGATCCCCTAGTCTCATAGACAGGCTAGACGTGGCCATCAGGAGGCAGTAGAACCATCTATGTATGAGTCAGAACTGATGGCTCCCCTTTTCTCCCCTTCCAGCTGTTTGGACAAAGAGCTTGCTGCATGACTACGCCGCGGCCTGTAAGGACATTGCTGTTGGAGCCAAAGAGCGCCCAGGCAAAGCTGCTTTCTACCTGTCCCTTCTTGCGGGTGCCGGAGTCTGTTCCTCAAAGGCCCCAACAGAGGATTCCTTCCAGAGCTGCCTGTTAGAAGCTTCATCCTCCCTCCTTCTTCTCTCACCCTGGACGAGGAGCAGGAGATCTGACCAGCACGTGCAGAATCTTATGGACCTCCGGAACCAAGGACGAGTGCTGCACCTGGACCTTTTTCTATTCTCCATTGTCTATGAAGCCCCCTACGACCCAAACTGTGACCTGTACCCTGCCCACTGCCCACACCTCCAGCCTCGCTGGTCACACTTCCCCAGCTGGGTCCTAGACATTGGTTTTTTTGGACGTTGGTGGCTCCTTCGTACCAAGATGGAAGACTTTGATGTGAATGAAGAGGAATTTGCAGTTTTGCCTGCCCACATGAGAAACATATCCTGGAATGACCTTCATTCACAAGAGAATGAGAAGCTCTTCCAGTGTAAGTTTCAGCCAATCACAGTGCCAGAGGAGCAGACAGAATAAAGGCCCCCATACATGGGCCAATAAAAGCTGCCGGCAGACCAAGTTGTCAACTTATCGGCCTGTGTGTAGGGCCCTCTGACGGGCTTTCCCAATCGATATCGATCGGGCAAGGTTAAAAAATCCTTTCGGATCACAGCCGCATCTGTTTGTTGACGTGGTCCCGCAATCTGACCGCCTGAGCCTCCATTCTAATCCGATCATTGTCCCTAGGGCCCATGGAGATCTCAATAAATCACTAAAGAATTAGCACATTTGCTGAAGTGTGTGCCCTCTTACTTCTGATTTCCCGGATCAGCCTGATACCGCCCACCTCAATGTGGGCAAATCGGGGAGAGATCCGCTCATTTGGCGACATCCCCAAACAAGCGGATCTCCCTGTGTATGGCCACATTTAGAGGCGACACATACAATTGGTGGAGCTTTCATTGTACGACTGCTTTTGTCTGAATCTGAGCCTATATACAGTATGATGTATTAATGAATATATACAGAAGACTGAAGTTATTCTAAGTTATTTTAGGTCACCTGAGCCCAGAGAGTCCAGTCAGAAACAAGTTTTTATACCAGAGACATCGTGCTCCAGTATTTTGCCAGGATCTCTGTAGTTTAAAGGGGTGGTTCACCTTCAAGTTAACTTTTCCTATGTTATAGAATTGCCAGTTCTAAGCCACTTTTTAATTGGTATTCATTTAAATTCTATAGTTTTTGAGTTATTTGCCTTCACTCTTCCCAGCTGTTTAATAGGGGCCACTGACCCATCGAAAAAAAAAAAAATACTCTATAAGGCTACAAATGTAGTGTTATTGCTACTTTTTATGACTCCTATTTCTATTTAGGTATCTTCTATTCACATCGCAGTCTCTTACTCAAATCAATGCATGGTTGCTAAGGTAATTTGAACCCTAGCAATCAAATTGCTACTATAGCAAACTGGAGAGCTGCTGAATAAAAATCTAAATAACTCAAAAACCAGAAATAATATGTACATCATACTAAAAGTATACTTGAAGGTGAACAACCCTTATGAAGACCCTGGCAAAATACTGGAGCACAATGTCTGAAGAGCTCTGGTATAAAAACTTGTTACCGACTGGAACCTCTGGGCTTAAAGCAGTGGAACAGAGATGTGAAAATGTGTCAGTTAGGGCCATTATCCTGTATCTCTGGGGGGATACCCAATCGCCTAAACACTCACCATCAGATTTCTCCTAAATAATCTTTCATAGGACCCCCCAGTTTAGGAACCTACTGCCACTTGTGAAGGTAGCACATATTTGGGCAGTATGAAACACTCCATTTTGCCCACCCCTTATGATTACTTTGGGCTACAGTATTAGCAGGAGACATATTGCAAAACTGACACATTTGATGCCTAGCAAATATTACTGTAGCCCACCCCTGAGTGCACTTTAGCTGTGTGAATTATAGTGGCTACATCTGCTTGTATTGTGCCACTGACCCACTTGTACCTGAGTAACTCCCTGCAACTCCCGGTTCCTTGGATGCTCCTCTTTGCATCAAAAGATCCAGATCACAGAACAGTCTCTGGCAGCGAATAACGGATTTATTAACAGTGAACAGTTCAAGTGAAGAGATTTACAGGCACTTTGATGTATTCAGTATAATAGTAGCAGAATCCCTGCCAGAACAAGTGCCTTATCCGCAACCCGCCGACCACCATTAAAGGAAAACTATACCCCCCAAACAACGTAGGTCTCTATAAAAATATATTGCCTAAAACAGCTCATATATAAAACTCTGCTTCATGTAAATAAACCATTTTCATAATAATATACTTTTTTAGTAGTAAGTGCCTTTGGGTAATCAGAAATAGAAAATTCGCTATTTTAAAAAGGCCCCTTGGGATCGTACGATTTACTGTGCACACAAACATACCAACAAACCATACTTCTTAGGTCACATGAGCCAATTAACAGACAGAGTTCTGTCTTTTGCTTCCACACCACTTCCTGTTACAGTTAGGGTTGCCACCTTTTCTGGAAAAGAATACCGGCCTTCCTATATTTTTGTGGTTTTTCCCTATAAATAACATTGGCATCAAGCAACATTTTTTTACCGGCAAGACCGGTAAAATACCGGCCAGGTGGCAACCCTACAACTAGAGCTGCAGTATTTCTGGTCAGGTGATCTCTGAGACAGCACACAGACCATCACAAAATGGTGGTTCAAGGCAAGAGATGTAAAAGGGCAATATTTACTTAATTTTTTCTTTTAATATGTCACCTAATATGCTATAAACTATCTGTTGCTTAAGTATTCATTTTGGGGGTATAGTTTTCCTTTAAACAGGAAGTGACGGTGCTGCAAAGCAAAAGTGACATCATCAAAAGTGGGTGGGGCAAACACAAGTTTTGTAAAACTTTAAAAGGAGTAAAATATAGACAATATTACATAAGAAAAGAAATTTAGGTGTGACCCACATCTATACCTGAACCTGAAAATCCTCCCCTCATTCCGCAGGGTGCCCGCTTTTTTTGTGGGTACCCAACCCGATGCAGGACTCTACCCTGAGCACATGAGGCTATACCCTTTTATATTATACATTTTGAAGAGGGGTCTCCAAATGGTAAGATGGTTACTCACCACAAAAGGGAAGAGATCCAAGTGCACTGCCCTGAGCCCTCAGCAGGGGAGGGGACAAACCTGAAAATTCTTTGGAGCAGGCACTCAAATGAAGGCAATATTTCACCAGGTAGTTGAATCAAAGAAAAACAATTTATTGTGTCCACAGGCCGGTTTGTTTCTACTTATCTGACCCCTAATGCTGACAGGGCTGGAACTAGGGGTAGGGTAAGGCAGGGGTCACTATTGCAAGGAGAGATCATCGCTGGGCAGGTTCATATAGGCACAGTGGCTTTATTTTAGTTTTCCATCCCTGGGGCCACATCCGTACAACTTTCATACGTTACCAGCAATTCAGTGGGTCTTACAGAATAGTATCGGGGACAGAAGATCAGCACTGAGCAATCGTTTAGGGTCATGACACTGTTCTTTATTGTGACTCAATTTAAAGAGGTGGTTCACTTTTAGTATGTCAATTTTAAGTAAGGCAACTTTTCAATTGGTCTTAATTATTTATTTTTTAGAGTTTTTTTAAATAATTTTTTCTGATGCTTTCCAGCTTCAAATGGGTGGGGGGTCACTGACCAAATCTAAAAAAAACAAATGCTCTGTAAGGCTACAACTTTTTTGTTATTGCTGCTTTTTATTACTCCTCTTTTTATTCAGGCCTCTCCTATTTATATTACAGTCTCTTATTCAACTCAGTGCATGGTTGCTAGGGTAATTTGGACCCTAGCAACCGGATTGCTGAAATTGCAAACTGGAGAGCTGCTAAATAACTCAAAAACCACAAATAAAAATGAAAACCAATTGTAAATGGTCTCAGAATATGACTCTCATCATATCATACTAAAAGTTAAACAACCCCTGTTCTAGTGATTTAGTGCAGAATCTCTGTGCTAATCTGGAAATTAACATAGTGTACAGCCAAATCCTGCCAGGTATGATCTGTGTCCACAAGATGTCCCATCCTTGGCTCCACAGGGTCAGCATTAATGCAGTCTGGCAGAGCATGCTGGGGGCTGTAGTTTGGCAAGAGAGACAAAGGTCCTCTTTCATTGATGTAACCTATAATCTGCACGGTAATTGCATCTCTATACCATTATTACTTGCCCGGCTCTGCAGCCAGCTGGATTGTTAGCATTTTAACCTTGTGTAATTTCAGCCACTCTAATTGGTGACTCGGCGCCTGCCATGATTGCTTAATACCAGCTCTTTCTTTCTTGTGGGGTGTTGCAATCAGGCAGCTATTATCTTCTAGCGATAGTGATTATAGTATCCAGCTTCAGTGTATTCACTAGCCCTAGGACTAGTCAGCATGATGGGATTGAGTATCACTCGCTGTACTAAATGGGAGCAGAATACAATAACCTTCCCTCCCCGCTGCCGTCCCACTTTCAATGTGCAGTGTTCTCTGGGGGGGCTGCAGGGGGTTCATGACCCTCATGAAGCATAGAATCCCATAAAGTGCGCCTTAACTGTGCAATAAAGAATTGGAGACCATTGATCCCTATGGATGTGTACACATGGGGTGACGGATAACTGCATGGAAATACATCATAATCAGGTTTGGATTTAGAGAAGAGAAGCAATGCATAATTGCTACAAAATTGCTACAGATTTTCAGAAGTCCAACCAGTACCCTTCCAGCTGTTGATGACCTACAGGGGCATATTTGAGACCTTATTTTATTAATTAGGGATGCACGTAACTTTAATTTGCATATTCAACTTAGCAAAGCGCCCCATTGTAGGGTAAAAATGTCTTCTATAGTTGACCATCGCCCTAAGGTCACATGACGTTACAGTTTTAGATTTGATTTGGCCAGGTATTTGGGATTCGGCCGACTTCTGCAAAAGAAAAACTTGGATTCAGTGCATCCCTGAAATAAAAATCCAGGACTGGATCATCATCCAAATGACATGGCGTTAGTTGCTGTCCCTAGATATGCGCAGCTATGGAACAATAGGTTGATCACTTTGGTTCTACTGACAGACAAACGAGATGCTGATTTAGTGAAGTGGGACAAGATTTGCAGCCGATGTAGTTCCACTAAACCTTTGGATTTGTTGAGATTTGTTTACTATAATTATTTAAGTGTTCTGTTACTGATTAAAAGACCGGTTCTTCTGCAGATCAGAACATTTACATGGTTATATCCAATCAAAGCCTAAGAATGTTCTCAGGGGAACCAGTATCATTAAGGTATTTGCAAAGCTAGAACCACCATGAAGCCGATCAGAGCCTTCACATGTCTAGAACCAACCAGGAGACAATTAGAGCCTTCACATGCCTAGAACCAGCCAGGAGACAATTAGAGCCTTCACATGCCTAGAACCAGCCAGGAGACAATTAGAGCCTTTACATTCCTAGAACCAACCAGGAGACAATTAGAGCCTTTACATTCCTAGAACCAACCAGGAGACAATTAGAGCCTTCACATGCCTAGAACCAACCAGGAGACAATTAGAGCCTTCACATGCCTAGAACCAGCCAGGAGACAATTAGAGCCTTTACATTCCTAGAACCAACAGAAGACAATTAGAGCCTTCACATTCCTAGAACCAACCCGGAGACAATTAGAGCCTTCACATTCCTAGCGCAAACCAAAGTAGTAGAACATTGAAGCACCACAGGCAAGTGAAACAAACCAGAGCATATTGAAGGGTTGGAACAACTTGTAACCAATCGGAGCACAAGAACCTTCACAAATCTAGACCATCTGGTAGCCAGTAAGAGCATTAGATCTCTTAGGAGTCTTGTAACCAATCGGGGTATTAGAACTTTCACAAGCCTAGACTAGCTTTTAGTCAATAAAAGTTTTGGAACCCTCCCAAATGTAGACCAACTGGTAGCCAATTACATATGAATCCTGAACTGTTGCAGATCCAACCTGTACACAGGCACAACATTAGTACCTACACATGTCTGGACAAAATTGTAGCCAATCAGAGCATTAGAACAGTTGCAAGTCTAGTCCAACCAGGACCCAAGTATAGCATTAGTACCTTCACGAGTCTTGGCCAACTTGAAGCCAGAACATTAAAAGCTTTGCCTACTTCGACCTAGCTGTTCTCTAACAGAGCACTAGAATTTGTACAGCAGAGTCAATGCCAACAAAACCATTGAGAACCTCTAACTCCATATATCCAGCTTATTACTCTTCTATGTCTCCACTTTCCATATAATCATGAGCTGTGGCATGAGGCAGAACCTAGCCACATGTATGTACTAAGGATCTTACAATAAAGGAGATCCCTTCCCTTAGTGCTGCAATGTTGACTCAGTCCTAAGTTCAACAAGAGCTTATCCTACACAATGCCGACTCCCAGTGCAAGTTGCTAAGGAATAGCATTGCAATTTATCATGGCAAATAGTCATATAGGCTAGGCATGGCCATCCCCCAATGTCCAGAATTTAACCCCCACCTGATGAACCCATTGCTTGCACCCGACCTCCTTATTTCATGTTTCTGAATGAAGGAAAGTGCACCTCACAAGGGAATGGGTTGTTCTTATGTGCAGTTTTTGGGGTTAAAAATCACTTAAACAGGGTCAAATCCTTGAAGGGGTGGTTTCACATTTTAGTTAACTTTTAATATGTTATAGAATGGCCAATTATTTTTATTACTCATCTTTCTATTCAGGCCTCTCCTACTCATTTTCCAGTCTCTTATTCAAATCAGTGCATGGTTGCTAGGGTGATTTGGAACCTGGCAACCAGATTGCTGAAATTGTAAAATGAATAAAAAGCTAAATAACACAAAAACCACAAATAATACAAAATGTAGCTTTACTCCTGCTCACGTAGTCCCACCGGCTACCATTAACCATTGCTCTGCCAGAAAGCCCAGGGTCTGGATATGTTGCATATCAGAATCAGTAGGAGCTTGTGTTAGACAAGTACCTACCTGCACAGCAACTGTATGACTCTGCAAAGTCCAATAATACTCTGTAGGCAAATATCCCCTGTTTATTTACACAAGAAGCACTTAAGCTGGAAGGTGTAGCTACAAGATAAAGCAAATAAACAACAGGTGTCGGTGTAACTTATACGTCCTCGAGCTGTCACTTACCTGAATCCCAAACCAAACAACTGATGCTCTATGTCATTCTTCTTGTGTCCTCAAAACCTCATATACATGTTATTAACAATATATCAGATATATAATTATGCCCAATGGAAGCAGCAGTCCTGCCCTGTTTTCTGGCAGCTGAGATTCTAGCTATCTGTATAACAGAACATTCTGTCCCAGAGGCTGCACAGATCCTATCTGATCCCCATTGTAAGCAGCAGTCCTGTCCTGCTTTATGGCAGCTGAGATTCTAGCTATCTGTATAACAGAGCATTCTGTCCCAGTGGCTGCACAGATCCTATCTGATCCCCATTGTAAGTAGCAGTCATGTCCTACTTTATGATTTTCAATATCAAATACAATTACATATTATTTTGAAAAGCAGTGGGTATATTTAATGAATGTATATTTAAAAGCTTTTCAGAATTATATACCAGTATATATATATTTTTGCGTTCATGGAGGTCTCTCAAGTTTTAGCACTCATGATTCAGTATGGACTAATTCTGTCATTTGGCTTTAAAATGGGAGTTGCCAATTGTATTAACCAGCCCTGTACTTGTGCCACACACCTCAGTTATTTACACTAAGGATCAGCAATCACAGTGCAAGTGACACACAACAAGTACACACTAACCCAGTAGTCTGTCCCTCCCAACACAACTTTATTACCTTCACTCCAGGCACAGACAGAGGCACCAACACCATGTCTTCCAAAGGCAAGAGAGTCTCAGTGGCTGGCATGACAAGTCTCAGTAAAAGAGACAGTCTTGAGAAACCCTTACAGGTATGTTACCCTGATAATGATCTCCCCTCTCTGTATAATGGGACTGAGTATCTATACCTGATAATGATCTCCCCTCTCTGTATAATGGGACTGAGTATCTATACCTGATAATGATCTCCCCTCTCTGTATAATGGGACTGAGTATCTATACCTGATAATGATCTCTCCTCTCTGTATAATGGGACTGAGTATCTATACCTGATAATGATCTCCCCTCTCTGTATAATGGGACTGAGTATCTATACCTGATAATGATCTCCCCTCTCTGTATAATGGGACTGAGTATCTATACCCTGATAATAATCTCCCCTCTCTGTATAATGGGACTGAGTATCTATACTTGATAATGATCTCCTCTCTGTATAATGGGACTGAGTATCTATACCCTGATAATGATCTCCCCTCTCTGTATAATGGGACTGAGTATCTATACCTGATAATGATCTCCTCTCTCTGTATAATGGGACTGAGTATCTATACCTGATAATGATCTCTCCTCTCTGTATAATGGGACTGAGTATCTATACCTGATAATGATCTCCCCTCTCTGTATAATGGGACTGAGTATCTATACCTGATAATGATCTCCACTCTCTGTATAATGGGACTGAGTATCTATACCTGATAATGATCTCCCCTCTCTGTATAATGGGACTGAGTATCTATACCTGATAATGATCTCCCCTCTCTGTATAATGGGACTGAGTATCTATACCTGATAATGATCTCCCCTCTCTGTATAATGGGACTGAGTATCTATACCTGATAATGATCTCCCCTCTCTGTATAATGGGACTGAGTATCTATACCTGATAATGATCTCCCCTCTCTGTATAATGGGACTGAGTATCTATACCTGATAATGATCTCCCCTCTCTGTATAATGGGACTGAGTATCTATACCTGATAATGATCTCCCCTCTCTGTATAATGGGACTGAGTATCTATACCTGATAATGATCTCCCCTCTCTGTATAATGGGACTGAGTATCTATACCTGATAATGATCTCCCCTCTCTGTATAATGGGACTGAGTATCTATACCTGATAATGATCTCCCCTCTCTGTATAATGGGACTGAGTATCTATACCTGATAATGATCTCTCCTCTCTGTATAATGGGACTGAGTATCTATACCTGATAATGATCTCCCCTCTCTGTATAATGGGACTGAGTATCTATACCTGATAATGATCTCCCCTCTCTGTATAATGGGACTGAGTATCTTTACCCTGATAATGATCTCCCCTCTCTGTATAATGGGACTGAGTATCTATACCTGATAATGATCTCCCCTCTCTGTATAATGGGACTGAGTATCTATACCTGATAATGATCTCCCCTCTCTGTATAATGGGACTGAGTATCTATACCCTGATAATAATCTCCCCTCTCTGTATAATGGGACTGAGTATCTATACTTGATAATGATCTCCTCTCTGTATAATGGGACTGAGTATCTATACCCTGATAATGATCTCCCCTCTCTGTATAATGGGACTGAGTATCTATACCTGATAATGATCTCCTCTCTCTGTATAATGGGACTGAGTATCTATACCTGATAATGATCTCTCCTCTCTGTATAATGGGACTGAGTATCTATACCTGATAATGATCTCCCCTCTCTGTATAATGGGACTGAGTATCTATACCTGATAATGATCTCCACTCTCTGTATAATGGGACTGAGTATCTATACCTGATAATGATCTCCCCTCTCTGTATAATGGGACTGAGTATCTATACCTGATAATGATCTCCCCTCTCTGTATAATGGGACTGAGTATCTATACCTGATAATGATCTCCCCTCTCTGTATAATGGGACTGAGTATCTATACCTGATAATGATCTCCCCTCTCTGTATAATGGGACTGAGTATCTATACCTGATAATGATCTCCCCTCTCTGTATAATGGGACTGAGTATCTATACCTGATAATGATCTCCCCTCTCTGTATAATGGGACTGAGTATCTATACCTGATAATGATCTCCCCTCTCTGTATAATGGGACTGAGTATCTATACCTGATAATGATCTCCCCTCTCTGTATAATGGGACTGAGTATCTATACCTGATAATGATCTCCCCTCTCTGTATAATGGGACTGAGTATCTATACCTGATAATGATCTCCCCTCTCTGTATAATGGGACTGAGTATCTATACCTGATAATGATCTCCCCTCTCTGTATAATGGGACTGAGTATCTATACCTGATAATGATCTCCCCTCTCTGTATAATGGGACTGAGTATCTATATGCTGACAATGATCTCCCCTCTCTGTATAATGGGACTGAGTATCTATATGCTGACAATGATCACTTGTATATGATGTGAGCACAAGAAGGGGTTCATTGTTCATTGCTAAAGAGGATTAAAGGGGAAACGCATGCATAAGCAGGTAATCAACAGGGCCGAATTTGTTTTTCCGACTCCCCTAGGCCGGCCGCTGTGTTTCTGCTCTGTGCGGAAGCATATGCACACACTCCCCCTATGCGGAAGTGTGCGCATGCACACACTCTTCCCCATGTCCCTATCTGCACCGAGGACTACTTGCGTGCACCCAGTAAGAAACTTGGAAATTTGCCGTGCACACAGTCCTCTGTGCATTGGTAAATAGTGCGGCTGGGCGGCATGCCGCCCGTGAAATCTTGGCGCCCTAGGCCCGGGCCTTTGTGGCCTCGCCACAAATCCCAGCCTGGTAATCAATATTACAAACATGGGCTGCCAGGCAACTGGAGAAGCAAGAAAGCAGTGAACTGGGCCGGCGGGACCCCGGGAAAAAACCTGGTGGGCCCTGGCTCTCTTGGGCCCCACTGGCCCAGACCTGCTCCCTGCACTTTCTCTCCTTACCTCCCTGAAACCAGTCACACTGATGCGCTAGAAAGAGGTACTTGAGTGAGCGCTTGGAGGGGAGGGAAAGTACATAGAGGACTTTGAGGCTGGGGGGCCCAAAGGGATGGTGTGGGGGGGCCCTGAGGCTGCCCCTCCAGTCCAATGCTGGCAGTGAATGGAAATGATGTGCAGGTGGGCTCTACATCTCATCCTTGCATATTTAATGGAAAGGTCTGACCTGGCTGGACTGATTATTTGGGGTTTATTTAGTGTGTGGTAAGTGGTCAGTTGGGCTGAAAATGCTCCTTGAAGATGATAAGCTAACATTCCAGGATTGGTTCTGTATTCCTTACCCACCACTCTGTCCCCACTATTTGCCCATGTGATGTTGCTGCAACTTCTAATCTGTCTCCCTCTCCCATTCCTACAGCCCCCCATTAGAGGGAAAGCCTTGTTGGGCAAAGTGTCCTTCAGCAACCAACCATCCTGGAGCCTGACCGGGCTTCTTGCTGCTCAGAGGATGACCAAGAACCTGAAGGTGGGTACCAACTTGCACTTTCAACTGTTACCTGGTTCCTTACACAAGCTATAGGAGAGGGCCTCAGACTGGTGACAGACAGGTGATTGGGATGTCATTGTCTTTGCAGCAGTGCCATTAGCCAAAGACTTCTGCAAGGATTCTCTCTTCTGCACATCCTAGAGGAAACATTAAAAATCTACTAATAAGCAATAATACAGGTGTACACCATTTTTTTAGGGATGCACTGAATCCATTATTTGGGATTCGGCCGAATCTCCGAATCCTTCATGAATGATTCGGCAGAATCCTGAACCGAATCTGAATCCTAATTTGCATATGTAAATTAGAGGCGGGAAAGTAAAAAGTGCGGGGGGGTTTACTTCCTTGTTTTGTGACAAAATTCGGTTCAGCTAGGCACAAGGATTCAGCCGAATCCGAATCCTGCTGAAAAAGGCCAAATCCCGAACCGGATCCTGGATTCGGTGCATCCCTGATTTTTTGTGGTCCCATAAATATATAATGCACAATGCAATACACTTTCCCAGACTTTACACCACTTTTTTTTTTGCATGTGTAACTCTAAATAGGGTAAATAATTTACACTTCTGGTATTCCTTTTGATCTATGCCACATGTTATGTGGCATAGTATGTTCCTGGCAGCACATACCAAGGGAATTAAAAAACCCTGGCAGTGGCAGAACTACCTTAAGTGTTCAAGTCCCTTCTGGGATCCATAACCAATAGCAAAGTGTCGTGTCAGATGTATCTGCCATTCAGCCGTAGCCCCAGGATTGTCTGTTACAGTATATTCAGTCTTCACTACATTGGTTTTCTCCCTAAAATTCACCCTAACTGACTTCCAGGCTGCCCCTCTTGGGAGTCAGTTTGGAAAAAACAATAGAAAATCAGAAATAAATGAAAACCAACCACCCTTTGCCCTTTGATTTACCTGGGCTGGAAGTGCAGTGTTTGCAGACTCCCTCTAGTGTTAGACAGAGGAAAGTACAACTTACTATATAAATATCTGTTTCCAACTTGTGTTTATGTTTAGGGGAAAAGAGCATTGAAAGGAGTAAAAAAGACAGAGATTGTGGAGCCCCAGGTAAGTGTGTGAAAATATTCACCCATATATTAATATTCACCAGCAAATGCCACATGGCTGTTTACAGGGGTGGTTCACCTTAAAGTTAAAGGGATACTGTCATGGAAAAATGTGGTTTTCAAAATGAATTGGTTAATAGTGCTGCTCCAGCAAACTTCTGCATTGAAATCCATTTTTAAAAAGAGCCAGCTGATTTTTTTATATTTAATTTTGAAATCTGCTAGACATATTGTCAGTTTCCTAGGTGCCCCCAGTCACGTGACCACAAATACTAAGAAACGTAAACCAATCGCAAATTGTCTCAGAATATCACTTCCTACATCATACTTAAAGTTAACTCAAAGGCAAACAACCCCTTTAAGAGTGCTATGGGCCTCTCAGGAGAAACATTACATTATACCCAAGGCTCTCCAGGTACCTTGGGCCCCATCAGTGCTAGGGAGTTCCCAAAAACATGATATGACCCAGTGATGGTAGCATAAGAAGGCTCACCTTTGGCTTTCTGTAATGCTGACAGATGCCCCTTGTCTAACCCACTTCTGCTGGGTTCCTCTCTCCTATGCCACAGCCTCCCTCTTTTGCCTCGCGCCCCACCGAGAAGATTCAGGTGACTGCCATGAGACAGGTGCTGGAGAGTTACCTCCCTGAGAGACTTGGCACGATCACCTACAACCCTGCCAGCGCCCCGTCCCTGGTGAAGGAAGTCAGCGAAGAGATCAAGGGTCGTGTCAAACGGGTGCTGCCCGCTCGCTACAAGGCTTTGTGTTTGGTGACCCTGGGTGAACGAGGACAGGAGGACATTAAAGTTGTGAGCCGCTGCCTGTGGGACTCACATTCTGATAGCTATGCGGCTCATGTCTATGAGAATCCAAGCCTCTTCTGTGTTGTAGCTGTGTATGCTGTATACTGTGAGTGACACAATGGCCGACACCTCTTGTGCCACTCAGAACCTCTGGCTTTTGTATATGGGAAAACATTCCCTGGCTATAAATAAGGTTTACACTCACTCTATTTTTCTTTAGTCAGTAAGACATGAGGTTACAGGTATAGGGCAATATATATATATATATATATATATATATATATATATATATATATATCAATATCATCTATTCCTTCGATTCCCAGTGGATTATAGGGCATCCGTGAACACTCTCCTTTCAGATCTATTTGTTACTATTCTCTTGATCGCATTCCATGTTTTTCCCATCTTTAAAATTTCTTCTTCCACTGATCTTCTCCATGTGGATTCCATCCCAGGGCTCTTCTTTCTATAGATTCCTCTCCCTTCCTGAGTTTGTGGCCTTTCCAACCCCACTTCTTTTTCCTTAACTGAATTTCTATCGGTAGCTGGTTAGTGTTTTACCACAGGATCTCATTTGTCAATTTCTCCGGCCATTTTATATTCATAAGTCTCCGTAGGCACCTGTTTACAAAAATCTGTAATAGGTTGTGTGACCTTCCAAGTTTCACTTGCGTATAAAAGGACTGCTTTCACATTAGTATTAAAAAGGCGAACTTTGGTTCGTTTTTAGATGTTTTTATTTCTCCATATAGGGTACAACTGAATAAATGCTCCATTTGCTTTCTTTATTCGAAAAAAATATATATATATATATATATATAATTTTTTTTTTTTAAGATCATATGAGTAGGAATCTGCCATACTGCTTTCTCTAATGAGTATAATTGATCCATACATTGAAGAGAAATAGCCCCTTCCAGTGGCCAGAGTGTTTTTGCTTTCCACAATTTATGAAAGACATATGTTTTACATTGTTTTCTGCATCAATAACTGGTCATTAAAGGCCAGGACAAAATATTAACAAATCATCCCTAAACTGCCCTTATAATGAAGTTTGCTCCATTAGCTGGCAATTGAAGGCAGAGTGGTATAATGTTCTGGCAGCTGGGGGTGGGTCTTAAAGGACAAGGAAAACCCCATACATTTGGGGATTCTGATATGTTAGACACAGGCGGGTGTAACAGTGGTGTAACAAGATATTACTGGGCTCCACAGCAAATTACTTTTCAGGCCCCCAATATGTCTAGAGGCTGACCTGTTTTACCAACATTTATTCAAATACAGTAGTACAGTGTCGCATGGGTTAGCCGGACACCAGGAAAAAACCAAGTGACCACCTGACTCTTGTGGACCCTAAAGGCCCAGATCCGCACCCTGTGCTTCTTCTTCTTCTTGCCGCGAAGTGGCGGAACTACCGGGGGAGCAGGAGGTGTAAGTGTACCAGGGCCCGCACCCCCTGCAGGCCTGCCAGCAGTTCGCAGTAGAGCGTTGGTGCTTCTGGAGGGGTGTCAGGGGGCCCGGCTGCACTTAGGGTTGCCACCCGGCCGGTATTTTACTGGCATAGCCGGTAAAACACCTGCCAAGGCCGCGGCCAGTATTACAAATATACCGGCAATGAAGCTGCTGTTAAATTTGTAATACCCATAAAAAAGGCCCTTGGCCCTCCCCTAATCCGATCAAAACTTACCTTTTTCGCTGCCTTCTGCCCATCGTGTGCCGTGGCTCCACCCCCTTTGACATCATGGCCCGCCCCTTTTGTTCCCGCCCCCACCAGTGGCCCATCGCGTGACGTGGCTCCACCTCCTTTGACTTCACAGCCTACCCCTTTTTTCCGCCACCCACTACTGGCCAGGGAAAATTTTGTAAAAAGGTGGCAACCATGGCTGCACGGTCTGCACCCTGGCCTGATGCGCTGTAGTTACGTTATGCAGCAGGCCCGGATTGATAGTGGGCTGGTAGTAGGCTGTTTGGGCCTCTGTGTACTTGGAAAGGCAGGGCCTATTTTGACTCCGAATCCAGACCTGGTGTGCGGCGCAAGGGGATTGGCGGAACCTCGGTGGCCCCCCCAATCCAACCCTGAAATTGTAATAAATTAGGGCCTCATGGGGCCCCTATCAGGCCCGGATTTGTGGAGAGGCCACCAAGGCCCGGGTCTAGGGCAGCAGGATTTTATGGGATGGCATGAAGCCCAACCACACCCACATTGGTTCAGAAACACTGGGTATGCGCGGGAGATACAATAGTTTTTAAAAAAATGTGTGTGAATAAAGGGGAGGGGATAGGGGCAACGAATGACAGTAGGCCTAGGGGCACCCGCTATGTAAATCCGGCCCTGGCCCCTATACCTCCTGGGCTTCTGTCTGTTTCCTCTGTAGTTATTAGACCCCTGAGGACATTGGTTCATTTCCACTGGGCACAAACTGATCAGTCAGTGTAATCTGATTAATAACAAATAGATATATGCGCCTGAGCCATTTAATTAGCACCTAGAGCTATAGGGACATTGATTGTTTGCTGCTTTCAATGTGTATTTAATCTCACATATAGTCATACTATATTTTGTGTGTGTGTGTATATACACATTTATTAAAATCTTTCTTTTTAATAAAACAATGGCGTCTAAGACTCCCTCTTGCCTAATATATATAAAGTGTGATTATTTCTCCTCACAAATCAGGTCCTTTCTGGTGTTTTGTGACAGTTATGGGACCACTTTACCAGTGAGTTTTGTTTACATAGACCTCTATAATACATATAGTTTGTTAAAAGGCATGTGGGAAAGTCAGTCTCCTCCTCACACACACACATATCATCGTTCCACCTCCTCAGACAAGTGATTCCTAATTTAGAGCCGCAGTGGAACAGCGACTACGCATGCTCGTTACTTCTTTCTGAGGCATTGGCAGGGCGGAGCTTGGGGAAAGAACGCTAGCATGCCATTGGCTACGATAAATGAATGGAAGGCCACGCCCATATTCGTTCCGCATTGAGTCGGCGTTTATAGATTCCAGCGTTTTCAATGCACCACGTGACTGTCTGGAGAGGAAGGGGCACCATGATTGTTGCGGCTATCGCAGAGCAGCAGCTAATGCTTTCAATGTCCTTTAAAAGCCTGACATGTGGGTCAGAGGGTTTGTGTACTTACCTAGACTGGGGTCAGACGTGTGATAATGTATTTATGAGTTCTGTACATGCTGTAAGGATGTGGCAGGGACAAATTAAGGCTTGTATATTTTAAATGGTTTTGGCATCTCATTCGTTTAAAGGAGACATGTAGGATAAATGAAAAAATCCTAATTTTGTAGCCAAAGTATATAAATGAGTAAATATGTTGTAAATGTGTTGCTTTTACATGGTGCTAAAAATTAATATTATCTTTAAAAATAGCCCCTTTATTGGAGCTCCCTCTAGATGTTCTCTGGTCCCTGTCTGTGTTTCAAATGAGGGGTAGGCATGCCCCCGCCAGAAGCACAGTAGGAGAAGGACAGCCAATCACAGCCCTGCAGTCACACAAGACTATTAGGTCCTGCTAGCTGCTGATTGGTTGCTGTCCTACAGTGCAGTGACCTGAGAGCCGTGGCTCCCCTGCACAGCCTGGGAATTCAGGGAGCAGGAAGTGGAAGGTTTTTGCAGAAATATTCAATAAATCAGCCTGAAACACTACTTTTTTTAAGCACAATTCTTCTATATCTAAATGAGTATAACACATTGGTACATTCTAATTTTTTACACAAAATGTCTCCTTTAATAAAAAGACTGAATCATCATATAGATTACTAACAAAGCTTGCACCCACAACTGCTCCTGTGTTGCTTCCACTGTAATTATCATATTTATAGAGGTCGAATGAGCATTCTGTCTGTACTTTCAGGTAGCATTCATGGTCCAATTATATATACAAGGCATGTGTAGTGGAATGAAACCCTCAAGGCATTTGTATAGACCCCAGTCTGCCCATGGACGCCACAGACTTCTTTTAAAGGGGTTATTCAACTGTAAATTAACTTTTAGTATGATATAGAGAGTGATATCCTGAGACAATTTGCAATTGGTTTTCATTTTTTATTGTTTGTGGTTTTTGAGTTATTTAGCTTTTTATTCAGCAGCTCTCCAGTTTGCATTTTCAGCAGTCTAGTTGCTATGGTCCAAATTACCCTAGCAACCATGCAATTATTTGATAAGAGTCTGGAATATGAATAAAAGGGGGCCTCAATATTAAGATGAGTAATAAAAAGTTGCATTAACAATAAGGGGCATTTATCAAGGGTCGAATTTCAGCTTAATGTGAGGTTTTTTTCCGATTGTACTCGAAATTCGAATATTCGATTATTTATTAGAAAAATCCAATATCTAAAACTCAAACTAATCTTACTGACAAGAAAACTCGAATCGAATCATACTAAACTCAATTTGAGTTTTTTCTCCAAAAAAACCTGAATGTCAGGAATGCTACTAACGTTAGGTTATTCAACTGTGAATTAACTTTTATTTTGATGTAGAGAGTGATATCCTGAGACAATTTGCAATTGGTTTTCATTTTTTTTTTTTTTTTTAAATATTTTTATTTATAAAGTTGTCAAAGAATAAACTTCAGTTTAAAGTAACATTTCGCAGGAGAACATGTTATTGATCACAACATAATATTTCCAGTACAGAGCGAGCAATAAGCAATGAGCAATGAGCAGAGATCTAATACAAGTATCTTGACTGTACGACTCAGCAGTATTTGGGGTATCAATTCACTTCTTAGTAGTTTACATCGTACAGTTAATATAGAAACCAGAGGCAGGATCTCCTGTGTGGTTTTCATTTTTTATTGTTTGTGGTTTTTGAGTTATTTAGCTTTTTATTCAGCAGCTCTCCAGTTTGCGATTCCAGCCATCTGATTTTTGCTGAAATTCGCCTAGCAACCATGTATTGATTTGAATAAGAGACTGGAATATGTATAGGAGAGGAACTGAATAGAAAGATGAGTAATACAAATTATCAATAATAATACATTTGTAGCCTTAGAGCCCTGTACAACAAAATTTTCCCACCCAGCCCAGCCCCCAAGCCCCACCCCAGATCCTGCCCACTCCACACCACAGTTAAAAAAAAAACACAGAACAGATATCAGCGCTAAAAAAGGTAACACCCCCCCACACACAAGTTATAAAAAGCTATTGACCCCGTTAGTAAGCCTCACGAGGAAACTTCAGGCGACTTTGGAAATCGAAGCACCGCGAGTGCATCGGCGCTGGTTTTTTCTCATTATAGCAGGCAGAAGGCAGGGGGAAGGCAGTTCAGGGAGATTGTCGCCCCGCAGAAGAGGCGATTAGTCACCAGGCGACTAAATCCCCCCGAATCTGCTGGTGTGCTTGAACCCTAAAGACAGTGCCTAGTGATGTCATCAGTAATAATTGTTGCTTAATGATGTCATATGTGGCACGTGACTCATTGAAACTTGTGTATTATTATAAATAATGTGCCCCTTGTAGTAAGACATAAGGATATTACTGTATATGTCACCATGGAGTCCCATGACCTATGCTACCGTTATACGATCATTGCACTCCTTGGTGATTTATATCCTTATAAAGAAGAGCCACAAATTTATCCTGTAAATTATAATCTTATAGTGCTTAGTGATGTCATAACTCCCAACTGTCCTGTTTTCAGTGGGACAGTCCCTCTTTTGACAGCTCAACCCGCAGTCCCTCGTTTGTACTGGAAAGTCCCTATTTTCTCTGCACGGAACAGCCAGAAAAAGAAACAAAGTTTCTAAGTTAATTGGCTTTTGGCAGACAACTCAGAACAGCTAACAGGTCAACTAAGATACTTTGTAACAATTTTGAGATAAGCAAATAAGTAATTGTAACAATATAAGATAACAGGTCCCTTGGGGAAAGTTAGACTCACAGCTTAAAGGACAAAATTGTAATAACTGAAAAAAACACAGAAACATGTTCAAACTTTCATAACATTCCAAATTTTGTAAAATGAACATGGTAATTAGGGGGTGTGGTCACAAGATGGGCGTGGTCGCTACAGTAAACACGGTAAATTTTTTTGTCCCTCTTTTTATTTCCAAAATGTTGGGAGGTATGTGATTCATCAGTGATAATCTGAGTTTAGTGATTGTTTATGTCATGACAAAACGTGTGTATAAAATAAATAATGTTCCTTCTTTTGAATAATATGAGGATATTAGAAGTCACCTCAGAGTTCCATGTCCTGTATAAAAACACTCAGCCGGTGCTTCTATGACTCACAGTATCCAGGTATATAATAATAGGACGTTCTTTATTCTACATAGTCTACAGTAGGAGGTGAGTTATTCACTATTTATGTAACTGTCTGTGTGTAGAGTAATATGTCCTTTCCTCCTTTATCCTCATTCCCTGCATATAAATACTGTTCTTGTTACTATATAACGATGTCAGCCCGCTATAATCAATTGCTAAAACAAAAAACAGCCACATATTCTAAGCACAGAACATTCTCAAGGAAAAGATGCGGAAAATGACTGAAAATAGAGATCATGAGAACTGGGGGGGGGGGTTGCCCTTATCAAACATGTCAGTCCTTTCCACTGATGTCTCCATGGCAACGCACTGCTCCCGAGCAGAGCCCTAATCTAGTCAATCAAGACAACGTATTGACGTAACGCGCATGCGGCGTGCTAGGCTGCTGAAAGAAAGAGGGAGGGTGAACAGAGAAATTGAGCCGAGGTAGCGGCGGGAACGACCCGGTGTTCCCGGCAATAGTTGGCAAGAGACGGCAGAAGGATCCGGGGGCAAGTTAGGTAAGACATGGGGCGGCTGAGGCGCTTGTTCTGTTGCCTTTTGTGTTGCTGATAACCGGCGGGAGGAGCCGGGACATCTATTGAATGAAGTGGGCGGGGAATGGGAGGTCCAGAAGGGACAAAGGGGCCTGATAGCAGCGAGGAGCAGAATGTATTGGGGTGAGTGGGGAGGGGAAGAGACTTCCTTGTGTTCTTGGTAGTAGGATACAGGGGCCAGTGAGTGAGTGGGAGGAGGATACAGGGGCCACTGAGTGGGAGGAGGATACAGGGGCCAGTGAGTGAGTGGGAGGAGGATACAGGGGCCAGTGAGTGAGTGGGAGGAGGATACAGGGGCCAGTGAGTGAGTGGGAGGAGGATACAGGGGCCAGTGAGTGGGAGGAGGATACAGGGGCCAGTGAGTGGGAGGAGGATACAGGGGCCAGTGAGTGGGAGGAGGATACAGGGGCCAGTGAGTGAGTGGAGGAGGATACAGGGGCCAGTGAGTGAGTGGGAGGAGGATACAGGGGCCAGTGAGTGAGTGGGAGGAGGATACAGGGGCCAGTGAGTGGAGGGGATACAGGGGCCAGTGAGTGGGAGGAGGATACAGGGGCCAGTGAGTGAGTGGGAGGAGGATACAGGGGCCAGTGAGTGGGAGGAGGATACAGGGGCCAGTGAGTGGGAGGAGGATACAGGGGCCAGTGAGTGGGAGTGCAGGGGAGGGAGGAGGATACAGGGGCCAGTGAGTGGGAGGAGGATACAGGGGCCAGTGAGTGGGAGGTGGATACAGGGGCCAGTGAGTGGGAGGAGGATACAGGGGCCAGTGAGTGGGAGGTGGATACAGGGGCCAGTGAGTGGGAGGAGGATACAGGGACCAGTGAGTGAGTGGGAGGAGGATACAGGGGCCAGTGAGTGAGTGGGAGGAGGATACAGGGGCCAGTGAGTGGGAGGAGGATACAGGGACCAGTGAGTAGGAAGATGATACAGGGGCAGTGAATGAGTGAGTGGGAGGAGAATACAGGGGCCAGTGAGTGGCAGGAGGATACAGGGGCCAGTGAGTGAGTGGGCGGAGGATACACGAAAAGCCCTGGACCAATGGAAATTAATACTGGATTAGTCACTATAGGATATGACTAGCTCACTAAGTGTGTAGACTGCAGCGTGTCCTCCCAACTGCCCAGACTAGAGAAGCATGGATGTAGCATCTGGCGATCTGAGCTTTTTTCTAATATAGTGTGGCCCCCTTAACCCATCTGGCCTAAAGCTGGCCATAGACGCACAGATCCTATCGTACAAATCGAGGATTTGTAGGATTTTCTGATGGTGTGTGGTGAGTGCCGACTTCTTTCATCCGGCGGAGATCGGTCGTTTGGTCGATCGGACAGGTTTGATTTTGACCCGACCGATCCCGTCAGAGCCCATTGCATATCGTAATCGGTTCGTACGGCCGTACCACCGATATAGCCATGCTCGTTAATGGCATATCGGGGAAAGATCCGCTTGCTTGCTGATGTCGCCAAACGAGCGGATCTTTGCGTCTATGGCCACGTTTAGGCTAGTCCTGTCTTGGACTAATTTTGGGCCCCTTATGTGAGGCAGCACCTCGGTTATGAACTTAACTGTTCGGTTGGTCCATTCTACCCCGGGAGTGCATATAAAAGGTCACTTTTATTTATAGAGATTCAGTCATATTGTTTGCTCTGATACAGCAGTCAGTGGAATGCCTTTTAGCAGCAGCATCTCATTGGGGTAGCAGTCATTTTTGTTTTTCAGGGCACCACTGCTTTTGTGGCATTATGGGGGTGTCCTGTCTATTTATAATGTGTTTTCCTCTGTACAGGGAGCCCATTGGGTATTGTTACATTGACAGCCCAACACCCCATTGCATTGCTAACCACTCTGCAATACTGCCCTATTCAGGACTGTACTTTCTCCCCTACAGGCAGTCACCTATAGTTATGTATTCACAACTATTTGGCATTTCTATACTGTAAGGTTTGAGCTAGAGCAAGCGGCATGGCAGTTAGTCCTACTGGTGCAGTTGTATGATTGAATACATACATCAGCTCCATACAAAGCTGGGAATCACATGTTCCTTTAATGTTCACTGTACAGAGAGAGCAAAGGCTTCTGAAGCTTCCCAGTCCTATATAACTAGAGCAGGGACATTAGACTGTATTAATATGAAGGGCTGAATACTTTATTTTTTTTTTTCATGGCTTGGAAGTCTAACGCACGTTGCTCTTTGTCTGCCGCGGCGTCGATAAAAACCATCAATAATTAATGCTCTGCCTTTGAAGCCGCTTTTGTTATTCCCCCCCCCCCCGTGTGCGTTTTTCACCTGCCGATTAGGGAAAAGAGCAGCTTGTTCCAGAGAACGCCCGCATCTCTCCATAAGGAAACAGTCTGTTTTATCTCTTCATCTGCCCTCATTTCATATATTTAGTGCACAGTAAATGGGCTGAGCACCAGGGCCGGCCTGGTAATTAACACGCACACAGTCATTTCACTTAGGAGAGCGCTATGCCTATGATCTGCTTATTCATTAAAGGGGAACTGTCCCCAGTATATTAAAAAAATGACGTGCTAGATATTGAATTCTTAAGGGTGGTGGCACACGCTGCAACTTGGGGACATTAGTCGCCCAGTGACAAATCACCTCTTCTTGGGCCACTAACCTCTCCACAATGCCTTCCCGCCGGTTAGAATGTGAATCGCTGATGGGATGGCACTCGGATCGCTTTTTTTCCCCCGAAATTGTCTAATGAGGAAACTTTGGGCGACTTCGGAAAGCCGAAGCGATCATCCGAAGCGAAGTGCCATCCCCCCATCGATTCACATTCTAGCCGGCAGGAAGGCATTTCGTGAGATTAAGGGATACTGTCATGGGAAAAATTTTTTTTTTAAAATGAATCAGTTAATAGTGCTACTCCAGCAGAATTCTGCACTGAATCCATTTCTCAAAAGAGCAAATAGATTTTTTTATATTCAATTTTAAAATCTGACATGGGGCTATACATTTTGTCGATTTCCCAGCTGCCTCCAGTCATGTGATTTGTGCATGCACTTTAGGAGAGAAATGCTTTCTGGCAGGCTGCTGTTTTTCCTTCTCAATGTAACTGAATGTGTCTCAGTGGGACATTGGTTTTTACTATTGAGTGTTGTTCTTAGATCTACCAGGCAGCTGTTATCTTGTGTTAGGGAGCTGCTATCTGGTTACCTTCCCATTGTTCTTTTGTTTGGCTGCTGGGGGGGAAAGGGAGGGGTGATAGCACTCCAACTTGCAGTACAGCAGTAAAGAGTGATTGAAGTTTATCAGAGCACAAGTCACATGACTTGGGGCAGCTGTGAAACTGACAATAAGCGGGCAGCCATGGGTTCACTGCTGCTGTAACTTGTTCTTAGATGTTTATTGAATAAAACTTCATTTTTTAAATTTTACTGAATTCTCACGGTGCTCCGCCTTTTTTGTTCTTGGAATTCTTGTGACCGTGTGGGATGGCGGCTAGCAGTGCAGCACGTTTGAATTCAGCGTCCGGTAAGTGCTCCCACTAAAATATATCTTTTTCTTTGCTCAAGAATATCCCTGTATTTAGCACCATCTTTCCCTCGACTCAGACCAGTTTCCCAGTCCCTGCTGCTGAAAAACATCCCACAGCAAGTTGCCGCCACCACCATGTTTCACTGTGGCGATTGTGTTCTTGGGGTGGTGGGATGTGTTGGGTTTGCACTGGACACAGCATTTTCCTTGGTGGCTGAAAAGTTAAATTTTAGTCTCATCTGACATTTGGGGAGTCACCCACATGCCTTTTGGCAAACTCAAAACGTGCCTTCTTATTTTTAATTTTAAAGGGATACTGTCATGGGAAAACATGTTTTTTTTCCAAACGCAAACGCATGTTTTTTTCAAAACGCAAAGTGCAGAATTCTGCACTGAAATCTATCTTTCAAAAGAGCAAACAGATTTTTTTATATTCAATTTTGAAATCTGACATGGGGCTAGACATATTGTCAATTTCCCATCTGCCTCAAGTCATGTGACTTGTGGTCTGATAAACTTCAGTCACTCTTTACTGCTGTATTGCAAGTTGGAGTGATATCACCCCCCCCCCCAGCAGCCAAACAACAGAATAATGGGAAGGTAACCAGATAACAGCTCCCTAACACAAGATAACAGCTGCCTGGTAGATCTAAAAACAACACTCAATAGTAAAAACCAAGTCCCACTGAGATTGATTCAGTTACATTATGTAGCTGTCCAATTTATATCGTATAGAGGGCCGGAATTTTTCTAATCTACATGGTGGAGGGCCGATAATGGAAGCCAGTTTTAGCCACTTCCTGTTTTTAGACCACACCCACTTTAAACCACACCCATTTTACCACAAGACCATGCCGACATTAATCGCACACCAAAAAACCAGATGGTTAGTGCTCACTGCAGGGATCAGGGCCGGAACTAGGGGTAGGCAGAGTAGGCGGCTGGCTAGGACGCCATCATTGAGGGGCGCACTTTTAATGGGGTTTTTTTTTCTTCATTTTTTCGAGCGTTTATTTAATAATTTGTCTCGGTAATCATGGTCACTCAGTCGGGTGGAATCTGCCTCCTTCACCTTCTCCCTCTTGCCAGCAAGTAATAGTAATAATAGGTGGTAGAAGAAATAACAGCCTGCCAGAAAGTAGTTCCATCCCAAAGTGCAGGCACAAGTCACATGACATGGGGCAGCTGGGAAACTGACTATATGTCTAGCCCCATGTCAGATTTCAAAATTGAATATAAAAAAAATCTGTTTGCTCTTTTGAGAATTGGATTTCAGTGCAGAATTCTGCTGGAGCACAGCTTAACTTTTTTGAGTAATTAAGTAATGGCTTTTTTTCTGTCCACTCTTAAATAAAGCCCAGCTCTATGGACTGCTTATTGTGGTCCTATGGGCAGATACTCCAGTCTCTGTTGTGGAACTCTGCAACTTCTTCAGGGTTACATTTGGTCTCTGTGGCGCCTCTCTGATTAATGCCCCGCTTGCCCGTCTGTGAGTTTTGGTGGGTGGCCCTGTCTTAGCAGGTTTGTTGTGGTACCATGTTAGAGAAGATCATGTGACACTTAGATTGCACACAGTTGGACTTCATTTCACTAATTATGTGACTTTAGAAGGTAATTGGTTGCACCAGGATTTTTTTAGGGGCTTCGTGGCAAAGGGGGTGAATACATATGCACATGCCAATTTTCAGTTTTTTTAAATTCTTTTTTTAATATATTTTTTTTTTTCACTTCACCAACTTGGACTTTTTTGTGCAGATCCATCACATAAAACCTTTAACTTACAGGTTGGAATGTAACAAAATAGGTAAAAAGCCAAGGGGGTGAATACTTTTGCAATGTAGTGTAAATTGATACATTTAGTTGATACATTTCTTATCTCTGTCCCTGCTGAGCAGAATCCCTGAGTTTCATTACAGGCAGCTGTTAGAATTGATACAATAGTTACTAATACTCCAGAGATGCTGCTGAGAAATGTATCAACTAAATGTTGTAAAATTGTAACAGTTCAGAATCTGCACCTGAATTACTGAGCTGTCAGACTCAAACACCAGAGACGGGGACATTAAAATTTAAACTTGGATTTTGGAAAAACAGTAAAAAATGTAATTGAAAACATTTCTGAAGAACAATCTGAAAACAACTGGACTGAAAATGTGTTTGGAATGTGAACATCCCCTTTAACTGGGTAGACCGTAAGAAGTGTGACCAAACCCTTCCGACCTGACCCTGTCTGAAGTAATCTGTCCCAGAGATGAGACCCCGCTGGGCTGTAATATTCAATATCCCATGAAAGACTACAGTTCAGGAGGCGCCTTCTGAGTAACTGTAACAAGGCATCCCATAAATATTCTTTGAACATTAATACAAAGGTACACACTGCTTGAAGAAATGCTCATGGCTTGTTGCTTGCAGCATTTAATGTAAAACATGTACTTCCTTCACAGGTTTGCAGTGACTGGATCTTCTCTCTGCTGTGATGTCTACCCCAGACCCTCCAATGGGGGGCACTCCCCGGCCTGTTCCTTCTCCTGGGCCAGGGCCTTCTCCTGGAGCTATGCTTGGCCCCAGTCCAGGACCCTCTCCTGGCTCCGCACACAGCATGATGGGACCAAGCCCTGGGCCACCTATTCCCCCACAGGGGCCTGCTGGGTACCCACCTGAAAATATGCACCAGATGCATAAGGTGAGTAAGCCACTGTATATGAAAAATGTTTTACTGATGTTGTAGAGCTTAGTCTGATCTACTGTAATATTCTTGTCCTGACAGCCAATGGATTCCATGCATGACAAAGCAATGCCTGAAGACCCCCGTTACAATCAGATGAAGGGTATGGGCATGAGACCCGGGGGTCACTCTGGGATGGGGCCTCCACCTAGTCCTATGGACCAGCACTCCCAAGGTATGTGCAGCCTGGTACCACAAAAGCCCTTATGATTTGAATCTAGTTTTGGCGCACGTCACAAAGCAATGAGATCCAGCAAACCTTTCTCTTCCCTAGATTGGAGGAGACTGGCACCATGGGAATGTAGATACTGCAGCTGGAGAAAGGACACTAAACGTTTAAAAGTGACTCCTCCTCCTGCCCAGGGCTACATGCCTGCTTCCCTCGTCTTTGGTTTCTTTTTAGTGTCCTCAGAAGGACTATAGGTGACACAGGGAGCATAGGGTTAGATCTACTGGCCACAGCCCTGTCACCACAGGGCCACACATTTTATTCAGCGCCCCAAAGCCCTAGGACATCATGATCCTGCTGATTTGCCTTTCTCCAGCCTTCCCGCTCTATTGAGGCTTCATATGCACAGGCTCCCACTCCTGGAGGGCCACCACTTTTTTGACTCCCTGGAGGTCCGCACTGGAGAATTCCCCCTCTTCACACATATTTTGAGGGGCAGCTCCAAGTAAGTTGCTACCTTTCGGGGGGTATTCCACACCGCTTCTCCACAATGCCATCCTGAAGCCCAAGCACTCAGGATCCTGGCAGCCACATCCAGCATGGAAGGATCCACAGACCGCTTAAGGGCACAAAGGCACCCTTGGCAGATAAGCGACTACGCACTCTGCCTGTTTCCTTACCCTCACTCCCCTCAGATTATTGCCACAGTAGACAACACAGAGGAGACCTCCCTTTCCAGAGCAACCAGCTCAGTTACTCCCTTGGTTTCCTATTTTGCATGCGCCCTTTGCAAAAAAAATTCCAGGTGGCCTCAGCTGAACCCTGTTGTACTTCCTGCAAATCTCCTCAATCCAACCCTGTTCTTGGTCTGCCTGATTCAACCATGCCTCCCAGCTCCATGGTAGCTCTGGCAAGTCAGATGAGCTTGGACCATTGACCATTGACTATGTATTTGCACGTGGTCTCTCCCTTTCCCTAGCGGGATTGCAGAACCTGGCCAGCATTCCAGAGACTCTGGACAGAGTCCTTGAATAGTTTTATGATCTGTGGGTGCTTCAACTGATCTCAAAGGGTTACCTGATCTAATTCCAAGCCATTCCTCCCAACAGATTCTTTGCCGCCCGGCTCAGTGATCCAGTGCCCTCTTATCCGTCATTCAGGAGTTATCTTTTTAGGGAGTCGACGAACCGGTACCTCCTATGTACACAGGCTGAGGCTTTTATTCCAACTTGATTGTGGTACCAAAGCGAGACTGATCCTATCTCCCAGTATTAGACCAGATTCTTTGCAGGTGCCATTTCAAGATGGGAGTCTATCCAGTCATGCCTGTGTTGAATATAAAGGGCGCATATCTGCATCTGCCCATGCATCAAACCATCATTATTTCTTTTGTTTTTTCATCTCTGGCAACCATTGGCAGTTCGTTGCTCTGCCATCCAGCCTCTCCTCTGCCGCTTGAATCTTCACCGCATTGGTGCATCTCATGATACAGGGGATCAAAGTGATCCCCTATCTAGACGACTTATTGAGGGCATCATCCGAGCCTGTGGTCATCATCCACACAAACTTGATGGCGGTAGCATATGTGAACCACCAGGGCGGTACGGGCAGCTCAGAAGGAGGCAGAACAAATTCTAAACTGGGCGGAGCACAAAGTGAAGGCCATATCAGCAGTCCACATCACAGGAGTGCAGAATTGGCAAGCAGACTTCCGTAGTCGAGAAAAGCTAGATCAGGGGGAATGGAGCCTCCACCCCCAGTGAAGAGACGGGGTCTTCCACAAGTGGACCTCATGGCCTCATGTTACTACCACAAGCAAAATTTTTGGCGAGAAGCGAAGACCTACTGGCACTAGAGGCAAATGCTCTGGCACCCTCATGGCACCAGTTGTATGTGTTCCTACCTCTGTTCCTTCTCCCCAGAGTCCTAAAGAAGATCAGGCAGGAAGGGACAAGGACCTTCCTAGTGTGCCCCATACTGGCAAAGGTGCCCGTGGTTTGCTGACATTTCCATGGCAGCAGACGCACCTCTCCGACTACCTCTCTGTGATGACGGTCTCTCTCAAGGACCAATCATCCACCTGAACTTACTAAGTCTGACTTTAACAGCGTGGCTCTTCGTACTGGCCAAGAATGGTATTCCAGAGGAGGCCTTTCCCACCATGCTGCAAGCCCACAAGCCTGTCTCGGCCAAGAGATACCATAGGGTATGGCACACCTTCATTATCTGGTATGAGTCTTAGAATAGGGACACTCAAGCAAGGGACTCATCGTCTCCTTCCTGAAGGAGGGGTTGGTCAAGAGACTGGCCCTTCGCCGACCCTGTAAACTGTTCTAAATTGATTCATTTAGTTGATACATTTCTTATCTTTGTCCCTGATGGGCAAAATATCTGAGTTTCATTAAAGACAGTTGTTAGAATTGATACAATAGTTACTAATATTCCACAGATGCTGCTGAGAAATGGATCGACTATATGTTGTAAAATTGTAACAGTTCAGAGCCTGCACCTGAATTACTGAGCTGCCAGACTCAAACACCAGATACAGGGACATTCAACTTTAGATTTTGGAAAAACAGTAAAAAATGGAAAGTAATTGAAAAAAGTATTTCTGGGGAACAACCTGAAAACTGAAAACTGTTTGGAAGGTGAACAAGCCCTTTAATTTGTAAGGTGGTCTTTTTGCTAGCAATTATTTCAGCAAGTAGTAGGAATTGGCGGCTTTATCTTGCAGGTCCCTCTTCTCGATCTTTCGTCCTCACAAGGACATCCTTTGATCGGTTCTGGACTTCTCACCAAAGGTGGCTACTGAGTTGCACATGAACCAGCACTTAGTTGATCCCTGATTCTGTCCGGAGTCACGTCATCCCTAGGAGCAGAGACTCCATGATCTGGACGTGGTTAGGTCAGCTAACAACTGAAGACAACAGAAGCAGGCAGAAAATGTAGCCCTTGGCAGGCGGAGGAGGAGTAGGTTTTAACCTTTTAGTGTCCTTTCTCCAGAGGTAGGATCTACATCTTCATGGTGCCTGTGTTCCCCAATGTAGGAGAAAAGAGAGTGACTATAAAAAAATCCATCTTTCCTGAATAGCCTGTAATAACAATGTCTCTCCTCTCTTGCAGGATACCCATCTCCTTTGGGCAACTCTGAGCATGTGTCCAGCCCTGTACCCTCTAATGGTCCTCCATCTGGTCCTCCAATGCCTTCAGGGCCATCAGCAGTGACAATGGAGAACTCTGACCCACAGCAGCAGGCGAGCCGAAGTCCTACTCCCTTCAACCAGAACCAGCTGCACCAGTTACGGGCTCAGATAATGGCTTACAAAATGCTGGCCAGGGGGCAACCTTTACCCGACCACCTTCAGATGGCAGTGCAAGGAAAAAGACCCATGCCTGGGATACAACAACAGATGCCAACACTACCTCCACCTGCTGCTTCAGGAACCGGCACTGGTCCTGCTCCAGGTCCAGTGCCCCCTAATTACAACAGACCTCATGGTAAGGTCCTGGTGGTGTGAGGGATTGCATTAAATGGGCATCGACTTTGGCTCTAGTATTGTCACCTGCTACACATGAAAAATAAATGCTGATTATTTTAAAAGTATTTAAGGCTTTTTACTTTTGCTTGACCATCAAGTCAGTCTAGTGAAGTGTAATATATTTTGCTGATTTTATACCAGTTCTAATATTTAGTTCTACTAGGAATGGCTGGTCCTACTATGCCACCTCCTGGCCCATCAGGAGCTCCTCCTGGAATGCCTGGCCACCCTGTTGGTGCTCCACCTAAGCCTTGGCCTGAAGGTACATCTTTTAATTGGCTGAATCCGTTTGGCAAGCTTTTATGGTAGCTTGTGTTGGTACTTGTGATGTACCAGTATGTAGTGCAACACAATTTTATTCCATAGGTGTATAAAGGGGTATTCTGTACAGACATCTTTCTCACACTTACAGGTCCCTTGGCTAATGCAGCTGCTCCTGCCGCTGCTCCCCAGAAGCTAATTCCTCCACAGCCTACAGGCCGCCCTTCCCCTGCTCCTCCTGCTGTGCCTCCTGCTGCCTCCCCAGTAATGCCACCACAAACACAGTCTCCAGGCCAGCCTGCTCAGCCTCCTCCCATAGTACAGTTTCACCCAAAGCCCAACCGTATCACTCCCATACAGAAACCCCGAGGCCTGGATCCTGTGGAGGTGCTACAGGAAAGGGAGTACAGGTGAGATCTTCTTTAAATGCAAAACATTCTCACAGATGTGACTCAATCAAATAATCATCATGTAATAATATACATGACAGACATTACTCTGGCGCTTATATGGTTTATAGGATCCTCCTATGATAAGTGACATGGTTTGTCTTTGTAGACTGCAGGCGAGAATTGCACACAGGATCCAGGAACTGGAAAATCTTCCTGGTTCTTTGCCTGGTGACCTAAGGACCAAAGCTACCATAGAGCTGAAAGCTTTAAGGCTCCTCAATTTTCAGAGACAAGTAAGTTCTTCCCTTGTATTGTAGCTGCATTGGTGACACGTATTCTCCTTTGAAACTAGTGTTGTTATCATTTTAAACCGAATATAAAAGGGGTAAACGTAATGTTTGGTATGATGCAGAGGAATATTTTGAGACAGTTACATAGTAACATAGAAAGTTAGCTTTAAAAAATACACACATCCATCAAGTTCAACCTTTTACGGTAACTCTATTTTAACTTGCCTAACTGCTAGTTGATCCAAAGGAAGCCTCTCCAATTTGTCTCATAGGGGAAAAAATAAATTTCTGACTCCAAAATTACAATCAGACTAGTCCCTGGATCAACTTGTACTATGAGCTATCTCCCATATCCCTGTATTCCCTCACTTGCTAAACACCATCCAACCCCTTCTTATACCCATCTAATGTATCAGCCTGTACCACTGATTCAGGGAGACAATTCCACATCTTCACAGCTCTCAAATTGCACTTTGCCCAGTTTAACCTAGCAGCCAGACAGTGGTGTGAATGAGAAACTGGACAATAAATGAAAGAGGGCCTGAATAAAAAGATAATTAAAAGAAACAATAAAACTGTAGCTTCTCTGAGCAATGGGATTTTTTTTGACTGTCTGGGTCAGTGACCCCTCTTGAAAATTGGAACGCAAACACTTCTAAAAAAGTGGTTTTATATTGTGTCCTATTTAGCTGCGGCAAGAAGTGGTGGTCTGCATGCGGAGGGACACTGCCCTCGAGACTGCCCTAAATGCAAAGGCCTACAAACGCAGCAAGCGGCAGTCCTTGCGCGAAGCACGTATCACAGAAAAACTGGAAAAGCAGCAGAAGATTGAACAGGAGCGCAAGAGGAGGCAAAAGCACCAGGTATGGAAAGGAATTAAGGCAGTTTCATGTCAAGCTGTGAAAGCTCCAGGAGAAGGTTTTGGACCCTTATTGTGGGGCTAAACCTGCGATGGTGAAGATCTAACTTTATCTCGAATCATCTGGTTTATACAATATGTGACTGTGTAAGCCAGACGCTTCTAATAACTCCTGTATCTTATACCGACCAAATTCTATTATTTTCATGTTTTAGGAGTATCTAAACAGCATCCTCCAACATGCCAAGGACTTCAAGGAATTCCATCGTTCAGTCACAGGGAAGATCCAAAAACTGACAAAGGCTGTATCCACTTACCACGCCAACACAGAAAGAGAACAGAAGAAGGAGAATGAAAGAATCGAGAAGGAGAGAATGCGCAGGCTCATGGTTAGTACTTGCCCAAAAGCTTCATGTACCTTATTTAAATATGTCTCTGTGTTTAGGTTCTTCTATGCATTTATTTTCTTGCAAAGCAGTATTTTAATACATTTTGTAATGTCTTTTAGGCTGAGGATGAAGAGGGCTATAGGAAGCTGATCGATCAGAAGAAAGACAAGCGTCTGGCCTACCTCCTGCAACAGACAGACGAGTATGTAGGAAATCTGACAGAATTGGTGCGACAACACAAGGCGGTCCAAGCCCTCAAAGAGAAGAAGAGAAGGAAAAAGAAAAAGGTGGGATAATCCCTTGTTTGTCTAATCCAATGATGCCAAATTGCCTTGACATGTCACTGCCCCTAAGAGAAAGGTAGGGGAGCAAAGTGAAATGTACATTGGTAAACAAGTTCTTTTTCCCCACCTCCAGGTGCAAGAGAGTGCAGAAGGACAGCAGCCTACACTTGGACCAGATGGAGAGGTGAGCAGAAAATATAGCAATGGAGAGCTTGGCGAGAGAGAGAGAATAGAAAGAGGAAAATGTGATCGTCGCTCTCTGTTATCCTGTTCCAGTGAAGATTTGCCTTCAACTAACTGGTATTTCTGTGCGTATCTTAGCCACTGGATGAGACCAGCCAGATGAGCGACCTCCCAGTCAAACTGATCCATGTGGATAGTGGAAAGATCTTGATTGGCGCTGATGCACCAAAGGCTGGACAGCTGGATGCGTGGCTTGAAATGAACCCTGGGTACGTTTTGAGGCTTGGGGAAAAGCATAATGCTTGAGCCATGGAATTTTATTGGGCAATCTAAGCTTCTAACAATGACTTTGCCATGAATAGGTATGAAGTTGCACCACGGTCTGATAGCGAGGAGAGTGGATCAGAAGAGGAAGAAGAGGTAAATTGTATTTGTGGAAGGGGAAGGGCCAGCTTAGTTAGATGTATATTGCCTTCATTGTCTATAGCTTCAGGAATATGGGGCTTTAAAGAGTATAACGGTTTGTTATACCTTTGATACTTTTATTTCGCAGGAAGAAGAGGAGGAGCAACAGCAGCCTTCTGTCCCTACCCTGCTGCCTGTGGATGAGGGCAAAAAAATCACTGACCCAGACAGTGACGATGTGTCTGAGGTTCATGCACGAGCAATAATAGCGTGAGTATCTGGGAGGGTTAGAGGAATTGCATTATATTTATTATATGTTTAATTGCCAGGCTTCCCTAGCTGCCATGCACTGATTTAAATAAGGGATTGGAATATGAATAGGAGAGGCCTAAATAGAAAGACGAGTAATAAAAAGTAGCAATAACAATACATTTGTAGCCATACAGAGCATTTGTTTTTAGATGACCCCCACTTGAAAGATGGAAATAGTTAGAAAAAGAAGGCAAATAATTCAAAAACTATGAAACAAGGAAGGCCAATTGAAAAATTGCTTAGAATTAGCCATTCTATAACATGCTAAAAGTAAACTTAAAAGTGAACCATCCCTTTAAAGCTGTCCATACGTGGTGCTGACATTTTCCCTCCAATAACCCAACTGCCATCTGATCAGCCTGTGCAGGAGACTTAAACTATTGCCTTTCCTATGAGTATATGATCCAGACTTCTTCAGGTATATTTGGGTTGGGTATAAAATCTCATAACTAAGGACTACGTACCAAGTCATCTGTGGGACCTGAAACCAAATGACTACTCTCTTCTCAAGCGGCTTGGAAAATTACAATTATTTTCTTTGGAATATATCCACCATATTAAAATGGTACATAGTAGATAAGGTAGAGCCAAGAACTGCTGGATTAAAGGAAAAATCTGTGATGGCAAGTGACACGATGTACTTGTATGTTTCCTCCCAGTAATGCCCGCCAGGATGTGGATGATGAGTACGGTATACCACAGACCCCAATCTGTGGCCTCCAGTCTTACTATGCAGTGGCGCACGCAGTAAGTGAGAAGGTGGAGAAGCAGTCAACCCTGTTAGTGAATGGTATCCTGAAACAGTATCAGGTGAGTGATGCCTACACCGCACCTTGGTTTTATGGTGTTGGGTATTATAATGCAGGCTTGTTTCCTAGAAAAGAAAAGATGGGGATCAAAATTCAATTTGTAAACTGAGCAATAATTCAACAATCTATAAGCCTGAAATTACCAAAAGAGTATCTCCACAGCCACACAGGCACATTAAGCAAAATACTATATACAAAAGGGATTTATGGTCTTTGAACCTGCTAGATGATGATCAAATATTTAAAATCAGTATGTATATAAATAAAAAGGCAATGTTTATTAACCACCGTGCCAATAAATCACAGTACATATAAAAACACTTAAAAACTAAATAATGCTGTTATGTAAAAGAAGGGGCCCCTCCTATATTAATTGTATCACTCTATACCATAATACAAACATTTAAATTAGGGATGCACCGAATCCACTATTTTGGATTCGGCCAACCCCCGAATCCTTCGTGAAAGATTCGGCTGAATACCAAACCGAATCTGAACCCTAATTTGCAAATGTAAATTAGGGGTGGGAAGGGGAAAACATTTTTTACTTCCTTGTTTTCTGACAAAAAGTCATGCAATTTCTCTCCCCGTCCCTAATATGCATATGCAAATTCGGGTTCGGCTGGGCAGAAGGAAGAATCCTGCTGAAAAAGGCAGAATCCCGAACCGAATCCTGGATTCGGTGCATCTTTAATTTAAATGTACTATGATGCAGTGAAAGAACGCAAGATTGTAAAGTCAGCAATAATAATGTCGGAATCCCAACGTATGTCTGTAAATTCAAACTGCGGATAGTATCCAATGCTGCTGGGGTTATAGAGAGAACCTATAAATTACAAAGTCCTGAGCGTTCCTGGATATATTAACTCCCTGTAGTTATCCGGTTTCCTGACAAAAAGAAGATCCGGTGTACCGAGTTGGAATGAACAGGATTTGTGAGGCGACTGAAAAGTACTAGTGAAGATAGCACTAGATTCTGTGATATTTAGTGGAGAAAAGGCAATAACCGCAGCATGCTGTATTGATTAAGCAGTTAGTCCGCCATGAGTTAATTAGTGGAAGCAGCAGCTGTTTTTCATTGTATCAAAATATAGTACGAGTTGTATACCTCTATGAATGAGCCAAGTTTAAAGGAGAAGGAAAGCCTAAAATTAAGTAAGCTTTATCAGAAAGGTCTATATAAATACACCAGTAAACCCTCAAAGTAATGCTCCTCTGAGTCCTCTATCAAAAGAAACAGCACATTTCTTTCCTTCTATTGTGTACTCATGGGCTTCTGTATCAGACTTCCTGTTTTCAGCTTAAACCTCCAGGGCTAGGTCTTGAGCATGCTCAATTTGCTCCCCTCCTCTCCTCCCTGCTGTAATCTGAGCTCAGAGCTGTAAATAAGCAGGGAGAGAATCAGGCAGGAAGTGATGTCACACCAAGCTTATATGGCAGCTTCTATCCTAAACAAACAGAGACAGTGTCTAGAGCTGTTTACTCAGGTATGGTAAAGCATTCTGCAGAATAAATATAACATTCTGGCTTGCTCTATTGTAGCTAATATGTTGGCAATAAACTGTCTTGGAGCTTTCCTTCTCCTTTAACAACATATATGTGCCATCTTCTTGGGATTAATTAATATGACACTGAGCTGTATCGCCGTTCCACTTAAGATTCCATATGAAGGTGCTGAAGTCATGCTGTCCGATACATAATACTGCTCCATCAAGCCTCACTACTGTGTGCAATCACTGTCGCCGTGTTCATCCTAAATCCGTCTGGAACTCGGGGAGAGGGGGTCCCCTTGTTACACTCCCAGCATGTAACCTCGACAGCTGTTTCGCCGCACAGCACAGCTTTGTCAAGCTAGGGATCACTACAATTGGCCACCATGTTACTATAGCATAAGTCAAAACTCAGATTTTTAAAGCCTCTAGAAATCCAGTGATCTCTCAGTACAACACAAGCTTATTATGATGTGGCTTCTGAAAATGTAGTATAGAGTATAATCGGCACAGCACTGTCTTATCAGACTCACAGAATGCACCAATGCACTCGAGAAGAAAATCCGTAACAGAATGGGTGAGGCCTTCTGTCAGATAACAAGATTGCAGAGCACTACAGTGTGTTTAAAGGGATACTGTCATGGGAAAACGTTTATTTCAAAACGCATCAGTTAATAGTGCTGCTCTAGTAGACTTAGGCACTGAATCCGTTTTTCAAAAGAGCGAATTGACTTTCTTATATTTAAATTTGAAAGACGACATGGGGCTAGACATATTGTCCATTTCCCAGGTGCCTCCAGTCATGTGACTTGTGCTCTGATAAACTTCGGTCACTCTCTACTACTGAGCTCTGGAGTGATATCACCCCCATTCCTTCTCCCCCAGCAGCCTAGAGTAACCAGATAACAGCTCCCTGGTAGAACAGCACCTGCAACCCCCATTCAGTTAAGGAGTAGGAGAAACAACAGCCTGCCAGAAAGCAGTTCCATCCTAAAGTGCTGGCTCTTTCTGAAAGCACATGACCAGGCAAAATGACCTGAGATGCACCTACACACCAATATTACAACTTAAAAAATACACTTGTTGGGTTAGGAATTAAATTTTCTATTGTAGAGTTAATTATTTCCAGTGTAAATTAGGAATAAAAACGACACCATAAAAATCATGACCTAATCCCTTTAAAGTTACGGATCATTTAGTGAGGAGGATGATTAACGTCCGCTTGTTCGGTGTGAAAACGTAGTGGCTATATTGGTTTCTATATGTCAGATCCATGTTTCTTTCACACTGTTTTTTTTAATTTTTTTTTCCCCTTTCAGATTAAGGGCCTGGAGTGGCTGGTCTCACTTTACAACAATAACCTGAATGGGATCCTTGCCGATGAGATGGGTCTGGGAAAGACTATTCAGACCATTGCTCTGATTACATACCTCATGGAACACAAGCGCATCAACGGGCCCTTCCTCATCATTGTGCCATTGTCGTAAGTGTCCTATACCTATTTTAAGATTTTAATTTAAACTAGAGTGTGCCAATTTCATCTTCTCTGCACTTGTGTGTTTATACTGACTCTTGTCAGCATCACCTCATTAAATATACAAGTATGGGACCTGTTATCCAGAATGCCCACGACCTGGGGTTTTCCGGATAATGGATCTTTCCGTAATTTGTATCTTCATACCTTAAGTCTACTAGAAAATCATGAAAACATTAAATATATCCAATAGGCTGGTTTTTCTTCCAATAAGAATTAATTATAAGGATCAAGTACAAGCTACTGTTTTATTATTTCAGAGAAAAAAGGAAATAATTTTTAAAAATTTGGATAAAATGAAGTCTATGGGAGATGGCCTTTCTGTAATTCTGAGCTTTCTGGATAACTGATCCCATCACCGTATTTGAAATGCTGGGTTTAAACTCCTTTGAGATCAATAGTTTCTAGTGCTGCAGAGAAGGAATCGTGTATTTACACACAGACTCTGCTGCCATAACTTTATATTTTTGTTTACATTTTTTTTTCAGGACTTTATCCAACTGGGTTTATGAGTTTGACAAGTGGGGTCCGTCAGTGGTGAAAGTCTCCTACAAGGTAAAAAATAATTAATGAAAAAGGAGGGTGCAAACAGCCAATTAATGGCATGACCAAATAATGAAAAAAGAATTAAAGTATCATAAATAATGAAAAGATACTCACAGTTCCCCCTAGTCTGTGGGTGCGTGTATATATTGCCAAAACAAAATTGAGATTTTTTTCAAAAACAATAGAGCATAGGGAAGGTATGGCACACACAGGGAGCACAGGACAGGCAGAGTATGGCACCCACAAACCAGACCCATGTTAACACAAGAACTTTTAAGACTATATACACATTAATGGTGGCATCACACCAAAAAACCAAATGGTTGGTGCTCACTGCAGGGATATCACTCATATGTGAAACAAGATTATTAAGTCATAATAAACTGCAACTAAACCCCCGAAATTAAAAATTGCCTAATAAATGGAAACATAATTCTAAGTAATTTTCTAAAAGAAAACATAATTCTAAGCAACTTTCTAATATACATTTATTAAAATTTTTTTAGTGCTTTTAAAGTTATTTGTAAAAACAATTGCTATTGAAAGTAACATTTGCTCAGCTCCTGGTTGTTTTTTAAACAATGCTGCAAAAGTCTTGGTTCCCCAGCAAAGACATGTCTTGTTAATCAGCTTCCGTGTCTTACATTGTATCAACAGTCTGAGCCATCAGGGCAGAGAATAGAAAGGTACAAACACTGCTTTCAATAGCAAAACTTGTAGAAATATCTTAAAAACCGTAGAAAACGTGTAATGGATGTATATTGGAAAGTTGCTTAGAATTGTTTTCTTTTATTAGATACAGTAGCATAAAGCTGGCAGAGTATGGCACCCACAGGGAGCATAGCGAAGGCAGGGTATAGTGCAGACAGAGTATGACACACACATGGAGCATAGGACAGACAGAGTATGGCACACACAGGGGGCATAGGGAAGGCAGAGTATGGCACACACAGGGAGCATAGGGAAGGCAGAGTATGGCACACACAGGGAGCATAGGGAAGGCAGAGTATGGCACACACAGGAGCATAGGGAAGGCAGAGTATGGCACACACAGGAGCATAGGGAAGGCAGAGTATGACACACACAGGGAGCATAGGGAAGGCAGAATACAGCAGGAGACGGAGAAATTTATCAGGCGCCTCCAGCAATTTGTATGAGGTGTCGACACTTTCACGTTAGTGGTGTGAACAATAGAGGTGTTACAGGTGTGAACAATACAGGGGATTACAGCCCGATTGAGGAGTAAACAATTCTGGGGTTGGTTAATGTCAGTCACAGCAGGCAGACTTTCATGTTGGAGGCAATTCGGGGGGGGGGCTCCAGTTGGACATCACTGATTTAAAGTATCCAACTCGCTCAAAGGGTTATAAGTAGCAGAACAAACTGCCAGCAAGGGTAGTAACAAGCAGCATGACCAGATGATCCTTTGCCAGCAATATTCCTGCTCTTGTCTGGCGCTAAATCATTCCTCCATATATAAAATCTAAAAACAAAGTTGTACAGACTTTATGCTAGAAAACAATATAAAGGACATATATAACATAGGCATAGATTATTATAGTTAGGGACATATTTGGATGATTCTCCGTGTCTTCTAGCAATTCATGAATGTATTTTTCTTTTATAGGGCTCTCCTATTGCTCGCCGTGCTTTTGTTCCCACACTTCGCAGTGGGAAATTCAACGTCCTCCTCACTACATACGAGTACATTATTAAAGATAAGCACATGCTAGCCAAGGTAATTTGCCAGCTCATTGTACAGACGACGTGAGACAAACCTCTGCCCTGGCATTTACCCGAGTGCTCTTTCTTCTCCCCTGCAGATCCGCTGGAAATACATGATTGTGGATGAAGGCCATCGAATGAAGAACCATCACTGCAAACTTACACAGGTCTTGAACACACACTACGTAGCCCCCCGGCGCTTGCTTCTCACTGGTACCCCACTGCAGAACAAGCTTCCCGAGCTCTGGGCTCTTCTCAACTTCCTTCTCCCAACCATATTCAAGAGCTGCAGCACTTTTGAGCAGTGGTTTAATGCCCCCTTTGCAATGACTGGAGAGAAGGTATGGTCACTGGCTCTATATACGTGTGACTTTGGCTTTTTTCCCCTCTGTTATTTATGTGTGCGTCTTTCCTCTTTTAATATAATTTTTTGGTAGACTTTGAGCTTAGTTTAACATTTGCATTTGATAGGGAGACACTTGTGCTCCATAATGGGCGCACAAGTTATGGATTTATGCTTTAATCCAGGTTCTAGGAAAAAATAGGTGCTGAGGTAGCTCCTTAAGAAAACCTCTCAATTTGTCTTGTCAGCTGGTCCAGCCAAGCTTTAAATTGCAGCTTATTGACCATTCTATAGACAAACACTTAAAGGGCACCAATCATGACCAAAATCATTTACTAAGTAAATACACTATGTGAAAGTTCAAGAAATCTGATTTTTAAAGCAGTTAGAATTGTTTGTATAATGTAAATGATCAGCTCACTATTCCTTCTGCAAGATCTCCCCTATCTCCCCTGCAGTTCTAGCTGAGAAAGCCATCTTGGATTTCACTGGCTCCTCCTACCTATATCTTCCCAGCCAACTGTAGCTCTGAAATCTCGCACATGCTCAGTTGAAATTCCTTGTTGCTTATCAACCCTTCTAAGCTATTTTCAAATCAGCCAAACCTGTGTGTTAGCTGCTGTTCAGTAGTGCTGCCACCTGCTGGAAGTTACTGTGTGCCCTTCATTTGCATAATGACTTTACCAGCAGGGGACAAGATAGGGAAATCTCCTCATACTTCTAGTGGAGGAGTTTACTTAAACAAGGAATTCTGGGTAGAATACTCAAAGCAGTGTTACAATCTGAGCACGCTCCTGAAATTTGCATATTAGAGTCTCTGTTATAGTCTCAATATGGCCTCCCTCAGTGAAAGAACCCATTTGACAAAGTAAGGGATTTTTTTAAAACCTGCAGTTTTTTCAAAAAACTATATATGTGGTTTGATTAAACGTGTTTAGCTTGTACTCGTCAGATTGTTAATATGTCTTTGATTTTGGCTGTGATAGGTGCCCTTTAAAGCTGGCCATAGACGCAAAGATCCGATCGTACGAATCAACGTACGATCGGACTTTCCCATCTCCCGACCCTCCACTAACCATTCAGATCAAAGTCTTTACCATTCCGATCAAATAAGAACAGATCACCCAATGTTCTGCCCCTGACAGCAATCGTACGATACTTATGTCTGACAACACTAGTGACAGTCTCCCTCTGAAAATCGTACGATCGGCAATACACGCAGAGATATTATCGGCAGGCGACAGAAATTTTCTAACCTGTCCGATCGACCAAACGACCGATCTCCGACGGACGAAAAATGTCGGGACTCTCCACACATGGTCCGAAAATCGTACGAATCCACGATTCGTACGATCGGATCTTTGCGTCTATGGCCAGCTTAAGGAATTGTTCAGTATAAAAATAAAAACTAGGTAAATCGATAGAATAGAATAAAAACAAAAATGTTTTCAATATAGTTAGTTAGCCAAAAATGTAACAGTTTAGTGTAAAAATAAACACTAGATGGGCTGATATCACTCCAACTTGCAGTAAAGAGTGACTAAAGTTTATCAGAGCACAAGTCACATGACTGAGAGCAGCTGGGAAACTGACAAAATGTCTAGCCCCATGTCAGATTTCAAAATTAAATATAAAAATATCTGTTTGCTCTTTTGAGAAACGGATTTCAGTGCAGAATTCTGATCCCAGGATCCCTTTAAAGGATCACTTCCTGCCTGAGTCTCTCCCTGCTCAGATTATAGCAGGGATGGGAGGAGGGAGGGAGGGAGGAGCAAACTGAGCATACTCACGCCCTAGTCCTGGAGGTTTAAGATGAAAACAGGAAGTCTGATACAGAAGCCCATGAGTACACAATAGAAGGAAAGAAATGCTGTGTTTCTTTTGACAGGACTCAGAGCAACATAACTTTGTGGATTAACTGGTGTATTTATATAGACCTTTCTGATAAATCTTACTTAATTTTAGCCTTTCCTTCTCCTTTAAAGCCTCCCTGATCCCATATATCACAGGCTCGCTGGGAAATCTCATTAGATGAGATCGGTTTTGTTAATGCAGCCCCCTGCTGACAGTTCTTCACAAGCCTCTTATGAGATCGCTGACCTGTTCATATTATCTACCTCATTCCCCCATCATCTGGTGGCTGCTTGTTTTTGTAGCATTGCCAATAAGTGGATCTTGGCGTGCCTGAGAACCTTTGCAGAAGCCCTTGATTTCCCTGGTTAGTCTAAGGGTACATTTTGTTTGGCTGAAGAGCTGTCTCTTTATCTCTGGTGTAGAGAGGCACTGGCAGTAAGATACATCAATGATATTTGGTATGTTTTCTATTTTCCAGGTGGATCTAAATGAGGAAGAAACAATTCTTATTATCCGCCGTCTCCATAAAGTCCTTCGTCCCTTCTTGCTACGTAGGCTTAAAAAAGAAGTGGAAGCTCAGCTGCCAGAAAAGGTAATGTGTTTATTCTTTAACTCTTCTTTTCATTGAAGAATTGCTTGGCTAATTGTCTATTGATTCCTCGTATGGAAGGTGTTTCTAAGCTTTTTCCATTGTCAAGCCTGTCACGTAGTAATGTTGTACTTGTGTCTTTTCCTTAGGTGGAATATGTTATCAAGTGCGACATGTCTGCGTTACAGCGTGTTCTGTACAGACACATGCAAGGCAAAGGGGTGCTGCTCACAGATGGGTCTGAGAAGGATAAAAAGGTACCGTCCATGCTTTCTGCTCCGTTTAATTCTTTGGAACTAGGGATATGCGGCCAGATTGTTGGCAGGACTATTAGACTGTTATTCATCTTAGTGCTGCACATACTGGAGGAAAATATATTTTAAAGGAAAACTATACCCCCCCAAAACAATGTAGGTCTCTATAAAAAGATATTGCATAAAACAGCTCATATGTAAAACCCTGCTTCATGTAAATAAACAATTTTCATAATAATATACTTTTCTAGTAGTATGTGCCATTTGGTAATCATAAATAGAAAATTGCCATTTTAAAAAATAAGGGCCGCCCCCTGGGATTGTAGGATTCCCTGTACTCACAAACAAACCAACAAACCATACATGTTAGGTCACATGAGCCAATTAACAGACAGAGTTGTGTCTTTTGCTTCCACACTTCTTCCTGTTACAGTTAGAGCTGCAGTATTTCTGGTCAGGTGATCTCTTCCTGTTACAGTTAGAGCTGCAGTATTTCTGGTCAGGTGATCTCTTCCTGTGACAGTTAGAGCTGCAGTATTTCTGGTCAGGTGATCTCTTCCTGTTACAGTTAGAGCTGCAGTATTTCTGGTCAGGTGATCTCTGAGGCAGCACACAGACCATCACTAAATAGTGGCTCAAGGGAGGAGATGTAAAAGGGCAATATTTACTTAAATATATATTCCAGTTTGGCAAGATTCTTTAATATGCCACTTAATATGATATGAACTATCTGTTGCTTAAGTGTTCATTTTGGGGGTATAGTTTTCCTTTAAAGGGATTCTGTCATGATTTTTATGAGGTCGTTTTTATTTCTAATTTACACTGTTTACACTGCAAATAATTCTCTCTACAATATAAAATTTCATTCCTGAACCAGCAAGTGTATTTTTTTAGTTGTAATATTGGTGTGTAGGCGCCATTTCTCTAGACCGGCCCACCCTGTCAGTGCAGACGCTATGGGGTTAAGTATCCACCTCCGGAGACAGGACAGAAGAAGAGAAGACTTCGGCTCCACCCTCCTCATATGCTGCTCCTGTTCCCCCTCAGTTTTTTTCTTTTGTCATGCTGTCAAGTTAGGACAGTGACTATTTTTCTCTCTTATTTATTATTACTTCAGTCAGGATTCTGTTATCTACGATTGTTTTCTTAATGCTGTACAAGGCACCAGTAGGGTTGCCACCCGGCCGGTATTTTACTGGCCTAGCCGGTAAAATACCTGCCAAGGCCGGGGCCGGTATTACAAATTTACCGGCAATGTAATTGCCGGTAAATTTGTAATACGATCAAAAGGAGCCCTCAGCCTGCCCCCAATCCCCTGCAACTTACCTTTTCTTTTGCCTCTTCTATCGTCCGTTGTGTCCGTGGTGTGGCCCGCCCCTTTTGACGTCACGTCCCACCCCTTTTGACGTCACGTCCCACCCCTTTGAGGCCCTGCCCCCCAGCAGCCGGTAATTTTTTTTATAAAAGGTGGCAACCCTAGGCACCAGATTTTTTTCCCGTAGGTATCACAGTGGACCTTGCAGCCCATACACCCTCCACAGGACAAGCGGGCTAAATTGAAATATACTACTGTGTTCCCACTTTGCAATTTAATTTAGAAACCAACTCCTCAGAGTCAAACAAGGTCAGTGATCAGGATAGTGACCTAGAACCAGGAGAACTTTCAGTCAGTGAAATCTCCTCCGTTGATTCGGACAACAAACATCAATACCGTTCGATTGCAGGCCCAGACACAGCCAAATGTCTATTAAGAGAAATGCTAGCCACACTAGAATTTAAAGATGAGGCTACAGCTACCTTAAAGGACTATAGAGTCTTTGGAGTTCAACCCAAGAAATCTAGGTCCTATATTTTCCTTTTCCTATATTCAAGTTAGTGTCTCAGCTAATTGAAAATGAATGGTCAAAACCAGATCATCGTATCACACTAACTCAATGTTTGCTTAGTACATATCCTATTCCAGAGGAACAACAAAAGGCTTGGGACAAGGCCCCCAAAGTAGATTCGGCGGTCGCACGCACCACACTACCAACAGAGGAAGCCGCATTCAAGGAGCCTATGGACAAAAAGATGTAGGTATCCCTTAGAAGGGCATACAGGCATGCACAGCAATCCTCCGACCAGCGGTAGCATCCACAGGTTTGGCACGCACGGACAGATTCTGGTGCCTAGAGTTATTAAAGAACCCTGCATCACCAGAGGATATACAGGAGGAACTACAACGCCTTAGTTCAGCATTGGCATTCTTATCAGACGCAGCCATGAATATGGTGTGGCTGGCAGCCAAAACCAGTGTCGACAATATAGTTGCCAGAAGGGCCCTATGGTTACGCCAATGGTCAGGAGACACTGCATCCAAGACAAAATTAATCAATCTCCGTTTTACAGTCAAAACACTTTTTGGTCCTGATCTAAAACAGATCACAACGGAGGTTACGGGAGGCAAGAGCACCTTTTTGCCATCAGGCAAGAAACCTAGGTCAGAACAACCAAGTAGATCATACAATAGACAATGGAATCCTCAAGGGCGCACCTTTCGATCCTTATCAATATACCTCGTTCCACTCTGCACAGGTGGAGACCCCAAAAAGGGTAGACCATCCTGGTCCAACCAACAGAAACAGAAAACCAGGTCCTCCCAAGTCCACCTTAGCCTGACTCGCACAGAACAAGCCCATAGGGGGTAGGCCCCTATATTTACTATATGGCAAAGCCCACTTACAAGACAACTGGGTACTCTCCATCATCAACAAATGGTACAGAATACCTTTCGACAGACTACCCACTCGCACATTCCGAAGGTTAACTCCAAAAAATTCAAACTATGAGCTCTTATAAACATAGTCAAGGACCTTCACAACAACGGGGTCATAGCAACTGTTCCCCCACAAGAACGCTACAGGGTTCTACTCAAGTTTATTTCTGGTATCAAAGAAGGAGGGCTCTTTCAGACCAGTGCTAAACTTGCAACCCCTGAATCCATTTGTGACCAAACAGAAATTCCGCATGGAACCGATCCGGTCAGTAGTCATGTCAGTGATATATTGCTTCATAACAAAGATAGATCTTCAGGAAGCATATTTGCACATCCCCATCAAGGAAGAAACACAGAGATACTTAAGATTCACAATTCGATACAGACATTATCAGTTCAGAGCCCTTCCCTTTGGTATTCACCCAAGTACTCAGCCCTCTCATCGTGCACCTCAGGCGCCAGGGGATATGCTAACTCCATACTTGGACGACCTGCTAATCAGATCCAAGTCATACGAGCAGAGTCAAAAGAAAACCAAACTTTGTGTCGAGACCCTCAGACAACACGGATGGCTCATAAATTACAAAAAAAGCCAACTTACACCAGCACAGCGGATTCAGTTCCTCGGAATGTGGCTGGACTCATCCCTACAGACACTATCTCTAACAAGAGAGAAGATTCAAACAATTACGGACACAACACAACAGAACTGTCTCCAAACCAGTGGAGTATTGCCTCAGACTGTTAGGTTACATGGTAGCGGCACTAGATGCCCTGCCCTTCGGCAGGTTCCACATGAGAGCATTCCAAAATCTTTTTTTTTTTTTTTAAACATTGGAGCGACATTTCCACCCCGCACCTGTCAAGGGATTTGGTCATCAGAGGAGGCCAAAATGCCCATCAATGTCCTGGAGATCATTTGGTCGACGGAACTGAGGGGTCAACCTCTCAGAATTCAATCAGACAATGCTTCAGCAGTGGCCTATCTAAACAAACAAGGGGGTAAACGAAGCAGCAGAGCAATGCTGGAGGTGGCTTAGATACTACATTGGACAGAGACCAATGTCCCAGCTATCTCGGCAGTCTTCATACCAGGAGTACTAAACTGGGAGGCGGATTACCTAAGCAGACAGCTGATGGATCAGTGGGAGTGGGCTCTCCATGCAGAAGTCTTCGACGAGATTGTGTCCAGATGGGGGAATGTCAGACATAGACATATTGGCATCAAGACACAACTGCAAGGTACCTATATACCGCACCAGGTCTCAGAACCTGGAGGCAGCGTACGTGGACACTTAAGTCATTCCTTGGATATTCAACAGAGTCTACGCATTTCTCCCACTCGCTCTTTTGCCAAGTATAATTCACAAGATCAGACAGGAGGGGACATAAACCATCCTCATCGCCCCAGATTGGCCTGAAGAGAGCATGGTACTCCAAACTGGTCAATATGTCTATAGCTCCACCATGGAGACTACACTTCTGATCAGACTTACTAACTCAAGGACCAATCCGCCACAACAACATATCAGTCTTGCATTTGACGGCCTGGCTATTGAAGCAGAAGTTTGGCTTTTGAAAGGGTTCTCCAAACAGGCCACTGACCTTTTTATGAAAGCTAGAAAACCAGCCACAACCAGTCTACCACAAGATATTCATAGACTACCGTAGTTGCATGGGGGTACAATGGCAGCAAGTGGCCATACAGACTGTAGTTGAGTTTCTCACACAAGGGTTCCAGTTTGGGGTTATCACCAGCCACCCTAAAGGGTCAGATATCGGCTCTCTCCCTTCTCCTTCAACACCAGTGGGCAAAGGAACCAGTTGGGATACAGTTTTTACAGGGTGTGAGGGATTAGACCACCATTTAGAGATCCCACACCTCCCTGGGACCTTACTATAGTACTTAATGCTCTACAGGCACCCCCCTTTGAGCCCTTGGCGTCCTGCCCTCTCAAGTTCCTTATCTGGAAGATTACTTTCTCCTTGCAATTACACCCGTTAACTGGGTATCTGTCATGGTGGCTTTGTCCTACAAGGAACCATGGCTCATAATACACCAGGATAGGGCAGTATTTAGGACAATTCCATAATTTTCACCCAAGGTGGTCTCTGCATTTCACATTAATGAGGAGATTAAATTACCGTCTCTCTGCCCAAGACCCTCTAATGACAAGGAGAAGGCCCTACACAAACTAGATGTAGTTTAGGCAATCAGGTACTATCTATACAGATCCAAGACTTATAGGAAGGCAGATAGTTTTTTAGTCACCTATGGTATCAAAAAAGGGTCACCTGCTTCAAAACGTACAATAGCCAGATGGCTTGTAGAGTCAATAAATTGTGCATAGGACATTAGGAAGAAAGCCAGACCATTCAAGGTCAGAGCACACTCCACCAGAGCACTGAGTACATCATGGGCTCAACACAATTCAGCTACCCCTGAACTAATCTGTAAAGCGACCACTTGGGCCTCATCTACTTTTGCAAAGTTTTAAAGACTACATGTTTTTCACTCTGCCCCTGCAGCATTTGGTAGGAAGGTTCTACAGGCTGCTGTAGGGCAACAGTAAAATAATACCCCCCTAGTTACAGGACAGCTTTAGGACGTCCCCATAGCTTCTACACTGACAGGGAGGGCCGGTCTAGAGAAATGAGGATTTTTTACTTACCAGAAAATCCTTTTCTAGACGGCCCGACTGTCCGTGCAGTAAGCCCCACCCTTCTGATAGTAAATGGACAAATTTAGTTATAGTTATCTGTTATGAGTTGCCATATGTTGGGTATAGAATGTTATAAATTGACTATGTTGGATGTATCTCCTCTCTATTCTCCTACTAACTAAGCCAACAAATGTAAACTGAGGGAGCATCAGGTTATATGAGGAGGGTGGAGCCAAAGTCTTCTCTTCTTCTGTGCTGCCTCCGGAGGTGGATACTTAACCCCATAGTGTCTGCGCTGACAGTTCGGGCCGTCTAGAAAAGGATTTTCGAGTAAATTTAAAAAATCCTCATTTCAGGTCATTTTGCCAGCACTTTAGGATGGAATTACTTTCTGGCAGGCTATTGTTTCTCCTACTCAATGTAACTGAATGTGTCTCAGTGGGACCTGGATTTTACTATTGAGTGCTGTTCTTAGATCTACCAGGCAGCTGTTATCTTGTGTTAGGGAGCTGCTATCTGGTTACCTTCCCATTGTTCTTTTGTTTGGCTGCTGGGGGGGGGAGGTGATATCACTCCAACTTGCAGTACAGCAGTAAAGAGTCACTGAAGTTTATCAGAGCACAAGTCACATGACTGGGAGAAGCTGGGAAACTGACCATATGTCTAGCCCCATGTCAGATTCCATAATTGAATATAAAAAAACTCTGTTTGCTCTTTTGAGAAATGGATTTCAGTGCAGAATTCTGCTGGAGCAGCTCTATTAACTGATGCGTTTTGCAAAAAAAAAAAAAACATTTTTTTCCCATGACCGTATCCCTTTAAAATAAGAGTGGTCTTTTAAATTAACCTTTGCAATGTCCTTCCCTGAATTGTTCTGTATTACTTCCCCTGCAGGGCAAGGGAGGCACCAAGACCCTCATGAACACCATCATGCAGCTGAGGAAGATCTGTAACCATCCATACATATTCCAGCAAATAGAGGTAAGAGCCGAGGGAGGCTTAATATCATGAATGGCAGAGAAAGCAGAGCTCTGTGTGTGTGTGTTCATTTATTTAAAGGGCTTGTTCACCTTTAAATTAACGTTTCGTATAATGTAGAGAGTGATATTCTGAGACAATTTGTAATTGGTTTTCATTTTTTATTTGTGGTTTTTGAGTTATTTAGCTTTTTACTCAGCAGCTCTCCAGTTTGCAATTTCAGCCGTCTGGTTGCTAGGGTCCAAATTACCCTAGTAACCATGCATGGATTTCAATAAGAGACTGGGATATGAATAGGAGCAAGATGAGTAATAAAAAGTAGCAATAACAATACATGTGTAGCCTTACAGAGTATTTGTTTTTTTAGATGGGGTCAGTGACCCGCATTTGAAAGCTGGAAAGAGTCAGACGAAGAAGGCAAATTATTCAAAAACTATAAAAAAGAGAAAATGAAGGCCAGTTGAAAAGTTGCTGAGAATTAGCCATTCTATAGACATACTAAAAGTTAACTTAAAGGTGAACCTCCCCTTTAATCCTGTTTATACTTTAATTTTTCAGGAGTCGTTTTCAGAACACTTGGGATTCACAGGAGGAATTGTACAGGGGTGAGTTGCCGCATTGCACCAAATATGTATCTTATGTTTTACGTCTGCCGTGTGGGAAGCAGGTTATTATGGGGCGTATAGTTAATAAATAAAATGGGATACACCCACGTCAGCTCTACCCCAGTCCAGGTTACTGAAATCCCCAATTATTTGTGTCACCCACTATTTAGCTAGAACATCATCAGTCAGACAATTGTTGTTGTCATTTCCCTCCATCACAATCTTGGGAACACAAAATAGTATAGCTGCTACAAGTATGGGGCCTGTTATCCAGAATGCTCGGGACCTGGGGTCTTCTGGAAAACGGATCTTTCTGTAATTCATACCATAAGTCTATTAGAAAATCATGTAAACATTAAATAAACCCAATAGGCTGTTTTTTCTCCAATTAGTTGGGATCAAGTACAAGCTACTGTTTTATTAATACAGAGAAAAAGGAAATACAGGTATGGGACCTGTTATCCAGAATGCAAACAACATAGTTTTTTTTTTCCCAGATAATGGATCTATCTGTAATTTGGGTCTTCATACCTTAAGTCTACTAGAAAATCATGTAAACATTAAATAAACCCAAATAGGCTGGTTCTGCTTCCAATAAGGATTAATTATATCTTAGTTGGGATCAAGTACAAGCTACTGTTACAGAGAAAAAGGAAATACAGGTATGGGACCTGTTATCCAGAATGCAAACAACGTAGTTTTTTGGGGGTTTTTTTAGATAATGGATCTTTCTGTAATTTGGATCTTCATACCTTAAGTCTACCAGAAAATCCTTTAAACATTAAATAAACCCAATAGGCTGGTTTTGCTCCAATAAGGATTAAATGGGTGGTTCACCTTTTAGAATGATGTAGAATGGCCAATTCCAAGCAACTTTTCAATTGGTCTTCATTTTCCTCTCTTTTTTTTTATTATAGTTTTTAAGTAATTTGCCTTCTTCTTCTGACTCTTTCCAGCTTTCAAAGGGGGGGACATGGACCCCACCTAAAAACAAATGCTCTGTGAGGCTACAAATGTATTGTTATTGCTACTTTTTATTACGCATCTTTCTATTCAGGCCTCTCCTATTCATATTCCAGTCTCTTATTCAAATCGTGCATGGTTGCTAGGGTAATGTGGACCCTAGCAACCAGATTGCTGAAATTGCTGCTGAATAAAAAGCTAAATAACTCAAAAACCACAAATAATAAAACATGAAAACCAATTGCAATTTGTCTCAGAATATCACTATCTACATCATACTAAAAGTTAATGCAAAGGTGATCAACCCCTTTAATTATATTATATATTATATATTATATAATACACAAAAGCCTTGAATATCCTGTAAATTATACCCTTATAAACGGTGAGTTCTGATGTCATCAGTTATAAACGGTGAGTTCTGATGTCATTTCTGTCACATGACTCACTGAAACTTGTGTATTATAATAAATAAAGTACCCCCAGTTGCAAAATATGAGGATATTAGAAGTTACATCGGAGTTCCATGACCTGTATAAAAACACTCGGCCTTCGGCCTCGTGTTTTTATATGGTCATGAAACTCCTCAGTAACTTATAATATCCTTATATTTTACAATAGGGGGTACTTTATTCACTATATATATTATATATTATTTAGTTTGGATAGTGTACAAGCTACTGTTTTATTAATACAGAGAAAAGGGAAATCCTTTTTTAAAATTTGGATTATTTGGATAAAATGGAGTCTATGGGAGACGGTATATTCAGTATTTCGGAGGTTTCTGGATAACAGATCCCATACCTGTGCCACTAGGAGGCTATGTAGAACAGTGGCAGATAAAGTGGTACTGACCGGCCTAAGGCAAGGCAATACTAAACCAGGCTTCCTACCTCTCTAAATGCTGGAGCTCAGAAGAGGGATTAATTTTTTTATTAATTAATTAATGAATTCTTTATTAGGCACTGCTTTCATTTGGTTATATGTGCTGCTGTAAACACATGAAGGAGGGCCCAGAGCAAGCACAAGGACAGGCCTCTGCTCATTGGACTGTGGTACCTGTCAATCTTATTTGTGGGTGGGCTTATGGTTTTGCCCCCTGTTCGTCTTATGGGCATTCCTTGATTTTTTTTAATATATATATCTTTTTGTTAGAGTATTATTTTTTTTTAAATACTGTAAAATACAATCTTTCTGTGTTTTTTTTTTTTCAATATTACATAAATCAAATGCAGAATTAACATAAAGAGAAAAACAAAAATATGACTCTTGTGTTGACATTTGTTTATACTGCCAAAAATAATAAACATTTAAACCCATTTTTCTTTACCCGTTTTTAGTTCTTCCAATTTGTTTATGTAAATCTGTCCTGCTAAGATACAAATAAAGGTATGGGATCTGTTACCCAGATACCCGTTATCCAGAAAGCTCTGAATTACGGAATGGCCGTATCTAATAAACTCCATTTTATCCAAATAATCCAAATGTTTAAAAATGATTTCCTTTTTCTGTGTAATAATAAAACAGTAGCTTGTACTTGATCCCAACTAAGATATAATTAATCCTTAGGAGTAAAACTCGCTATTGAGGAGACCTGCAAACCCGAAGAACCGCTGGCCTGCGTCTACACCTGCTCCTGAAACTTTTTGCAACCCGCAGGGTACCACAGGTTGTTGCGGGTAACCTGCAAGTACCCGACCCGCTGTACATTTTATACACATTTTTCTACTGGACAGTAGGGCTCATTTATAACCCATAGCAACCAATCGGTGATTAGCTTTTTTTCAGCCATCTGCAGGTTGAACAGTGAAAGCATTGTCTGGTTGCTATGGGTTACTGCCCGGGTGCAAATTTGCCCAGTGTTTATAAATGACCCCCAGTATGTTCCTATTTTCTGACTGTGCATGACTTACCTTACAGGCAAGATGTCTACCGGGCGTCTGGGAAGTTTGAGCTGTTAGATCGGATACTGCCCAAGCTGAGAGCCACCAAGCACAAGGTTCTGCTCTTTTGCCAGATGACCATGCTGATGACCATCATGGAAGATTACTTTGCTTACCGTGGCTTTAAATACCTCCGATTGGATGGTAGGTGGACCGTCGGCCACATTCACTTTCTCATGTGAGATCTGAATAGAAAGCTTTACATAAATTATTCTATGATATTCTGAGACAATTTAATTGGTTTTCATTTTTTAGTTGCTTTGCGTTTTACTCCGCAGCTCTCCAGTTTACAATTTCAGCAATCCGGTTGCTAAGGTCCAAATTCCCCTAGCAACCATGCACTGGTTTAAATAAGAGACATGAATATCAATAGGAGAGGTCTGAATAGAAAGATGAGTAAAAAAAACAGCAATAACAATACATTTTTGTAGCCTTACAGAACATTTGTTTTTTAGATGGGGGTCAGTGACCCCCATTTGAAAGCTGGAAAGAGTCAGACGAAGGAGGCAAATAATTCAAAACCTATAAAAAAAAAAATTTAAAAAATGAAGACCGATCGAAAAGTTGTCTGGAATTGGCCGTTTAATTGTATACTAAAAGGTGAAGCACCCCTTTAATGTACATGTATGTGTTTTGCAGGCACCACTAAAGCAGATGACCGTGGAATGTTATTGAAATCCTTTAATGAGCCTGATTCTGATTACTTTATCTTTCTGCTCAGCACACGTGCTGGGGGTCTGGGCTTAAACCTTCAGTCTGCAGACACTGTTATCATATTTGATAGTGACTGGAACCCACATCAGGTACATCCATATGTACATTCCTACATTGGAGTCCTTTTAAAGGATCAGTAAACCTTAAAAATAAGTAAATATATAAACTTATTCTAAGCACTTTTGCAATGTACATTAATTTTTTTTCAGTTCTAAGATATTAGATACATGTACTGTTAATATGAATGAATTGTGTTACAACAGCGCCACCTGCTGGTCAGTTTCCCACCAGTCTGACCACCAAGTAGTCAAGGAAGTTGTCAGGAGAAAGAAAGAGGCTGCTCTGATGTTCTTCCGCTTAGGAAAACAATTAGAAACCTTTCTCAAATCTTTCCTAAGCAGAAGAACATCAGAGCAGCCTCTTTCTTTCTCCTGACAACTTCCTTGACTACTTGGTGGTCAGACTGGTGGGAAACTGACCAGCAGGTGGCGCTGTTGTAACAAAATTCATTTATATTAACAGTACATGTATCCCTTAATATCTTGTATTAAAAAATAATAAATAATGAATGTACATGGCAAAAGTGCTTTGAATAGCACCCTCATTTACTTATCCTTTAAATGCTAAAAAGTTTCCATTTATTATCTGTGTGTGATGTTCCTTTTATTATAGAGTTTGCATAGAGGTGAGGATGACAGAAGAGCTTACAGTTTAAATGGGAAGGATACACACAGCAGGGACTTTAACCTACCAGCAAGTCAGCTGCTTGTTAACCCCTGCAGCACCAATGATCTTGTATAACCGGCTAATTCTCTTGTGTGTCCTGGACAGGATTTACAGGCTCAGGACCGAGCTCACCGAATCGGGCAGCAGAATGAGGTGCGAGTGCTGCGCTTGTGTACTGTGAACAGCGTGGAAGAAAAGATTCTGGCCGCAGCAAAGTATAAACTTAACGTGGACCAAAAGGTTATCCAGGCCGGAATGTTCGACCAGAAATCCTCCAGCCATGAACGCAAGGCCTTCCTGCAGGCCATTTTGGAGCACGAAGAGCAAGATGAGGTGCGACTCAAACGTTTTCTTCATAGTTCCCACTGTCCATATGTACTCGCGTGAAACCTGTCACCTTGTACAGGTATGGAACCTGTTATCCAGACTGCTCTGGACCTGGGGTTTTCCGGATAATGGATCTCTCTGTATTTTGGATCTTCATACCTTAAGTCTACTAGAAAAACACGTAAACATTAAATAACCCTGATAGGCTGGTTTTGCTTCCAATAAGGATTAATTATATCTTAGTTGGGATAAAGTACAAGATACTGTTTTATTATTACAGAGAAAAAGGAAAAACGTATCGGATCATAATGGAGTCTATGGGAGATGGCCTTCCTGTAATACGGAGCTTTCTGGATAACTGGTTTCCAGATAACGGATCCCATACCTGTACACTTTTTAAGCCGCTTTGTTCACTTCTCACCATCAGGAGGAAGATGAGGTGCCAGATGATGAAACTGTGAACCAGATGATTGCACGTCACGAGGAAGAGTTCGACCTTTTCATGGTTTGTTCCTTTAAATTTAAAAACCTTGTGTGGCTTTTCTCTGGGGCATTTGATGGAATTGGGTTTTTCCGTGGAATTATAATATATCTGTAATATAAGCTGAACAGTCTAATCAAAACTGTCCCACTGTTTGCTTGTTACTGCAACTGTTTTGGGTCTAGGATTCAGGATATTGGGTCCCCGAACAGCAGGGAAATATTGATCTGCAATTCAACATGCAAATTAGTTGTGATGCTTTCAGCATGTTTCCTTAAAGGGGTGGTTCACCTTTAAGTTAATATTTAGTATGTTATAGAATGGCCAGTTCTTTTTTTTTTTTTTATTGGTTTTAACAACACAAACTGACAAGTACAATACAATATCTGGTAGAATGACATTGTATATGTTTGCACTAGACCCAATACCAATCCAGACAGGAGAAAACAGTCACTCGGGGTTACAATTGTATATTGGTTTAGATATGGATGTAGCTGGTAGTATAAATCAGGTTGCATCTGATTTAGGGACATCATTTAGGTATCCAGGAGAATGGACAGTTCTAAGCAACTTTTCAATTGGTCTTCATTATTTATTTGTTATTGTTTTTTAATCATTTGCCTTCTACTTCTGACTCTTTCGAGCTATCAAATGGGGGTCACTGACCCCATCTAAAAAACAAATGCTCCGTAAGGCTACAGATGTATTATTATTGCTACTTTTTATATTCAGTCCCTCTCCTATTCATATTCCAGTCTTCTTATTCAAATCAATGCATGGTTGCTAGGGTAATTTGGATCCTAGCAACCAGATGGCTGAAATTGCCAACTGCAGAGCTGCTGAATAAAAAGCTAAATAACTCAAAAACCACAAATAATAATAAATGAAAACCAGTTGCAAATTATCTCAGAATATCACTTTCTACATCATATTAAAAGTTAACTCAAAGGTGAACAAACCCTTTAAAACAAACTCATTTTTTTCCTACCTCCCAGCGCATGGATCTGGACAGGAGAAGAGAGGAAGCCCGTAATCCCAAACGCAGACCTCGCCTCATGGAGGAAGATGAACTGCCGTCCTGGATCATTAAAGACGATGCAGAGGTGGAGCGCCTCACTTGCGAAGAAGAAGAAGAAAAGATGTTTGGCCGCGGCTCTCGTAACCGCAAGGAGGTGGATTATAGCGACTCGCTCACAGAAAAGCAGTGGCTGAAGGTAAAAAGATGCTCTCATAGACTCTTAAGCTATAGGGCAACAGTGAGGCTCATTTATCAACGCTGGGCAAATCTGCCCATGGCCACTTACCTATATCAACCAAGCAACCTATATAAACCAATCAGTGATTTATCTTTTTAAAGCCAGCTGCAAGTAGAATAATGAATAAAGCAATCTGATTGGTTGCCATGAGTTATTACCCATGTGTTGATAAATGTGTATTGGTTCTGATGTGCTTATTGACTGCGCAGGCCATAGAGGAGGGGACTCTAGATGAGATTGAGGAGGAAGTGCGGCATAAGAAAACAACTCGCAAGAGGAAGAGAGACATCGATCCCTGTATGGTAACGCCAACCACAAGCACACGGGGCAGGGAGAGGGATGATGAGGGCAAGAAACAGAAGAAGAGGGGAAGACCCCCAGCCGAGAAACTATCTCCAAACCCCCCAAAACTCACCAAGAAGATGAAGAAGATTGTGGATGCCGTCATAAAGTACAAAGACAGGTGAGGAGGGCTCTGACCTTTGCTGCAGTAACGGAGAGTGGTCTGTAGTTGCCTCACCCACATGTATTTCTTTCAGTTCTAATGCTCGCCAGCTGAGCGAAGTGTTTATTCAGTTGCCATCACGTAAGGAACTCCCCGAGTACTACGAGCTCATTCGTAAGCCAGTGGACTTTAGAAAGATCAAGGTGAGTGCGAATGCTTTCATGTATTTGGCTCAGACTTACTGGTAAAAGGCAAAAAAGACAACCGCTCAGACTCACCACAAGTCGTAGAATGGCTGACCAGGTCCAAAAAAAGTTTTTCCGGGTGTCCCTACAGAATATGGAGAAAGAAGATGGAGTTCCACAACACCGGACCACTTAGAAATCCAATATCTTTATTTGTCAATATTAAAAGACACGCAGCATAACTGCGCTTGACACGTTTTAAGGCATTTCCACCCTTAATCATAAGCACGCTTCTGCTTGCGGAACTCCATCTTCTTTCTCCATACACTTCCTGGTAGCACATGATCAGGGATCTGACCCCCAGCAACCCTTGTGCTTCTGCAGGAGAGGATCCGAAATCACAAGTACCGAAGCCTGAACGATCTGGAGAAAGATGTCATGCTGCTGTGTCAGAATGCTCAGACCTTCAACCTGGAGGGCTCCTTGGTAAGAAACACAAACCTCAATATTTATTATCAGGCACTATGTTTGCCCAGGAGCAGTAACCCATGACAACCAATAAGATTCTTGCATTTAAAGAGGCGACTAGTAAATGCTACCTGCTGATTGGTTGCTATGGGTTACTGCCCCATGGTCCTTTTATTACATAACCCACTAATGTTTTCTGGGGGGGGAGTTGTTCATACAAGCAGTTGATGGTAATACATGTATGGTATCCATTATCCAGGAAACCCCTTATCCAGAAAGCTATGAATTATGGAAAGGCCATCTCGCATAAACTTCATTGTATCCAAATAATCCAAATTTTTATAAATAATTTCCTTTTTCTGTGTAACAATAAAACAGTAGCTTGTACTGGATCCCAACTAAGATATAATTAATCCTTATTGGAAGCAAAACCAGCCTATTGGCTTTATTTAATGTTTACATGATATTCTAGTAGACTTAAAGGGTTTATTCACCTTTGAGTTAATTATTAGTATGATGTAGAGACTGATATTGAGACAATTTGCAATTGGTTTTCATTTTTTATTTGTGGTTTTCGGGTTATTTATCTTTTTATTCAGCAGCTCTCTAGTTTTCTATTTCAGCAATATGGTTGCTAGGGCCTAAATGACCCTAGCAACCATGCACTGATTTGAATAAAAGACTGGAATAGGAGAGGCCTGAATAGAAAGATGAGTAATAAAAAGTAGCAATAACAATACATTTGTAGCCTCACAGAACATTTGTTTTTTAGATGGGGTCAGTGACCCCCATTTGAAAGCTGGAAAGAGTCAGAAGAAAAAGGCAAATCATTCAAAAACTATAGAAAATAAATAATGAAGGCCGATTGGAAAGTTGCTTAGAATTGGCCATTGTATAACAATAATACTAAAAGTCAACTTGAAGGTGAACCACTCCTTTAAGATATGGAGATTCAAATTGGGGAAAGATCCATTATACAGAATACCCCAGGTCCCAAGCATTCTGGATAAGCGGTCCCATACCTGTTCTAGATCAATGACTGACTTTCATCTTTACAGATCTACGAAGACTCGATTGTGCTCCAGTCTGTGTTCACCAGTGTGAGGCAGAAGATCGAGAAGGAAGAGGAGAGCGAGGGAGATGATAGTGAGGAAGAGGAGGAAGTGGAAGAAGAAGGCTCAGAGTCAGAGTGTGAGTAGACTAATGTTGATTTCACTTCACTGCTGGACATAATAATGTCTGTCCTTATGTCTCACAAACCATCTTTGTTCTTTTCAACAGCGCGCTCCATGAAGGTCAAGATAAAATTGGGGCGCAAGGAGAAAGGTCAGGAGAGGATGAAGGGACGCAGGCGAACCGGCCGAGGGTGCAGAGCCAAGCCAGTGATCAGCGATGATGATAGCGAGGAAGAACAAGAGGAGGCCAATGTACGTTGCAGTCTTCCTGCTTTCTAACGCTCTCTACAGCAGATCTGCTTCTTGCATGAGTCTAGGGCTAGTTTCTATTTTAGAAGTTTCTGAAATGCTAGCAGTTTTAGGCTGCCAATGCCACTCTTGACTCTGAAAGAAAGCCTGGTATTAGCAGCCTAAAACTGCTAATGCAGTGAACAACTAAAAATGCTAGCGTACAAAAGAGCGCAGAGGATAAATTGGAGCAAGTTTAGATATTTCTTATTAAAGGGATATTGTCATGGGAAAAAAACATTTTTTCAAAATGAATCAGTTAATAGTGCTGCTCCAGCAGAATTCTGCACTGAAATCCATTTCTCAAAAGAGTAAACAGTTTTTTTTATATTCAATTTTGAAATCTGACATGGGGCTAGACATTTTGTCAGATTCCCAACTGCCCCAGTCATGTGACTTGTGCTCTGATAAACTTCAATCACTCTTTACTGCTGTACTGCAAGTTAGAGTGATATCACCCCCTCCCTTTCCCCCCCCCAGCAGCCAAACAAAAGAACAATGGGAAGGTAACCAGATAGCAGCTCCCTAACACAAGATAACAGCTGCCTGGTAGATCTAAGAACAGCACTCAATAGTAAAAACCCATGTCCCACTGAGACACATTCAGTTACATTGAGAAGGAAAAACAGCAGCCTGCCAGAAAGCATTTCTCTCCTAAAGTGCAGGCACAAGTCACATGACTTGGGGCAGCTGGGAAATTGACAAAATGTCTAGCCCCATGTCAGATTTTAAAATTGAATATAAAAAAATCTGTTTTCTCTTTTGAGAAATGGATTCCAGTGCAGAATTCTGCTGGAGTAGCACTATTAACTGATGTGTTTTGAAAAAAAACATGTTTTCCGCTGACAGGATACCTTTAAGACACTCAAGTAAATGTGGTGTATCCTTAAAGGGATACTGTCATGGGAAAAAAAATTTTTTCAAAATGAATCAGTTAATAGTGCTGCTCCAGCAGAATTCTGCACTGAAATCCATTTCTCAAAAGAGCAAACAGATTTTTTTTATATTCAATTTTGAAATCTGACATGGAGCTAGACATATTGTCAATTTCCCAGCTGCCCTGGTCATGTGACTTGTGCTCTGATAAACTTCAGTCACTCTTTACTGCTGTACTGCAAGTTGGAGTGATATCACCCCCCTCCCTTCCCCCCCCCCAGCAGCCAAACAAAAGAACAATGGGAAGGTAACCAGATATCAGCTCCCTAACACAAGATAACAGCTGCCTGGTAGATCTAAGAACAACACTCAATAGTAAAAACCCATGTCCCACTGAGACACATTCAGTTACATTGAGAAGGAAAAACAGCAGCCTGCCAGAAAGCATTTCTCTCCTAAAGTGCAGGCACAAGTCACATGACCAGGGGCAGCTGGGAAATTGACAAAATGTCTAGCCCCATGTCAGATTTCAAAATTGCATATAAAAAAAATTGTTTGCTCTTTTGAGAAATGGATTTCAGTGCAGAATTCTGCTGGAGCAGCACTATTAACTGATTCATTTTGAAAAAAAATCTTTTTCCCATGACAGTATCCCTTTAAGTTTAGATCCCCTTAAACGGGCAGCTGCATGAAGTGTATGAAATGTCTATGGTGTGGGTTTATATGTGCAACTTGTTTTCCTTTCTTAGGAGCGCTCAGGAAGCGGAAGTGAAGAAGACTGAAGTAGAATCCCATAACATTCCTTTAACCCCACGTCTCATTCCACAGACACTGGAACGCCTATTCCAAACACTCGGAAGTCCCATGCACCCCCTAAGCGTCCCGCCTCTCGGAACCCTCCCCTTTCTGTGGGCCGCTAACGGGTACTAGTCAGAAATGTAGTGAAATGTACAAAATAAAATTCTTCCATATTTATATAAATGATGAGATTTAGGGACGTACCCGTCTGTAGCAGCTTATAAAGACAAAAGCATTAACGATCTGGCCCGACTGCTCGGCCTCTTGGGTAAAAAACATTGACTTTTGATTATATATGAATATATATATATTTTTTTTTTATGGCAGTACTGTTTGCGTTACAGTATGAATCACTGTAGTGTCGGTCCCGTGGATGCATGCAGTTAGCAATCCACCCTTTTAGTACTGTATTTTACAAAAAAAACATCAAAATAAAGCCCAGCGTCCTGCCCCGTCTCTCGCGCTGCGCAGGGAGGGGGCGGGGCTTACCGCGGTAGCTCTATGTATGTGTGTCAGTGTCACTGGATTTCAAACCGATATAAATTAAACCCAAGATGGAAAACCTCTCTCTGTTTGACTTGTATCATTTTTGTATGAATTTTTTTTTTTTTTTTTTAAACTTGTTTTTTATTGTAAATGACAAAGTATAATCACAACAAATATTTATACAGGTTTCCATAAAGCGGAGAGCATAGCAATTGTGATTACGATTATATAGCAGTTCAATAACATTTTAATAACATTTTAAACATTCAGCTCAATTATGGTTTATGGTAGTGGGGGGGTTGGACCTGTGAGGATTTGTATGAATTTTTAATGTCTTGGGAGATGAACCTCAATAAAAATGCAGAGTCTTGGGAAAAAAACTGCTGGATTAGCCCTAGTAATTGTATATAGGAACCCTGTATTCAGGGGTGCACCCCCCATGGGGCAAGTGCCCGTTGGTTAAAGGAGAACTAAACCGTAAAAATTAATGTGGCTAAAAATGCATATTTTATATAGTGAACTTATTGCACGAGGCTAAAGTTTCAGCTTGTCAATAGCAGCAATGATCCAGGACTTCAAACTTGTCACAGGGGGTCACCATCTTGGAAAGTGTCTGTGACACTCACATGCTCAGTGGGCTCTGATTGGCTGTTGAGAAGCTAAGCTTAGGGCTCGTCACTAATTATCCAGCAGAAAATGAGCTTCCCTGGCTGTAATATAAGTTGATGCTACAGGTTTGCTGATTATTAAATTCTGATGCTAATTGCACTGGTTTCTGTGCTGCCATGTAGTAATTATCTGTATTAATTACTAATCAGCCTTATATTGTGACATTTCTATTCTATGTGTACTGTATATTGTGAGTGGGTCCCTAAGCTCAGTAAGTGACAGCAGCACAGAGCATGTGCAGTGAATCAGCAGAAAAGAAGATGGGGAGCTACTGGGGCATCTTTGGAGACACAGATCTTTACTGCTAAAGGGCTGTGGTTGCCTTGGGCTGGTACAGAAGCACAAAACATAATGTACAACATTTCTAGTTACTTCTTTAGTTTAACTTTCCTTGTACTTTAAGGACTGGAGTCCAAAACTGCCCCCATACTCCAGACGAGGCCTTACCAGGGACCTATAAAGAGGCAGAATTATATTTTCCCTTGTCCTCTCCATGTCGGTACTCACCGGGACTAGCCCCTCCCCTCATGCTCCGTCAGAAGAACCCTCCCACAAACAATAAAGGTGTCACTTACACTCTCGACGGTGTCTTTTTGGTTCTTCTCCTTTGCTCCGCTCCTTTTCTAGGAGCTCGTTTTTCTTTTAGGGGGGGATTAGCTGGGACCTGCCCATAAGGCGTCCCTGGAACCGGCCTTTTCCCTGGCGAGTCAGGGTTTTTCGCCCGCCGTCTGCCTCAAAATTATGAACTCGGCGTTCCCCTGCTTCCTGGGTTACCGGCCTGCTCATAAAGCGTCCGGCTCCCATGCGACCCATGGCAGCCGCATTTGTTTTTGGAACGCAGGCGGGGATGCGGAAGTTAGCGCTCCACGATCGGAGGAGTTCATCGGGGCGGTGACGTCAGATCCGGAAATCCTTTTCTTCCGGGTTGCGGACAAGCGGCGCGCCTTGTTTGAATTGGCGTCCTAGGTCTGTGCCACGTCCGCTCTCTGCCACTGCTGTTCTCCTCCGGGTAGGACTTAGTTAGCGGACTCCAGGGGGTACCTGTAGTTATTGGGGCTGACTCAAGGGAAAGATTCCCACCTAACAGCTACCGTATTTTTTCTTTTTACTGCAGGTCCCTTCCTGGCTGGGTCCAAGCCGCATCCCCCAGAAGTCTAGTCCCCCCCCCCTGCTGAGGTAGAAAAAAAAAAAAAAAAAAAAAAGATAAATCAAGCCCACGCAAGCACTACATTGTGTAGGACCTGGGCAGGTGGGGATATTAATAACCATATGCCTCTCTGTTTTCTCCTAGCACCATGAAACCGGCCGCTAGGCGAAAGGAATCCCCCAGCCCTACGGAGGCCTCAAGCAGTCAATGCCTGGGATGCTCTGAACCAGCGCTAATGGGCAAAAGACTATGCCAGCTCTGTCTCACAGAAGCAGCAGGCACATCGATCCCGCCTTCAGATATACGGGCCTGGATCAAACAAGCTGTAGCCCAGGAATTGTCGGGTGCCTCAGCTGTCACAACCCAAGCTTCCAAAGAGGCTCATCTACCAGAAGAGGATGCCTGTGGAGACCTATTGCTTGATTCTTCCTCAGAGGAAGATTCGGAAGAGGAACATTCTTCCTTTGACTTTAATCTGATTTCCCCATTGATTAGGGCCATGAGATTGGCCTTAAATCTCCAGGAGAAGGAGGCATCTACTGCCCAGTTCTTACCCTCAGCAAGGAAGAAGGGGCAAGTTTTTCCTCTACACCAAGAGGTGGCAGATCTGATAAAATCAGAATGGGAGATCTTGTCCAAAAGAAGTCCAACTCAACAGCGATTTACAAAGTTATATCCCTTCAATGAAGAAGACATCAAGGACTTCTGTTCCGTCCCGGTTGTGGATGCCCCAGTACTAAACCTTTCCAGGAATACGCTCTTACCCATTGATGATCAAGCCTCATTGCGCGACCCCATGGATAAGAGACTTGAGACAGACCTGAAAAGAGCCTATCTTAATGCAGGAGAGTCTCTTAAGCCAGCGGTGGCTAGTCTTGCGGTAGCTAAAGCCATGGAGACTTGGCTAGCAAATATAGAGTCTGCCATCAAAGAAGGCCAGGACAGAAACGACATTCTAGAGGGCCTTACGGAACTAAAGTTGGGTTCTTCCTTCCTGATAAACACGTCTGTGGATCAGGTTAGATTAGCCTCAAGATCATTAGCCCTCTCTGTCTCAGCGAGAAGGGCTCTATGGCTCAGATCATGGGAGGCGGACACTACTTCTAAAATTGCTCTTTGCACCCTCCCCTTCCAGGGGCAGGCATTGTTTGGAAAGAAAATGGAAGATCTAATTTCTAAGGCTTCTGGTGGAAAGAGCCAGCTGCTTCCCCAAAGGAAAAGAAGAAGGTTTCCAGAGAAACAGTCCTCAAAGGGCAAGTTTCCTTCTAAGACCAGACAATCGTCTGGAGACTCATATTCCTTTCGGAATAAGACCTCTGATGACAAATCATCAAGTTGGCGCGGGGGCCAGTCTGGATTGTTCAGGCGCTACAGAGGAAAATCCTCAGGTCCAGCCCGTCGCCCGTTCTGAAGGTGGTGGTCCCAGGGTCTCCAGTTGGGGGGAAGACTCCGCCACTTCTGGGAAGCCTGGGATCAGTCCACAGACGATGCTTGGGTTCGCAGGGTGATCAAAGAGGGCTACAGTCTAGAGTTTGTCACCATCCTTCCGCGACCAGTCTTTCACCGGTCAGCTCTTCCAAGGAACCCAGAGAAAAGAAAGGCTCTTCTCCAGTGTCTCGATACCTTGACCCAACAGAATGTCATCATTCCGGTTCCGAGAGAGGAAAAGAAGTCTGGGGTATACTCAGTCTTCTTCCTAGTCAAGAAGGCCTCGGGAGCTTGGCGCCCGATCTTAGACCTGAAATCAGTAAACAAGACTTTACGGAAGCAGCATTTCCGAATGGAGTCCTTGGACTCAGTGAAGAAAGCCTTATGCCCAGGCGATTGGATGTGTTCCCTAGATATACGCGACGCATATCATCATGTCCCGGTCACCATCCGGGATCAACAGTTTCTACGATTTGCAGTAGGAAAGGCTCACTTCCAATTTCAATGTCTTCCTTTTGGCCTCTCTACAGCCCCGAGGGTCTTCTCCAAGATACTGGTGGTACTGGTAGCCCTTCTAAGATGGCAGAAGATCCGAATCTTCCATTACCTGGACGATCTAATCCTCCTGGCAGGCTCCAGGAAACAACTAATAGATCACAGGGAACAGGTGATATTTTTTCTACAGGGGCACGGATGGTATCTGAACTGGCAAAAGAGTCAACTTCTCCCAACTCAGAGAATAGTGTACCTAGGAGCAATCATAGATTCCTGCAGAGGTACCATCAGCCTGTCCGAAGAAAGACAACGAACCTTAGCTCTAGAAGCAAGGGAACTAGGATTACTCCCCAGAGTCCCAGCGATCAGATTGGCGAAGATCTTGGGGATGATGACCTCATCCATAGGATTAGTCCCTTGGGCCCAGTGGAAGATGAGGGGAATTCAATTTCCTTTTCTTCATCAATGGGATGGGATTTCCCAGGATCAGAGAATCATAATGTTACCTTCAATGTTGAAAGCTCTTTCCTGGTGGCAGGTCCCTCAACATTTGGCCAGGGGAGTCAGACTCTTCCTGAAACCATGGTCCATCCTGACCACAGATGCATCAGGCATAGGCTGGGGTGCAGAGTTAGAAAACCAAGTAGCTCAAGGCTCATGGCTAATTCCATCCTCAGACGTGCCCTCAAATGTGCTAGAGATCAGGGCGGTAATCGCAGCCTGTCGATTCTTCAGCGGTCAACTTCAAGGCCAAAGACTAATGGTTCGTTCCGACAACACGACCACAGTAGCCTATATCAGAAAGCAGGGGGCACAAGAAGCATCTCACTGATGCAAGAAGTAGAGCCTCTTTTTCAAATTGCGGAAGAAACCTTGGAGGATCTCTCAGCAGTCTATATTCCAGGCAGAGAGAACCAAACAGCAGACTTCCTGAGCAGACACACGCTAGAAAGGCACGAATGGGAACTTCATTCCCGGATCTTCAGGATAATTGTCCAACGCTGGGGTCATCCCACAATAGATTTGATGGCTACTTCAAGGAACTCAAAATGCAAAAGGTTCTACTCAAGAGATCCAGAACACAAGGCACTAGCAGTAGACGCCTTCTGTCAGAAGTGGATCCATCCTTTGGCTTATATCTTTCCTCCTCTTCCTCTGATCGGGAAAGTGATTCAGAAGATCAGGGAGGACAGGGCGGAGGTCATATGCATAGCTCCGGCATGGCCGAGACGTCCCTGGTTTCCTCGTTTGCTACAAATGACAGTGGATGCCCCATGGAAACTTCCATGTGCAGGACCTCTCCTAGTCCAAGGGACATTCATCCATCCAGACCCAGGTCCATTGGCCCTGACGGCTTGGCGACTGAGCGGCAGAATCTAGAGGCTCATGGTTTATCGGGAGAAGTCGTAAACACATTACTAAAATCCAGAAAGGATTCTACCAATAGCAGATATGGGAGAACCTGGGAATGTTTCAGGATGTGGAGAGAAACTAGAGGCATGCCTTCAGCAACCATTAAGGTTGGAGAATTGCTCGAGTTTTTGCAGTCAGGTCTAAGTAAGGGCTTGAGCGTAAGCACCCTGAGGACTCAGGTCTCAGCCTTATCTGCCTTCTCTGAAGTACGCTGGTCCCAGCATCCTTTGGTAGTTCGCTTCTTCAAGGCAGCCGTTAGAATCTTGCCAGCAAAGAGACCTTCTTGCCCGCAATGGGACCTACCTTTGGTACTACAGATGCTGTCCAGACACCCCTTTCATCCTACAGAAGAAATGTCATTATGGTTCCTGACGTTAAAAGCTGTGTTCCTGGTGGCAATCACCTCGGCCAAGAGGGTAGGGGAACTACAGGCTCTTCTATACGACAACACCAGTCCAGTGTTTTTTCAAGATAGAGTAGTCCTGAGATTTGCGGCTTCATTCAAACCCAAGGTGGTATCTCCTTTCCATCTGAAAGACGAGTTATCTTTACCATCCTTTCCAGATGAGGAAGAAGACCAAGATCTTCGAGCATTAGACGTAGCAGTGGTGGTAAGATCCTATTGTGAGGCCACATCTCAGATACGAAATAGCGACCGTCTTTTTATTGTCCCTGCGGGAAAGAATAAGGGGAAAGCAGCCTCTTCCTACACGATCTCCAGTTGGATAAAGCTGGTCATTAAGAAGGCTTACTCGTCTCAAACCACTCAGGACCAAGCAAGCGTTAGGGCTCACTCTACCAGGGGGCAAGCAGCTTCATGGGCGGCTGAAGCAGGGACTCCAATGGAGGTGATTTGCAGAGCGGCTTCATGGTCATCATCCAATACCTTTCTTTCACACTACAAGCTGGATGTCTCCTCATCCAGGAACGCTCAGTTTGGCGCCAGTGTTCTCAGATGTGCTTCTGGAAAGCAATAAATGTTTTTTGCAGTTCAATGTCTGTGGTTATTTATCCCACCCTATGGATCCGGGGAGCTTGCTACATCCCGGTGAGTACTGACATGGAGAGGACAAGGGAAAAGGGAAAATTGCGTCATACTTACCGTGATTTTCCTTTCCTAGGCCTCTCCATGTCAGTACGGCCCTCCCAGACATTTAATTAAGGAGCTTGTTACTAGACACCGTCGAGAGTGTAAGTGACACCTTTATTGTTTGTGGGAGGGTTCTTCTGACGGAGCATGAGGGGAGGGGCTAGTCCCGGTGAGTACTGACATGGAGAGGCCTAGGAAAGGAAAATCACGGTAAGTATGACGCAATTTTCCCTTTTCATCCCTTGAGTTAATATTATCCCCAATCAAAGGTGTGGGCCAATCGAGCCTGCACTTCAGTTGGTGGTAATGGTTGTTTTCAAAAAATTGCCCCCACATAGCGCATGTGAAAAAATGTGCTTCAGACGTCACACAAATGTACATAATAAGCAAGTCGCTGTATTCACTCATTCTGCGCATGCGTCTGCCCCAATATAACAACTCATACCGGGAGCTCCCGCCTGGTGCTGGTGGCCTAGCACTGGCCGGGGGGCAATTAAAAAGAAAAAAAAACTACTGTTACCCCCCAACTTGAGTACAGGCTCAGTTAGCCCACACCTTTGGTTGGGGATAATATTTTTGCCCAATAGGTGCCCTTTAAGAAGAATATAAATGAGCTGAGAGTGCAGAGACTAAGTGCAACTCAACTGGTTGGAGGGAGGGAAGAGTTAAATAATGAGGGAAGACTATAAAGCTTGGGGTTGTTTTCCCTTTTAGATATCGGTTTATGTGAGTGTATGAAGGGGCAATGTGTACATGTATGGACACTGGCTTTCATTTTGAGGGGTTGAACTTGATGGACTTTTTCAACCAAACTTTACCACGTAATTCATTCAGTAGACCTTGAACTGGATCATGGATACGTTGCATGACTAATTGCACTGATCTCTACGTGTCAGAGAAAGGGCGAGTTAGCAGGCCCTGAATTCTGCCCACCCAACTGAGTTTTGAGGTGGGACCAAGCCCCGACTCCTTGCCTGGCCAGTAGAAAGAATGAAACAGAGAACATAGTTGGACTCTTTGTTTCACTTACCCTTGAAACTGATGCACATAGTTAGAAGGTGTTGGTTAAAGGGATCCTGTCAGCGGAAAACATGTTTTTTTCAAAACGTATCAGTTAATAGTGCTACTCCAGCAGAATTCTGCACTGAAATCCATTTCTCAAAAGAGCAAACAGATTTTTTTATATTCAATTTTGAAATCTGACATGGGGCTAGACATATTGTTAATTTCCCAGCTGCCCAATGTCATGTGACTTGTGCCTGCACTTTAGGAGAGAAATGCTTTCTGGCAGGCTGCTGTTTTTCCTTCTCAATGTAACTGAATGTGTCGCAGTGGGACCTGGATTTTACTATTGAGTGCTGTTCTTAGATCTACCAGGCAGCTGTTATCTTGTGTTAGGGAGCTGTTATCTGGTTACCTTCCCATTGTTCTTTTGTTTGGCTGCTGTGGGGGGGGGAAGGGAGGGGGTGATATCACTCCAACTTGCAGTACAGCAGTAAAGAGTGATTGAAGTTTATCAGAGCACAAGTCACGTGACCAGGGGCAGCTGGGAAATTGACAATATGTCTAGCCCCATGTCAGATTTCAAAATTGAATATAAAAAAATCTGTTTGCTCTTTTGAGAAATGGATTTCAGTGCAGAATTCTGCTGGAGCAGCACTATTAACTGATTCATTTTGAAAAATGTTTTTTTCCCCATGACAGTATCCCTTTAAATTAACATCTTGCGCTTGTGGCTGAATTAGGTACTGCTCTTACTGTGTATCCCCAGCAATAAAACTACCACCGGGAGATGGTATGGGACTTATTATAATGCAGTGCCAATGGCTTGACCAGCATTGAAATGAGCGGGCGGCTGCGGGTGGTCTCAATGAGAACCAGATTGGTTCAATATCTGTTATACTGGTCTTACCAGGCTCATTCCATAAAGCTGTGATTCTACAAGGGGCGAGTGGGTGGGAGTCTCAGGTGACACTACCTACCTACCAACGTTCTGGCAACCCACTTGCATATTATAATCTCCACCCCCATATCAAAGCATCAGGGGGTTCTGTAAGGACTTGTAGGGTACCTATGTGTTGCTATGGTGCTTGCCATGTACAGCTTTTGTCAGGCCTGAACCCTAATTTACTCCACTGCTGTAACTCTCCTATTACAAGTGCTGCCTCACAGATGTTTTAAACGACATTCTGAAAAAAGACGGAACTGGGAGGAAAATCATTCTAAATCAATTAAAAACAGACCAACTGAAAAGGTCAAGCGTTAACATTAGGAAAGTATATTTAAAGGTGGACTTCTGCATTGTAACTACAATTTAGCCTATGGGGTACCATGCCAGGATCCGGCCAGCAGAGGGAGCTGGTGCCTCTAGAAGCCTCATTCAGCTACTTCAGCTTCTGCTGTTGGGATCACCAGTGGGATCCAGATAGGATTATAATGGGTCATCAACTGTATCTCTTATTTCATATTACTGCCCAATAAGGGAAATATAGATAATAATTAGTGCACCACATCCAGCTGCAACCCCAGACATTATTTATCCACAGCTCCTGCATTGGATTCCCAGGTTGCCTTTAATTTCCCTACCGTTTAATTATGAGTCCTAATGTGTCCCATGTGATGAAGGAGCGCTATTGATCCTGCTGCTGTTCATCTCAAATGCTACATTTCGGACAGATGGGACTGTAATTGCCCTTTGTGGTGATTGGCTGCCAGTGGCAGAGTGGTCCATTCTCAATACTTTCCATAGGCCAACATGTCACATGGCCACCTGCAGGTTCCTCAGACAGTGTCTAATACTGGCAACCCCCAACAACTCTAGACTGAGCCCTGTACTACCTCCTCCCAACTGGGCTGGGAACAATGGGCTCTGGCTGTACTAATGCTAATCTGCCACTGGTTCCTCATAACCAACTATGTGGGTGCAGCATTGCAGGGTGCTGGACTTTCGTGTAGTAATTAGCAGCTTCCTTGCCTCAAATGAGAAAACCTACTGCACTCACTGGCAAGGACCTGACCACTAGAACCATAGAAGGTGAACTGACTCTTTAGGGATACTGTCATGGGAAAACATGTTTTTTTCAAAATACATCAGTTAATAGTGCTGCTCCAGCAGAATTCTGCACTGAAATCCATTTCTCAAAAAAGCAAACAGATTTTTTTATATTTAATTCTGAAATCTGACATGGGGCTAGACATATTGTCAGTTTCCCAGTCATGTGACTTGTGCTCTGATAAACTTAAGTCACTCTTTACTGCTGTACTGCAAGTTGGAGTGATATCACCCCCCCCCCCCCAGCAGCCCATCAACAGAACAATGGGAAGGTAACCAGATAGCAGCTCCCTAACACAAGATAACCGCTGTCTGGTAGATATAAGAACAACACTCAATAGTAAAATCCATGTCCCACTGCGACACATTCAGTTACATTGAGTAGGAGAAACAGCAGCCTGCCTGAAAGCAGTTCTATCCTAATGTGCTGGCTCTTTCTGAAATCTACCCACCTGAATGACATCATTTCTTTGCTACATGACCCAACCTGCATAGGAGACAACAGCTGAGTTTGTGTATCCCAGAGACAGAGTCCTAGTTAGCCATGCCTTCGTGCAGCTCTATGGCAACACCCTCGCTCTACTCTGGTAACTCAAGCTTGCCAGCAGAACCTGACACCTTCCTGGGTGTTTGTTATTAATTTAACCCCCCCCATGCAAGGGGATCCGATAACTCCATGTGATTTAGCCGTCTGGATTGATTTCCTTTACAGATTGTTATTGGTGCTTAGAAATGCCCCAGAGCAGGAGTTACATACATACGGCTGCACTGAGCTTAGGAATGCTGCCAGTCCACAATAACCTCATTTTCTTCTTTTATCATACAAACATATTGGCCCACTTCCTGGTGGCTTATAGTGTGATTTCTGCTATGGTTCCTGCTAGATTTGGGCAAATTTGATACAGAGAAACAGTAGCACTAATCTATAGCACATTGCTAACTGGCACCTTGTCTAACCTGAATGCTGACAGTTACCCTTACAGTCCAGTTCATGGAGTGGGCATTTGTCAGCTCCATCTACCACTTAAACAAAAACTATACCCCCCAAACAATGTAGGTCTCTTTAAAAAGATATTGCATAAAACAGCTCATATGTAAAACCCTGCTTCATGTAAATAAACCATTATCATAATAATGTACTTTTTTAGTAGTATGTGCCATTGGGTAATCATAAATAGAACATAGCCATTTTAAAAAAATAAAGGCCGCCCCCTGGGATCGTAGGATTCACTGTGCACACATACAAACTATACTTGTTGGGTCACATGAGCCAATTAACAGACAGAGTTCTGACTTTTGCTTCCACACTTCTTCCTGTTACAGTTAGAGCTGCAGTATTTCTGGTCAGGTGATCTCTTCCTGTTACAGTTAGAGCTGCAGTATTTCTGGTCAGGTGATCTCTGAGGCAGCACACAGACCATCACTAAATGGTGGCTCAAGGCAAGAGATGTAAAAGAAAAAAAATATACTTAAATATATATCCCAATTTGATAAAATTCTGATTGTTTCACCTCTGGGTATGAACCATACTGGTTTTCCATTAAAGGGGTTGTTCACCTTTAAATTAGCTTTTAGTACGATGTAGAGAGTGACATTCTGAGACAATGTGCAATTGGTTTTAATTTTTTATTATTTATATATTTTTTTTATTTAGCTTTTTATTCAGTAACTCTCCAGTTTGCAATTTCAGCAATCTGGTTGCAAGAGTACAAATTCCCCTAGCAACCATGCATCGCTATGACTAAGAGACTGGAATATGAACAGGAGAGGCCTGAATAGAAAGGTGGGTAATAAAAAGCAGCAATAACAATACATTTGTAGCCTTACAGAGCATTTGTTTTTAGATGGGGTCAGCGACCTCCATTTGAAAGCTGGAAAGAGTCAGAAGAAGAAGGCAAATAATTCAAAAATGAAAAAAAAAAAAAAAATCAGTAATTGAAAAGTTGTTTGGCCATTATATAACATACTAAAGGTTAGTTTTAGGTGACCTGCCCTTTTAATGAAAGTATAGTATAGAAAGTCTTTTTATGCTTCTTTATGAGCCCAAGGTTGTACTCTCTGTTCTAAAGCAAAACAGGGAGTGAGAGGCCAGGGTAGGTACATAGTATGTACTATTTATAATAAGGACACCTACACAACTGCAAACAGGGTGGGGAAGGGTAAAAGGTCCAGTGATACAAACCCTCCCAAACAATGTAGCCTGAGATTATTGTTCTGGATTCAAGCGCCATGAATACTGTGCACTAAATAATGACATTCTGGCTGGTTACTGACCAACCCCAAATAATCAGCTTTAATAGGGACCTCCGGTGTAAGCCCTACCCAAGGAATGGAGATCTGAGGTCTAGGTGACACCTTGGATAATCAGCAGACGTCTCTAGGGACCAACATTATTTTATTATATTACACCAAAGCAATGAGCACCCGAAGCAGCATGAAATGGCACTCGCCCACCCTGTTGCGTATGTGCTGAGATTCAGCATAAAAAAAGATGGGGGGCCACCGGTGGCATCTTCATCTGCACAGATCTTCACTTATAAAGGACTTATGTGTCCTTGGGCTGGTACAGAACCTCAAAACAAAAGGGAGCATATCTAGCCAGATCCTTAGTTCTAGTTTAAATGAGTTGTTCACCTTTGAGTTAACTTTTAGTATGATGTAGAGAGTAGACAATTTGCAATTGATTTTAATTTTTTTATTATTTGTGTTTTTTGAGTTATTTATTCAGCAGCTCTCCAGTTTGCAATTTCAGCCATCTGGTTGCTAGGGTACAAATTACCCTAGTAACCATGCCTTGATTTTAATAAGAGACTGGAATATGAATAGGAGAGGGGCTGAATAGAAAGATGAGTAATAAAAAGCAGCAGTAACAATACATTTGTAGCCTTACAGAGCATTTGTTTTTAGATGGGGTCAACGAACCCCATTTCAAAGCTGGAAAGGGTCAAAAAAAGAAGGCAATAATTAAAAAACGAAAACATTTAATTAATTGAAAAGTTGCTTAGAATTGGCCGTTCTATAACACACTAAAAGTTTACATTAAGGCAAACTACCCCTTTAATTCTCACAGTATCAGACGTAATTTTATCCTTCAAACCTTCAAGGGGCTTCTATTTCTATTTTGGCAGAAAAAGTGGCCTACTAGACAAAGTCCTAATATTGTGTGAATGTAGCGAATGGGCATCTCAGCAGTCGCAGCAAAGGGAAGTAGAAGCCATGGAAAGTCCTTACTTCCTTGTGTAACACAGAGGCAAATAAAGTGCCAGGTTGTTGTGCTGCAAGAGCATTTATAGGGGCAGGGTTGGATGGTGGAAACAGATCAAGTCTCACCATTATGGAACTAGAAAGGCGTCTGTTCCTCATCAGAGATCTCACTCTCCCTGTGAATGTGTTTAACTTGCCTCCTTGCCAAATGGGCTGCACCTTAGCTAAAGTCAGGTGAGCGGAGGATCGGCACAAGGTCAGGGTGGCACATGGCAGCCACTAGGGGAGAAGTCTCTTGGCAGAGAGAAGTGACATTGGCTGTGAGACGGCACTTGGTCCCCTTTGGCAAAAAGCAGTCGCTTGAATCTTGCAAGAGTCAGACTGTCACCGACCCAGTGACATATGGGAAAGGAACGAGACCCACCGGAAACAGAAAGCGACTGCTCAGGGTGTCAGTGTTTTCACAATAAATAGTGAGAGCTTCTGTGTGGTAATAATGTGTTTCTGAGGTGAGACCTCAATCATGTCCCGACACGGCGGCAAGTCATTGTAACCTTTTCAACACCCCTTTTGTGGCTAGGGTTGCCACCTTTTCTGGAAAAAAAATACCGGCCTTCCTATATATTTATCTTTTTTCCTTATTAATAACATTGGGATCAGCCATAATTTTTACCGGCCAGGCTGGTAAAATACCGGCCAGGTGGCAACCCTACATGTGGCGCTTACCTGATGGCATGGGACAAACCTGAGCCGCCCCTGCCTGGTCTCAGCAGCTTCAAAAGGTGGCAACTGGGTACCTGGTGCCTCCACCTAGTGAGATCTGGGAATGCACCTATGGGTGGCAACTCTAGGAACACAGTAATAATCACACACAATATACTGAATAACTCTTTATCTGGATTAAATGGGCAACTAGTACAACAGCACTCCTAACCAGGTGGAAATAAGACCTCACCATCTAACTCGCTTGTGCTAACTATCTGAATAACTTATATTCAAAGTCCTTTAATGTATTCCCAAACAAGCACAGTCTTTGTATCCTAAAGAGCTCCTTTAGGGTACTGTCCCTTTAAACAGGATACTTGCTCTAAATCCCCTGCTGTTGGTTTCTCCAATCTGGATTTCTTTCACAATCTCTGTCACTCCAGGCGCAGTATCTGGCATCCCTCTACCAGTCGGCTTTTGGTTGTGCCTTCCAGCTCTCTGGGCCCACCAGCAGTTCCTCTTTCTCTCTCTCTGTCCACTGCGTGGTTCTCTCTGCCAGGCTCTGCTACTTCCTCTTCCTACCGGGCCCTCTCCGGCTGCTGTGTCACTTCCTGCAGTACTGAGATCACTGTACAGCTGGTTGCTAGGTAACGGGCTACAGCACACAGACACAGGTTTTGTTCCAGCTTCCTTACAGGGAACTACAGCAGAGGGAAAAGTGCAATGTTTTTGCACTACTTCCCTACATAATAAAAACCCACCATTGCTTTAGGCCCTAGGTACCCGGCCCAGACTGGCAATCTGTTGATTCTGGCAAATGCCACAAGGGCTGCTGTAAGATGCCATAGAAAGTCGCTATTTATTGGGCCTGTGGGGTGTTGTTTGGGCCTCTGTGACTGTACCTGAAATGCCAGGGCCTGCTAAGTACCATATTTACTAGCTGCCATGTTGTGTGTTTCACCAGCTAGGCCTCATTCAATATAGGACCAACGAAGCTGAACTTTTTCGGGAATGAGCCCATGTTTGTCAACCACTTTAGCACACAAAGTTTCTAAATCCCAGGACTCTTAGTTGAAAAGCTTCCTGTCAGTCTTGTGGGTGAGTAACCATGGCAACGGCAGCCATTTCTACCACAATGTGCACCCAGGAGCCCACACACCAACCTTTGGGATCCTCATGCAATTTCACTTACACTGGTTACAGTGTCCTCTGCAAGCTCATTTAGCCATTTATAACAAGCTGGGGTTACAGTATAGAGACAGGATTGGAGGGCCCTGCTCACTAGAGAAGATAATATATAGTGAATAAAGTACCCCCTCTTGTAAAATATAAGGATATTAGAAGTTACCTCGGAGTTTCATGACCATATAAAAACACGTGTTTTTATACAGGTCATGGAACTCCGAGGTAACTTCTAATATCCTCATATTTTACAACTGGGGGTACTTTATTTATTATAATACACAAATTTCAGTGAGTCATGTGACAGAAATGACATCAGAACTCAGCGTTTATAACTGATGACATCAGAACTCACCGTTTATAAGTAAAGTAAAATTTTAGTATGTTATAGAATGGCCAATTCTAAGCAACTTTTCAATTGGTCTTCATTTTTTTAGCTATTGAATTATTAGCCATCTTCTTCTGGCTCTACCCAATTGAAATTCTCTGTAAGGCTACATATTTATTGTTATGGCTACTTTTTATTACTCGTCTTTCTATTCAGGCCTCTCCTATTCATATTCCAGTCTCTTATTCAAATTGCTGCATGGTCGTTAGGGTAATTTGGGCCCTAGCAACCTGACTGCTGAAATTGCAAACTGGAGAGCTGCTGAATAAAAAGCTAAATAACTCACATCTAATAAAAAAATGAAAACCAATTGCAAATTGTCTCAGAATATCAATGAATGAAGATTCCAGATGTTTTCTGTTTAGAATTGAATCAGGAGCAAATATTGTTCCCCATTCTGGCTGGTATTGCTGCCAAGGATAAGCTGGCACTTCAATTCACCAGCAAACAAAACAGAAGGACAGTGCCCCTGCTATGGGCAAACTCAGACAAGCTACGTTCTGTTCCCACTCATATTTGTTTTGGTGCTGCAGCTTCCAATTTAGCCCACATACAAACCCACCCCTGCCACCTCACTGGCAGCCCAAGGGTTAATTATAGGCCATTGTATGGGGAGCTTTATACTGGAGATTCCATTCATTCTGCAAATATTTCCTTGCTATCTATGCGAGTGCAGAAAAAGGGAAGGGCCACGGAGTGGTGTGACTCTCTGACACAAACCTACGTCTTGGCCAGTGGCCACATTGTGTTAGTGCAAGGTCAGGTCTCTCGCACTTGGTTTAGGGTAGGGCCCTCCAGCACCAAATGGAAAAATACATTGATACATGCACAAAGCACATATTATGTATGACAGAGCAGAAGTGTTGCTAGATAGTAGGTTTCAGTATGTACAACTTCTTGTGAACTACAACTCCCACTATTCCACCCACAGCATTGTCAGTCCCCTGTGTTTATGTTCACAACAAAATAAACGTACCTGTACCCTTAGGGCATTTACATGCTATTTATATAGCACCGACATGCTTTATGGGCTTTAAAGTGATACTGACACTAAAAAACGACTTTCTAAAATATGAATCTACATTAAAAGTTGCTTAGAAGTCTGTTTTTGTAAGTAATTGCTAATTGAAGTTCCTAAACCTGACTGTTTTGCCAACCTGAATGTCCCATCTCAGCCTGTCAGTTAGAGTTTCTAATGTTAATCAACTCCTGCTGCACAAATATGGCAGCCCCCTCATACAGGAACATGGGGCATCAGAGAGGTAATGTAAAAGCATCGTGCAAATACTTTATGGCAAAGTTATAAGTAGCTTTCAAAGGCAATATTATGATAGATGTAAAAAAGGGTTTAATTTCTGGTGTCAGCAGTGCCGGGCCGAGTCGGCTGGGCGCCCTAGGCAACCCAGCCAACTATGTTGCCCTCCTCCACGAGTGTGCGTGCGAATAGGCACGCGCGCGAACAGGCGCACGCACACTTGTACATAAAGTAGAATGAGCGGCTGGAATTGCTGCCGCAGGTAGGGACACAGGGGTCCGACCTAGGGGGAATCCGACAGAAGAGGTACCGTGACTGGCGCCCCTTCAACTTTGCGCCCTAGGCATGTGCCTCTTCTGCCTACCCCTAGTTCCGGCCCTGGGTGTCAGTATCTCTTTAAAGGAAAAGGAAAGGACAATTCACTAGTACCCTCCTGTGGATCTTAATCACTAACCCTGGACCCAAGGCTGGTCCAGGTTTGTGGGTAGGGGTCAGAAAATCATGTGTGGGGTTTTTAAATAACTGGGGTGTGGCCATTTTGGATTAGGGGTGTGGCCATGGATGCCAGGGGCATTGTTTTTTATTCATGTCCCAGTTAACCTGCTGCCAGGGGCCCAGATGACCATTGGGGTACATACCTCCCAACTGTCCCTTTTTCAGAGGGACAGTCCCTCTTTTGACAGCTCAATCTGCAGTCCCTCGTTTGTACTGAAAAGTCCCTATTTTGTCTGCACTGAACAGCCAGAAAAAGAAAGTTTCTCACTTAATTGGCTTTTAGCAGAAAGCAGAGAACAGCTAACAGGTGCAAATAAGATACTTTGTAACAATTTTGAGAAAAAAAATAGTTTATTTTCAAACTTTCGTAACCTGCTAAATTTTATGAAATGAACATGGTAATTAGGGGGTGTGGCCACAGAAAGGGGCTTTCGCTGCGCTACGTGTAAAAAATATTTTTTGTCCCTCTTTTTACTTCCAAAATTTTGGGAGGTATGTAATAACTGGAGCCCCCTTACCTAGTAGTATGGTGCCCCATGATAACTGATGTTGGTCCTGTTGGCATCCCCCAGTGAACTGGTCTTGCATTATCCTACTCCAGAGTTCCTTATATCCCCTGGCATGTCTTACTTATAAGTGATGAATAGTGTGCAAGGAAATGGTGTGCCAGGGGATGCCCATGCAGGTCTGGACTAGGATTCAAAATAGCTCCTGGCATTTCAAGTCCACAGAGGCCCAAACAGCTCCCCACCAGCCCACTTAGTAGTGACTGTCTATTGCAACTTACAGCAGCCCCTCTGGCATTTGCCAGAACCCACAGATTGCCAGTCCAGGTCTGTGCCCATGCACCATCCATGTGCTTCTCCTCGGGATGTAGCACAGACAGGTATAAATCTTGTTGCCTGAGTCAGGGAAGTGGCAGGGGTAAGTTAGAAGTGCCTGTTGCCCCAGGGAATCTTTTGGTTCCATATAAAACATTTTTTTTTATAAAAGCAAACTTTGGTATAAAGTGTTGGTGCATGTGACATCTTTCTATCTGGCATGTGACGCATTCCCTTACTTACTTAAATATTTGCAGAACCGCACATGCTACTATATTGTCATTTGTCTGCCTTTTACATTACTGTGACTCGGCAGGTATCAGTTACAAGGTGAGCCTTTTATTCTATAAGACCCAGACAGTACAGGCCCAGCCCCAACACTCAGCACCTATATTCCTGCTGCACTTTCTGCCTACACAGTGGTGTAACTACCATACCACCTACTTACAACTTAGCCCCACCCCTGCACAGCTTCGCCCCCTGATGTCATTGCCTGGTTCCGCCACAAACAGGTGCCCTTGTACAAGCACGTGGGGGAATGTTGGCAGAGGTACAGTTAACAGGACTGTATGATAATAGAGGGGGCTCAAAAAACGTTTCTTTTGCTTGGGGGGAGCCCAGCTCATGATGTCCTAATGCCCCTCTTTGCTTCTTAAGACCTTTTAGGAAGGTCATTATTATAACAAGTCCCATTTGCAACATCGCTACCATTTTGACTTCTTTGTGCTTTGTCTTGGTGAATTTGGACAATGTCTCCAGGGGCATAAATCCTGACTGCCCTTTGTGCTTCTTATATATGTTACATGGCCAAAAGTATCTGTGTCTAAAATGCCATGTTCTCTGTTTGAAGCCAACCTCTCAGTATGAAAACTTTACATAGAGATTGTAAAGGGCGTGTAAAGGGCACCACCACCATTGGAGAAGTGATGAGGGATCCTCCAGAGTGACCATTTGGCAGTTTGATGGAAAAGTCAGTGGTTGGTAGGTGCCAGGAAGACACAACCTGTCTGAAGGCTGAATGCCAATGATAATGTGTGTGTGTGTGGGGGTGGAGAAATAATGATCTGAGGTTGTTTTTATGGTTTGGGACCTGACTCCAGTGAAACCTTATGGCTATGAGATATGAGATACAATGACATTGCTAATAATTCCATGCTTCCTACTTTGAGAAACAGTTTGGAGAAGGCTAATCCCTGTTTCAGCACAATAATGCCCCCATGCCCAAAGCCTGGTTCCTACAGAATGGGTTTGCTGAGATGATGGGAGTGGAAGAACTTGACTGGACATAGCCCTGACCTCAACCCAACTGAACCCCTAAGGGATGAATTGTAATGCTGATCATGATCCATGGGCACATTTACATGGAGGTGAACAAGTGCTGATGACTCCTGTTTTCTGCTGGATCGCAATGGCAGCTGAAATACTCCATGTACCATGGCCTAAGAGGATTCATCTTGGCAGTAAACATTCAATATAGTGAGGGTGCCGTTAGCTTTACACAGGGTCGGACTGGGCTAGCGGGACATCGGGAAAAATCCTGGTGGGCCCCAGCCTTCGTGGGCCTGCTGGCTCAGACCCACTCCCTGCACCATGACCTTGCCACTGCTTCTGATCTCCTTACCTGCCCCCCACGATGGCTGCAGGAAGAAAAAGGTACACAGTGGGGGTCGGAGGGGGGTTGCAGCTTGGGAAGGGTGCCAGAGGGGGCCTTTGCAGCTGTGACGGGCGCAATGGGGGCCTTGAGGTAGCTGGCCTTACACTTCTCACACTGTCATAACCTTCCAACTGTATTCTAAACAAACCCTATAATAATAACAGCATATCTTTACTACTTGGGAAGATTAAAGGAGTGCTTCCATTAACTTCGGGGTGAAAGTTTAATATTAATCATCTTATCTCGATAGCGAGGGATTTAGTGTTATTGTACCAGTGTCACTTCTGATAACAAACAGGAAGTAAACATTATGATTGTGCTTCCTTCGCTAGCATTGGCCCTTTAATGGCAGTTACCATCTGTTGTAAGGAAATCCAGAAGGGTGGAAGGGGATATGGCCTATTTGTGCTTCTAAATTTCTCCCCGTGTGTCATAGGGATGCTGTAGCCTGTACTTGACCAAATTTACATCAGTTCTAGGACAAAAATGTTCCTCCACTAGAGTGTTCCACTAATCCCCATGTAATGGTCCATCCTTGCACCAAAACACATGTTGATTAATTACTCAGATATTGATTGCAGCAAAAGTACAGCCAGGACAGTTCATGGGAACAAGTTTATAAACTTGTTGCCTGACAATTTTATTGCACAAGTTGTTAAAGGAGCGGGAAGAGAGAGTTATTGTTCCACTGTATAGAGCACTGGTAAGGCCCCATCTAGAATATGCTGTATAGTTTTGGTCTCCTGCTCTCAAACAGGACATTATTGTATTAGAGAGGGTACAACGAAGGGCAAAAAGGTATGGAAAATCTTCGCTATGAGGAGAGACTGGCAAAATTGGGGATGTTCACGCTGGAAAAGAGGCGCTTAAGGGGTGATATGATAACTATGTATAAGGGGCCCATTCACTAAGCTCGAGTGAAGGATTCGAATGAAAAATACTTCGAATTTCGAAGTATTTTTTGGGTACTTCGACGATCGAATTGGTTAAATTCGTTCGAATTCGAACGAAATCGAACGAATCGAAGTAAAAATCGTTCGACTATTCGATAGTCGAAGTACTTTCCCTTTAAAAAAAACTTCGACCCCCTACTTCGGCAAGTAAAACCTACCGAAGTCAATGTTAGCCTATGGGGAAGGTCCCCATAGGCTTGCTAACCTTTTTTTGATCGAAGGATTTTCCTTCGATCGTTGGATTAAAATCCTTCGAATCGTTCGATTCGAAGGATTTAATCGTTCGATCGAACGAAAAATCCTTCGATCGATCGATCGCAGGATTAGCGCTAAATCCTTCGACTTCGATATTCGAAGTCGAAGGATTTCAATTCGAGGGTCGAATTTCGAAGTATTTTTAACTTCGAAATTCGACCCTTAATGAATCTGCCCCTAAATATATAAGGGGATCTTATAATAGTCTCTCTAATGCTTTATTTACCAGTATCTCCTTCCAGCTGGAAACCCATTCTGATAAGAAGAAAAGAGGGTGTCTATTTTTGTCTTCACCCAAAAGGTCTTCCAAGCCATTTTGGATTGGCAGTTCAAAAATCAAACATGGCAGCTGATGGCAAACTTGGTTCTTCTGAAGACTCCATTGTATCTTTTTAATGTGGAAATCAACAATGTTATACATTGGAGATAATCTGGCATATTTATAGGTGGTGGAAGAGACTATGGAGGGACCCAATGGGAAAAGTGGAGGCAAGCAGCAAATCATCATAGTTGGTATTTTATGCAAAGGTCAGAGCAGGTAGAACAGGATAAAAGTCAGAATAACAGGTCAAGGCTGGTACATGCAAAGTGGTGCAAGCTTCAGAGAGGACTGGAACCAGATTCAAGCTTGGGCAATAAATAGCAATTAAATAGGAGAGGCAATGCTATGATTGGCAACAAGTGGCCAATGAGAATGCTGGGATTAATTATAAGTAGAAGAAAAAGATTAATTGCCTCCCTAGTACACTAGTAATGTAAGGCTGTAAAAATCGGAAAAGTCCCAGTTCAATTCCCTTTGGAACTGTCTTTGATGTCTAAATGGAGTTAGTTTAATTGTATAAACCCTATCAGCAAAACCTAAGGGCTATCCAAGAAATAGTTTTACAATGGAGGCACCTTGGTCCTTGACTAAGAGCAATTCTTTGTGCATCATCTTGGTAATGAGGTATGAGGTGGCGTTCAGTACTTTAGTGAATTTGCGGAGTAACAATCGTTCACCAGAGTGAAAAGTTGCCTGGCAATAGAGTGTGAATGACCGCTAGCAGTGGTCCCGTTCACTAGTGAATTGGCGCCTGCGCCTATTAGTGAATTACCGATGCCCCTGCGGTTGGCAACGCTGCCAAAAAGTCACTAGCATTAGCCACTTCACCCTTTAGTAAATCTTTCCCATAGAAGGGCACTGCAGGTACAGTTGAAAAGTTAAATGGACAAAGACACGTAAGCCACTGCAATGCACTTTGGAGCCAATGTACAGTAGTGGTTCACAACCTTGTGTTGATTAATAGCGATACTATCAAAGCTTACTATTTCCTATGATGGTTATATTCCAAGTGATGAGATAAAGGTTACGAGTGTTTTTATCCCTGCTAGTATGTGTTGTGGTGTTATTACACAATGTCATAATAAGAAGTACGTTGTAAAAGTCAAGGCCTTCTTCTACTCATAATACAAGTTGATCCAGGGACTGGTCCCATTGCATCTTGGAGGCAGGAAGGAATTTTTCCCCCTCTGAGGCAAATTAAAGAGTTTTTTTTGCCTTCCTCTGGATCAACTGGCAGTTAGGCAGGTTAAAATAGCGAAAGGAACATGCGGGCCAAGACTCCCCATTCCATTCCATTGGTCCAGCAGATACACTGGATCAGACTTCCTATAGAAAGAGGGTCTCTTGGAAAGATATTTAAAGGAGAAGGAAAGGTAGAACTAATGCTTCTATTTGATTTGCTGGTAGGCCACAGGATTCAGCAAATGAGGTAGTCATATGGCCATGGGTGTAGATTTACACAGCCCTCTATAATAGCACAGTTTAAATTAACCAGCAAGTGGGTGCAGTTTGCAAATGGACTCTGCTTTATGCTTGGCCAGGGCCTGGTGCTTATTTTACATATCTATGGTTGCCCCATGGCTATATAGAGTCCTTTATCTTTTTAGTTGCCCCTTCATGTGTAAAATCAGGTCCTTGATTTTAGCATGTGCATGTGACCCACACAATGTTTATCAAGGTGACATTCCATATATATATATATATAAATATAATATATATATATATATATAATATATATATATATATATATATATATATATATATATAATTATATATAGTCAAATACAAGAGTCCTCTGCACTCAACCCATTATCAATATATTTAAGACAGCGACATTTTGTGCATACTGCTACTAAAAAATGCCTTACCCTTTAAACAAAACAGGGATTGTTTGTCCATATATTGCAATATATTTAAGCTGGCCAACTACGTCAAAGTCATCCCATATCTGGCCAGTCCTATGCTCAATTTTATCTGATTCATTAAGAATTCTATTGCTTCATTATACATTTTACAAAGGGACTAGGTATTACCTGCAACTTAACTTGCTGCTTTCAAAGTAAACCTCCATACTTGGCTGCCCTTTTATTAGACACCAGTGGGATCACCTGACTATAGCTGGGAAGGGTGGGAGCTACAACATGGAGCTGGTCACTGCTCCTGTATAAACTATAACAAACAAGGGAAAGTTGGAAAGTGCAATGAGGGTGTGACCACAAAATACATATAGTCAAATACAAGAGTCCTCTGCACTCAACCCATTATCAATATATTTATCAATATATTTAATTATATATATATATATATATATATATATATATTATATATATATATATATATATAATATATATATACACACATAAGTGTCAGCTACAGGGCAGACTGAAAGGACACCGTTGCACCGCTATTGCTGAGTGGAATCCCATGGAACATGAAAGTAACTCCTGTGTTTGTGTTTTTCACCAGCACCTACGTAATTCACTGAAGAACAACCTTGGGGGAGAAAAGGCCCCCGTGTGCCCTTGAATCTTGCTCAGGGACTCTGGTGTTTGAGTAACCCGGCCGTCAAGGTTTTATTTGATAGCTGTTAAATGGTACTGGACTTTGATGACAGCAGAAAAAGCGGCAGAAACTGTTACCCCCCCTTTCACTGCTCAATCCCACAAGGGAAACCATTTCTGCACATAGGGGTGTTCATTTACTAACCGTGCAGTTACCCATTAGAACAAGCTTTTGACTTTGAGCAGCCGACTGCAAGTTATGAAAATGAAAGCAAAGGTCTAAGCGGTTGCTACTGGCAACTGCCCTGGTGAAGTTTAGCTGCTCATGTGACATAAGGGACTCATTGGGGTATATTTGAGAAGTTAGAGTTCGCCACAGTCCACTAGAGTGAAATTCCACCACTCTCCATTCATTTCTATAGGATTTTTAAAAGAATATTTATCAGTGGGTGAAAGTTCATCCTTTGATAAATAAGCCTTTCAAAATCCCATAGAAATAAATGGAGAGTGGCGGAATTTCACTCTAGTGGACTGTGGTGATCTATAACTTCACTCTTTGACAAATATAACCCCATTGGGGGGATCCTGGGTGCCAATATAGAAACAGCTGGAGGACCAAAGGTGGCTGAGTCTTTCAATTGCACAGTATTACATTATTTTGGTTGCACTTCAATGCAAATTGGACACAATTTCACTGAAAATCTAATTGGTGCCATTTCTGATGTTAAGCGTGAAAGTGATTCTTTAGACTAGGGGTCCCCAAACTTTTTTACCCATGAGCTACATTCAAATGTAAAAAGAGTTGGGGAACAAGCATGAAAAGGTCCCTGGGGTGCCAAATAAGGGCTGTGATTGGCTATTTGGTAGCCCCTATGTGGACTGGCAGCCTACAAGAGGCTCTACTTGGCACTATACTTAGTTTTTATGCCAAGGCAATTAAAATGTTCTTCTAAGCCTGGAATTCAACCAGCGTCAGACTGGCCTACCGGGATACCAGGAAAACTCCCGGTGGGCACAGGTGTCATTGGGCCTCTTGCTTCTAACTATTGTCCTATTTCATGGTCATTCCATATTTCTTTATGGGAACAAAGAGGTTTAATAAATGAAGAATAGAGTATAGTATGTAGAGAAAAAAAGACTATGGGACCCTCTCCTTGCACTCCTTCTACTAACCCCCCTTCCAGACACGACATCGCTTGCACACCGTAAAAAGTTACCCTCGCACACGCACGGTGGGGGGGAAGGAATGGTGGTGGCTTGGTGGCATAGAAAGGACTTTGCAGCTGAGGGGCCCAGGGATGGCCTACGATTAAGGGCCTACTGGCATAAAACGCGTAAGGCTATGTGTTAATCTACTTGTGGCCTGAATAAAGTTCTTAGTTCTTTTACATGCCTGTGGGATCTGTGAGTGCTCACAAATGGCTGTGGGGAATGCAATTTGAATTCTAAGACAGACATGTCTCAAGCTTGGACCTTTTCTGACGATATCACACTCCCTCATTACAGGGATAGTTGAGCAGCTCTTGGTCACCTTTTGCATGCCCCTTTCAAGCCATTGTAAAATGGCTAATTTTAAGCAACTTTTCAATTGGTCTTCATTATTTATTTTTTTTATAGTTTTTTTAATTATTTGCCTTCTTCTTCTGACTCTCTGTAGCTTTACAATGGGAGTCACTGACCCCATCTAAAAAACAAATGCTCTGTACGGCTACAAATGTATTATTGTTATTGCTACTTTTTATTACTCATCTTTCAATTCAGGTCTCTCCTGTTCCTATTCTAGTCTCTTATTCAAATCAGTGCATGGTTGCTACGGTAATTTAGGCCCTAGCAACCACATTTCTCATTATTAAGACATCCTGTGAAATGTCCGAAGAAATCTACAGAGACACAGTCTGTTTTTGTGTGTGTGTATATATAAATATATATATATATATATATATATATATATATATATATATATATATATATATATATATATATATATATATATATACAATACCTCCAAAAGAATCCGCACTCTCAGGACTTATAAATGAATAAAATTGGTCTTTATTTACGGAACTTCAGTCTGACATTTCGGCCCTATCCAAGGCATTTCTCAAAGTGATCTTTAACCCCCCTTAAAGATCTGCTCATTTGGCAAGAATCTTTCACCGCTATTTTTTAAACCTATCCGATCAATATCTGTCCAATTTTCTTCCAGATATCGGCCGGAGAAGCCCGTCTGAGGGCCCCATTCATTGACCAATAAGCCAGCAGCATTTATAAGCCTGTGTATGGCCACCTTAATGGGGTTGTCCACCTTTAAATTAACTATCACTATGATGTAAAGAGTGATAATTCGAGACAATGTGCAATTGATTTTCATTTTTTATTATTTGCTGTTTTTGAGTTATTTAGCTTTTTATTCAACAGCTCTCCCTTTTGTAATGTCAGCAATCTGGTTACTAGGGTCCAAATTAATGAATTAATAAATTAGCAACCATGCATTGATTTGAATAAGAGACTGGAATATGAATAGGAGAGGGACTGGATAGAAAAACAAGTAATAAAACGTAGCAATAACAATACATGTGTAGCCTTTGTTTTTTGATAGGGTCAGTGACTCCCATTTGAAAGCTGAAAGAGTCAGAAGAAGGCGGCACATAATTCAAAAACTATAACATAAATAATGAAAACCAATTAAAAAGTTCCTTAGAACTAGCCATTCTATAACATACTAAAAGTTAACTTGAAGGTGAATCATCTATTTAAGTTATGTGTCCCATTGATGGGATCCTAGGGGTCCTGTTTGGAAACAACTGGAGGATTCCATTGCTGCCCTTCTGTGTTGATGTTCCCTCCATCATATCCCTGATATTCAGCTTGTCTTGCCTTAGAATGAATGTTCCAAGTCTTGGATTTTCACAGCTGGTGAAACATTAATACTAATGACCTATGTACCTATGTACTAATATTATGTTGTTTCTTGGAGACTAACATTGCCCAGGACCTAGTCCACAACATGACCATACATGACATTAAAGGATTGTTCACCTTTGGGTTAATTTTTAGTATGATGTAGAGAGTATGCTGAGACGATTTGCAATTGGTTTTCGTTTTTTATTATTTAAGGTTTTTGAGTTATTTAGCTTTTTATTCAGCAGCTCTTCAATTTGCGTTATAAACAATATGGTAGCTAGGGTCCCAATTATCCTAGCAACCATGCACTGATTTGAATAAGAGACTGGAATATGAATCGGAGAGGCCTGAATAGAAAGATGAGACATGAAAATTAGCAATAACAATAAGTTTGTAGCCTTACAGAGCATTTGTTTTGTAGATGGGGTCAGTGACGCTCATTTGAACTATAAAAAATAAATAATGAAAACCAAGGGAAAAGTTTCTTAGAATTAGGGATGCATCGAATCCACTATTTTGGATTCGGCTGAACTCCCGAATCCTTCATGAAGGTTTTGGCCGAATACCGAACTGAATCCAAATCCTAATTTGCATATGCAAATTAGTGGTGGGAAAACATTTTTTACTTCCTTGTTTTGTGACAACAAGTCACGCAATTTCCCTCTCCGACCCTAATTTGCATATGCAAATTACGATTCGGATTCGGTTCGGCCGGGCAGAAGGATTCGGCCGAATCCGAATCCTGCTGAAAAAGGCTGAATCCTGGACGAATCCCGAACCGAATCCTGGATTCGGTGCATCCCTACTTAGCTTTGGCCTTTCTATTACATACTTAAAGTTTACTTAAAGGTAAACCACATCTTTAAGCGCCCAATAGGGCAGGGAATATAGGGCCCAGTCACATTTAGGCCCAGCAAAGCACTTCTAACCCCACACACTCTCCAGTTAGGGCACTTTATGGCTCAACGTCTATAAAGGTTTATTTGCTTGCTGTGGTAGGGCAGAAGATGCTTTCTATTCCCAGGGTTGCCTGTTGCGTTGATACTGTATATATAAATAAACCCAGGTTGGCTTGGCCATGTGCCATGTTGTATCAGTAACTTAATAACATGGAGGACTAAACCACGTTGCCAAGGGGGCAGTCTCACAAAAAAGCCACAGAGATGTAGCGCCTTTGTTACAAATGGAAAACAAATAAGGGTTCCTCGAATTTGTGCACGGGTTCTGACCGCTGGAAGTCTAGTGACTATAGTGCTACATAATCCAATCACTTAGAGGTATATTTATAAAAGCGTCTTTTTATTTAACAAGGATTGGCCAGTGGGAAAGTGCCAAAAACAGACACAAAGCTTTTGCACCTTGTAATACGAATATAATGTACTGTTGTCGTGCACTGGTAAAACTGATGTGTTAGTGTCAGATACACTACTATTGTTTATATAAATAAGCTGCTGTGTAGCAATGGGGGCAGCCATTCAAAGGTTACACAGCAGATAGGGTTGCCACCTTTTAGTTCTAGCCCTACCAGCCGGTGATGTAGAGGATGGGGGCAGGGCCTGAACTAGGGGTAGGCAGAGTAGGCACGTGCCTAGGGCGCAAGGGTGGAGGGGCGCCAGGCACGTACTTACTCCTACCCCTAGTCCGTTCTCTTCTCTGCCGACCGCCCACTTGTTCCCATCTGTGCGAGTACGCGAGTATGCATGCGTTGATTCGCGCATGCGCAGAAGCGTCTTTTCGCATATGCGCAGAAGCGCGCAACTAGCCAGCGCAGCAGCCGGGCAGGCTGCCTAGGGCGCCTGCCTGGCTTGGCCCGGCTCTGGATGGGGGTGTGCCATTTTGGGGGCAGGGTTGTGACATTTTGGGGCGGGGTTGTGACATTTTGGGGCGGAGTCAAAGTTCCAAAGCCGGTTTGGCCAGGAAGGGACTGAACCGATTGGATTAGGTGAGTATGGGAGCTGAGAGCGGCAAATCTGAGGCAGACCAGGAGCAGATCTAAGGTGGGCCGGTGAGGAAAAATAGGCATGCCTCCCAAAATTCTGGAAACGGAAAGAGGGACAAAAATATTTGCTTGATTCTTTGATCACGCCCCTTTTTGCAGCTACACCCGTCATTACCATGCCAATTGTACAAAATTTGACAGGTTATGAAAGTTTGAGCACATTTCTGTAGTTTTTATGTTTTATTAAAGTTTTACTAATGAAGGTTAATTGCCATTTAAACTGTGAGACTAACTCCTCCCAAGAGACAAAACAGTTACAAATGTATCTTAAGTATCTATTCTGGGATCTCTGCCAAGAGCCAATTAAGTTAGAAACATTGTATCTTTTTTGGCTGTTCAGTGCAGAGAAATCGGGACTTTCCAGTATAAACGTGTGACTGCGGGTTTGAGCTGTCAAAAGAGGGACTGTCCCGCTCAAAATGGACAGTTGGGAGGTATGTGTTACTTAATACTGAGTAACACATACATGGGGGTGGACAAAGCAATACACACCGGGCCTACATAATTTCCATATTTATATATAAGCAGACATTTTGCACCTACTGTATATCGGGGCATTACTTACTTCAAGTAGGGGAGTGCCAGGTGAGTGCAATGATGTTGGAATTCTGGAAGGGAAAATACTCCATTGTGGCTTATAAAACATGGTGAATTGTGTCAGATTTTGCACATTGGTCTCTGTTAATAAATGACTTTTTTTGCTTGTTCTTGCTTTTAATGTATCTTTTAGTCAGACAGGGCACGTGCATTGCTACAGACACAAAAAAGTCCTGTAATCATGTGAATCGTATTCTTCTTGCTTTATGGATCCATATTAACTCTAGATTACTGACATTTAGATGTAAGAGAGGGTAGACCATCAACAACAATATACAGTATATATGTTAATGCAAAAAGAGACAAGGGAAGAAATGGTAGAGAGAGCAAATAAAACATGATTATTATTATTATATATGATTTGTTGTCCACTCATAGGTGGTGGTCTGGAATATCCAACCAACCTACCAATCCATTTTGGAGCTCAGAGACCTGTGGCAATTTATTTAGCATTCAGGGTGCAAAAACATGGCGAATATCCAACTTTTTTGCCTTCCATGTTGTCATCCTGTTCAATCATTCCCTTATTTATATAGTGAATAAAGTACCCCCTATTGTTAATTATAAGGATATTATAAGTTACCGAAGAGTTTCATGACCATATTAAAGCTTGAGGCTGAAGGCAAAGTGTTAATATACAGGTCATGGAACTCAAAGGTGACTAATATCCTCATATTTTGCTTTATTTTTACTTTATTTATTATACAGTAGAACCCCCATTTTATATTTTTCAAGGGACCAGGAAAAAATTATGTAAAATTCAGGAAAATGTACTGAAAGGATATAAGCACAGGAGTCTTTTACTTTGAGATACAATATTTAGTGTGTTAATAACATTGCAGTGTTAATGTTACACTATGGGGGGGGGCAAGTGCAAGACTCTCTGTCAGTCACATACACAAGCTAAAGCAATAAGTGATTGGTGCAGGACTGTATAAGGGGCAGACTCATTGCAATTGACCATTTACAGGCAGAACCAGGGAACAATATACATCTGGTTAGTATTTTATACCTCTTTATTTCACTAATAATAACATTCATAGAAGAAAAAAAGCACAACGGACACAATTTTTATGTAAAATCCGGGAAAACATTACATTAAAATCAGGGAAATGCACCGATAGAAATGCATTATAAACTGGTGGGACCACAAATAAAAAATGTAAAATGTGGCAAAACTTAAAATCCGGGGACTTAAAAAGGAGGTTTCACTGTAATACACAAGTTTCAGTGAGTCATGTGACAGAAATGACATCACTAAGCTCCGATTATAACCGATGACATCACTAAGCACCATTTGTAAGGATATAATTTACAGGCTATTCATGGCTCTTGTGTATTATATAGTGAATAAAGTACCCCCTCTTGTAAAATATAAGGATATTATAAGTTGCTTTTATACAGGTCATGGAACTCTGAGTTAAATTCTAATATCCTCATATTTTGCAACTGGTGGTACTTTATTTATTATAATATAATATAATACGTTTCAGTGAGTCATGTGACAGAAATTACATCAGAACTCACCATTATAACTGATGACATCAGAACTCACCGTTTATAAGGATATAATTTACAAGATATTCATAGCTTTTGTGTATTATATGTATATTCCACCTGCTTTCTGATACCCCCTGCCCAGTTTCAGACTCAGAATTCCAGACTATTGTTTGGTATGGCACAATGGAGCTCATTTACAAACACTGGGCAAATTTGCACCTAGGCAGTAACCTATAGCAACCAATCAGTGATTAGTGTTTTTTCAGCCTGCTGCAGGCTGAACAATAACCACACAATCATCTGATTGGTTGCCATGGGTTACTGCCCAGGTGCAAATCTATAAACGCAAATTAGCATAAATATGCATGGTCTTTGCCTCAATTAAAGCCTGTCTGATATCAACTAGTTAAAGTTATATCAGATCTTCATCCAACGGATCTCTCCAGCCAGTCAATGACCTTCTGTACAAGGCTGGATCATCATTCTAAAGGTTGGCTCATACGTGTCCAGCTCTGCCCTTGAGGGACACACAGATAATAAAAAAAAAAAGAACGGAGAACTTTGAAATAGAAAAATTGATTCTGCATAAAACTGGACAGTCCAGGCACAAAAACTAGTTATTAAAGACTCAGACACACACACACACAGACCACGAAGTGTAGGCTTAAAGGAACACTAATAATAAAAACAGTGGAATTGTCCAGACAATGGTGATTTTGTCTTCCTTTATGGGTGTAAAAGCTGAGTAATGAAGAAGTAGGACATGAAAATTATTGATCCTCTAGACCAGTGATGCCCAACCAGTGGCTCGTGAGTAACATGTTACTCTAATCATGGGCACTGAGTTCATGGAACACTAAAAAGTCTGTTGTTTCTGGTGGATGGAGAAGCTAAGACGATAAAGAGGATGACGTATGAGCATTAATTAGGAGAAAGAAGTAGAAGGTAACTCAGGAAAATCCAGAATTCTTTGGTTAGTTCCTTATTTAGGTAGCACCTATCAAGTTATCGAAAAGTCCCTTTAATGAGAAGGCTAATTCATATGTATGGGCTATATGTTAAAGTTATTTTTTTTATAGAGGTGGTGTACGATAGTCTGAACTAATACCATCTTACAGACTTCATCCTGTTTCATGGATTTTAGCTGGTAGAGGTAGGACCAAAATGAAAAAAAATATATTGTACCCCACCATACTGCAAGTAGAATTCCACCAGGTTTAAACTATTTCATTTTTAGATTTGGATAGTCTTGTTTCTAACACAACAGACCTGTACCCAAGTTGGAACTTCCAAGAGCTAAGGCATGGGTAGATAAATCAATCAAAGAGTGGGGGAAGACAAGACTTTTGTTTTATTCCCCTTAAAGAAATGTAGGTAGAAGAAACGCTACTGTGTTGTGTACTTTGACTTTAACGTAGTTGACAATTTTTATCCTAGGAAATGACGAATTCAGCAGATCCAGTGCTTTGCACCGTCTTGCATGTGTGGGGGAATCCTGGCAGCAGGAAAGCATTCCAGGAATCACATTCCTTCCATTGTGTTCGAGGAAACATGAAGGGGTGCGGGAATGTGCTGGGGAAACACTGTGAGGGGGAAATGCTACAGTTAAAATATGTACAGTAAATGTCATCCACAATTCCAAAACACAGCTATGTTTATAGGCTTTTATATTATTTAGTATTATTTAGTCCCAAATAATGTGTCTGTCATGGGAGGCAGTGGTGTAACCTGATGGTGGGGATGGAGGAGGGAGTTTGGTACCTGCACCTTCCTCTGCAGATTCAGGGGTTGAAATGAAGGACCTGAGAGGGATTTCCTGGTGGTGAAGGGGCCAGAATTATACCTTCTTAGTGGGACCTTGGGATGTAATGTAATAATAATGTAAAGCCTAGGAATATAGTTGACAATCATTTTCAAAGCTTACATGATTTTGTCTGTTGGGGAGATACTGGAATGTTGTCTGTTCTATTGGTGGGAAATATGTCACCTAATTTAGGGGGATTGGGAAGGTCCACATTAAGGTGGTTATTTATTAAAGTCCGCATGTCAAAAACCTGAAAAATTTGTGTTTTTACAGTAAAATCAGAATTTTTAGTGTGGGGGGGGGGAAAGTAGCATTTTTCGGGATTTATTATACTCCGAGGATGGAGAAAGTCAGAATCTGAAAATCCAGCATCTCAGAACTGCCAGGGTTGCATATAAGTCAATGGGAGAAGTCCCGAAGATATCTTGATCTGCGCTGGGTTTAGTGCAATAATCCGAAGATTTTGTGGTTTTCGGGCAAAAATCCAAATAAGTCTGAGTTTTCATGGGGAAAATCCAAAAAATGTGTACAATTTGAAATTTTCGTGTTTTTTCCCACACAGGTAATTTTTGGGAAAATGTATTTGGTTGGAGTTTTCAGAAAATAATGAAATAAATTCGGACTTTCATAAATCTGCCTCAATATGGTTTAAGAAGCAAAAAAAAAAAAATATATATATACGTTTGCAAAGCGGGTCATCTTCCTGAACTTGTGGGGGCCCTAAAAAGATTTTGTTGAAGATTCCAGGAACTTCTACCAGTGCTGGATGTAATATGTGAAATATAATCTTCTTGACCACTTCTTATAATAAACTAAAGATGCTGCTTTAATTGAGCTGAAAAAATAACAAACGCCCTTCGTCCTACATTGGTGGTTTCAGCTTTCGACCACCCCGGCTAATCACAGTCTCACTTTCTAAGCAACGGGCTAGAAACCCATCCACAGGCCAACAGCCTTAACCTCAGAAACCAGAAGATTGAGGCTTCCACATACAACCTATAATTCAGGGAACCTTTGTCTATTTTGAAAACGAATAAAAGAAAAGTCATTAGGGTTGGGTGATACATCAAGGGAATGAATTAGATTGAAAGCAGCTGCAGACACCTGTAGTTTGAACATGGGCAACAAATTATGTGCAAATAATGACTTGTTGTAGGCTGGAGCCTTCATTCAGTGTTTCGGCCCATAATATCCGCAAAGCGTGGGCAGGGCAACTAACTGCAAAAAGAGGGTCTAACAAAGAAATTCATATAGCACTCTAGGACACAACTTCATGGATCTTTAGGGATCTTTACAGGATTACTGTATGTCTAGTCTGGTCTAGTCTGGTCCAGTCAGTCAGTTATTTTCAGTTTAATAATATTTAATATGATGGGCCTCATCAGCATGGCCCTAACTAGGAAAATACAATCTGTTACCATGAACAGATCTAAGTGCTGCTTGTGTTCCATGACTCCAAATGTGTATTTTTGACTGAACCCACACATGTCTTACTGGTTCCTTTGTAGAAATGCAGAATTCAGCATAACTTTGGCTCATATACTGCTGCAGGACAAGCTAGGGAGACATGTATAGAATCAAGTATTGCATTGCTGGCCTTTGCGCTGGGTGCCATTGAGACACCTATAGGCATTAAATGCAGGAAAAAAAAACCTGTCATTTTTAGTTTGAGCTCAATTCTAAAGGTGCAAATTAGTCAGGACCAGCAGCGGATGTTCAAGGGAGCAGAGTGGATGTTGCCTTTGTTGCTGCATTGAAGGGGTTGTTCCCCATTGAGTTAATATTTTAATATGATGTAAAGTAGTGATCCCCAACCAGTAGCTTGTGAGTAACATTTTGCTCCCCAACCCCTTGGATGTTGCTCCCAGTGACTCAAAGCAGGTGGTTATTTTTGAATTTCAGGCTTGGAGGCAAGTTTTAGTTGTATAAAAACAAGGTTCACTGGCAAACAGAGCCTCAATATAGGTTGACAATCCACATAGGGGCTACTAAATGGCCAATCACAGCTGTTTGGGTCCTAAACCCCAGGAACATGCTAGTGTTGCTCCCCAACTCCTTTTACTTCTGAATGTTGCTCACTGGTTCTAAAGGTTGGGGATCCCTGATGTAGAGAGTGATATTCTGAGACAATTTGCAATTGGTTTTAATTTTTTATTACTTGAGTTATTTAGCTTTTTATTCAGTTTACAATTTCAGCAACCTGGTTGCTAGGGCCCATATTACCCTATGCAACCATGTACTGATTTGAAGGGGTGGTTCATCTTTAGGTCAACTTTAAATATGTTATAGATTGGTTAATTCTAGCAACTTTTACTTGGTATTGTTTTTTTTTATAGTTTTTTAATTATTTGCCTTCTTCTTCTCTTCTTCTGATTCTTTCCAGCTTTCAAATCGGGGTCACTAACCCCATCTAAAAACAAATGCTCTGGAAGGCTACAAATTTATTGTTATTACTACATCTTTATATTCAGGCCCCTCCTATTCATATTCCAGTCTCTTCTTCAAATCAATGTATGGTTACTAGGGGAATTTGAACCCCAGGTGGCTGAAATTACAAACTGGAGAGCTGCTGAATAAAAAGCTAAATAACTCAAAAACCACAAATAATAAAAAATGAAAACCTATTGCAAATTGTCTCAGAATATCACTGTCTACATCATACTAAATGTTAATTTAAATGTGAACCACCCATTTAAGTAAGAGACTGGAATATGAATAGGAGAGGCCTGAATAGAAAGATTATTAATACAAATGTAGCAATAACAATACATTTGTAGCCTTACAGAGAATTTGTTTTGTCCTTTACCCCCTTTTTGAGAGCTTGAGTCAGAAGAAGAAGGCAAATAATTAAAAAACCTTAAATAATGAAGACCAATTGAAAAGTTACTTAGAATTGGCCATTCTATAATATACTAAAGTCTCCAATACAATACAAAGAGAAAGAAGTGTAAACTGCTAGTCTTGACCAATGAGCTTAACTGCTGGGGCCCATGCTGAGTTCTAAGACTCAGAGTGTGTGTATTATGTAACACACAGGATGGATTGTGCAATATGATATTCCTCACCCCCACTGTGCTATGACAATGGACTTGGTCTGAGTATAAAACTCAGAAATACAATTAAGTGATTAAATATCTGAGAGCAGATTGTATTAATTGAGAACAATTACTGGCATGTGCTTTTGAAAAATATAAGCCTCTAACAAGCTTGACTCATCCTACTCTACCCTACCCTACAAGTCTATTCTTTGCAAGGGGACACCCCACTAACTGCCAGTTGCCAAACCACCTTTATTAGCGAAAAACGTTACTTCCTGACCCTCATCAGAACTACATTCTCTCCATACAACACAAAGACTGATGAATCACTTGTTCCCAAATGTAATTACCACTACAGTAAAGAAGTCCTCCCTATGTTGATGGCAAAACCTCCTTTCTTCTGCTCTCAGTGTAAAAGGTATGCATGGCCAGGGAAGAGAGAGAGAGAGGTTGTGGCCTCTGGACTTACTCAAGACTGGGGACCCTGAGGTTTCAGTCCCGGCAGTCCCCAGATCCCTCAGTCCTACCCTATATATTCACCACGTGTACATTCCAAGAAAGAAATCCTTAGACAAAAGTGTGTATTCTCATGGTCTAATTTATAATAACTATGCCCCTGTTTGTGTTTATGTCTTGTAAATGACTGTGTTATGCTATATAAATAAATACAATTATCCAGTCCCGTTTTACTATCTCCTTACTGTAGATAAGTCTCCTGTAGAACCAGTGCAACCTCAGTGCTCCCAAACAAAAAGAGCATTTAATGACAAGTAGATGAATAGTAGCCATTACAATAAGAGGTAACTGTTTACCACTACATTCCTTGCCTTTTGAAGCTCATGTAATAACAGTCAGGTGACACCCAATGTTATGTGCATCATATGACTATTCTTACACCATGTTATAATATGGTAGCTCTCATAGATGGTGGTTTCCCAGCCCCCACTCTTTTGTCTTTGTACCAATTCCTTCCAAGCCCCCAGCCTTCCTACCAATATTAAATATGAAAATAGCACACGGATGTGCAGTCTTTGTACAAGTCAAACATAAAGCTGGAATACGTAATCAAAACAGGATATATTTCAAAGCTCCTAGAAGGAGTAAATCATTTGTGCTGATATCAGTAATGACATAAATATTAATGGAACGGTATCTCAGCTCAGCCTTGAAGGCTCATGTCTCACAGGGAAATTAGTAGCTGCTACAATTAGACTTTTACACCCCCTCAAACAAGCAATGCTACAAGTAGTAGCTGTTAACTTCCCTATGTGTGACTTAAGCCTAAGAATTCTAGAATATATCATGAATGAGAAGGTTATCATGCCTGTCTAGATGGTCTCCAGAAAATATGTTTAACATATACATATGCCAAAGCAAGAGGTAAGTTCTTCCAAGAGGGTTTCTTCTATCTTGTATGGGCTCAACAAGAAGTAAGAGCATTTAAATACACTTGCCTACTTCTGCAGCTTTATAGGAAGTAAATGGCATGTCCATTCAATTTGTCTAACTCCTACATGTTGCACCTCTCTGTAAAGAACCGAAAACCCAACAGAGGACTCCAGGGACATCTGAGAGTAAGGAGGAAAACTAAGTAAAATATCATCTATCTTGTATCACCAACCGCCAGTTGCCAAACCACCTTTATTAGCGAAAAACGTTACTTCCTGACCCTCATCAGAACTACATTCTCTTCATACAATACAAAGACTATGTAAAATATCATCTATCTTGTATCTTAAAGGGGTTGTTCATCTTTAAATTAGCTGTTAGTATGAAGTAGAGAGTGATATTCTGAGACAATTTGCAATTGGTTTTAATTTTTTATTTGTCGTTTTTGAGCTATTTAGCTTTTTATTCAGCAGCTTTCCAGTTTGCAATTTCAGCAATCTGGTTGCTAGGGTCCAGATTACCCTAGTAACCATGCATTTGTTTTAATAAGAGACTGGAATATGAATAAGAGAAGACTAAATAGAGAGATGATTAATAAAAAGTAGCAATGACGGTAAATATGCAACAGGGCATGTGTTTTTTTAGATGGGGGCCTGTGACCCCATTTGAAAGCTGGAAAGAGTCAGAAGAAGAAGGCAAATACTTAAAAAACTTTAAAAATATAGATAATGAAGACTGATTGAAAAGTTTCTTAAAACTGGCCATTCTATAACATACTAAAAGTTAACTTAAAGGTGAACTACGCTTTTAAAGTTGACTCTTGCCAGATACAGAATGTGAAGAAGCATTGAGCCCAAAACATGCTCTTTCCCACTACAGTTGTATGTGGACCCATTGGGCAGACTGTGACAATGAAATTCCAGATGTGCTTAGAGCTTTGCATCAATGGGTTGGGTTGTGGGACACAAAGTAAGCTCTTCCACCTGCAACGTGCCTTCCTTGACATCCGACTTTAATAAGACATTACTTTTGGTTTTATGGTGGAAAGACCAGTAGCAATAAAGGTTGTGTATCTGGTAGAGGGTGTAAAAATATGGGCCCTGGTTCAGCTGACTAGACCCATTTGGAGCGCAAGCACAGAAAGTGGCTCATATATCATATGTGGATCATGTATAGAACATGAAAGAAGTGTTAAAGGTTCCAGCTGTAGTTATGCCGTTTGTCACAAATCCCAGCATATACAGTGGTGTGAAAAACTATTTGCCCCCTTCCTGATTTCTTATTCTTTTGCATGTTTGTCACACAAAATGTTTCTGATCATCAAACACATTTAACTATTAGTCAAAGATAACACAAGTAAACACAAAATGCAGCTTTTAAATGAGGGTTTTTATTATTTAGGGAGAAAAGAAATCCAAACCTGTGTGAAAAAGTAATTGCCCCCTGAACCTAATAACTGGTTGGGCCACCCTTAGCAGCAATAACTGCAATCAAGCGTTTGCGATAACTTGCAACGAGTCTTTTACAGCGCTCTGGAGGAATTTTGGCCCACTCATCTTTGCAGAATTGTTGTAATTCAGCTTTATTTGAGGGTTTTCTAGCATGAACTGCCTTTTTAAGGTCATGCCACAACATCTCAATAGGATTCAGGTCAGGACTTTGACTAGGCCACTCCAAAGTCTTCATTTTGTTTTTCTTCAGCCATTCAGAGGTGGATTTGCTGGTGTGTTTTGGGTCATTGTCCTGCTGCAGCACCAAGATCGCTTCAGCTTGAGTTGACGAACAGATGGCCGGACATTCTCCTTCAGGATTTTTTGGTAGACAGTAAAATTCATGGTTCCATCTATCACAGCAAGTCTTCCAGGTCCTGAAGCAGCAAAACAACCCCAGACCATCACACTACCACCACCATATTTTACTGTTGGTATGATGTTCTTTTTCTGAAATGCTGTGTTACTTTTACGCCAGATGTAACGGGACGCGCACCTTCCAAAAAGTTCAACTTTTGTCTCGTCGGTCCACAAGGTATTTTCCCAAAAGTCTTGGCAATCATTGAGATGTTTTTTAGCAAAATTGAGACGAGCCTTAATGTTCTTTTTGCTTAAAAGTGGTTTGCGCCTTGGAAATCTGCCATGCAGGCCGTTTTTTGCCCAGTCTCTTTCTTATGGTGGAGTCGTGAACACTGACCTTAATTGAGGCAAGTGAGGTCTGCAGTTCTTTAGATGTTGTCCTGGGGTCTTTTGTGGCCTCTCGGATGAGTTGTCTCTGCGCTCTTGGGGTAATTTTGGTCGGCCGGCCACTCCTGGGAAGGTTCACCACTGTTCCATGTTTTTGCCATTTGTGGATAATGGCTCTTACTGTGGTTCGCTGGAGTCCCAAAGCTTTAGAAATGGCTTTATAACCTTTGAAATTGAACTCAGGTGTGATAAACCACAGTTACGTTATTTTTTAACAAGGGGGGCAATCACTTTTTCACACAGGCCCATGTAGATTTGGAGTTTTTTTTCTCCCTTAATAACGTAAACCTTCATTTAAAAACTGCATTTTGTGTTCAATTATGTTATCTTTGACTAATAGTTAACGGTTTTTGATGAGCAGAAACATTTAAGTGTGACAAACATGCAAAAGAATAAGAAATCAGGAAGGGGGCAAATAGTTTTTCACACCACTGTATTTTATTGTACCTTGTATGCTATACCCATTATATACCCAAGCAATCAAAATGAGTGGCACTGAGTACTTTGGTTATTATTATTAATATTATTATGACTGCTACTTCATCCAAACTGAAAATCAAATGTGCATTGTCACAAAGGTGCAGTGCTTTTGGGTGTAATTACTTACTGTATGTGTAGGTCAAGGTAAGACTACATTACTTCTTGTTTCCAAAGTCCTATTTCCAGTTTGAAAACAAGCCATTCCTGTGAGGGTAAAGACCTGCAGATACCAGTAATAAACAAATAAATGTATGTGACCTGCATGTACAGCAGTGTTGTCAAACAAGTGGCTAGAGGGACAGTCCTTGGCCTGTATGATAGCGCCACTGTTTTTATACATTTCAATAGCCGTGTAAGTAGAGGTTAAAAGGCCTAACAGCAAAGTAATTTTAGGGTCACCTACATCACTCAGTCATGGTCCAGGGCCCCCCACATTCCCCTATTGTTGTGCCCTTGTATTTGGAACAACATGGAGGGAACTCCATTTAGAATCAGCTTGGGCCCCCTCAAGTAATAACCTAATGGGAGAGTACTGCCTTTTGCCCACTAACAAAGCAAGAAGCCAAAAGCAATAAAATCAGAAATGAATGCTTTCTCTAGAATGCGATCCTACCATGGGTTTAAAGAGTTGTTATATATTACACCTCTCTATATCTCCTATTATTGCTCCATATAATGCTCCCTATAACTCCTCGTATTGCTCCCTATAACTCCTCCATATTACTCCGCCTACTGTTCCATATAACCCCTCCCTATAACTCCTCCTATTGCTCAATATAACCCTTCCTATTACTCCTACTATTGCTCCATATAACCCCTCCCTATAACGCCTCCTATTGCCCCATATAACTCTCCCTATAACTCCTCCTATTGCTTCATATAACCCTCCCTATAACTCCTCCTATTGCTCCATATAACCCCTCCCTATAACTCCTCCTATTGCTCCATATAACCCCTCCCTATAACTCCTCCTATTGCTCCATATAACCCTCCCTATAACTCCTCCTATTGCTTCATATAACCCTCCCTATAACTCCTCCTATTGTTCCGTATAACTCCTCCCTATAACTCCTCCTATTGCTCCATATAACCCCTCCCTATAACTCCTCCTATTGCTCCATATAACCCTCCCTATAACTCCTCCTATTGCTCCATATAACTCGTCCCTATAACTCCTCCTATTGCTCCATATAACCCTCCCTATAACTCCTCCTTTTGCTCCATATAACTAGTCCCTATAACTCCTCCTATTGCTCCAAATAACCCCACCTTATAACTCCTATTTCTCCATTAACCCCGGCCTATAACTTTTCCTACTCCCTTTTTCTTTAGCTTCATATGGATTTTAAGGAGAATTCTGATTTTAATGTGGATCTCAAGGAGAATTCTGTACATTGCATTGGATTCTACAGTGCAGGGATAATTATATATATGTGTGAAGAAAAAAGAGCATAGCACTCATCAGGTCTTTAAAAAGTCAAAAAAATTGTTTAATATTTCAAGCTTAAAAAAAATTGTTTTTCACTTTTAAAAGACCTGTTGAGTGCTATGCTCTGCACCCAGGCATTTGATGTTTAGTGGCATTCTTCCATATACATATTTATACAGTATATATATATGTATTGTACTGGATCTTTCTCCGGGTGACGCTTGCATGGCCAGATCTTTCACATGACTCTGACACAGCACAAAGTAAGAATGTAGCTGCGGGATGTCCTAGTTGTTTCTTCGTTAATACAGCACCAATAAAGATGCAGATTTGATTAGCCGAGTTACTTAATAATGAGAGAAAACATTCATCCACGTGACACAACAAAGAATATGAGTCCTCAAAGCCTCCTTTGAAATTAGCAAGAATGCCAATCACTATATGAATATATAGTAAGGAATCTGGATTTGGGCCAAGCCTTTTCCATCAGTTTTTCCTGTTTTACAGGAGCTAATGATTCCCATAAGGTAGCTGTGGCTGCCAGCTTACTGACCCACTATCCTATTTCAGGACCATTATATTTAATGGAGAACTAAAGTCCAACTATTGGGATATAAATAACACACCTTACTTTACCAGCCCAGTCTTAAAGCAGCTCAATCAGCATTAGGAACCATTTCTTCTCCTTCTATAAAGCAGCCCATACCCCCCCCCCTTTATTTCTTACATTGGTAGGCCTAGGGTTGCCACCTGTCCAGGTTTTCCCTTGGGCTGTTTAAAACCCCCACAAATGTCCAAGCTGGAACATCCAATCACTTTTGCTGATGCCCCAAATCCTCGTCTATATACGTCATAACCCCACTGCCTACATCATCTCCCTGTGTATTTCTATTTTAAAAGACGAATGAAAAGGCAGCAACCCTAGGTAGGCCCACCATAAGGAACCATGATACCATAAAGTTAGCATGGCCCTCAGGGGGCCCCTAATTAATAATGCTGCAATAAATTTGAAGCAAGGGTTTCACCCTGCCAGCATTACCTTGTGTGCCAGCGATTTTCTTTGTAAGGCCCCAATTAATAACCCATTGGTCATCCCAGTTGGAAAGCCCCGACAACAAGCAGAATGGGGCCCCAATAAAAAAAATGGCTCATATACTCATGGGCACACCCCTGATAAGCCCCAGTCACGCCCATAATTCTAGGAACCGGCCCACTCCCTCAAAAGCCTCACCTCCAGCCAGGACCCACAAATTACACTTCACTTCTCTATTAGGGTCCCTAACTGCAGTACCCCCTTATGGCAGCTATTCTTGTTCATGCTCATTGGCTCTGGATTACTATATGTACTGATTGGGGGTGAGACAAATTATTAGGCTGAGCGGAAAGTGATCTTTTAATGCTAATTATCATTATTCAGCTATAGTCCATTCACAGAATCCAATGCAGTATACTGTATGTATCAGGGTATCTAAAAGTTACTGGGATACACACCAAGATGGGAGAATAGGTGCTGAGTCTTAGGCATCATAGGGCTGTTTCTTTGAGAAACAGTACAGCAGCTCCATTCAATAACACAAAACCAGCAAGGTTTTTTTTTATTGGGCCTTTACTTACCCTTTACTTTGGATGGTATATTCTGTCATGGGTCATAAAGCAGTTTAAATCAATTATTGCTTTAAGAATTAAAGCCACTGGTGTAAGCCTCCATGTTACACCAGCTCAAAGGCACAAGTACTATAGAAAGTCTGTTCTGCCCAAGCCGTATGATATGGGTAGACATGTGGAGAACAAATGTTTCTATGACCTGCACATGTATACCAGGCTGCATGTAGTTGTGCCGCAGCCAAAGAACACATGCATGGGCTTCCAATACAAACAGACAGGCTTGGCTTTTATCTGGGTGTGCATATTACAACACAGCTTTCTTCCCATGAAAATCACTTACTATTCACGCCCATCTCATCTGATTATTTGAATCCATATTTAACACTGCGGGTAAAGCTTGGAAACATCTGAAAATAAAAATAAACAATATTAACTTGGAATTGCTCATTTGCAGGATTTTTCAATATTTATTATATATTTATTTTCATGATTTTTCAATATTTATTTTTGAAATCTGACATGGGGCTAGATATATTGTCAGTTTCCCAGCTGCCCCCAGTCATGTGACTTGTGCTCTGATAAACTTCAGTCACTCTTTACTGCTGTACTGCAAGGCCACAAAGGCCTGGGCTTAGGGCGACGAAATTGTAGGGGCATACCTCCTTGTCGCATTCAAAACTGCATTGGGAACTCAGAGGTCCCCAGCGCTACCGTGCATGTTCACGTGCAGGGGGTGGGAGGTGCACATGGCTGACAGGGGGCTAGGACCCTGAGGCCTCGGGGCACCGAGGAGGAAAGTCCGGCCCTGGGGGGCCCTGGACGTCTAGTGGCCACGGAAGTATAGATGCCCCATGACGCCCTAATTCATATAGATAAATATTGGCAAAACGAGTCAACCTCTAGACATTTTGAGGGCCTGAAAAATAATTAGCTGTGGGGTCCAGTAATATCTAGTTTCACCACTGGGGGAGGACTCTGCCAAATTAGTAACATGGGGCCCAAAGGCATAACTAGATATTACTGATCTACAAAGCAACTTGTATTTCAGGCCCCCAAAATGTTGAGGGGTAGACTTGTTTTATCAATATTTATTGAAATTGTATATGAATAAAGTATATAAATTAGGGCCTCATGTGGCCCCTAAACTTCCTAGACCCCTCTGCAGCTGCAGGGTCTGCTTCCTCTGTAGTTACGCCCCTGATGGGGCCCCATGAATACTGACGGCAACCCCACATGCAAATATGCTTTTTTAAAGGCAGAAGTTGTAACGTAAGATAAAGGCAAGGCAGCTGCACAGCTGAAATCATTTAGTCTTTACTTGCCCTTTAACATATTTCCCACCAGCAAAAGCTTGAGTGTATGGGTGTGGCAAGGGGTATTCTATGGGTGAATTGGGAAGCAATCTCAGCAACGCTCAGTAAAGGAGATCCTATATCAGTGCAGATGTTTTATATTACTGTAGGAAGCCCCCCTCCCCCTGCCACTGGCAAAATGTAGTCTATGCATCCCTGCATTCATGATGCACAATAATAATAGATCTTGTTCTAAAACCATTGAAAATGATATTATTTTAGTGCTATTTGCAGGGGGATGCTGCTGGGAGTTGTAGTTGCGTCGTAGTAAGCTCAGTCTATTTGTGGAGGTCCGACTAGAGATAGGGTATTCTTCTAGCGCCATTTGCTGGGGATGCTGCTGGGAGTTGTAGTTGTGTCGTAGTAAGCTCAGTCTATTTCTGGAGGGTCGACGAGAGATAGGGGATTCCTCCAGTGCCATTTGCAGGGGATGCTGCTGGGAGTTGTAGTTGTGTCATTGTAAGCACAGTCTATTTGTGTAGGGGTCAACTAGAGATAGGGTATTCTTCTATTGCCATTTGCAGGGGATGCCGCTGGGAGTTGTAGTTGTGTCGTAGTATGCACGGTCTATTTGTGTAGGGTCAACTAGAGATAGTGTATTCTTCTAGCGCCATTTGCAGGGTATGCCGCTGGGAGTTGTAGTTGTGTTGTAGTAAGCTCAGTCTATTTCTGAAAGTATGACTTCCCCTTTAAAGCCAGATACACCAATGCAGATTCACACAATAGTTTATGATCTGTTATTGTGTAAGTGCTGCTGCCTGTAGCTCAAGGCTTCTTATTCATCCCTGTGCACTGGAGGATCACCACACTGAGGCTTTGCAGCCATGATGCCCGATCTGTGCGTGCCAATGAGTGCATTGGGGGATTCTGGGAACTGTAGTTCAATAACATCCCTGCTACAGAGGTAACCGCACAAATCAATATAAATACAAATGTTGTGATGATGATGATGATTCCCCCCAGTGTTTATGTTATTTGGGAGCAGACAGGAATGCAGAGAGGTATTCCAGCTATAGGTGTGTGTGACGTACAAGGGCCAATGTGACTCCTCCCCTGGGCGGGGAACGTGGGACTCTCTCACCAAATAGCGTTGTCCTTACAGGGAGGGGCGGGGCGGACTTACCCTTCTATGTCAAATGGTGCGTTTTGGTAGCTCCTCCCTGCTGCTGAGATGAACGAGGTTTAAAAATCACACCACTGGAGGCTCCTCCCTAGTGGGAGTGGCAGTTTGAGGGGAGAAAAAAAAAGGGAGAATTAATTGAAACTCATTCAGGGCTGCCCCAAACACTCATCAAACAGGAGCAGCAGTGAAGGTACCCAGGCCTTATCCCCTGCACCTGGGACAGAAGGGAGGCCACACACTGACACATTACAGCAGGATCTGAAGCCTTAATGATGAAGCCAGCAGCATCCTTCCCCCTCCTCCTCCTACTTGGTCTCTGCCATGTGTCTGCCATCTCAGGTAAGTTTCACCCAGGACTTGCTCATTCTTGCATTGATACTAGGGGGGGGGGGGGATATACCATTTATGCCATGGAGGCTCTGTGGGGTTTTTATGATGTAGTTGTGCCTCAGACAGGCCACCCAGCCTCGATGGGTATTTGTAGTTAAATTAGGGATTTTTGGGGGAAGTGGGGACATGTTAGAGGGTGTTTAGTGCTGTTGATGCAAAAGTGAACGCTCTGGTTACTCCTAGCAACCAAGTTGGTTTATCCGTGAGGCTATTGCAGTGTTATTGGAGCTGAGGGGACCTGTCAGTGTAGGAAGTGATAGAAGCGGGTGTCCAGCTTGCAACTCCCAGTATCTCAACCGTGGAGCTGTGGGGCCACAGGCTGGACATTCTTTATTTCTATACTGAGTGGCGCTGTTATAAGAAGCCCATTTTCAGTGTATCTGCCCAACTTTGAGGTGTTCGTACAATTTGTCAGGTGGAATTGTTACCCCGTCTCACTAATAGGCCTCGGACCCCCACAGTACGAGGTTTCCCCACCAGCACAGCCGGTAATTAGCGTTATTCCAATGACATTTACAACCGGTGTTTCCTCACACGCGCGCGGGAACGCCCACCTCCTGTTGGTTGTGAATGAAGTGCAGGCCGCCGATTGGCTGACGTAAAATCTGGCGATTGCGAGCCTCCACCCTCTCCACCAATCATGACGAGGGAAGAGTGTGACGCGGGTAGGCGCGAGCGGCGAGAGAGGGTTTGCTGTGGTTCTAAATCTCCGCCCAATAGCGAGGCGGGCGGGGTTATAGGTTCCGCCTACGGTTGCTGTCAGTGAAGGGAAGCAACTCATTGGCTGCCGTTGGTTCGCTATGGACATAAATGTGTAAATAGGCAGAGGCGAGGGCGTGGCTCTGTTCTGATGCTATGTGTATGAATCTGGCTGCAGGGCCACTCCTTGTTAATAGTTTCCCCCATTGTCAGGCCTGGTTTTTAGGGTAGGGCAGTATCCTATTAACTGTAACCCCAACAAATTACATTTATCTAAATCTAATTTGTGACCCTCGTGCTGTTGCTCAACTACAATACTCGCACTCTTGGTGTCCTGGGGCTTCTGCGAGTTGTAGTTCAGCTGGGGGTTCACCCAAGATGGAGGGGTCCCTGCCAGCCTTTATTTATAAGGCCCCCTAACAGGGCTGCCAGGTCTAATTTTCAAAAACAGCCAAAGTCATCGACAAAACCAGCCCAAAACTTGCCAAGATGCACTTCAAAAGTAGCACAATATGTGCAGTGAAAAAAAGTCAATATATGTGAAAATACGCCTTTTTAAAATTTTCACTGTTTCACAATTTTTTTCATGAAGCAAAATGAGACAGATTCGCCCTTAATCGGGGGCGTAACTACAGAGTGGGCCCAGGAGATATAGGGGTCCCATAAGGCCCTAATACACATACAATTTCATTAAATATTGATAAAACAGGTCAGACATTTTGGTGGCCAGTAGATTTGTGCCCCAAAATTGTCTGAAATTGAGGAAAGTCTTGAGAAAATGTGAGAACGCTTAAGAGTGCCAGGAGACTGGGGTACAGAGCCCAAAATCTGGTAACTCCCGAATTCTACACAACTCAGTCCCATTGCATGCTGGGTATTGTAGTCTTACATTAAACTTGACAGTCAGCAAAATACATTACCCAAAATGCATTGGGATATGCACATTAGGGCAATAAAAAACGTTGGTTTCCAAGGTACAAACCAGCCAAAGGCCCACAAAGTAGCCCAAATCCGTACCTTGTACTTTGAAACCCCCCCCCCCCGGGCTTTAAATTAGTAGCCCAATTTGGCTGGAAAACTGGCAACCCTGCCCCCTAACATCCTCTTTTTATAAGAGCCCCCTTCATCTTTTATTTATAGGGGCCCCACCCTCTGTAGAAGTAGTGTGCTCTCTGTGTCGGCTACGCAATATGTCTCAATTTACTGGATATGTTTCCAGATTAACAGGTGGTATATGAATGTGGCAGGTAGATAGCAATAGTTTTGGTGCCTGTGCCTTTGATGGGCCTCCATAAACTTTGGGAGTAAGAAATTTTTTCTTAAATATTGACTTCTTATCAGTCAGTGCCCCTACTGGGCTCCCTACATCTTCAGAATGCCCAGCACTGGGTGTTCAGGAGGTATATGGGGCCTAATTGCAATTCCCAGCATCCCTCAGCAGCAGGAGGCTTTTAGGGTTGGTCATACTTTTACAAAGTCTGTAGGACTGCAAAATACATGTTTCCTACATATAGGAGCTATCATTTTGTGCCTCTTTATATATAATATATAATAATTAAGGGCAGCACCGCTTGTACTACTTGCATCGGGTGCACGATCAATAATTTTAAATACTCCAAAGAAGGACCAGCAATTTTCACAAGATTTCTCGGTGTTGCTGGTCTTTCTTTGGAGAGAGATAGATATAGAGATAAAACTACAAAAAACAAACCGCACTCACAGGTCTTTCACAAAATTTTAAAAAGTGATTTTAGTCAACGTGCCTACGTTCGTTTGAGTTGAAGGCATGATGGCTGCCCAGACAATCGAGAAACGTGATTTGTAGCTATGTGGTCAAATTTAAGTTTCCATAGGTAGTTATTGTTCATACTCTTACATTAGGTTTCAAAATGTAAGTGAGGGCGCTTGGATATAATAAATAGGGGTGCACCAAATCCACTATTTGGGATTCGGACGAACCACCAAATCCTTCATGAGAGATTGCCGAATCGAATACCGAACCTAATCCTAGTTTGCAAATTAGGGGTGGAAATGGGAAAACTTTTTTTTACTTCCTTGTTTTGACAAAAAGTCACGCAATTTTCTCCCCGCCCCTAATTTGCATATGCAAATTAGAATTAGGGTCGGCCAGGCAGAAGGATTTGGCCGAATCTGAATCCTGCTGAAAAAGGCCGAATCCTGGATTCAGTGCATCCCTAATAATATAACAATGAACAATTGTTATTTTGCAAAATTTCTGAGGTAAAAAATGTTTTGCTTTATAAGATGCGTGAGATTACATGGTGGAATTTCCGACATCCTTGTACAGGAAAATCCTCATGAAGCTGATTTACAGTATGTCAGCCTATTTGTGCTGATGAACGTCAGTCACATGGGGCGATATCGATAGAGGGGTGTTTTTGGTTTTGAGCTGTTTTTGTTGCTGGCATTCAGGCATGTCCCTTTTTTATGATTAGTTGTTGAACTTGATTGTAATGAATGTGAGGTAAAAAAAAAAAAAAAGGCAATATGTCAGCTTTTTCTACCCCAGATTAGTTAGTTTGAACTTTATTGCGTGTATGTGAGGTAAAAGGCAAGATGGCAGATTTTCTTTTTTGCCTTAGATTCATTTTTTAACTTGATCACGGTGAGCGTGAGGTAAAAATGCAAAATGGCAGAGAAAAAATGGCAGATTTTTCTCACCCAGATTACTTGTTGAACTTGAGTGTAAGTTAAAAGGGCAGTTTTTTTTATTGTGACGAATGTCGGCTAAGAAAAAACAACAAATGGCAGATTTGTTTTGCTCAGATTATTTGTCGAGTTTGATTGTGATGAGTGTGAAGAAAAAGGCAAGTTTTCTCTACCCTTGATTTGATGTCTCACTTGAGGGTGATGAGGTAAAAAAACAAGATGGCTTAATACTAGGTGTGAGAATCACTCATGGCCCTTATGACTTTCTTATCCTTAAAATGTCTCCAGCCCCCTGTACCTGTTACAGGGTTATAGTAAGTTTCACTCATTGCGGCAACAAGGTGTGTTAGAATTTCTGATTCAGGATGCATTTTCCCTTCACGATCCGTTTAGGGTGAACTTTTATCACAGGATTGTACTAGTAAAAACCTAGTAAATACCTAAGCAGCCCAGGAAGTCACTCATTTTATTCAACTGCTGGGTCATTTCTAAAATGGTGGCACATACTTCCTGTCTCTCCTGTGTTCTTCTTGAAAACGATATTGCACAAGGCAATTCTTGTAAGATGAATTTGAGGCACACCTTGTTCTCCTGTGACTCAGTGTGTGCTTTACATTAATTCTATTTTATTGCACCGTATTCTCCTACTTTCACCAGGCAGCCCCACCCACGCTGAGGCCATTGCTATGGAGTTTCCTGCTTTTTTCTTTTCAAAAATGTCTGCTCGGTTTCCATTTCCTGCTCTTGTTTTGAGCATCAGAATTAATTTGTCATGGAGATCATCGGGTTTTTTTTGCTATCCGGTCATTCAGATGATGATATACACATTCAGTTGCATAACATTATGTAATTGAATTCCTTTTTATTTACTGTATATAATTTCCTTATAAATGGATACGTTTAAAGGCCACTGATCTTCTGTCCTTATGACAAATTACAGTAACCTATCCACAGTAGCCTAATCTTGAGATTTTTCGTTGAGGGGCAAACTGTGGTGTGCTGTTTTGCAATAGGTTTTACTCGCACTGAACCCTGACAGACTTGTGTCATAATGAGTCTTTTGTAATTTCCAGCGATGGCCACATTTCCTTGTATTATTAATCTTATTTGACGTATAATTGCCTACTGGAACCCCCCACTTCCCCCCCCGTAAGTCTGTGTCCTTGTCCGCTCCCTGCTTGGCTCTTTGAGCACATGGCACCCAAGATTAACGTACGTGTGAGGTAAAAGCAACTGTCAGTCAGTAGGGCAGGCGGCTGGAGCTCTGTGCTGAGTCATTCTGCCGACTGATATCTTCATGGAAAATTACTTTTACCTTGTTTTCACGTTTAAATGTAAACCTCAAAGTCAGAAAGGGAATCTTAACGGTTAATGGTTGGGGGGGAGATTTTAAAACGACTCATGGTTTGAAACTGCATCGTTCTAAAGCCTAAGCAGCATTATTTTGCAACGTGCTCTATACACAACTTATACAGCCACAATCCCCTAGAATTGATGGCACTACGGTCTTTTTCTCTTGTAATAAAACACTTTTTGTGGGGGTTCTCTAGGCTAACTGTGCCCTATCCTGCTGAACTAATGGCTGCAGCGTAGTACTCCCCCCCCCCCCCAGATATGTTTGTGCCAGAGGGTCAAAATTAACTATCGCTTGGGTCTTTGTGCGATGGAAACCATTCATTCTATCCTGCGGCACACCAAGTCTTCTGTGGTATTCTTAGAGGCTAACGCTTCCCTGTAGAGTTCTATTCCAATAGGGAAGAATGAACTGGAGAAATGAGGGGCTCAAAATAGTAACTGGTCTCCACCTACAAGCGAGGGCTCGTTGGGAATTTGTCTCCTAGATGTCTGTGCATTTAGCAATGGAAAATGCCTTTGTTGCTGTGCATGACTGAGGTAGTTCAGACAGAGGAACGGCCTCCTGGCATGTGACACGTGTACTGAGCCTCCATTACAACAGGGTTTGGGTTTCCTATCGACGACAGCTGTGTGTAAAGCCTGCAGAGCACTGACTGGCTGAATTGTACTGGAAATGGATGAACTGGGTTTTCTTTTTTTTTTTTTTTTTTTTTTGGAGAAATTGTGTTTTAATCATTTTGAAAATTGAGGGTGGATAGCCAGATTGGACTACCGATAATGTCTCGATACGGCTTCAGATATCGATTGGGGCACTAGATACTGTTATCTATCGCCAGTTTTCAGTAAATAGGGAGGTAGACCACAATGATTGTATCTTTAGTTAGGAACACACAGGGGCGCACCTGCTATGAGGCATTGCCCCGCAAGTTATCAGGGGTGGAAAAAGAGCTGCTCCTGGTGCCCCTCCCCCCTAGACTCCCTCTGATGCGACATAGGTAAAATTGTGGGGAGATGGGGGGTGGCATCACAACAGGCGCCTCAGGGTGGCTTCAGTGCAAGAATTAATTTTTTTAGCCATATGGTTAGGGGTTAAATACAACTCGGCTCTACTGTGTCTAATGGAATGTACTCAGGATGCTCACATGGCGTAGGGAATAAGCTGCTTCAGTGTCATGTCACATTGACTGTATGAAAGCACTGGTCATGTGATTTGGGTCTTGGGATCTGCACCAAATTTCCATCCTGGGATGTATCCTATATGTCATGCAGTGTCGGTGATATGAACTTTCCCTAACACTTTCTTCTCCCAAACTGTGAAAAGCACTCATCACTGTTTGCTGTTGCATTGTTTACCCTGTACATTGGTTATTGGCCAACTTACTTAAGGTGGCCATACACATAGAGATCGCCAAACAAGCGAATCTCTCTCCCATATGCCCTTTAGGTGGGCGAAATGGGGCTGATCCAATCGTGGGCCCTAGGGCCCAACAATCGGATCATAACGGGCGGTTGAATCGCGGGACCGCATCAACGAACCGATGCTACCCCTGCCCGATTGACATCTGGCTGACTCTCGTCCAGATATTGATCGGGGAAGCCTGTCGGAGGGCCGCACACATGGGCCCATAAGCTGCCGACTGAGTCTGTCAGAAGCTTTTATCTGCCCACGTACAGCCACCTTTATGGGTTAGCAACAGTACAGCTGGAGCATCTCTACAGTTCCCAGCTTTTCTCTGAAAACAATGGATGAAGGGCACCACAGGGAATTTTGACAGTTGTATCCTATAATTGGAATGTATAAAATGTTTATATATATATATATATATATATATATATTATATATATATATATATATATATATATATATATATATATATATATATATATATATATATATATTCTCACTAAATAGAAACCAATATATAGGAACTTCTAAGTATTCATCATCATTCCTTGAATCTGCATTTTAGGGATTAGGAAGTGCGATCGGAACGAATTCCAGTGCGGAGATGGGAAGTGCATCCCATACAAGTGGATTTGTGACGGCAGTGCTGAGTGCAAGGACAGTTCCGATGAATCCCCGGAAACTTGCCGTAAGTCCGCTGGAAATATCTCCATGACGCACATTATTGGGGGATAAAACAGTTTTTTTTAAGTCTTATTATTATTTATTTTCTCTATAGGGGAGGTAACATGCGGCACTGACCAGTTCAGCTGTGGCGGAAGACTAAATCGTTGTATTCCCATGTCCTGGAAATGTGATGGCCAGACAGACTGTGAAAATGGTTCTGATGAGAATGACTGTAGTGAGTACACTGTATTACTGGCAAATAAAAAGGGATTTAAAGCTGGGCGCACACGATTAGAAATGCTCGATAGACGGGGGTTCACAACCCAGCTTAATTCTTTGTCTCTCTTTCGCTGTGTCTCAACTTGATTATAAATTTTCTTCCATATTGTATCACTTTAGCCCACAAGGTCTGTGCTGACGACCAGTTTACATGCCGAAGTGGAAAATGCATCTCCCTTGACTTTGTTTGTGATGAAGACTTGGACTGTGATGACGGTAGCGATGAGAGTTACTGCCCAGCCCCCACCTGCAACCCAGCCATGTTTCAGTGTAAAGATAAAGGCATCTGCATCCCCAAATTGTGGGCCTGTGACGGAGACCCGGACTGCGAAGATGGTTCAGATGAGGAGCATTGTGAGGGGCGGGAACCCATCAAGACTGACAAGCCCTGCTCTCCCCTTGAGTTCCACTGTGGGAGTGGGGAATGCATACACATGTCCTGGAAATGTGATGGGGGATTCGACTGCAAAGATAAATCAGATGAAAAGGACTGTGGTACGTATCACCCCTACCTCCTGCAGAGTGTGGTGGCAATTCCAAAATACCAGGACTCTGAGAATTAAATCAGTAAAAGTTTATTATGCTTATAAGTGGACAGTCCATCAATTAAGAGGAACTGCCCTGAACATTAGCATGCATTAGCTTTTTATGCCATTACAGAAAGGAAAACTGAACACATCACAAGAATTGTATCCGTAATAAGCATCAATACTTCCTTGATCATTTAAGGACAATTAATCACCCTGTCTGTTCAGTGTGCCCTTTCTACTCCGATGGAACTTGCAAAATCTGCTGTTTCAAATGTTGTTGGTCCCTTTCTATTCTAAGCTTATCTACTCCAACATACCTTTCCTGCTCATTGTGTGATGTGGTTTTATTAAACTGGTAGACATGTAGGCAGGGCCGGACTGGGGGTAAAAAGCAGCCCGGGCAAAAAAAAATCAAAGCAGCCCACATGTAAACACGCAATGGTCTGATTTGTACACATCCACTCATATATTGGGGTAAAACTGCAAAAATGTATGTGCATAAAGAGCTGCCTTTCTCACTTAAGTGTTATTCAAGTAAAATATGTTAAAGATTCTGCAGCCTTGTGCCTTTATATGGTCTCAGAACCCCTTAGTGATGTCTAATATCCTTATTTACAGTAGGGGGGTACATTATACTTATAACACATCAGTGATACTCACAGTTCCCTGTATAACTCAGCCTGCAGCCTTGTGTCTTTATATGGTCACAGAACCCCTCAGTGACTTCTAATATCCTTATCATTTACAATAGGGGGTACATTATCCCTTATAATACATGAGTGATGCTCAGAGTTCCCCCAAGGGTTTGACCTTCTGTATAACAAACATGAACTGGGTACATACATTTTCTACTATATGCTATTACTTTTCCTCTGCATAAATACAAAGGCACATGGTCAATGCCACAATCAGATGTCTATATATAATGTAACTTAACACTATTAGTAGGGCAATGCTACATTCTGATTGGCAAAGAAATACCCGTGACCACATACTGTGCTCTAATAATTGTCATAGTTAGGAGATAATTTGGCCTAAATTCTGATGGTGAAGTTACATATTTTTTTAATCTACTCACCATCAGCAGATTCTACTCTCCCTCCCACTTCACCCTTGCAGACTGTTCCATTTACCGCCTTACCCAGTCCGTGGGGCTCTGTGCCACCTATACCCAACCGCTTAATTGTCACTAGTCAAGTAACCCATTAGCCGGTCATTTGCTTTATTTTGAGAGGTGACTGAGACTCTTGCTGAGCGTGCTGGGACACCCACAGCCAGGGCCACCATCAGAAATCATGGGGCCTGTAAGACAAATGTTCTGGGAATCATCCACCACGGAAGGCCCCTCCCAAGACCCAACACCACAGTAAAAAAAAGCCACACAAACATGGGCGCTAAAACAGAAACACTAAAAACCCATTGGTTGCCAGGGACCCCCATACAAGTTAAAAAAAACAATTGGTGGTTAGGGGCCCCCCATAAAAGTTAAAAAAAACTTCATTGGTGGACAGATAGAAGCACAGAGAGTGCAGGGAGAACCGCAGAAAGACAGAGTGCAGAGAGAAAGATACAGAGTGCAGAGAGAGACAGAGAGGGGCAGAGAGAGAGACTCACTGAAAGTGCACAGACAGAGACAGAGCGTGCAGAGAGAGAGCAGGTGACACACTAACAGTTACAGGACAAGTCAGAGGCAGACATTCCTAAATATATTTTCAAAGTAAAGAGAGAGAGGGAAGGAATGTACAGAGGATAGTAAGCAGGCCGATATACAATGTAATCACATCCCCAGAGCATATAACAAGGACAAAAGGAACCAACTCAGCCTCAGATCCCAGGCCAGAATCAGGTTTCTGGTAAGATTCCTGAGAAACGCTGTGACTGTCCGGCGATGTAGTCCCCTTCTTACCACATCAGTTCCGTTCACGCTTCCGGTCTTCAGCGTCGGCAATGTCCAGGGCCTGCATAAAGCACAGCAGCATGAGAACAGAGAGGAGTGGGAGGGGCGGAGCCACAGTGGTAGATGGAGGAGCGGTCCTAGAGCCCGTCGGATGTATTGAAAGGCAGTTTCTAACTAGGATAGATCAGGAGCGGCCCAGATGAAGAAAATATAGAGCGGCCCCTCGGGTATTTGCCTGAACAGACAGATTGCCAGTCCGGCCCTGTATGTAGGTGTTGCACGAGTTCAGGGTAGCGGTTAGAAAGGTTCTATAACTAGAGGTCACAGATGTAAAATGAACATAATAAGTGTCCTTTAGCAAAAGCAAGAATTTTTTAGAAATTTCCTCCACACAGAGCTTCAACGCCATGGCGCTGTGTTTATGTACGGAAGGAGTATCTCTTACTTTGTTGTTCACTCCTATCTCTTTCTCTCCAGTAAAACCCACCTGCCGTCTAGATCAGTTCCAGTGTAACGACGGGACGTGTATTCATGGCAGCCGCCAGTGTGACCGAGAATACGACTGCAAAGATCTTAGCGACGAGGAGGGGTGTGTTAATGGTGAGCATTTGCAAACATTGGAAAATAATAAAGAAAGCGGGCCATTTTGTTTCCTGTTCCTTTAATGTACATGGTTTCATGCAACAGTACTGTACACTAGTGTTCATTATCAGTGCTGGATTTGCCATAGGGCAAGGTGAAAACCGCACCAACTCTTCCCCCCCCCCCTCTAGTGTTAAGAGCTGAATTCTCATTTAATAAACTGTAAATTTGGCTCTTCTGGAGTAGACGCCCATTGACCTCAGCGAAGGTAAAGGTTCCCATTTGCTACAAGTACTTGTCCATGGAGTTGACCCACGGATCAGATTTTTCAAAGTGTGAAATTAGAACTCCCCACAATAAAACTCACTTTCTATTCATTCTTATGGCATTTTTAAATGCATATTTATCAAATGGTGAACTCCATTGATACAAACGATTCTAAAAATCCCATGAAAAGAACATGGTTGAGTTCTAATCTCACGCTTTGATAAATCTTCCCCTAAGTGTTGATCCTCAAACGCTGTATCCTTACCTGTATATCTTTAATATTGAGGTTTTCTTTTTCTACAAACAGTGACAAAATGCGAAGGCCCTGACGTCTTCAAATGCCGCTCTGGGGAGTGCATCACAATGGATAAAGTCTGCAACAAGAAAAGAGATTGCAGGGACTGGTCAGACGAACCCCTTAAAGAGTGTGGTGAGTCTCAACCTTTTGGCACATAAGGACTAATTACAGCACTTGCCTCCTTCCTTTCAGTTAAAATGATCATGATATTGAACAGTCACCCTTTCTCTTCAGGTGAAAACGAGTGTCTGCGAAACAATGGCGGCTGCTCCCACATCTGCAATGACCTTAAAATAGGATATGAGTGTTTGTGCAACGAAGGATATAGACTCGTAGACCAGAAACGCTGTGAAGGTAATTTTTGTTTTTGGAACTTATAATTGCTTTTCTTGTATACAACCATAGCCATTTCTAGCCGAAGAACAGGCAGGCCTTGCTAGTGAGGGATACTGAGAAAAAATAAAAGTGTTTTCTATGCAGTCTAATGTTTTCCCTTTTCTCCCAGATATTAATGAATGTGAGAATCCGAATACCTGCAGTCAGATTTGCATCAATCTTGTTGGAGGCTACAAGTGCGAATGCCGAGAAGGTTATCAGATGGATCCAGTGACTGCATCCTGTAAATCCATTGGTAAGTTAAAAAGTGAAGCCTGCTCATGGGCTTTAGAGCTCGTTTGTGCTTGTCGTCTTGCCAAAATATCTCACGTCTGATCATTTGTTTCTGTAACCGTGTAGGAACCGTGGCTTACTTGTTCTTCACAAACCGGCATGAGGTGAGGAAGATGACGCTGGATCGGAGTGAATACACAAGTGTTATCCCTCGTCTTAAAAACGTGGTGGCTTTGGATATGGAGATAGCCAGCAACAAAATCTACTGGTCTGACCTGACTCAGAGGAAAATATACAGGTAATGACAAGACTGATGTTGCCCCTTTACAACCCAAACTAATAAAGATCCCTATACAAAGGGAAGATCATGGCAAAGAAAGACAAGTCATTTACTCCCTAAATAATGCATATTTAACATGTAAGTCTAATGTGAGCATTTCTTCCTCCTATTAGTGCATCAATGGAAAAGGCAGACAACACGTCCCATCATGAAACTGTGATCAGCAACCAAATCCAGGCTCCTGATGGGATTGCAGTGGACTGGATTCATGGGAACATATATTGGACAGACTCTAAGTTCAGCACCATTTCCGTGGCCAACACAGAGGGATCCAAAAGGAGAACTCTTTTCAGTGATGATCTGGAAAAGCCCAGGGACATTGTGGTGGATCCATCTCAAGGGTAAGTGACACGGAAAGTACTTTTGTCATTTTACAGGGTGACAGAAGAGAAAATGTCACTCATATGCGAGTGCAGATAAGAATTGCTTAATCCGGTGGATTACAGATCTAATATATGACTTTTTGGCAGTGTTTGTGGGACAGAGATGCAATTAGCTCTATGTTGAAGGATATAAACAAATACATGGTTACCTGGCTGTACCCTTAAATCTTCTTTGTTTGTAATGTTACAGGTTCATGTACTGGACTGACTGGGGCCTCCCAGCCAAGATTGAGAAAGGAGGCTTGAATGGAGTTGACAGATACCCCTTGGTTACAGAAAACATTGAATGGCCCAATGGGATCACATTAGGTGAGCAATCTTGGATCAGCAGATTTCCAAGAATATTTCTTTTATTAACTTGTTAAATTAAGGGTTTTTTTTTTTTGAATGTGCATTTACTTCAATGGTCCCTTGTTTGTTATTTTCAGACTTGATCAATCAGCGGCTGTACTGGGTGGACTCTAAACTTCACTCTCTGTCCTGCATTGATGTTACTGGGGAGAACAGAAGAACAGTCATATCTGACAAGACCCACCTAGCTCATCCTTTTGGGCTCACCATCTTTGAGGTAATTTAATGATACCCAGTCATGCCCAGGCATAGCCCAGCAAATGGATAAATAGTGAGGGACATCATAGACTGTTATCTGATGTTCAGTTTGGCTAAGGGTGACTATATTTAATCAAGTGAAGAACATGTACTGATGATGAAACCTCTGTCTTTTAGGATCTTGTATTCTGGACAGACATTGAAAACGAGGCTATATTCAGTGCAAACCGACTGACTGGCAGAAATATTATGAAAGTAGCAGAAGATCTCTTGTCTCCAGAGGACATTGTCTTGTACCACAACCTGAGGCAGCCAAAAGGTATGAGCCACTCTTACTGTTATTATTTTTAGCTTCTAGCTGAATGCAACTGGGATCTGTTCATTAAAGGAGAAGGAAAGCTTTCAATGCAGTTTATTGCCAACAGTTTAGCCACAACAGTACAAGCTAGAATGCCACTTTTAATATTTAGAATACTTTTCCATACCTGAGTAAACCGCTCTAGACACTCTCTGTTTGTTTAGGATGGCAGCTGCCATATTAGCTTGCTGTGACATCACTTCCTGTCTGAGTCTCTCTCTGCTTGCTCTGAGCTCAGATAACGGCAGGGAGGGGGGAAAAGGAAGGTGGAGAGGAATAGAGGAGCAAACTGAGCATGCTCAAGCCCTAGTCCTGGAGGTTTAAGCTAAAAACAGGAAGACTGATACAAAAGCCCATGAGTACACAATAGAAGGAAAGAAATGCTGTGTTTCTTTTGACAGAGGACTCGGAGCAGCATTACTTTGAGGGGTTACTGGTGTATTTATATAGACCTTTCTGATGAAGCTTACTTGGTTTTAACCTTTCCTTCTCCTTTAAGCCCTAGAGCCAGGGGCGCGCCGCCAATGAGGCGAGTTGAGAAACTCGCCTCGGGCGGCAACGCAGGAGAGGTTTCCAGGGGCGGCAAAAAGCCGCTCCTGGTACCTTTTAAGAGCCGAATTTCCGTTTTTTAAACTGGAAATTCGGCTTTACTATTGCGAGAGAGCGCAATTGTGCTCTTCGCATTAGTGTTCCTGCCGGTGAGGAAGGGGCGGCATTGAAGGAGCCGCCTCAGGCGGCGCTGTAAGTAGAATCATCGCTGCCTAGAGCCTAAGAGTGCGAAGCCCTGCCTATGAATCACTTACTAGTGATTCAGAAGCAGTGTCATCCTACATTTTAGTCCTGGACAACTGGGTGCACTCCAATTGAATAGTAAGGTCCACGTGGACAGTTTAGTAAAAAATTACAAAACTACCCAACTGCATTGCTCATTAATAACCATAATCTCTTGGGTATGAATGAAGCAGTGTTGCTTTTTACTTATGTACAACTTTTTTTTCTTTGTCACAGCTGAAAATTGGTGTGAAGCCCATCATCTCGGTAATGGGGGCTGCGAGTACCTGTGTCTTCCAGCACCACACATTACTGCACGTTCTCCCAAATTCACCTGCGCTTGTCCAGATGGGATGCACCTGGGGGCAGACATGAGGAGCTGCGTGAAAGGTAGCGCCCGTTTCTTTAAATCTCTCGGAAGAATTCTCTGTATTGCAGGATGGCTTCATTGCGTTGGCTGGACAAAAGAAACACACTCTGATTTATTGTCTCCTTACTTTCCAGAACCCGTGATACCAGAGGCTTCTCCCACGACCACCACTTCAGCACCAGTCACAACCACCACTTCAGCACCAGTCACAACCACCACTTCAGCACCAGTCACAACCACTTCAACAACCGCACGTCCCACTTCTAGGAGTACGACACTGGCCAAGATTACTTCAACTACCTCAACTCTAGCTCCTCAGAGACCAAAAATGGCCAGCACCACCATAGCACCTCAAAGGCCTACCACAAACTCCCCTAAAACAACCCTGAGGATGATCACAGAAAAAGTGCCTGACCATACCACACAGCAGCCTATGACTCATTCACAACTAGGTAGGCAAAATTATTCTTTATAGTACAACATTCAACTAAGTAAGCATTTTGGGCAACAATCAGAAAAAACCTCAGATGTTGGGGGGCATTTGTATATAAGAGGGTTATCCTCCACTCCATCTGAGTTATTATATTTATGGAACATGTTTGCTGACTATTGCTTTTCTTTCTTTTTTGCAGCTGATAATAACTTTGCTAAAGCAGGAGTAGTTGAAAACGTCCGATCCCATCCCACCGCTCTCTACATAGTGCTCCCAATTGGTGAGTTTCCCCACTTAAGGCATGAGATCCTGTGTGATGCCATTAGTTCTGTATAGATTTATACAGTTACAGTAACTGGCTGCTGCATTGAATAATGCTTGGCCCCATGACAGGTTCTAATGGAAGCAACAATCGTTCCTTCCGCAAGCCTTTATCACGTGCAACTGTTCCATAGCTTTGAAATAGGGTAATGGTTTTCTAAAAGCAATATTTTGCAATTGGTCCTGCTGTAGTTTGGGCTACTCTATCCTCCGTCTTTGAAAGAGCAAAGCATCTTCCCCTGCTTAGCTGCTGCAGCTTGCCCTTAAAGGAGAAGGAAAGCTACCAAAGCAGTTTATTGCCAATAGATTAGCTGCAATAGTGCAAGCTATAAGAATATATTTATTCTGCAGAATGCTTTACCATACCTGAGTAAACCGCTCTAGAAGCTCTCTCTGTTTCTTTAGGATAGCAGCTGCCATATTAGCCATATACATCACTTCCTGCCTGAGTCTCTCCCTGCTCGCTCATAGCTCTCGGATCAGATAACAGTAGGGAAGGGAAGAGGGAAAGAGGAACAAACTGAGCATGCTCAAGCCCTAGCCCTGGAGGTTTAAGATGAAAACAGGAAGTCTGATACAGAAGCCCATGAGTACACAATAGAAGGAAAGAAATGTGTTTCTTTTGACAGAGGACTCCGAGCAGCATTACTTTGAGGGTTTACTGGCGTATTTATATAGACCTTTCTGATAAAGTTTGCTTAATTTTAGCCTTTCCTTTAAAGGGTAACCATCAATGAAAACATGGAAATCTGTTCCTAAGAGTGCCTCGAGTTTAGACTTGCTTTCATGTAAAATGATGTAGAACTGCCAGTGTTCTCAGACGGTAAATGTTTTGTTATTGCTTTTCTCGTTCTAGTGATACTTTGCCTTGTTGCCTTTGGGGGATTCCTCGTCTGGAAGAACTGGAGGTTAAAAAATACAAACAGCATAAACTTCGATAATCCTGTGTACCAAAAAACAACAGAGGAAGATCAGGTTCACATCTGCAGAAGTCAGGATGGATACACCTACCCTTCGGTGAGCTCTTCTACATCCTCCCTGACACAACCCTGTTTTTAATGGTCTAGGCCTGTCCTGTTTTTAGCATTAGAATCCTCGGTGCAAATATGGATACCCTGCAAAAGCTTAGTGGTCCAATTCTCTTTGTTTTAAAGTGGCAAATACACATCCAATTGCACTTTCCGAGAACGTTTTCTGTTTTAGTTTTCCTGATATTAGTAGTTTTACACTTCTGATATGAATGTGTAACAGGAATACCACCTGCTGTTCTGTGACAGCAGTGGGAGGTGGCCTAATGGCAGAAGCTTGCATTACTGAGTCAAGAGGCATCTCTTGTTATTACTCTGCTCAGTTATCTCAATCAGTGGGACAAGAGCAATAGCACTGGCCAATGAAGCTTCAGGAGACACTTCCTGCAATAGTAACATCATTTTCTGACGGGTGACAGGCCAGATTGTTAGACAGAAAAATGGGGTGCTCTTTTTGAAAAATTCACCATAGTTAGTTTAGAAATGAAAACTGAAACAATGTAAATAGCTAAAGTGCTCAGAACACTCAGCAATTTTCAATGATGTTGAAATGTATCTCTCGTTCCCTCTCTCTCGTTCCCTCTCTCTCGTTCCCTCTCTCTCGTTCCCTCTCTCTCTCTTTCTCTTTTTTTTTCTTTCTCTTTTTCTCTTTTTCTCTCTCCATTTCTCTCTCTCCACTAACACGCCTGTGTCTTACATTTACAGAGGCAGATGGTAAGCTTGGAAGATGACATCGCCTGAACAACCACTCGTATGCCTGTTGCCAAATGTTGCTGCTTACCGTTTTCAGGGACAATACAAAGAATGATGAAACCAAAACACTATTTTTTTTTTTTTTCTTTTATTGTTCATTAGTTGTCACTGTGTCCAACCCGAGCAGCCCAAATATGAATCCGTCCTCTGTGATTCCTGTTTCTGAGACAAATCGCCCATGGACTGCAGTTTTTTTTGTCCACTAAAGTTATATTTGTTTAAAACATTTTTTTTTTTTTCCTGTGCCATATTTTATGCTCTCTTGCACACTTGTAAGGTGACCCTTCCCCTTGGAAAATGAAGGAATACGGAAACACAATGGGGAAAACTGCACTAGGGGACTATGAAGGACTTACATAACAATCCTGGCTGGGGTTATCTTTCTTTTGTTTTGTTTTAAAAGCACAAGATCTTGGAGAAAAAAAATAAAATAAACACTAAAAAGAGCCAAACTCTGAACGGAGGGACCCGGTGGGGGAGCAGAACTTGAAGCTTTTTTATATAGACTTGTGGACGTCCCAATCTGCTCAGGCTGTCTGAAAATGTTTACTACCTTTTTGGGTTTCGCCCCTCGAGGTCGGAATTCAGCCATATTTTTGGCACTGCCTTCCTGATAGGATGTAACAAACTGAGGCCGCTAATTACCCACAAGTGCCTGGTTCTACCATCTTTATTTTGCATCGGTTCCGCCGGTTGATTTCTACCACCCACCGGTTGATTTCTACCACCCACCCTCCGTCTGCACTTTTTGTTGGCCCCCTTCCTCTCTCGCTCCCGCGTTTGTATATTTTTGCACAGAGTTGTAATTTTTTTTTTTTCAGCTTCCTTCTCTTCACCGTACTCCTGGAAAAGGGTATGACGGCAGAAGCGATTTGTTTTTGTTTGGGATTTGGATAGATTGAATGAATGGTTCTAAGCTTTTGACCAATCAGAGCGATTGTGATCTAATCGGAAAGCTTGTCCCGTGGATCAGCGACTAACGAGGTTTCAACGTGCCTGTTACTACTACTACTACTGCTGCTGCCACTGCTGCTGCCTTAACTGAACTTGAGCTACAGTCGCTTTTTTTTTTCTTTCCTCTCGAAATCTCAGGTTTTACAATCGTTGGTTCTGAATGGATGCTTTGGGATATGCCTTCTCCGAAATCCGTCTTCGCTCTCTCTCTCTCTGTATGCAAATATCTCTCTCTGCAGTATTGAAATGAAACCGTCCTGCCCGAGCCTTTTGAAGAGAGTGCTTTTCTTTTTGTTCTTGGTTCTGAAGGGTGTAAATATTTGTTTCTGTACAGTGTATTGCACAATGTATTTCCTGTATGTATATTTTTTTTTGTTATTTTCCGGGAAAGAAAAGAAGATTAATATAATTTATTTATTTCCTAAACTTCCTTGAGTCCCGTGTTTTTATTGTATTGTTGGCTTTGGTCTAAAGTAGGACTTCTTTCTTTCAATAATTCTCATACCTGGCCCCTTTCTGTCATACTGAGTATTGGAAATTTCAAGGACATTTATGAAGAATGGGCACATTTAAAGGAGAACTAAAGCCTAACTAAGAGGTAGGCTAGAAATCCTACACCTTCTGCACTAGCCCAAGGCTACCAGAGCCCTGCTCTCATGAGCTCCCCATCTTCTTCTCTAAAAATTCCTAGCACATACTCAGGGCTGCTGTCACTTACATGAGCTTAAGGGACCTACAAGCTAATTTAGTAATTCATAAATTCTAATTATAGTGCAGCTCAGAAACCAGTGCAGTCTGCATGAGAATTTAATAATCATCCTTGCAGCAACAGCTGCTGCAAAAGATTAACCGTTTTTTCTGCTTAATGATTGCTGAGCTTAGCTCCGCAGCAGGAGCCCAGATAGGGCTGCCACTTTTCCCACGCTGGGAGTTGACGTCCATTGACAAAGTTGGCGGAAGAGTGACGTTGCATCGGCAGCTTGGTGGGCGGAGCTATGACTTGGCAATTGGCCAATGGTCCTGGTCAAGTCCTGGTCAAGGTAGCAACTCTAAGCCCAGAGCGCACTGAGCATGTGCAGTGCCACTGACACTCAAAAGACAGTCTAACATGGGGGAACTGCTGGTGGCAACTTTAAAGGCCTAGACTTGATACAGGTGTAACATAGTAACATAGTAAGTTAGGTTGAAAAAAGTCCATTAAAGTTCAACCTTTTAACTTTTTTTTTTAACCTGCCTAACTGCCAGTTTATTGGGATGGTTTTTTTTTTTAGAAAGGCTATGAGCAAACCTAGGGGAATTCTACAGTTCCTAATTTGCATCTTACTTGCTTAGCGTCCCCCCCTCACCTATTGTAACAGGATTATCGGACTTTGAGTTTAAAATTAACAACAGCAGAAATACAAGGCAGAATTAGGCATTTCAGATAAATACAAAGAGGAAATGATGATGCTGTTTCAGACAGAAGCAACGTACTACTACTACTACTACTACAGCATTCCCAGTGTTGGACATCATTATACTCTGAGAGCAGTGTGCACTAATGGAAGAGCGCCATCTCTTGGCTATGTTGAATAAAGCATCTGCAGGGAAGACGTTCTGTGATTGGATGCTCCTATCCACAATACTGGGTTTTTATGTGCCTCTTGTCTTGCTCCGATAACCCCATACTGACAGATGATCAGTCTCTGGGCACAGATCTCATCTCAAGCACATGCCTCTCTTATTTAGGCTCTTTGCTATTCATATTCCAATCTCTTATTCAATTGAATGCATGGTTGCTAGGGTAATATGGACCCTAGCAACCAGATGGTTGAAATTGCAAACTGGAGAGCAGCTGAATAAAAAAATAAAAACCCCACAAATAATTAAAAATGAAAACCAATTGCAAATAGTCTTAGAATATCCCTCTTTACTTAGTACTAACAGTTAAGTTGAAGGTGAACAACCACTTTAATGCTGACCAGCAATGTCCCTATGTATCACACCCAGCAAGCCCCCCGTAACCCCCCCACTGCCTGTGATTTATGGTATTTTCCAACACATAATCCTGATTAGAATCCACAAACGGATGCTCAGCTTCCCCATGTAACCAATGTCAACCATACAGGTCTGTAATTACCAGTCCCAGCACTGGCTCATCATCAATATGTTGCTTACCATTCCCTTAAAATTTTTGAAGGCAAGTCTTGGAGATATTCAGAGGCTGCTGCAGGCTTGAAGTCCAAACTGCGGTCAAACTCAACCCTTATTTATAAACCACTAGGAGCATTAATCACCAGGGTCGGACTTGGCTGGGAAAAAACCCAGCAGACCAAGACCCGAACCCCGCTGATGCTCCCCCAGGCCTCTGATCTCCCTGTAGGGGGGCCCCTGCACCTACCAGTCTGACCCTGTTTATCACACTGATACTCCCATATAGTTAAGCATATAGGGGGCTGTTCCTGCTGAATTGTGCTTAGTAGAGGGGGATATCTTTGCTGCCATAGTATCTCACTGTTCAACCTTTAAGGAACTGTCGACCCTCCAAAACTTCCCAAACTTCTCCCTGGCCTTTGGCTGGGGGTATATAACACAAAAGGAAGGTGAGAGCAGATCTGTCTCTAATTCTTATTGATATTTTCATGTTATACTTCACCTGTTTAGTCTTGTTCACCATGTAGCAACAAGTATGTTCTTGTTATCAGCTAGCTTCTGCTACATTGTTACATGAGTCAGAAGCAGCAGTGCAAAGTCAGATAAATGCTGCTTTTAATTACATATAGTTTTTGGATTTAGTTTCCCTTTAAGTCCCATTTTAAGTTGAAATAATAACTCTGAGATCAGATGAAGCCCGGTATTCAGAGGTCGATCACACCCGCACTGTACAATAATTGCATTTTGTTGTGGTACTTTGGGCAGAGGGGTCCCTACATTGTGGGTGGTAAGTGAAGGGAAGTTCATCTCATGTTCCTAATGTAGATTAAAAGGGATGAGTGGGTGCAGCTGCTCCATGGCACTGGGTCAGATCACCCACGTCTGCTGCTTCTGGAATAGGGAGTCACCGAGCTGGGTCTGGGGTGGATCTTTAATCACACCACTGTGGAGAGAGAGGAGTGGAAACCACATACAATATACGCCTACTGATCCATTGCTGTGGGATACCGGATAGGACTAACATTGTCTCCCAGGTTCCGGAGAAACTCTGTTTATTCCTCTATGCCAGAAACATCATCTGTCTCCTATCTCCTAAGCCTGAGAAACAGCTAAATCCTGAGTAGGGCCAATATCTGAAATCCACTTTCTCTAGAGCCTGTTCTGAAATAATGAGCAAGTCTGCATTTTACTTTGCACGTGGCTCCCCATCATTGTACCCCAATACTTCCTTGATGGCTTCCATGATTCTACCCCCTGGAAAATAAAATGGCAGCCCAATCTAGACACCCCAGCAACCCTCGTAATTGGTACAAATTTAGCTCCCTTACTCCACCTGAATATGATATTTAATAGTCTCTGGGGAGGGACTGTGACTGTGGGATAGCAGGTATAGTAGGGAGAGATGGTGTCTATAGTAACAGTGGATAATAGTCTCTGGGAAGGGAGTGTGACTGTGGGATAGCAGGTATAGTAGGGAGAGATGGTGCCTATAGTAACAGTGGATAATAGTCTCTGGGAAGGGACTGTGGACATATGGGGGGGGTATAGCAGGTATAGTAGGGAGAGATGTGGGGGATGTGCTATAGTAACAGTGGATAATAGTCTCTGGGAAGGGAGTGTGACTGTGGGATAGCAGGTATAGTAGGGAGAGATGGTGCCTATAGTAACAGTGGATAATAGTCTCTGGGAAGGGAGTGTGACTGTGGGATAGCAGGTATAGTAGGGAGAGATGGTGCCTATAGTAACAGTGGATAATAGTCTCTGGGAAGGGAGTGTGACTGTGGGATAGCAGGTATAGTAGGGAGAGATGGTGCCATAGTAACAGTGGATAATAGTCTCTGGGAAGGGAGTGTGACTGTGGGATAGCAGGTATAGTAGGGAGAGATGTGTTGTCATGGATATAGTTGGAAGAGTGGATGTGGGATAGCAGGTATAGTAGGGAGAGATGGTGCCTATAGTAACAGTGGATAATAGTCTCTGGGAAGGGAGTGTGACTGTGGGATAGCAGGTATAGTAGGGAGAGATGGTGCCTATAGTAACAGTGGATAATAGTCTCTGGGAAGGGAGTGTGACTGTGGGATAGCAGGTATAGTAGGGAGAGATGGTGCCTATAGTAACAGTGGATAATAGTCTCTGGGAAGGGAGTGTGACTGTGGGATAGCAGGTATAGTAGGGAGAGATGGTGCCTATAGTAACAGTGGATAATAGTCTCTGGAAGGGAGTGTGACTGTGGGATAGCAGGTATAGTAGGGAGAGATGGTGCCTATAGTAACAGTGGGATAATAGTCTCTGGGAAGGGAGTGTGACTGTGGATAGCAGGTATAGTAGGGAGAGATGGTGCCTATAGTAACAGTGGATAATAGTCTCTGGGAAGGGAGTGTGACTGTGGGATAGCAGGTATAGTAGGGAGAGATGGTGCCTATAGTAACAGTGGGATAATAGTCTCTGGGAAGGGAGTGTGGCTGTGGGATAGCAGGTATAGTAGGGAGAGATGGTGCCTATAGTAACAGTGGGATAATAGTCTCTGGGAAGGGAGTGTGACTGTGGGATAGCAGGTATAGTAGGGAGAGATGGTGCCTATAGTAACAGTGGATAATAGTCTCTGGGAATGGACTGTGACTGTGGGATAGCAGGTATAGTAGGGAGAGATGGTGTCTATAGTAACAGTGGATAATAGTCTCTGGGAAGGGAGTGTGACTGTGGGATAGCAGATATAGTAGGGAGAGATGGTGCCTATAGTAACAGTGGATAATAGTCTCTGGGAAGGGAGTGTGACTGTGGGATAGCAGGTATAGTAGGGAGAGATGGTGCCTATAGTAACATTGGGATAACAGAGATTGCAAAGAGGTTGCAGTTTGTGCAGTGTTGATTTACTGCCACCTTCAGGTTATGGTTGAGAACTGCAATATCTAAAGGGGATGTTCTGCTTAAAATTGCCTTCATTGTTTTCTATGTCATGCAATATTGGCTGTAACATTCTGTAGATATAAATTCCAACAACCATTCTGTGTTGCCCTCTGTAGACATTGGCATTGGTGACATTATTAGATACAAACCTGGCAGCCCAGGGGTTATTTTTGTATAAACGTTGTGCCAGTCATTAGAAGATGTGTGTATTTCCCTTGCCATGGAATATTGAGTATACAATAAGAAAGAATAAGGAAACCCACAACACAGAGGTACATATATATATTCTTTACAATTATATATATATAGTGATACAGTTTTTATAAAATACATATATGTATGCATAACAAAAATATATAAATTGCAGTGCCTGTATAACAACTGTATTATTGCTGAATCATATGGAATGAGCTTAACTGACTGGTACAGAGGAGAAAGGTGAGGCTTTTCCCCAACCCTGTGTTATTGCTATGGCATCTCCTACCTCTCTCCACTCTCTTCTTTTCACATTCTCAGTCTTTTCACTATTCAACCTTTCACAACAGCCCTCAGTCTCCCCTTCTTTGACTTGAGAGTTGACTTTCCCTTTAGAAAATAACCCACCAATCACAGGCCTTCGTTGCCCTTGTTGTCTTTTAGGGCCAGACCAGTCCTCGGAGGGGTTGCAAGCAGTGGTCACTAGCCCAGGGGGGTATAAATAAAATAGAAATGAATGACAAAAGCTCAGTTATGTGCCTCAAATTAACAAGCAGCGCCCCCTGGGATTGGCCTGTGGCATTGCAGCTTTAGTATGAAGAGACGGCAACTGAACTTTTTAGCATTTTTGCCCAACTTCTGTTGTTGCGCAATTATTCCCTGATGCGCTGATGTTGGGGAGTGTCTAGTCTTTTAGTTGAGCAACAACTCAAGGGCAAAAGGTTGGAACTGCTTGATATAAATAGTGGTGCCACACTAAGTCTCTTTTTCCATGGGCCCCTCTGCTCCTAAATACAAACCTGATCCTCCTCATCTCTCTACATCCATTTCCATAATCTCCACTTACTTTCCCATTCTCCTTTCTCTGATTCCCTCATTATTTCCCTTCCTTACATCAACTATTTCTGCTTTCCCTTAGCTTCTCCCTCTGGATTCTCTCTCGCTGCTCCCTCTGCTGTAGCTTCTCTCTTCCTCTATCTCTCCCCTCCCTCTCTCCATGGTGCTGAAGCCGAGTGTATAATCCAAGTGGTTTTGCAGTGCAGTGTTACAGGGGCCACTTATAGCTTTGGACGGCATGCAGTGTCTCTGTGGCCCCCACTTGAGCGTCACCCAAATTCCTCCTCTTACTGGGATTCATCTGATGGGTTCACTCTCTGGCATTTTGGGTCTGTTGCTTTATCCTGCAATAAAACATCATAATATGTCATGTAATATTTGTATCTTATCAGAGACCCCTACATGTCCTCTCTCCTGTCTGTGTCACTGTATCACCCTGCAGTGGGAGGGACAGACTCATGTCCCATAGTTCCCTCCTGTCTGTGTCACTGTATCACCCTGCAGTGGGAGGGACAGACTCATGTCCCATAGTTCCCTCCTGTCTGTGTCACTGTATCACCCTGCAGTGGGAGGGACAGACTCATGTCCCATAGTTCCCTCCTGTCTGTGTCACCGTATCACCCTGCAGTGGGAGGGACAGACTCATGTCCATAGTTCCCTCCTGTCTGTGTCACTGTATCACCCTGCAGTGGGAGGGACAGACTCATGTCCCATAGTTCCCTCCTGTCTGTGTCACTGTATCACCCTGCAGTGGGAGGGACAGGCTCATGTCCCATAGTTCCCTCCTGTCTGTGTCACTGTATCACCCTGCAGTGGGAGGGACAGGCTCATGTCCCATAGTTCCCTCCTGTCTGTGTCACTGTATCACCCTGCAGTGGGAGGGACAGACTCATGTCCCATAGTTCCCTCCTGTCTGTGTCACTGTATCACCCTGCAGTGGGAGGGACAGACTCATGTCCCATAGTTCCTCCTGTCTGTGTCACTGTATCACCCTGCAGTGGGAGGGACAGGCTCATGTCCCATAGTTCCTCCTGTCTGTGTCACTGTATCACCCTGCAGTGGGAGGGTCAGACTCATGTCCCATAGTTCCCTCCTGTCTGTGTCACTGTATCACCCTGCAGTGGGAGGGACAGACTCATGTCCCATAGTTCCCCTCCTGTCTGTGTCACTGTATCACCCTGCAGTGGGAGGGACAGACTCATGTCCCATAGTTCCCTCCTGTCTGTGTCACTGTATCACCCTGCAGTGGGAGGGACAGGCTCATGTCCCATAGTTCCCTCCTGTCTGTGTCACTGTATCACCCTGCAGTGGGAGGGACAGGCTCATGTCCCATAGTTCCCTCCTGTCTGTGTCACTGTATCACCCTGCAGTGGGAGGGACAGACTCATGTCCCATAGTTCCCTCCTGTCTGTGTCACTGTATCACCCTGCAGTGGGAGGGACAGGCTCATGTCCCATAGTTCCCTCCTGTCTGTGTCACTGTATCATAACTGAAATGTAATTCAACAAACCTGATTGGATGTCTTGGAGTTATGTGCAGAGAGCAGCATTGCAACATCATTCTGTCCAGCTTCCAGCGCAATAGACAGAGCTGTACTTCCATCCTATATGTATATATAAAATAAATGTATATTGTTATTAATATATAGATTCAAACTAGACAGGGCAAGGGCCTTTTTACTAATGTCGCGTTTTATATTTACCATTTAATACATATATAATTATTACGTTTGTCAAACTATTTGTCATTTTACTATATTATAACAATGTACAACACAATGTATATAGTAGTGCTATCTAAATTAATACATAATTATATACTCTTACACAGCTAATATGACACTGTCATTGTATATTGTGCAGCTCCTCTGGGGAGGGATCCAGTAATATCTGTGTATTTATACAACTCCTTTCTATTACAGTTATACATAGTGTAGCTCCTCTGAGGAGGGATCTCAGTAATATCTGTGTATTTATACAACTCCTTTCTATTACAGTTATACACAGTGCAGCTCCTCTGGGGAGGGATCCAGTAATATCTGTGTATTTATACAGCTCCTTTCTATTACAGTTATACACAGTGCAGCTCCTCTGGGGAGGGATCCAGTAATATCTGTGTATTTATACAGCTCCTTTCTATTACAGTTATACACAGTGCAGCTCCTCTGGGGAGGGATCCCAGTAATATCTGTGTATTTATACAGCTCCTTTCTATTACAGTTATACACAGTGCAGCTCCTCTGGGGAGGGATCCAGTAATATCTGTGTATTTATACAACTCCTTTCTATTACAGTTATACACAGTGCAGCTCCTCTGGGGAGAGATCCAGTAATATCTGTGTATTTATACAGCTCCTTTCTATTACAGTTATACACAGTGCAGCTCCTCTGGGGAGGGATCCAGTAATATCTGTGTATTTATACAGCTCCTTTCTATTACAGTTATATACCCTAAACCTCCTCAATGACTTTATACACTAACCTGTGAGTGAGACTTACATTATCTGTGAGTGACACATCACATGCAGGTACAGCCAAGAGCAGACAGACGATATCAGCGTGTCCGTGTTCACATGCACACATAAGTGCCGTGGAGCCATCGTGATCTTGTATGTTGACGTCTGCTCCACATGCCAGCAGAGCCCGAACCACATCCAACCTCCCATGACTGACGGCCAACATCAAAGCTGTCTGGCCAGCCTGAAATCAAATGGAGAATGTTTACCAATTCCACTGGCGCTGTGCCTGTGCTCTAAATACAGTATGTGAGGGGGCTCATGAGCAGCTGGCATTGCCATTGTCTCCTTAGCTGAACTGGTACATATAAGGCACAGACTAGGGGTGCTGTTAGGATGTAGGTATTGGGGATGTAGATATTATGGCCTATACCTGGCTGGCTCTGCAGTTCACGTCTCCCAGGCGTAGCATCTGCGTCACTGTCTCGATGTCTTCATTAGACCGAAAAGCCGCCAGGGCCGTGAGCATGAGGGGTGTGAAACCGGCCTTATTCTGTCTGTTTACATCACATAGGCCTGAGGGAAGAAGGAGAGAGAGAGGGTGTGAAGCAGAAGGAAAAGCAGGAATGAGAAATTTGATGGTATAGAAAGCAGGAAAGGGCTTCAATGTGCTTAAAGGAGAACTAAACCGTAAAAATGTATTTGGCTAAAAATGCCATATTTTATATAGTGAACTTATAGCACAAGGCTAAAGTTTCAGCTTGTCAATAGCAGCAATGATCCAGGACTTCAAACTTGTCACAGGGGGTCACCATCTTGGAAAGTGTCTGTGACACTCACATGCTCAGTGGGCTCTGATTGGCTGTTGAGAAGCTAAGCTTAGGGCTCGTCACTAATTATCCAGCAGAAAATGAGCTTCCCCTGTAATATAAGCTGATGCTACAGGTTTGCTGATTATTAAATTCTGATGCTAATTGCACTGGTTTCTGTGCTGCCATGTAGTAATTATGTGTATTAATTACTAATCAGCCTTATATTGTGACATTTCTATTCTATGTGTACTGTATATTGTGAGTGGGTCCCTAAGCTCAGTAAGTGACAGCAGCACAGAGCATGTGCAGTGAATCAGCAGAAAAGAAGATGGGGAGCTACTGGGGCATCTTTGGAGACACATATCTTTATTGCTAAAGAGCTGTGGTTGCCTTTGGCTGGTACAGAAGCACAACACATAATGTACAACATTTCTAGCTAGTTCTTTAGTTAAGCTTTAGTTCTCCTTGAATATTACCCTTGTCTTGCTATCTGGTCCCAGGGGTCACTGACCCCAGCAACCAGGTCCTTTCCTAAATATCTTTCAGTCTGCCATTCCATCCATTGCTTGGTCGTCAAGTTAAGTAGGACCCTAGCAACCAGATATCAGTTTAAAGCCCTTCCAGGATGGTCAGCACTCACCCGTATCCAGGAGCTGCCTGACCACAGTGAAGTTAGACTGAGACACTGCATAGTGCACTGCCGTGTTCCCCTTGCCGTCGGCCATGTTTATGATGACTTCCAGCAGGCGTGGAGACATGGCACGAAACACTGTTAGATGGTGACGAATCACGGACGGGTCTACGTCCTTCTGCCGCAGGATCTTCATCCATTCCTGCAAAATTGCACCATGTGCTGCAGTCTAAATGCAAACGAAACATAAACAGGCAAAAACAGATGTTGTTAAACTACAACTCCCAGAAAAACAGCATTTTGTAGCCTCACATATCCATCCCTGGCCTTGTCACTCTCTTACCTTCTCTATGTCTGGAAGTGCCATTCCTTCATCTAGACACTTCTGAAGGGCCACACAACCCGAAATCAGCACATTACTCAGCTCCACTCTGTAACAATAGTGTTAAATTGATACTAGGAAGCCATGAAACATGAGTCTGTCCCTCCCACTGCAGGGTGATACAGTGACACAGACAGGAGGGAACTATGGGACATGAGTCTGTCCCTCCCACTGCAGGGTGATACAGTGACACAGACAGGAGGGAACTATGGGACATGAGTCTGTCCCTCCCACTGCAGGGTGATACAGTGACACAGACAGGAGGGAACTATGGGACATGAGTCTGTCCCTCCCACTGCAGGGTGATACAGTGACACAGACAGGAGGGAACTATGGGACATGAGTCTGTCCCTCCCACTGCAGGGTGATACAGTGAGACAGACAGGAGGGAACTATAGGACATGAGTCTGTCCCTCCCACTGCAGGGTGATACAGTGACACAGACAGGAGGGAACTATGGGACATGAGTCTGTCCCTCCCACTGCAGGGTGATACAGTGACACAGACAGGAGGGAACTATGGGACATGAGTCTGTCCCTCCCACTGCAGGGTGATACAGTGACACAGACAGGAGGGAACTATGGGACACGAGTCTGTCCCTCCCACTGCAGGGTGATACAGTGACACAGACAGGAGGGAACTATGGGACATGAGTCTGTCCCTCCCACTGCAGGGTGATACAGTGACACAGACAGGAGGAACTATGGGACATGAGTCTGTCCCTCCCACTGCAGGGTGATACAGTGACACAGACAGGAGGGAACTATGGGACATGAGTCTGTCCTCCCACTGCAGGGTGATACAGTGACACAGACAGGAGGGAACTATGGACATGAGTCTGTCCCTCCCACTGCAGGGTGATACAGTGACACAGACAGGAGGGAACTATGGGACATGAGTCTGTCCCTCCACTGCAGGGTGATACAGTGACACAGACAGGAGGGAACTATGGGACATGAGTCTGTCCCTCCCACTGCAGGGTGATACAGTGACATACACAGGAGGGAACTATGGGACATGAGTCTGTCCCTCCCACTGCAGGGTGATACAGTGACACAGACAGGAGGGAACTATGGGACATGAGTCTGTCCCTCCCACTGCAGGGTGATAGTGACACAGACAGGAGGGAACTATGGGACATGAGTCTGTCCCTCCCACTGCAGGGTGATACAGTGACACAGACAGGAGGGAACTATGGGACATGAGTCTGTCCCTCCCACTGCAGGGTGATACAGAGACACAGACAGGAATGGGTGGAGCTGTGGGTGACATTACCTCGGTGTAGGCCTGAGGGGAGACATTGTGGCTGTGGGGGCAGCTGGTTGTTCCTTCTCTGTATTCTTTGGGATATTACTGATATTCACATCTAACAAGTTCAGTTCAGCTTGTGCCCCTGCTGGTGCCTCGCTCGCCTCATGATATTCACTTTCCGTGCTCTCACTGTCTGAAGGATTCTCCATAGTCCCAGAATCCTCTGAAGATGCCGAGTCCATTCTGTACATGGGAGAGTTAGAGCCAATCAGATTACACATCCTGTATCTCCATTATGTCAGTGCTATAAGGCTAAGAACAGACCACACACAGCTCCTTCTGTCACATGGAAAAGAAACACAAGTCAGGAGTGTGAGTAGGAGAATGAGTGTGAGGCAGAGAAAGGAGTGTGAGTAGGAGAATGAGTATAGGGAACTTACTCTCCATTCAGGCGGGGGTATTGGAGAGGGTTCACTTGTTGTTCCTCCTGCAGATTCCTCTGGCCTTTATCTTGCTCCTTACTTGTGTCTGACAAATAGAAACATCCCACGTCACTGACACAGAGACTTATTCTACATACTCAGTCCCATTATACAGAGAGGGGAGATCATTATCAGGTATAGATACTCAGTCCCATTATACAGAGAGGGGAGATCATTATCAGGTATAGATACTCAGTCCCATTATACAGAGAGGGGAGATCATTATCAGGTATAGATACTCAGTCCCATTATACAGAGAGGGGAGATCATTATCAGGTATAGATACTCAGTCCCATTATACAGAGAGGGGAGATCATTATCAGGTATAGATACTCACTCCCATTATACAGAGAGGAGAGATCATTATCAGGTATAGATACTCACTCCCATTATACAGAGAGGGGAGATCATTATCAGGTATAGATACTCAGTCCCATTATACAGAGAGGAGAGATCATTATCAGGTATAGATACTCACTCCCATTATACAGAGAGGGGAGATCATTATCAGGTATAGATACTCAGTCCCATTATACAGAGAGGGGAGATCATTATCAGGTATAGATACTCAGTCCCATTATACAGAGAGGGGAGATCATTATCAGATATAGATACTCAGTCCCATTATACAGAGAGGGGAGATCATTATCAGGTATAGATACTCAGTCCCATTATACAGAGAGGGGAGATCATTATCAGGTATAGATACTCAGTCCCATTATACAGAGAGGGGAGATCATTATCAGATATAGATACTCAGTCCCATTATACAGAGAGGGGAGATCATTATCAGGTATAGATACTCAGTCCCATTATACAGAGAGGGGAGATCATTATCAGGTATAGATACTCGGTCCCATTATACAGAGAGGGGAGATTATTATCAGATATAGATACTCAGTCCCATTATACAGAGAGGGGAGATCATTATCAGGTATAGATACTCAGTCCCATTATACAGAGAGGGGAGATCATTATCAGGTATAGATACTCAGTCCCATTATACAGAGAGGGGAGATCATTATCAGGTATAGATACTCAGTCCCATTATACAGAGAGGGGAGATCATTATCAGGTATAGATACTCAGTCCCATTATACAGAGAGGGGAGATCATTATCAGGTATAGATACTCAGTCCCATTATACAGAGAGGGGAGATCATTATCAGGTATAGATACTCAGTCCCATTATACAGAGAGGGGAGATCATTATCAGGTATAGATACTCAGTCCCATTATACAGAGCTGTTATGCTGCTAAAATCTTTCTAGTGTGACTTTTCAACTCTAACAAAGATTATTGTCCCTGCAAATCTAAGAGATTGGCAAGACCAAGAGCACTTTGGGGTATAAACATGGTGCAAGTGTGAATGATACAGTCAGTACTATATACCTGCGATGTCTCCTTCTCTTCTCTCCGCAGTGGAAACAATAAACTCACTCCTCGTAGTTGTCTGGCCCAGGGAGGGGACCTCTCCCATATTCCCCTGTGTCGCAGGCTCTGAGATAAAGGAGAATAAGTGTCACTCACGGCCTTTGAGAGACAAACAACGAGGCATCCTATGCACCAAGCTCAATACATGGCTTTAGATTTATGCTGGGAAAAATGGAGTCTCATTAACAACCTTCAACTGGGTGGATGAATTCAGTGTGTAGCCCCAATGCCTGCCCAGGTAATGAGCTGTGATTTTCTGTACTTTATGTACTGGGATTGCTCTCTTTAAATCAGATAAGGAGCTGGAGCCTGGCAGAAGTATCAGATGGGAAATATAAAGGAGGTGGATATAGCTTTGGCCACTAGAGGGAGCTCAATGCATTGGAGATTAGTGATGTGTGGGCTGGCTGATACCCGGGGGGCCCACGGGTTGGGCGGGTTCGGGCAGACCTTCGCCCCCCCATTTGATGGTTGCGGGTTGAGCTCTTCTGCCTGCTTTCCCCGCCCGTGACCTTACACTGCCGGCTTCCAACTTCCAGTTTTATAGACGCATGCCTGCCCGCCCCACCCTTTCTGTGACGTCATTGGTGGGGACTGGTCGGCACAGGTCTATAAAAGGAAAGGGGAAAACGGGTGCGGGTGGGCACGGATTGAGAGAGGTTGGGTCCGGGTTGGGTGTGGGTTGTGGAAAACTCGACCAGTACATCACTATTGGGGTTGCACTCTGATGTGCTTCTCAACCAAGCCCCATTCTCACCAAGGGAAAGACAGCTGTCCAGATACAGTCCTTTCAGTTGGGTCCAAATCCTGTACCTGGGTAGTGCACAGCTAAACCAGACGTAGAGGGAATCTGGACTTACACAGTGAGGTCCTGTCTACTAAGGGAGTAAGGGTACTCAGTGAAACATATGGACAGCACCTGCCAATCAAGAAATCTAAGGTTTCCTTTGTCTCACCTTCTGTAGTACAGTGACCAGTGATGCTGATCTTCTTGACTAGATGGATTGTGGGAAGTGGTCCTGAGGGAGAGAGTAATGGCTTCTCCACAACCTCCCTGCTTTTGTAGACCCGTTCCTCCTCTCCTTCTGTTGCTTTTACTGTTCCTCCCCTCCATTCCAGGCCTCGTGCTCTCTGTGGCTGGACCCCGTGTCCTACTTTGGTGCTGGAGACCACCTCACTGCCTCGCTCCACCCTGGCCACTTTGACACCATCTGCCCGCACCTCCTCCTTCTTCTCCCTCTTTGACACCTCCTCGGCTCTCCTTGCCTTTTCTGCCTCCTCCAGCTTGTGGTTGGCATTTTGAACTTCTATTAATGCTCGGCCAAGTTGCTTTTCAAGAACCGCTATTTTGGCAGACAGAGCCTGGACCAGCATCTTCTGCTTGTCTGCCTCTAGCTGCCTTATGGGAACTGGGGCAAAGTCTGTCTCTCGCACCCACACCCCAACACTGCACATTTTTTTCCCAGGTGCACTGCTGGTTTCCACCATCTCTTTCTTGCACACATCTTTTGTTCTTTTGGCTTCTTCCTGTTTCATCTCTTCCTTTTGGGGTTCCACCTTACCCACTACTTCATCTTCACCTTCTTCTTTCTCCACCTTTGACTCTTCCTCTGGAATCTCTATGTAAAGCTCACCTCTGTCCTTGCCCCTAGTGTTACCCCGTGGGTGTCCAAGATATTTCTGGCTTTTGAGTTGGACGCTGAGCTGGCGTTTCTCTTCCTGGAGAACGGAGATCTTCACCTGCAGGACAGGGATCATCTTCACCTGTTCCTCTAGCTGGCGCAACCTCTTGAGTGCCACTGCCATCTGCTCTCGCACATGCTGGAGCTGGGCTGGGGAAGGAGATACTGGAGTAGACATCCCAGAGCTTAGGGGGGTGAACGAAGACATCTGCTGTGAAGAGGTTGAGGGCAAGCGAGATAGAGACTGAGTAGACAGAGAGCTGGTGGAGCGACATCCAAGGCTCAGAGGGCGAGACTGCCCTGCTTCCAACTTCTTACTGGCATCGAGCAATGTCTTCTCCACCCTTGGATTAAAGTTATGTGGAGCCTGTGCACCACCTCTGCTCTCATACGCTGGGTAGAAGCTTCTTCCACAGTAGGAGTAAGAAGAGTGGCGGCTACAATGAATAAAAGTGGATATTAGTTGTGTCCTCACCAATTCTAGCCTCATATATATTGAATGCCCTGCTTCTCCCTTACTACATCCCTCTGTTGGTTCCATCATATTCCAATGGTAGGACCTACAATTCCATAACTTCTAAACTAATGTTAAGTATATGTTAATAGTATACCTATCATTACTCGCATTGGAGCAGAGGGATTCCGTAGAGGTCCACCACGAGCCTGTGTATCCTGGGCCACGGGGCAAGGAGCCATAGCGGGGTCGGCGGTGCACTGGCACTCGTTTTATAGTGTGGCCCTTTTCTATGTCATCAACATATTTGAGGAAGTCCAAATCCAAGCGGTAACCATAGGGCGTCTCCACCGAATAGGCCACCTCTGGGTCTTTTATGGCTGAGAGAGAAGGACCAGGCTTCCCTGGCAACAGAGACAACATAATCATAAATATATATCTATACTGTCATCTATAGTTGTGCCCGTTAAGCACATATAGTACAGTCTGGCAGCATCACTGCTAGCCTATCCAAAGGAATAAAACCATGAGTACCTGGGAAGTGGGCGGCATCCATATGAAGAACTTGCGCCATCATGTCACCAACTGTTGCCCAATCAGGAATGTAGCTGAGATCACTATGTTGTCACTTTAAGCCCTGTAAGAAATCAATATGGAGTTATAGAAAACCAGAGCATTATAAAGTCTGACTCACTGTAATAGAGTCCCAAGAAAGAGCTCAACAAGGAGGGAGTGCTAAAAAAAAGATGAGCCTATGGAGTTATGTAGCACATTAAATTCACCACTGGGTGGCGCCAGTACTCAACATTTTTACAACGACTTTAAATTCCCAGACTTGGCGTGCATTGTTAGATGGCTGAGGGCACTGGAAATAATAGTTTACATACAGCTTGTGGGACACAGGTTAGCCCTGCCCTGCCCCTAAAATGTGCAATAGACATTATGTCTGCCTCAGATTAGGCCATTACTTTGCCAAATACAGTGCAGAGTTGCTTGTACAAAAAGTGTAGAACACATCATACTCCCATCATGTAGCTTTATATTCCAGACCATTCCCTCACAATATCCCATCATTCACTCCAGTGTGCCCTTCTTCCCCTCACTATTTTCCATAATTTCCATCATTCTCTAATAGCATTCCTATCCCATATCCCATGATTCTCTCCATACGGATTCCCTGAGAGTATCTTGCTATTCCATGTTACTATCCTATCATTAACTCTATATTCCCCACACCTCGTGTAGATGCATTTTCTGTTGTTCCAACTATTTAGTTTGTGCCCTTCCCTACTGTACGTGCTCCTTCCCCTTCTCAACTCCCCACACAGATCAAGTGTGTAGTGCCCTGTACGAGCTTATCTCTCAGCACTCGCTCCCCACTCATCGATCATACGCTGTGTTCTGGCTCATCGCCTCTACTGTCATTATCTCTCATGTCTGCACTCTATGAACTGTGTCAATCCTACCGCACTCTCCTGTACCCCCGTCTACACTGTCTCCTATACTGCTCTACATTCTGCACTCTCCCTATGTCACTGTGTATATCTCTACATTCTGCACTCTCCCTATGTCACTGTGTATATCTCTACATTCTGCACTCTCCAGTGTGATCACTGTACCCTGCTCTTTTTCTCATGCTACTCCCTGCAGCCCTGTCCCTTATTATGGTCACTAATCCCCTCAGTGACTTCTAATATCCTTATCATTTACAGTAGGGGGTACATTATCCCTTATAATACATGAGTGATACTCAGAGTTCCCTGTATAACTCAGCCTGCAGCCTTGTGCCTTTATATGGTCACAAAACCCCACAGTGACTTCTAATATCCTTATCATTTACAGTAGGGGGTACATTATCCCTTATAATACATGAGTGATACTCAGAGTTCCCTGTATAACTCAGCCTGCAGCCTTGTGCCTTTATATGGTCACAGAACAATCCCTCAGTGACTTCTAATATCCTTATCATTTACAGTAGGGGGTACATTATCCCTTATAATACATGAGTGATACTCAGAGTTCCCTGTATAACTCAGCCTGCAGCCTTGTGCCTTTATATGGTCACAGAACTCCTCAGTGACTTCTAATATCCTTATCATTTACAGTAGGGGTACATTATCCCTTATAATACATGAGTGATACTCAGAGTTCCCTGTATAACTCAGCCTGCAGCCTTGTGCCTTTATATGGTCACAGAACAACCCCTCAGTGACTTCTAATATCCTTATCATTTACAGTAGGGGGTACATTATTCCTTATAATACGAGTGATACTCAGAGTTCCCTGTATAACTCAGCCTGCAGCCTTATGCCTTTATATGGTCACAGAACAACCCCTCAGTGACTTCTAATATCCTTATCATTTACAGTAGGGGGTATATTATCCCTTATAATACATGAGTGATACTCAGAGTTCCCTGTATAACTCAGTCTGCAGCCTTGTGCCTTTATATGGTCACAGAACAACCCCTCAGTGACTTTTAATATCCTTATCATTTACAGTATTATTATGAATTCCCTAAGAACCCCTTTGCCAATAACCCGCCTGCATGTTTTTCTGGGTGCCATGCTGAGGTTGTGCCAACTTCCGGACAGGATATGGAGCTGAATTGTGAGAGTGTTGGACAAAGAATGGAATCCTTCCAATAAGAATCCTGTGTTGGCCCCCAGCTAAAGAGCATAAGGAGGGCCAATGTGAGGAAGAGGAGAACTGAGCAGCCTTTGCCCTTTATACCGTCCCAAGCTCTGCTGATGTGGCAGAACGAATGCTGAGCCCACACGCACACACACATGCCAAACCTACACAACGAGCCTTTTATTAACAGACACGGCAATGGGCTTTCCTGTCAATGTGGCCCTTTAGATTTGGTTTTTTAACCTTAAATTTGTTATAAAAGGAAAATATGTTTCTTGCAGACTAGAATGATATCTGATTGGATCGCACTGGGATATCCATTCAACTATGATGCTGCCATACTCCATATGATTACCCATCAGTCCCTGCCCTGGCAGAGCTTACACTCTAAGTTCCCCATCACATTCACTCCTGACCCTTGTCTATGTTTTGCCTAAATCACGTGTGGCTCTGGTGTAGGTCCGACTATGTACACACGCATTGAGAACAGAACTGTAGGAATGCTGCTTGCTATCTCTATGTGAGTGCGGCTATTCGCTGATACCAAGCTCTGTATATTTTGGGTGCCTTCCAACATCACAGAACATGCTTAAAGGGACAGCATACAGCCTAGTTATGTGACAGCTATCAAAGTTCTGGGAGACCCAAAGAAATGAATGGACGCTTGCTGCATTGTTTCATGAGTCAGAACCAGAGAACCTGAACATGTTTAATGAATGTATATTGGAATGCAGCTTGGAGTTACATTTCCCCTTTAAAATCTAACCTTAAATGTGAAAGGGACACAATATAATCCTGTATGTTCCCAGGGCCAGACTGGGCTGGTGGAACACTGGGAAAAACATGGTGGGCCCCTGGGCCTCGTCCTTGCTGACCCAGACACGATCCCTGCCTGCCCTCTGCCATCGATCTCATGATGCCTCTCTCCCCCAATTACAGTAAAAGTAAGTATAAGGTACATAGGGGGGAGGGGTTAAGGGCTGGCGGGTGACAGGGGGCCCCTAGAGTAGCATCCCCAGTGGGCCTCACACAACCCTAGTCCAACCTGAATGTCCCTCTGTTAGAACCCTGGGGGCTAAGAATGCTGGGAGTTGTAGTTTCCAGTAGTTATATAGGCTAGCCTTCCACCAAGATTCCAGTATGACTTAGGAGGATAATGTGGCATTTTGTGCTGCCATCAACACGGTCTTATAGAGAAGTGGGACTGGCAGTTGCTTTGCTTCGGACTCTCTGGCAGCTGCCAACCCCACTGTGCAACTCTGTCTTAGTCAACCTGGTGTTGCTCCTTACGGGGGTCCACAGTCCAGTAGCATCTCCCCTATTACACAACTGCTAGCTGCTATGAACGACGAGCAATCCCATCTGGTGGCACAAATACTCATTCAATTTATTTAATTCCACTCATTTCTGACTGGCCACGCCTCTCTCTGCACTGACCACACCCTCTTGAGTAGGCTCAGTCCACAATGGAGACTTACACAATTGCTGGAAACTGAAAGTGCTATAAGTAATAACTCCATAGAAACAAGGGGAAACAAAGCAAGACGCAACGTAACAGATCTCCTGCATTGTATTTGCATTAGATAAATATGAGGTAAAAATGCCCTTTAATGAGCAATAATTGTGCTCCGTGGAAATCAAGTGAGATGCTATCAGCAAACCATGAGACTATGGGAAATATATGTCACAGCAAGGTCTGCAATCGTGCGCTGCCATACTGCTGTCTCTTAACAAACACATTGATTTAAAGGCACTTTTGCCATTTAATTGCTCTGGTTTATAGGTAAAATCATTAACTCTAGTGAGGCTGAGGTGTATCCACCCCGGCACACCAAGGGTTAACCAAGTCATTTCTACTGACAGCCCCAGCAAGTAAATAATCGCATTGATACCCAATCTCCCTGTTCTGCCCACGCACCCAAAGATGCACTGGTGTTGCCAACGTATAAGGTACCAGCGGATCTGTATTCACTAGTTTTACACCCCAAATCTCCCCCTAACTGGCCTTCAGGCTGGGCCCCCTTAGCCCATAACAAGGTTACAGATATATAGAAAGATTGGGGTAACAGTCACCCTGCTATAGTTCCAGGGGTACCCAGGGTACAAATAAGCAGCTCTCACTCCAAATCTCCCCCTAACTGACCTTCAGACTGGGCCCCCTTAGCTCATAACAAGGTTACAGATATATAAAAACATTGGGAAACAGTCACCCTGCTATAGTTCCAGGGGTACCCAGGGTACAAATAATCACTCACCCCAAATCTCCCCCTAACTGACCTTCAGACTGGACCCCCTTAGCTCATAACAAGGTTACAGATATATAGAAACATTGGGGGTAACAGTCACCCTGCTATAGTTCCAGGGGTACCCAGGGCACAAATAAGCACTCACCCCAAATCTCCCCCTAACTGGCCTTCAGGCTGGGCCCCCTTAGCTCATAACAAGGTTACAGATATATAGAAACATTGGGGTGTCACCCTGCTATAGTTGCAGGGGTACCCAGGGTACAAATAAGCACTCACCCCAAATCTCCCCCTAACTGGCCTTCAGACTGGACCCCCTTAGCTCATAACAAGGTTACAGATATATAGAAACATTGGGGTGTCACCCTGCTATAGTTCCAGGGGTACCCAGGGTACAAATAAGCACTCACCCCAAATCTCCAACCTAACTGACCTTCAGACTGGGCCCCCTTAGCTCATAACAAGGTTACAGATATATAGAAACATTGGGGTAACACCCTGCTGGCCCTTGTCTACCACTTTGCTCTAGTAGAGAGACCCTGACTGTATATTAGAACATCAATGCAAATGTTTCTTCCCTGCAGGTCTTTTCCCCCCACAATCCTTTTTCTTTCTCCCTTCCCCATTTAAGGACAGTGTTCTCTCTATAAATAAACATTTCTACCAGTTCTGCTCACTGGCCGCTTCCTGCCTGACAAGCCTCACCCACAGCCACCCCCGTGGGAACTAATCGGGCCAGAGGGGACCAAGTCATACTTTAACAGCTGCTGCACCTCTCCTAAACTGACACTCAGGGGAACAACTGACAGCAAGAAATGGCTGTAGTCATAAACTACTGGTAACAAACACCACGGCTGTGTGGGTCGGGAATTCCCTCTCCCAACTTGCCCCTTCTCTCTGGAACCCACCCAGGCCGAGAACGAACTCAACCCACATTCAGCCCTTTCTCATGATGTCTGAGAGTAGTGGGTTCTCCGAGAGGGCAGGGTATGTAGGGAACCCTATGCAGGGGACATCCAACCCTCACACCCAACCCCTCACTGTGTGGATTTTGTCTTCATTAATACAACTCTATAGTAGATATAGGGAGGGGTTATATGGAGCAATAGGAGGAGTTATAGGGAGGGGTTATATGGAGCAATAGGAGGAGTTATAGGGAGGGGTTATATGGAGCAATAGGAGGAGTATAGGAGGGTTATATGGAGCAATAGGAGAGTTATAGGGAGGGTTATATGGAGCAATAGGAGGATTATAGGGAGGGTTATATGGAGCAATAGGAGGAGTTATAGGAGGAGTTATATGGAGAAATAGGAGGAGTTATAGGGAGGGTTATATGGAGCAATAGGAGGAGTTATAGGGAGGGTTATATGGAGCAATAGGAGGAGTTATAGGGAGGAGTTATATGGAGAAATAGGAGGAGTTATAGGGAGGGTTATATGGAGCAATAGGAGGAGTTATAGGGAGGGTTATATGGAGCAATAGGAGGAGTTATAGGGAGGGGTTATATGGAGCAATAGGAGGAGTTATAGTAAGGGTTATATGGAGCAATAGGAGGAGTTATAGGGAGGGTTATATGGAACAGTAGGAGGAGTTATAGGGAGGGGTTATATGGAGCAATAGGAGGAGTTATAGGGAGGGGTTATATGGAGCAATAGGAGGAGTTATAGGGAGGGTTATATGGAGCAATAGGAGGAGTTATAGGGAGGGGTTATATGGAGCAATAGGAGGAGTTATAGGGAGGGGTTATATGGAGCAATAGCAGGAGTTATAGGGAGTGTTATTTGGAGCAATAGGAGGAGTTATAGTAAGGGTTATATGGAGCAATAGGAGGAGTTATAGGGAGGGTTATATGGAACAGTAGGAGGAGTTAGAGGGAGGGGTTATATGGAGCAATAGGAGGAGTTATAGGGAGGGGTTATATGGAGCAATAGGAGGAGTTAAATGGATGGGTTATATGGAGCAATAGGAGGAGTTAGAGGGAGGGTTATATGGAGCAATAGGAGGAGTTATAGGGAGGGTTATATGGAGCAATAGGAGGAGTTATAGGGAGGTTATATGGAGCATAGGAGGAGTTATAGGGAGGTTATATGGAGCAATAGGAGGAGTTATAGGGAGGGTTTATGGAGCAATAGGAGGAGTTATAGGGAGGAGTTATATGGAGCAATAGGAGGAGTTATAGGGAGGGGTTATATGGAGCAATAGGAGGAGTTATAGGGAGGGGTTATATGGAGCAATAGCAGGAGTTATAGGGAGGGTTATTTGGAGCAATAGGAGGAGTTATAGGGAGGGTTATTTGGAGCAATAGGAGGAGTTATTGGGGGCTTATATGGAGCAATAGGGGTTATATAAAGCTTATTGGGCAAAGGGTTAAATATAGGGAAAGGTTATATAGAGCAACAGAACTCCATATACAACTCCACCCAAAATAGTTTTTTTGATAATAAATGAAAATATAATTACAAGCAATATATACTATAAAGGGGAACAACAGTGAAAATGATAATTTAATATAAACTCCTCTCATGAAATTAAGAAATTTTCAAAATACATACCTCCCAACATTTTAAAAATGGAAAGAGGGATAAAAATTTGTGCCGTGCACACTCCCATTTTATGGCCACGCCCCCTAATTACCACGTCCATTTTACAAAATTTGGAAGGTTATAAAACTTTGAACACATTTCTGGGAGTTTTAGTGCCATGTTTTATGTCATAACAGTTTTGCTAATGAAGGTGAATTGCCCTTTAAGCTGCTATTCTCATTTCTCCCAAGCGACCTGCTTATCTGTAATAGTTACAATGGTATCTTTACTTATCTTAAATTGTTACAAAAGTATCCAAGTACAGCTGCTGAATGTTCTGGGCTCTCTGCCAAAAAGCCTCTAATTTTAATTACATTTCAGAAACTTTTTCTGGCATCAGTTCAGGAGATCAAAGAGAAAGTCGAGACATTTCAGTAAATAAACTAGGACTGCTGTCAAAATCGGGACGGTCCGGCAGAAATGAGACAGTTGGGAGGTATGAAAATATAAACAATTATCAGTAACGTAACTAGAGGGGGACGGGCCCTTGTGCGGGATGCGCAGCCGAGACCAACGCCCCCCTCCGTACGAGATTTTTGGCCCGCATTTCAGTGGCACGCAAGCTTCCGGGGGGCCCTGAGGGGGTGCAGGCCCTGGCCCGCTCGCGCCCCCTGCTTCCCCGGCAGTTCCGCCACTGACTATTATACAATTATATATGTTGTGCCATTTTGGAAATAATTCAGAAAGTTACTCTTCCCTGTCCCCCTCTTAGAAATCTGTCTCTCTTCATGCAGGAGTATTAGTTATATTGGTGTATTAGTGAGTTCACTCAAATAACTGACTCCAGCACAAATCTTACATCTACAGAGACAGTACTTCCGTCACAGTCAGATATTATATTAGACTGAGCTGTAATGCATTGTTTGGGCAATGGGAGCGCCCCCTCAAAGGATGTTTTAGAGACCTAACTGTCCCTCAAAGGATGTTTCACCTAACTGGGGATGCACCGAATCCACTATTTTGGATTCGCCCCAACCTCCGAATCCTTCGTGAAAGATTTAGCCGAATACCGAACCGAATCCGAACCCTAATTTGCATAGGGATGGGAAAACATTTTTTACTTCCTTGTTTTCAGACAAAAAGTCACACAATTTCCCTCCCCGCCCCTAATTTGCATATACAAATTCGGATTCGGTTCGGCTGGGCACAAGGATTCGGCCGAATCCGAATCCTGCTGAATAAGGCAGAATTCTGGCCGAATCCCGAACCGATTCCTGGATTCGGTGCATCCCTACACCTAACTGCCAATCAAATTTTGACTCCGACTCCATCAAGAGAGAATGAAGGGCGGCAGACGGTTCACAATTTTCAACTGATTATATTTAGAACGTTTCTTATTTCGCTAAGCTGAAGCTTATGTGACATTGCCCAATATTCTTCACCATAGTTCCCCCTTTAACATTCATTCAACATTGATATTTACATATAAAACTAGTAAGAATACAAAATGAATGTATTCTGGGAAGTTGCTCAAAACGACACAAAGGTTCTTGAGTGTAGATTCCTTTAAAGGGGTTGTTCAGTTTTAAATTAATGTTTAGTAGGATGTAAATACTGATATTCTGAGACAATTTGGAATTGGTTTTCATTTTTTATTATTTATGGTTTTTGAGTTATTTAACTTATTATTTTCTCTAGTTTGCACTTTCAGCAATTTGTTGCCAGGGTCCACATTACCCTAGCAACAATGCATTGATTTGAATAAGAGACTGGAATATGAATAGGAGAGGCCTGAATAGAAAGATGAGTAATAAAAAGTAGCAGTAACAATTAGGGATGCACTGAATCCAGGATTCGGTTCGGGATTCTGCCTTTTTCAGCAGGATTTGGATTCGGCTGAATCCTTCTGCCCGACCCGAACTGAATCGGAATCCTAATTTGCATATGCAAATTCAGGGCAGGGGGGAAATCATGTGACTTTTTGTCCCAAAACAAAGAAATTAAAAATGTTTTCATCTTCCCACTCCTAATGTGCATATGCAAATTAAAATTCGGATTTGGTTTGGTTCTTTGGTTTGGTTCTTTGACGAAGGATTCGGGGGTTCGGCTGAATCCAAAAAATATTAGCGCCCCTAATAATACAATTGTAACTTTACAGAGCATTTATATGGGGTCAGTGACCCCCATTTGAAAGCTAGAAAGAATCAGAAGAAATAGGCAAATCATTTAAAAACTATAAAAAAAAAATAATGAAGACCAATTAAAAAGTTGCTTAGAATTGTCCATTTTATAACACACTAAAAATGAACTGGATGGTGAAGCATCCCTTTAAGAATGCAGGGTCCCCATGCCAAAGTGAGTGACAGAAAGCAGACCCTCCTCCCCCTCCCACTGGCGGCAGATTAGAGCAGGGAATGGGGAGTTCAGGGGGAACTACATGAAATTGGCCATTTCAACACCAGGGAGCAGCCAGAGCCCTCTCTCCTCTCAGACACATTCCAGGCATGGGCGGGATTCCTCAGGCCCCAGAAACTCGGCACTGCAGGGGATGGGTAACCAGTAACTCAACACATCAGCCAAAATATACAGAACCTGGGAACGCTGGGGGGCCCGGGAGGAATTGGGGGCCCAGAAGAGCATTGCCTAAAATGATATGAAATTTAGGGGGTCCTGAACAAATGTTGAACCACACTGGGGACCAGAACCCAAATAAATAAATAAATAAATATATAATAGATGTCCTATTGTAAATGTAGGGAAAGGTTCCCTCTGGTTTGTGGGTGAAACAAGGCAACCCCCATGCGGCTGCAGTTATTATTAGAGACATGTGTAGCACACAGCAAGGCATGGAAATATCCACAGCACAAAGGACCATTTATTAGTGTAATGCCCCGTGCAGATGTGTGACAGAGGGATAGTGAGGGGCAGAGGGGGGGAAGAGGGGCAGCCCAGGGGATGGGGAGCACACACTCACTCACACACTCACACACTCACACACTCACACACTCACACACTCACACACTCACTCACACACTCACACTCACACACTCACACACACACACACACACACACACACACTCACACACTCACACACACACACACACTCACACACTCACACACTCACTCACACACTCACACACTCACACACTCACACACTCACACACTCACTCACACACTCACACACTCACACACTCACACACACACACACTCACACACTCACACACTCACACACTCACTCACACACTCACTCACACACTCACTCACACACTCACACACTCACACACACACTCACACACTCACACACACACACACACACACACTCACACACTCACACACTCACACTCACACACACACACTCACACACTCACACACTCACACTCACACACACACTCACTCACACACTCACACACTCACTCACACACTCACACACTCACACACTCACACACACACACACTCACACACTCACACACTCACACACTCACACACTCACACACTCACACACACACTCACACACTCACACACTCACACACTCACACACACACACACTCACACACTCACACACTCACACACTCACTCACACACTCACACACACACTCACACACACAGTCACACACTCACACACTCACTCACACACAGTCACACACTCACACACTCACACACTCACTCACACACAGTCACACACTCACACACTCACACACACAGTCACACACAGTCACACACACACACACTCACTCAAACACTCTCACACTCACACACTCACACACACTCACTCACACACTCTCACACTCACACACTTACACACTCGTTTGGGGTCAGCCTCTCTACTATCTTTATAGCCCACACCACAGAGATAATACCTCATTCCGGGCCTCGGTGAAGCTTACAATCTAAGGCCCCTATATATATATCTATTTGAGGAAATGCGAGGTACGATACATAATTACTTATGCCTCCCCCCTGCAAACCTCCAGTTAACTAGTTCAGGTGCTAAAGTGAATAATTCACTTTAGCACCTGAACTAGTTAACTGGAGGTTTGCAGGGGGGAGGCATAAGTAATTATGTATCGTACCTCGCATTTCCTCAAATAGATATATATGTTTGCTACAATTGTTATAATTAACTTGCGGGTGCACCGTTACTTTGTTTCAATTTTGGTACTCTGATAACTATAATCTAAGGCCCCTAACAGATTCCCATTCACTAGGGGCAGAAATTAGGGGCCTGTTAGTTTTTGGGAGAACATATGGGGTATATTTATCAAATAGTGAAGTTAGAGACGCCACAGTCCTCTACAGTGAATTTCCACTACTTTCCATTCATTTCTATGTGATTTTGAAAGGTGTTTTTATCAAAGGATGAACTTTCACTTTCACCCACTGATAAATATTCTTTTACAAATCCCATAGAAATGAACGGAGAATGGCGGAAATTCACTCTAGAGGACTGTGGTGATCTCTAACTTCACTCTTTAATAAATATACCTCCATAGACTCCTTGCAGGGAGTCCCCCCGGCTGGAATCAAACCCAGGACCCCAGAACTGCCATACAGCAATGCTCCACTTGAAAGGACCAGAGAGATCATTCATTTATCCTCAGATTCCACTGAGCACAGGGCAAAGTATCTAAAGATCCATTTGGTATCACTGCCGAGTTGTCTGACCCAAAAAGCAGCTACACCGCTAACCTCTTTCCCCAATTCATGATAAGCACCTAAAGCTGGCCAAACACCGGAAACCCAGGCCCCTTCAGAACAAGTTGGCTTATTTGCTGATGTACGTATGCCACTGACCCAACGGATATCTGGGTGAATATTGGCCAGTAGTGATGGGTGAATTTATTTGCCAGGCATGGATTTGCGGCAAATTTCTGCACTTCGCCGACTGCGAAGGATTATTTTACGAAACTGCTGTGAAAATTTGCTGTGGAAAAATTTGCTGCCACAAAAAAATTGTTGCCAGTCCTAATTGTCGCATGTCAAAATTATTTTGACACTCATTGATTTTAATGCATTTCAAAAATTTGTTGCCGTTTTGCGAATTTTTTCGTAGTTTTTCGGTTCGCTCAGCACTATTGGGCAGATTCTGTTGGACGAGGAGTTGGCACATCATCCCTTGTCCGACATGGCTCTGTAGGAGATGCGACTATTAGCCTGTTAGCCTGATTTGGCCCAGCACAGACTTCCTTGTACAGTAGTGATGTGTGGGCTTGGCCAGAAATCTGCAGGCGAGTTCGGCCCAACTCCTGCACCAAATCTTCGGGTCACGGGCGGCACCTGTTATCCAGAAAACATGGGACCTGGGGTTTTCCGGATAACAGATCTTTTCTTAATTTGGATCTTAATACCTTAAGTCTACTAGAAAATCATTTAAACATAAAATAAAGCCAATAGGCTGGTTTTGCCTCCAATAAGGATTAATTATATCTAGGGATGCACCGAATCCACTATTTTGGATTCGGTCGAACCCCCGAATCCTTTACGAAGGATTCGGCCGAATACCAAACCAAATCCTAATTTGCATATGCAAATTAGGGTGAGAAGGGAAAAACATTATTATTACAGAGAAAAAGGGAATCAATTAAAAAAATCTGTATTATTTGAATAAAATGGAGTCTATGGGAGACGGCCTTTCCGTAATTCGGAGCATTCTGGATAACAGGATCCCATAACATTCCACAATTCATTGGCCTTAGGAATTGAGTGAGCCCCGACATCACTGCTCACAGCGAGTTTAAAGGTCCAGTTTAACTAGTAAGTGTCAGTCTGGGAAGCAAGGCCTTCCTGGTGGGTGTCACTGGCCCATCTGGCGGGTACAGCTGTAGCCAATGGGAACGCTGCAGGGCACTTTTTTCCCACAGTGCTTAAAGGGGTGGTTCACCTTTACATTATCTTTTAATATGTTATCATTCAGCTAATTCTAAGCCACTTTTCACTTTTTTATAGTTTTTGAATTATTTGTCTTCTTCTTCTGACTCTTCCCAGCTTTTTCAATGGGGAGGTCACTGACCACATATGAAAAAAACATGCTCTGTAAGACTACAAATGTATTGTTATTGCAACAATTCCAGTCTCTTATTCAAATCAATGCATGGTTGCTAGGGGAATTTTGACCCTAGCAACCAGATTGCTGAAATTGCAAACTGGAGAGCTGCTGAATAAAAAGCTAAATAACTCGAAAACCACAAATAATAAAAAATGAAAACCAATTGCAAATTGTCTCAGAATATCACTCTCTACATCCTACTAATTTAAATGTGAACAACCACTTTAAGAGCAGCCTGTGGTTTCCATTAAAGCAAATGGCAGGCTGCATGGCCAGGTTTGGGCACTTTGTTGGCAGAGAATATGCCCCATGTGCTACGAGTCTTATAGTTTCTTCTGGAACAATATTGTTTGTATCAGGGCAGGCATCCAAGCTCTTACACCTGAGATAAGGAATCCTAGCACTGAAAACAAACTATGGCCACAAACAAATACACACACTCGGAGTCGTGTCTGACAGTGCAGTGCACCCTGGCACCCCTATTATAAATGACTCAATTGTAACAGTGACAGAGAGTTATAAGCAGCCCTGGGAACATTTCAGTTCTCCTGGGTTACAGAGTGAGACAAAAACAAGAAGAGATTTATGAATCAGATCAATACTTCCATGCAGATGGTCAGTCTTAAAGGAGAACTAAAGTCTAACTAAAGAAGTAGCTAGAAATGTTGTACATGATGTTTTGTGCTTCTGTACCAGCCCAAGGCAACCACAGTCATTTAGCAGTAAAGATCTGTGTCTCCAAAGATGCCCCAGTAGCTCCCCATCTTCTTTTCTGCTGATTCACTGCACATGCTCTGTGCTGCTGTCACTTACTGAGCTTAGGGACCCACTCACAATATACAGTACACATAGAATAGAAATGTCACAATATAAGGCTGATTAGTAATTAATACAGATAATTACTACATGGCAGCACAGAAACCAGTGCAATTAGCATCAGAATTTAATAATTAGCCCTGTAGCATCAGCTTATATTACAGGGGAAGCTCATTTTCTGCTGGATAATTAGTGACGAGCCCTAAGCTTAGCTTCTCAACAGCCAATCAGAGCCCACTGAGCATGTGAGTGTCACAGACACTTTCCAAGATGGTGACCCCCTGTGACAAGTTTGAAGTCCTGGATCATTGCTGCTATTGACAAGCTGAAACTTTAGGCTGGTGCAATAAGTTCACTATATAAAATATGCCATTTTTAGCCATATTCATTGTTAGGGTTTAGTTCTCCTTTAAATAAACATTCATTTTCAAAGGGACAAAGAGTCAAAGCCAAGAACTGTCCCTGGAGCGGGGGACTCTGAGACTCTATACAGGTCATGCCCAACAAGGAAGACCTTGGAACGCTAGTAGTGCCACAGACCCCATAGAAGACGCTGTACCTTTAATGGTGGAAGGATCCTCAGGTAGAAGTCTATGGAGTTTCAGCAATACTCATTCATCTGCCTGAATCCCGGTGTCCTGTATCTCCAGTTATTTAACGTAATAACTTTGAAGTCCTTTTGCTGCCTCCTAATCTCTCAGCAGCTCCAACAGACTCACCAGCTGTCTCTGTGTTTTGCTTCTAGGCCTAAAGCTCTCAGCCAATGGGCACATCCCATGCACAAATGAGTCTTATTTGTCTCTTACAGCACAGGGCCAGGGGTCTATGGAGCGCAGCACTTGGCACTAGGGTCCGGCTGATGAAGGTAAAGGGATGGAGTGGCCCTAAGGAGAGCCTCGGGCTGTTCCCATGTGGATTAGCCGGGGAGGGCTGTGGGGGGAACATATGTCAGACACATTTGCCCCTAGAGTAATTGGAGAGGTGACGTGAGGCTGGAGGAGCAGACGGATCCCTAAGGCAGTGCCGTTGATGAGAGATAATCTCCCTCCTGTGCTCACATATGGAACAGGGGCCCGGCCATACGCAAACAATCTGGGGGCCCCACTACCTTCTGTGCAGCTTTTTATGAACAGGTGTTGTCCAAATCTCAGGCATGGGCTTATCTCTACATATACACACTCATGCACTCTATCACTACTCTATCACTACTCTATCACTACTCTATCACTACTCTATAACTACTCTAGCACTACTCTAGCACTACTCTAGCACTACTCTAGCACTACTCTATCACTACTCTATCACTACTCTATCACTACTCTATCACTACTCTATAACTACTCTATAACTACTCTATAACTACTCTATCACTACTCTATCACTACTCTTTAACTACTCTATCACTACTCTTTAACTACTCTAGCACTACTCTATAACTACTCTATCACTACTCTTTAACTACTCTATCACTACTCTAGCACTACTCTATCACTACTCTTTAACTACTCTATCACTACTCTAGCACTACTCTATCACTACTCTATCACTACTCTATAACTACTCTATCACTACTCTATAACTACTCTATAACTACTCTATCACTACTCTATCACTACGCTATCACTACTCTATCACTACTCTTTAACTACTCTATCACTACTCTTTAACTACTCTAGCACTACTCTTTAACTACTCTATCACTACTCTAGCACTACTCTATCACTACTCTATCACTACTCTTTAACTACTCTAGCACTACTCTATAACTACTCTATCACTACGCTATCACTACTCTATCACTACTCTTTAACTACTCTATCACTACTCTTTAACTACTCTATCACTACTCTAGCACTACTCTATCACTACTCTATCACTACTCTATCACTACTCTATAACTACTCTATCACTACTCTATCACTACTCTATCACTACGCTATCACTACTCTATCACTACTCTTTAACTACTCTATCACTACTCTTTAACTACTCTAGCACTACTCGATCACTACGCTATCACTACTCTATCACTACTCTATCACTACTCTTTAACTACTCTATCACTACTCTTTAACTACTCTATCACTACTCTTTAACTACTCCATCACTACTCTATAACTACTCTATCACTATTCTATCACTACTCTATAACCACTCTATTACTATTCTATAACTACTCTATCACTATTCTATCACTACTCTATCACTACTCTAGCACTACTCTAGCACTACTCTAGCACTACTCCATCACTACTCCATTACTACTCTGGGCACATGTACCAGTTATACTACTGTTATATACTCCCACCAGTGATACACCCATGCACTGTCTTGCACCCTCACCCAATTCATATACACACCCTGCACTGCACCCTCACCCCTCTCAGCACCTATACACGCCCTGCTCTGTACCCTCTCCCTACTCAGCACATATACACACCCTGCTCTGCTCCCTCATACACACTTGCGGCTCTGCTATAGGCACATGCTGAGTACTTAGTGAGTTAATCTAGTGACATAACAAGAGAAGGGCGCTGTGGGTCATCAGACGCAAGGAGTGTGCGGAACAATGTGCTGCGCTGCTGCCTCTCTCCTTATTTGGGATCTCTGTGTTTTTATGAACAAGGACGTGGAATGCAGAGCGAATGCAAAGGCCCCAGATGTCTCTGGAATATTACACTAACACACACATGACAATGCCGTACACTAACACACACACTGTATTCCTGATGTACACTAACACACACACTGTATTCCTGATGTACACTAACACACACACTGTATTCCTGATGTACACTAACACACACACTGTATTCCTGATGTACACTAACACACCCTGCAGATAAGCTGAGCTACTAAGGAAGGAGGGGTCTAGTTCTGCAACATCTTCCCCCATTACACTCTCCCTGGGTCAGTGGTGTGAGGCCAGACCCCCGTGCAGATCCCACTGATGACAGACTGGGAGGGGGGCAGCCGGGTAACCTGAGCTTCTCCTACAGACAAACAGCTGGAGACTGTCTGGTACCCAGGGAGGAGAGCAGCCCAAAAGCCAAGAGAAGAGGGATGGGCAACATGTGACCCTCAGGCTCTTTTTCAACTAAAACTCACAACACTCAACTTTTCTCAGCAATTCCCAGCATCCCCTAAAAGTTTCCATTTGCAGTTGAACTACACACCAGCGTAACTACATGATGCCCTGCCCAGGTGCAAAACTTGCTCTCAGCACCCCTACACCCCATCATGTGTGTACCCACAAATCCGCATTGCCATGTACAGTGTCTAACAAGCCCCGCACCCCCTGCACCCCTGGTAATTGCACCTATGGAACTACATTCAGCATTGAGGTGCTTCACTCAGTAACCCAACACTGCAGTTACCAGCCACTAATCTTCCCCTTCCTCTGGGAATTGATTGCATTCCTATTGCTCCAGCACAGCCCTGTCTGACACATGTGGAAATCATTCCCCCCACGCTACTCCCAGCAGCCATACAATAATGCACTTGTGTTGTTTAAAACTCACACTGACCCCCAGCAATCAGCACCTTTGCCCGTAAAGAACTACAACTCCCACAATCCCACCACCCATTCCCCAGCATTATTTTGCCTTTCTACTGGATCCATTTTTTGGAAAAATCAAACTTATGTCCATTATCATGTCTCTACCATGGCTCCCCCCCCTTCCACAGCACTGCCCCCTATAGCTCAGACACAGGTATTACATATGAAAGATGCTGTAAACAAGGGGAAGTGTCCTGCAGGGAGGTGGCGTCACTACTCATATCTCCACTGTGATATCTGCACATAAACATGCTGAGCTCATATTCATGGCTGACTACTCCTTCCACTAATACTGCACTTATACCAACAAGGCTTTGCAACTTGTTTTAGAATAAAGGGGACAATAGTATCTGGGAAGGGAGTGTGACTGCGGGATAGCAGGTATAGTAGGGAGAGATGGTGTCTATAGTAACAGTGGGATAATAGTCTCTGGGAAGGGACTGTGACTGTGGGATAGCAGGTATAGTAGGGAGAGATGCTGCCTATAGTAACAGTGGATAATAGTCTCTGGGAAGGGAGTGTGACTGCGGGATAGCAGGTATAGTAGGGAGAGATGGTGCCTATAGTAACAGTGGATAATAGTCTCTGGGAAGGGAGTGTGACTGTGGGATAGCAGGTATAGTAGGGAGAGATGGTGCCTATAGTAACAGTGGGATAATAGTCTCTGGGAAGGGAGTGTGACTGTGGGATAGCAGGTATAGTAGGGAGAGATGGTGCCTATAGTAACAGTGGATAATAGTCTCTGGGAAGGGAGTGTGACTGCGGGATAGCAGGTATAGTAGGGAGAGATGGTGCCTATAGTAACAGTGGATAATAGTCTCTGGGAAGGGAGTGTGACTGTGGGATAGCAGGTATAGTAGGGAGAGATGGTGCCTATAGTAACAGTGGGATAATAGTCTCTGGGAAGGGAGTGTGACTGTGGGATAGCAGGTATAGTAGGGAGAGATGGTGCCTATAGTAACAGTGGATAATAGTCTCTGGGAAGGGAGTGTGACTGTGGGATAACAGGTATAGTAGGGAGAGATGGTGCCTATAGTAACAGTGGATAATAGTCTCTGGGAAGGGAGTGTGACTGTGGGATAGCAGGTATAGTAGGGAGAGATGGTGCCTATAGTAACAGTGGGATAATAGTCTCTGGGAAGGGAGTGTGACTGTGGGATAGCAGGTATAGTAGGGAGAGATGGTGCCTATAGTAACAGTGGATAATAGTCTCTGGGAAGGGAGTGTGACTGTGGATAACAGGTATAGTAGGGAGAGATGGTGCCTATAGTAACAGTGGATAATAGTCTCTGGGAAGGGAGTGTGACTGTGGGATAGCAGGTATAGTAGGGAGAGATGGTGCCTATAGTAACAGTGGATAATAGTCTCTGGGAAGGGAGTGTGACTGTGGGATAGCAGGTATAGTAGGGAGAGATGGTGCCTATAGTAACAGTGGGATAATAGTCTCTGGGAAGGGAGTGTGACTATGGGATAGCAGGTATAAGTAGGGAGAGATGGTGCCTATAGTAACAGTGGGATAATAGTCTCTGGGAAGGGAGTGTGACTGTGGGATAGCAGGTATAGTAGGGAGAGATGGTGCCTATAGTAAACAGTGGATAATAGTCTCTGGGAAGGGAGTGTGACTGTGGGATAGCAGGTATAGTAGGGAAGAGATGGTGCCTATAGTAACAGTGGATAATAGTCTCTGGGAAGGGAGTGTGACTGTGGGATAGCAGGTATAGTAGGGAGAGATGGTGCCTATAGTAACAGTGGGATAATAGTCTCTGGGAAGGGAGTGTGGCTGTGGGATAGCAGGTATAGTAGGGAGAGATGGTGCTATAGTAACAGTGGGATAATAGTCTCTGGGAAGGGAGTGTGACTGTGGATAGCAGGTATAGTAGGGAGAGATGGTGCCTATAGTAACAGTGGATAATAGTCTCTGGGAAGGGAGTGTGACTGTGGGATAGCAGGTATAGTAGGGAGAGATGGTGCCTATAGTAACAGTGGATAATAGTCTCTGGGAAGGGAGTGTGACTGTGGGATAGCAGGTATAGTAGGGAGAGATGGTGTCTATAGTAACAGTGGGATAATAGTCTCTGGGAAGGGAGTGTGGCTGTGAGATAGCAGGTATAGTAGGGAGAGAAGGTGCCTATAGTAGGAGTGTGGCCTATGGGCTGGGACGTAGTAAATGAACAGCCGGATCATCATTATCATTATGGTCAGTGTCAGGCTGTCAGTGCCACTGTCTAATCTCTTGCCCAGTGATACTCCACCCCTTCTGTATGCGACTTCTACTCTCACATTCTCCCTCTTCATTGTCTTCTCCACCTCCTTTACTTCTCTCTCCCTTCACACTTTCTCAGCAGTCTCAGCGTGTGACTCACTTATTCCCATCTAGAAAAACATACATGGGGGGGGGAGCAGACCCCTCATCACCGTTCCTGCTGTACATGGGAGACCTGATCTCAAATGTCACAATATGATAGTCCAGTTCTAACAGCCACAAAAACTATGACCCAAAAACTCTTGAGTGGTCCACCCTTTGTGTAGAGTGACAGGCAGATGCCATTGTAGTGACTGGGGGGAGACATGTAATGAAGTGAAGTCCAGGGCAGTTACCTGGGGTGGGGCAGCACCTTTATGGGGGGTCCTGACACTTCACCTGAACCACAGGAAACATTTATTTGGGGAAAGATAATGAAGAGAAAATAAACATTTGGTGTCGGCGTTTGCCACAGGCATTAGCCTAATTGCTCCCAGGCACATTCCTGCTCTGTGTTTATACTATTGGGGCCCCTGCTGCACTTATGGGGCCGGCCCTTCCCCGGGAGTTTGCTGAATCCCACAGGGGGATTGGGAAGCTTTGGGTTTCCCTTCCTCCCGCCAGGCTGCTTGTCCCATGTCTATGAATGCACCTTGGGAAGAATAATAAGGATTTATATGAGCAACTAGCCCTATGCGACTTCGACAACTTGTACCGGAAAATACCATTAGAAATAAACAAAACCGGTACTAAAGTCACAAGCTGAAATCTATTTTCCCTCTGATTAAAACAGGCTCAACGGGAACGAAATACACATTACATGGAAAATGGGCCATGGCGGTTTAATAGCTTTAAAGGGGAACTTAACTCATGCCCAATACAAGGAAATATAATTCTAAGCAGCTTCCCAGTATACAGTCATATTACATTTCCACTGCAGTATGCACTATGTGTCTATCCCTGTTGCACTGCTGGTTCTGACTGGTCCTGAAATGTAGCAGAATAATAATTACAGGGGACGTGAAGCAGAACCCATGGCTGTAGTGGGGCCCCCTTATATGTGAGCTTGTGCTGGGCCCTGACATCTTCTGTAGTTTGGGGCCTGGGGATTCAAGGTAACACATTGCAGTGTCAGCGCTGGTTCTATCCTGTATCAATGAAGTTGTCTTGGAGCAGCAGTGACAATTAAGTGTTTAAATCACCAGCCACCCCCCCCCCAAGTACATAATATAGAAATAATTGCAGCTAAGGGGCAGCACCAATGCAAGTCATACTGAAGAGCTGACAATCTAACTTAATCTTATTAACTCTATGGAGGGATTTGTACCCAATATTCTCCATTTCTTATTGATTTTAATGCCCCTCTGCTTCCCCTCCTCATCTTCTCTCTCCTTCCCTCCTCATCTGTCTCCCTCTCTATTCCCAGTATCTGATTTCTTCTTCCTTCAACAAATTATGTTTTCTTTCTAAACTTCTCCCCACCTTGTTTTCTTCACCCCACCCCATCTGTCTCCTTTCCTTTTTCTCAGCCCTTTCTTTCCATCACCCTCCCTGTCTCTCTCTCTCACCCTCTCTCTCTCTCTCTCGCTCTCTCTCGTTCTGTCTGTTCTCCATCTCTCGGGCTCATTAAACAGGGTGGAGAGTTCTAGTGTTCTGGCTGCAACTGTGATCCCAGCATCTGCGTCCCACATGTTCCTTCACTAACAAGTGTTATCTACCTGCTCTCATAGTGATCTGCCCCCAAATGCCTTATTGTCCCTGTAACTCCTTATTCCGCTAACCCCTCCCCTGAGCCCCTTATTGTCCCTGTAACTCCTTATTCCACTAACCCTCCCCTGAGCCCTTATTGTCCCTGTAACTCCTTATTCCACTAACCCCTCCCCTGAGCTCTTATTGTCCCTGTAACTCCTTATCCTAACCCCTTCCCTGAGCCCCTTATTGTCCCTGTAACTCCTTATTTCACTAACCCCTCCCTGAGCCCCTTATTGTCCCTGTAACTCCTTATTCCACTAACCCCTCCCCTGAGCCCCTATTGTCCCTGTAACTCCTTATTCCACTAACCCCTCCCCTGAGCCCCTTATTGTCCCTGTAACTCCTTATTCCGCTAACCCCTCCCCCTGAGCCCCTTATTGTCCCTCCTTATTCCACTAACCCCTCCCTGAGCCCCTTATTGTCCCTGTAACTCCTTATTCCACTAACCCCTCCCCTGAGCCCTTATTGTCCCTGTAACTCCCCTGTAACTCCTTATTCCACTAACCCCTCCCCTGAGTCCCCTTATTGTCCCTCTCCTTATTCCACTAAACCCCTCCCCTGAGCCCCTTATTGTCCCTGTAACTCCTTATTCCACTAACCCCTCCCCTGAGCTCCTTATTGTCCCTGTAACTCCTTATTCCACTAACCCCTCCCTGAGCCCTTATTGTCCCTGTAACTCCTTATTCACTAACCCCTCCCCTGAGCCCCTATTGTCCCTGTAACTCCTTATTCCACTAACCCCTCCCCTGAGCCCCTTATTGTCCCTGTAACTCCTTATTCCACTAACCCCTCCCCTGAGCCCCTTATTGTCCCTGTAACTCCTTATTCCACTAACCCCTCCCTGAGCCCTTATTGTCCCTGTAACTCCTATTCCACTAACCCTCCCCTGAGCCCCTTATTGTCCCTGTAACTCCTTATTCCACTAACCCCTCCCCTGAGCTCCTTATTGTCCCTGTAACTCCTTATTCACTAACCCTCCCCTGAGCCCTTAAGAGCCCCTTATTGTCCCTGTAACTCCTTATTCCACTAACCCCTCCCTGAGCCCCTTATTGTCCCTGTAACTCCTTATTCCACTAACCCCTCCCCTGACCCCTTATTGTCCCTGTAACTCCTTATTCCACTAACCCCTCCCCTGAGCCCCTTATTGTCCCTGTAACTGTAACTCCTAACCCCTCCCCTGAGGTCCCTGTAACTCCTTATTCCACTAACCCCTCCCCTGAGCCCCTTATTGTCCCTGTAACTCCTTATTCCACTAACCCCTCCCCTGAGCCCCTTATTGGAGGTCCCTGTATGTCCCTGTAACTCCTTATTCCACAACCCCTCCCCTGAGCCCCTTATTGTCCCTGTAACTCCTTATTCCACTAACCCGGCTCCTTATTGAGCTCCCTGGCAACTCCTTATTGAGGAAGGTCCCCCCTCCTGTAGTAAGGTATCCTTATTGCAGCCCCTTATTGTCCCTGTAACTGAGCCCCTAAACTCCTTATTCCACTAACCCCTCCCCTGAGCCCTTATTGTCCCTCCTTATTTGAGCTGTAAATAATTTCCTCAGTAACCCTTAATGTACCCCCTACTGTAAATGATAAGGATATTAGAAGTCACTGAGGGGTTGTTCTGTGACCATATAAAGGCACAAGGCTACAGGCTGAGTTATACAGGGAACTCTGAGTATCACTCATGTATTATAAGGGATAATGTACCCCCTACTGTAAATGATAAGGATATTAGAAGTCACTGAAGGGTTGTTCTGTGACCATATAAAGGCACAAGGCTGCAGGCTGAGTTATACAGGGAACTCTGAGTATCACTCATGTATTATAAGGGATAATGTACCCCCTACTGTAAATGATAAGGATATTAGAAGTCACTGAGGGGTTGTTCTGTGACCATATAAAGGCACAAGGCTGCAGGCTGAGTTATACAGGGAACTCTGAGTATCACTCATGTATTATAAGGGATAATGTACCCCCTACTGTAAATGATAAGGATATTAGAAGTCACTGAGGGGTTGTTCTGTGACCATATAAAGGCACAAGGCTGCAGGCTGAGTTATACAGGGAACTCTGAGTATCACTCATGTATTATAAGGGATAATGTACCCCCTACTGTAAATGATAAGGATATTAGAAGTCACTGAGGGGTTGTTCTGTGACCATATAAAGGCACAAGGCTGCAGGCTGAGTTATACAGGGAACTCTGAGTATCACTCATGTATTATAAGGGATAATGTACCCCCTACTGTAAATGATAAGGATATGAGAAGTCACTGAGGGGTTGTTCTGTGACCATATAAAGGCACAAGGCTGCAGGCTGAGTTATACAGGGAACTCTGAGTATCACTCATGTATTATAAGGGATAATGTACCCCCTACTGTAAATGATAAGGATATTAGAAGTCACTGAGGGGTTGTTCTGTGACCATATAAAGGCACAAGGCTGCAGGCTGAGTTATACAGGGAACTCTGAGTATCACTCATGTATTATAAGGGATAATGTACCCCCTACTGTAAATGATAAGGATATTAGAAGTCACTGAGGGGTTGTTCTGTGACCATATAAAGGCACAAGGCTGCAGGCTGAGTTATACAGGGAACTCTGAGTATCACTCATGTATTATAAGGGATAATGTACCCCCTACTGTAAATGATAAGGATATTAGAAGTCACTGAGGGGTTGTTCTGTGACCATATAAAGGCACAAGGCTGCAGGCTGAGTTATACAGGGAACTCTGAGTATCACTCATGTATTATAAGGGATAATGTACCCCCTACTGTAAATGATAAGGATATTAGAAGTCACTGAGGGGTTGTTCTGTGACCATATAAAGGCACAAGGCTGCAGGCTGAGTTATACAGGGAACTCTGAGTATCACTCATGTATTATAAAGGATAATGTACCCCCTACTGTAAATGATAAGGATATTAGAAGTCACTGAGGGGTTGTTCTGTGACCATATAAAGGCACAAGGCTGCAGGCTGAGTTATACAGGGAACTCTGAGTATCACTCATGTATTATAAGGGATAATGTACCCCTACTGTAAATGATATAGCAAATAATATATATCCTATTGTAAAATATAACAATATAAGTCAAAGAGGACTTCTATGAATTGTATGCTGTTATACAGGTCATGCTACATTATTTATTATGATACACAAGTTTCAGGGAGTTGTGTGACATCACTAAGCATATAACTTACAGGATAATTATGATTCTTGTTTATTATAAAGTAATAATGTATCCCTTATTGTAAAAATAGAAGCATATTAGAAGGACTGCTAATATCCTTTCATTTTACAGCAGAACATTCTTGCCTATATATCTGTCACTCTCTGACATCACAGACTGGCAAATATCAGATCTCTTCTACTCCATTCTCTACTGGCAAAGCAAAACAGATTTCTACAAATGTAATTTCAGTGTGCGTTGGGGGATAACTTTCACACCTTAGGGCTCCCACATTTAAGGTGGACACCAAATTCTAGAAAGGCACATTTAGTAAGGCCACACCCACTTTAATGTCATTAAGACCAATAAAAGCAGCAGGCCTTAAAGGGGTGGTTCACCTTTAAGTAAACTTTTAGTATGTTATATAATGACTAATTTTAAGCAACTTTTATATCAGCTTTAAATTTTTTTAATAGTTTTTTAATTGTGTGCCTTTTTCTGACTCTCAAATAGGGGTCACTGACCCCATCTAAAAACAAATGCTCTGTAAGGCTACAAATGTATTGTTACTGCTACTTTTTACTACTCATCTTTCTATTCAGTCCCTCTCCTATTCATATTCCAGTCTCTTATTCAAACCAATGAATTGCCGTTAGGGTAATTTGAACCTTAGCAACCAGATTGCTGAAATTTCTGTAGAGCTGCTGAATAAAAAGCTAAATAACTCAAAAACCACAAATAATAAAAAATGAAAACCAATTGCAAATTGTCTCAGAATATCACTCTCTACATCATACTACAAGTTAAAGGAGAACTAAAGCCTAACTAAAGAAGTAGCTAGAAATGTGGTACATGATGTTTTGTGCTTCTGTACCAGCCCAAGGCAATCACAGCCGTTTAGCAGTAAAGATCGGTGTCTCCAAAGATGCCCCAGTAGCTCCCCATCTTCTTTCACACATGCTCTGTGCTGCTGTCACTTACTGAGCTTAGGGAGCCACTCACAATATACAGTACACATAGAATAGAAATGTCACAATATAAGGCTGATTAGTAATTAATACAGATAATTACTACATGGCAGCACAGAAACCAGTGCAATTAGCATCAGAATTTAATAATCAGCAAACCTGTAGCATCAGCTTATATTACAGGGGAAGCTCATTTTCTGCTGGATAATTAGTGACGAGCCCTAAGCTTAGCTTCTCAAAGCCAATCAGAGCCCACTGTGAGTGTCACAGACACTTTCCAAGATGGTGACCCCCTGTGACAAGTTTGAAGTCCTGGATCATTGCTGCCATTGACAAGCTAAAACTTTAGCCTCGTGCAATAAGTTCACTATATAATATATGGTATTTCTAGCCATATTCATTTTAGGGTTTAGCTCTCCTTTAATTCAAAGGTAAGCAACCCCTTTAAACGGGAGTGAAACTCGGATTTAGTATGGGGGTTCCAATCCCTTAGGTCCAGTAGTATAAAGCAAGCAATTTCACTAGGGGGGGTATAGCAAATTGCCACCCCTCCAATGAATTTAGTGGCATTCTCCTTTAAAGTTAACCCATTATTTGTTATATTTACATGTTTCTGATAGAAAAGGGGGACACAAACTGTCAGGACAACAGGATGTATTTGAAAGAACCAACCAAAAAGTATTGCCCACCCCTACAATAAATCTGCCTACTTGCACCAACACTTACATGGAGCACAGGCAAAGAAGTGGGGCCCCTGTGTCCCCCAGAAAGAGAGCCATTAGGGCCACTTCCCCCTCAGCCCATGTGTGTTGCTGCTTGCCCAGGGTGGGACGCTCACAGCCCAGTGGGGAAATCTGGAATCCATAAACCTTCTGGCAGATACTCTGGGAGGGGGGCAGGGAATTCCTCTCCCACATTTACCACTAAAACCCAAGAACCAATCACACGGGCTCCGTCTATCCCTCCGCAACTCCCAGGCAACTCTGTGGTCACTTATTCTGAGATTTTTTTTTTTGTTTTGATTTTATTGACTGATGGGAAAGATTCGCTAAATACAAAAAAAAAACGAATCAAATAATGATCGTTAGCTATTTAGATGCAATCAACACTAAAGCCAAGGTGGGGGTTGCTGATTTTTTTAGAGGTGGGGTGTCCACACTGCGACAGTCGTCTGACTACAACTCCCAGCATGCCCCCGAGCAGATGTTTCCGACAACTCCCAGCAGTACTAGGAGTTTAGCCAGCTGGGGGTGCAGAAGGCAATTACACAGCCACACAGTTTGTTGAGGTTGAATAAGAATGTGATTAATAAATACAACCCTTCTCTCACATACAAGTCCTACATTGGGGAGAAATGGGAACTGCCAGTGCAGATTTTAGGAGCATTAAAGCCAAGCTGTGAATATAGAAATACTGTCCACATCGCTGTTCCCCTCTTTTTGGGGTTCTTAAGAAAGTTGGGGTGTTGCTGTGTAAGAAGAAAGAAGTGGGGGCCATTAGCCAGAGTGTTGTGCATTAGTGATACAATAGTGATACATTAGTGATACAATAGTGATACAATAGTGATACAATAGTGATACATTAGTGATACATTAGTGATACAGGCGCACATCTGCTTATAATTAGTGCACTCTCCACCTCTCCATCCTCTGCAGCCGGGGACTGGGAAACGGTTAACCCCCTTCTCACTTATTTGGGTACCATGGGGTGCCCCTAGTTATACAAATAGATATCAGTAGAAATAAGTAAATATAAGGACTTACCCAAAGGTTTCTGCGCTAAATCCCTGCTGCCTCGTCCTCCTCTTTCTCTCTCTCTCTCTCCACATCCACATTCACTCCGCTCCCAAAACTCTCCCTCTAACTGGGACCCCCCTCCCTTCTGCTCCGCCCCCACCAGCTCCACTGCTGCTCTTAAAGAGACACAGACAGATAAAACTGGAATTGGATATATAAGACCAGAGGGCACGTAGAGTCCAGTACAGTTGATGCTTTATTATAGACTTGGGGACTCACTGATGAAATGCTGGAGGGGGGATTCAGGGTGTATCCCTGGATTCCATCATGTGTGTGTGAATGAAGGACACTGGATGTGCTGGGCTCAATGTGTTCTGATGTGTGTGATTGAATGATACTGTATGTAGCCAGGCTCCTAAGGTGAAGGAACAGTATGAGTAAGTGCCCCAGCAGGCACGAAACGCATTAGGTCTTGCTCTGATGTCCTAATACATTTTTCAATTTTTTAATCGATTGATTCATTATTTCGGGCGATACTCACATTTTCCTTTTTTGAAATGTTGACTTGGACTTACACCCTAGGACTGGGGTGAATTGTGAGGATATTCCACATGATTAACTTTAATAATATTTGATTATGAATTATGAATTCGTTTTGTAGTAGTACATATACATATTTTTTGGCACCAACATAAACTATATTATTATGAAGGAACAGTAACACCAAACAATAAAAGTGTTTTAAAGTTATGAAAATATAATGTAGTGTTGCCCTGCACTGGTAAAACTGATGTGTTTGCTTCAGAAACTCTACTATAGTTTATATAAACAAGCTGCTGTGTAGCAATGGTGGAAATTGAAAAAAAGTCTATATGGCACAGGTTAAATAGTGGATAACAGATAACACCATTATGTTCTACAGAACTTATCTGCTGTGTAACCTGAGCCTTTTCTCCTTTGAATGGCTGCCCCCATGGCTACACAGCAGTTTGTTTATATAAACTATAGTAGTACTTATCTATTATCTGCTGTGTATCCTGTGCTTGAATGGCTGCCCCCATGGCTACACAGCAGCTTATTTATATAAACTATAGTAGTACTTATCTGTTATCTACTGTGTATCCTATGCTTGAATGGCTGCCCTAATGGCTACACAGCAGCTTGTTTATATAAACTGTAGTAGTACTTATCTATTATCTGCTGTGTATCCTGTGCTTGAATGGCTGCCCCCATTGCTACACAGCAGCTTATTTATATAAACTATAGTAGTACTTATCTGTTATCTACTGTGTATCCTATGCTTGAATGGCTGCCCCATGGCTACACAGCAGCTTGTTTATATAAACTATAGTAGTACTTATCTGTTATCTACTGTGTATCCTGTGCTTGAATGGCTGTCCCCATGGCTACACAGCAGCTTGTTTATATAAACTATAGTAGTACTATCTGTTATCTACTGTGTATCCTGTGCTTGAATGGCTACTCCCATTGCTACACAGCAGCTTGTTTATATAAACTATAGTAGTACTTATCTGTTATCTACTGTGTATCCTGTGCTTGAATGGCTGCCCCCATGGCTACACAGCAGCTTGTTTATATAAACTATAGTAGTACTTATCTGTTATCTACTGTGTATCCTGTGCTTGAATGGCTGCCCCCATGGCTACACAGCAGCTTGTTTATATAAACTATAGTAGTACTTATCTGTTATCTACTGTGTATCCTGTGCTTGAATGGCTGCCCCCATGGCTACACAGCAGCTTGTTTATATAAACTATAGTAGTGTTTCTGACGCAAACACACCAGTTTTACCAGTGCAGGACAAAACTGCCAAACTGGATTTGTGGCGAGGCCACAAGGGCCTAGGGTGGCACGTTTTTAGGGGCAGCATCCCGCCCAGCCGCAATCCAATTGAGCACTGGAGATGCATACTCTTATACACATCATCCCCAGTGCTCCAACACATGCACACGCTTGCGCGCAGGGGCAATGTGAGCGCAGGTGCCGGCACTAGGACCCAGTGGCCTCAGCACAAAATCCGGGCCTGAACACCGCATTATATTTTTATTACTTTAAAACATTTTTTGATGGTACTGTTCCATTATGGGGATGTTCCAAGAGAATGATATAGGGATACCTGCAGCTTTAGATGCTATAAGGCTATACGTGTCATTTGCTGAAGTATAGAGAATGCAGTACAAAAGTGAGAGCATTGGTTACTATAACTGGGTGACTGTATGGAATAGTGTGAGTGAGAACTGTCAGGCCTGTGATCATGTGATGCTCCATTGTGCTGACCATTTAAGATATGAAGCACCCCAGCCTTACTACATGCCCCCGATATGGTAACATTCTCCTGAGCATTGAAGGAAAGGGTGAATGGGTACAATGGGGCGGCCCCCAGAAGATGAGATACTCAAAGGCCATCAAGACCCAGTCCCGCCCCTTCCAGAAGAGCCAGACAAACTGAGCCAGAGTTGGGCCAACAAGCCCACAGCAGGACCAGGACCAATTCAGCCTCATCATAGGAGCATAAATTCAACCTGACCCCCCACCAGCACCAACATATCACTCAGTGCCACCTCAGCTGGTACGGAATTCCTGACTGCCCATTCACTAAAGTAACCCTTCTTATGCTGATAGTGATATCTCATTGTCCTCGGCCTGGTTTAGTATGTTTTAGAATGGCCAATTCTAAGCAACATTTCAATTGGTCTTCATTATTCCTTTTTTTATTTTATGTTTTAATTATGTGCCTTCTTCTTCTGACTCTTTATAACTTTCAAATAGGGGTCACTGACCCATATAAAAACAAATGCTCTTGAAATCTACAAATGTATTGTTATTGACACTTTTTATTACTCATCTTTCTATTCAGGCCTCTCCTGTTCTTATCCCAGTCTCTTTATCAAATCAGTGCCTGGTTGCTAGGGGAATTTGGACCCTATAACGTGATATGGATACGTTTTAACACACTTGCCGGTTTTGATGCATTTCTGCAAGAAATTCCTCAACGTCTGCAGTTTGTTCCACTTCGTTTTAAGTCTGAGCTCATCTGGCCCAAGCAATATCACTGTGTCCAACCCTAAATTATAGGTGGCACAGCAATGCTGCCTAAGAGTTTCCATGCCGTGGGTCAGTTACCCATCATTCCATGTTAGGGGGTATTATTACAAAACAATAATACTATACAACGTGGTGTGTGCAGCCATGGTGGGGGCAATAGGGACAGGAGGGGCTGAACTGCAACTCACAGAATGCCCTGGCAGCCTTTACAAGTTGGTAGGATGCTAAGAGTTGTAATTCCGTGGATCTGCTGGGCTGCCTTTAAACAGCATTTTGTGCCATTGCTATTGTTGGATCTTACAGGCTGTGTTATACAGGGAACTCTGAGTATCACTCATGTATTATAAGGGATAATGTACCCCCTACTGTAAATGATAAGGATATTAGAAGTCACTGAGGGGTTGTTCTGTGACCATATAAAGGGCACAAGGCTGCAGGCTGAGTTATACAGGGAACTCTGAGTATCACTCATGTATTATAAGGGATAATGTACCCCCTACTGTAAATGATAAGGATATTAGAAGTCACTGAGGGGTTCTGTGACCATATAAAGGCACAAGGCTGCAGGCTGAGTTATACAGGGAACTCTGAGTATCTCTTATCTATTTTAAGGGATAATATATTTGTATAAATGACTATGGGAAATGTACCAGGCAGCTCTGTGCTTTGATCTCTGCAGCTTAGTATCATGTGTTGTTAAATTAAAAAAATATGAAGCTGCCGGGATTCTCATGGGTGAGTTGTTTTGCATTTTAACTGCACCAGTTGTCCCTGGAGATATGGGGAAATGTTATCGTTTTATAGAGCAATACTGCTTTAGGAATAAAACCCTGATTTTTTTGGACTACAGCGCGCAGCATATTATACGCATGGTATTTAAAAGTATGCTGGGCTTTGCAGAGCAGCAGAGATTAGTCCCTTTAAGCAGAGCATCTGGAGCAGAGCACATGACAGTTGCAGTACAGGCAGAGATAGAGCTGGGAGCCGTGTGCAGTCGGAACAGTCAGTTACTCTAATGAATGTAGACATTTAAACCGTGTTCCAGTTTATGGCTAATTGACTAAATCAGTTCATTGTTCATCTCCTGAGCTTCTGGCACATCAGCATCTACTTAAAGGGACAAATAACAGACAAGAAGCCTGTTTAGTTGGTGCCATGTCACCCCTATAAAAGTGGACACCATATCCTGCATGCATGCTGCAGACTGCACTGGTTTCAGCAACACGCACCTAAATGAACTGCTAAATAGCCATGCAGGATGGGGGTGTTATATGGTTGTAAAGATGTGAGGTGGCAGCCATTAAATGTAGATGGGCAGCAAGTAATGGGGACGTCCTGATAAGGGATGCACCAATATTAGGGATTCTATTTGGAATCCTCCATGAAAGATCTGGGCGAATACCAAACTGAATCGGTTAGGAAGGGAAAAAGTGGAAAAAATGTTTTTACTTCTTTGTTTTGTGATGGAAAGTTGTACAATTTCCCATCCCACCAATAATTTGCTATGCAAATTAGGATTCGGCCAGGCACAAGGATTCAGCCGAATCCCGAACTGAATCCTGGAGTCGGCGCATCCCTAGTCCTGATGGATTTCTTTGCTGCAGTTGGGGAGAAGGGTCGGCACTGGGGATCCAACATCATTCCAACACAATATTATAGAGCAGTTACACAGGCTCAGCATTACAAGGGTTTTATTACAAAACAAACGGCTCATATATATAATATAGTGACAGCAGCACTCTATAACAGGAAGTGACAGTCACAGTGTGTGAGAGACAGAACAGACATAGTTCCAACGGGCAATAAACTAATGGGAGACAGAACAGGCAGAAACACTGACACAACAGTATCACTGGGTGATAAACCAGGAAGTGACAGTCATACTTACACAATCTCACTAGTGGACAAACCAGGAAGTGACAGTCATACTTACACAGTCTCCCTGGGTGATAAACCAGGATGTGACAGTCATACTTACACAATCTCCCTGGGTGATAAACCAGGAAGTGACAGTCATACTTACACAGTCTCCCTGGGTGATAAACCAGGATGTGACAGTCATACTTACACAGTCTCACTGGGTGACAAACCAGGAAGTAACAGTCATACTTACACAATCTCACTAGTGGACAAACCAGGAAGTGACAGTCATACTTACACAGTCTCCCTGGGTGATAAACCAGGATGTGACAGTCATACTTACACAGTCTCCCTGGGTGATAAACCAGGATGTGACAGTCATACTTACACAATCTCACTGGGTGATAACCAGGACGTGACAGTCATACTTACACAGTCTCACTGGGTGATAAACCAGGAAATGACAGTCATACTTACACAATCTCACTGGTGGATAAACCAGGACGTGACAGTCATACTTTCACAGTCTCACTGGGTGATAAACCAGGAAGTGACAGTCATACTTAAACAATCTCACTGGTGGACAAACCAGGAAGTGACAGTCATACTTACACAGTCTCACTGGGTGACAAACCAGGATGTGACAGTCATACTTACACAGTCTCACTGGTGGACAAACTAGGAAGTGACAGTCATACTTACACAGTCTCACAGGGTCACAAACCAGGAATCGGCAGTCATACTTACATAGTCTCAATGGGTGACAAACCAGGAAGCGGCAGTGAAACAGACTCAATCCCAATGGGCGACAGAACACAGTTGGAATGGGTGACAAAACAGGAAGTAACTGATACTGTGACAACAGACATGGCAGCAGGACAGTAGTAACAGCAATAGGGATGGATGCAGTGACAGTGACATGTCAGGGGAGTGCAATAACCCTGCACAAGAGCAGAAACACAATGGCGGCACTGATACAGGGCAAACTCAGTATCCAGACATAAACAGAATCCTTCCTACAGTGCAGAACATACATTTTGTGAGAGCAGGACAAGCATCCATGACATTGGGATAGGGGTAACAGACACTAGGCTATGGCTTCCCTGGCAACACTCTGATCTTAGTTGTCCCTGAGGATCAATGCAACTGCCATGGGGGTTTCATGGTAGCCATAGGGGGCAATGAAATCACTGCCCTATCCTCTTTGCCTGCCCCCAATCAACACTCAGCTTTTACTCCATTCTCAGCCACCATAGTCTCTGTCTCTCTGGTCCCAGATCTGGATCCACAGGTTACAGCAGAGAAAGTTCACTCAGAAGAGGAAGCTTTGCACCCAGGTTAGCACAGGGCCCCGACAACTCTGCATTTCAGCCCTCCAGTTAGGCCTCTATGGAGACTGGCCTCCCTGAGTGATTCTGTGCGCCGCTATCCTCTTCGTTAGTGTTTCTCGTCAGAAAGGGGTAATAGTAGTAAGGCACTGGGCATCTCAAACGTCAATACGGCTTGAGCGATTCAGAGAATCTCTGCAAAGAGGAGAGAGTTGTAGGAGTTATCAACCGTTCTTCATATCTGTATGGACTCTCTTTATATACTCTGCATCTTCACTGTGTGCTTTCAGGTCACTAACTGAGCTAGTTCTGAGGCAGAAAGTCTAGCAGGAGTGTATGTCCCCTTCTCTCTGGCTATGCAATACAGTAATGTTATGTAACACCTACCTGGCAGTAGTGTGGGGCAATAAGTCATTATAGAGTTGTGGTATCCTCCGAGATGTTAAAGGTGCAAGAGCCTCTCGAAGCCTCTGGTAGTTCCTCTCCAGCTCCCTGTGATATTCTCGCTGGTCTGGACCAATCAGAGTTTTGTTCTTCTTCAAAGCATCCTCACATCTGTGGGCCACACAAGAAGTACAACATTGAGATTATTAGGGAATAACTGGCCCAAACCCACTTTTCAGCAAAAATCCCCGTGCCTCTGTGTCTTCCCACCTCTTGGTAAAATCTCGGAAGCACAATCGCAGCTTGTTATGGAGTCGGTAAAGTCGAGGATCTTCTGGGATCTCAGACAGAAACACCTGGGCCACCTCGAGAGGGCCCTGAAAGAAAAGAAGTGCAATCAGCACATAATAGACAGGCAAAATACAGGTATGAGATCTGCTATCCAGAATGAGCAGGAATGGGGGTTTCCGGATAACAGACCTTTTCGTAATTTGGATCTTCATACCGTAAGTCTTCTAAAAAATTATTTAAACATTAAATAAACCCAATAGGCTGGTTTTGACTCCAATAAGGATTAATTATATCTTAGTTGGGATCAAGTACAAGCTACTGTTTTATTGTTACAGAGAAAAAGGAAATCATTTTTTAAATTTAGGATTATTTGAATAAAATGGAGTATATAACAAATCCAATAGGTTGGTTTTGCTTCCAATAAGGATTAATTATATCCCCGTTTGGATCAAGTACAAGTTACTGTTTTATCATTACAGAGAAAAATACAGGTATGGGACCGGATATCCAGAATGAGCAGGAATGGGGGTTTTCCGGATAACTTATCTTTCCGTAACTTGGATCTTTATACCTTATGTCTTATAGAAAATCAATAAAACATTAAATAAACCCAATAGGCTTAGATGGGATCAAGTACAAGGTTCTGTTTTATTATTACAGAAAAAAGGGAAATCCTTTTTAAAAATTAGGATTATTTTGGAGTCTATGGGAGACAGCTATTCCTTTATTTGGAGCAATCTGGATAATGGGTTTCCGGATAATGGATCCCATAGCTGTATTTACAAGTCATGTTAAATAAAACAACCCTGCTATCACCTGGTTGACGGTTGTGCCTACACAGCCCTGCAGCACCATCTGTAGCATCTTAGCATCAGCTGGATCCTGGTGAGTGGCAAACGCCAGCTCCTGAGTCTTCTTCTGCATGTCTTCAATGGCCACTTCCACCGGGATGAGCACCACCTAATTGCACATTTCAGCAGAATTCTAGTTATTATTTTTGCTCCAGTGGCAACAATAGGATTTTCCAAAGTGGAATTCTGTATGATATTTACCATAACTCCAACAGTTTCTTCATACTCTATGATACTTATCTGCAACTCTGTCTTCCTTACTCCATCCATAAGATTTAACTCTCTGTCTTCCTTACTCCATCCATAAGATTTAACTATCTACTTTACTTCTACCTGGCCTTCAAAAGTCTTGTGCTCCCCTGTCTGTTCCTCTGTCCCCCATTTGTCAACTTTATATTGTCAATAAGCTTTAACTGTCTACCTTAAAGGAGAAGGAAAGTCATTTTATTTTTGGGGTGGCAAAAGTTAGGCACCCCCAAGTTATTGTATTTTCTTATCTGACACACCGGCCTGTGCTCCTATCAGCAGAAAACTGCACCTGCCCGGGGGTTCTTCCATCCTCCTCCTGCTTCTTCTTTCTTCTCGCAGCTGTGCATGCACAGTAGAGTGAAAAGCCAAACTTTAATGAAAAAGCTGCCCATTTCTTTCTACTGTGTATGCATCTGCCCCAGGAAATTTGAAGCAAGAAGAAGCCAGAAGAGGATCTCTCCGTGGTTCTCACTGGTATAACCTCGGGCCGGTGCAGTTTTCTGCTGATAGGAGCACCAGCCTGGAGTGTCAGGTATGTAAATAGAATAACTTGGGGGAGCCTAGTTTTTGGCACCCCCAAGTATAAAATTACTTTACTTCCCCTTTAACTCAGCCATAAGCATTAACACTCTGCTTTATATCTACCCGACTTCCAACTATCTTGCATCCTTGCATCATCTTTAGTAGCTCCATCCAACTAGTTGACCTCCTCCTTGTGCTTCTGTCTCTCCTATCATATCTCTATCCTCCAACTATCTTACGTTCCACAAGTTAACTCCTTCTCTAGGCCTCGCCTCATCCCTGTCCCCCATCTATGATAATCACCTATCTTACTCTATTCTATAAGTTGCATCTATCTTCCATACTGTACACCTTGTCTCCACTTCCTGACTGGCAATAATCATCCTACCTCATCTTTCCTCCATCCTTCATCTATCCACCTCATTTCCTCGCACTGTGTATTAAAGAATAAGTAAACCTTTAAAATAAAAAAAATTGATGAAGGTGCTATTCTAAGCACTTTTGCAATGTAAATGTTAAATTACAAGATATTAAAGGATACATGTACTGTTAATATGAATTCATTCTTTTTTAACAGCGCCACCTGCTGGTCATTTCCCCACCATTCTGACCACCAAGTAGTCAAGGAAGTTGTCAGGAGAAAGAAAAAGGGCTGCTCTTATGTTCTTCTGATTAGAAAATAAATTAGAAACCTTTCTCAAATCTTTCCTAAGCAGAAGAACATCAGAGCAGCCTCTTTCTTTCTCCTGACAACTTCCTTGACTACTTTGTAGTCAGAATGGTTGGAAAATGACCAGCAGGTGTGTTGTAACTTAATTCATTTATATTAACAGTACATGTATCCTTTAATAACTTGGAATTAAAAAAAAAAATAATGTACATTGCAAAAGTGATTAGAATAGCCCCCTCATCAATTTTACATTCACTTATTTTAAAGGTTTACTTATCCTTTAATCTAACTCAACCATCCTACTTCATGTCCTCCAAGTACACCCCCCTGTCTACCTCACCTCTTCCCGGTCGAGCACATTGATACGTGTCTTGATGTAGGGGAAGGCGTGCAACGTGGTGAGCACCGTCTTGCGCTTGTATTGCTCGTGCAGCTCTCCGTGCGCTCGGCCGTCCAGCGTGAAGGGAGTGCAGAAAAGGAAGGTGCGGAGGTTGTAGTTTTTGTCGAAGTACGTGACGCGATCCTTCAGTTCATACGTATCGAAAAATGGCTCTACGTATGTGATTTGAATATAAGCCTATAAAGGATATACCAATAAACAGACAGATTTAGCAACATGGTGGTGGTCTCCCTAAAACAGATATAAAGGTCAGGGATACTCACATTGGTACCATGTACCATATAATCAATATTCATTTCCAGGCTGACATTAGTTCTACACTCGTAGCCTTAATCACAAATCAGAAGGGGTCCCCAATACTATCTGGCAGAGTGTGGATCTCACCTTGTTTGGGTCCAGTTTGCTTTTATCCACATGATTAGAATCTTTAACAACTTGCACCGTCCCTTCCCCAAATCTCTCAGTGTAGAACTCCTGGTGGCAGAAAGGAAAAGTTATGGTGGGTGTGGGCAACCTTGTTCAGCCAAATTTCCTTGCACATAGAAAGAATACTACAATACTCTAATGAGATATCTGATATCTTACATTGCACATTACACTAGCAGGGTAGTAGTCCTTGTACAGATCCCATGTGGATAACATGAATGGGGTCATTATTAAAGGGGAACTATCGCGAAAATGAAAATGTAATATAAGCTTCCTCATACCGAGATAAGAAACTTTCTAAATACAAGCAATTAAAAATTCTGTATTGTTTCTGAAATAATCAAGTTTATATTCACTATTCCTCTCTCAGCATCTGTTTCTCTTCATTCTGTCTTCATGCAGCAGTTGGGTGTCAGCTATTCATTGACAGTTAGATCCAATATATCTTATAGGAGGGGTCCTTTTGCCTAGCAGATGTATTAGAGTTCACTCAAATAACGGATTCCAGTACAAACAAAATCCTGCACAAATTCTGCATGTAGAGAGACATGATGTCTGGTGAGTTTAATAGAGTGAGCTCTAATACATCTTCGAGGCAAAAGGAGCCCCCCTATTAGATATATTGGATCATTCATCTGACACCCCACTATTGAATGAAGACAGAATGAAGAGAAACAGATGCTGAGAGAGGAATAGTAAAGATAAACTTGATTATTTCAGAAAAGGTACAGACTTTATAATTGATTGTATTTAGAAAGTTTCTTATTTCAGTATGCATGAATGAATGAACGAATCACATGCTAGTATCACATGGGTACTGAGGTATTTAAAATGTGTTGAGTTCACTGTGTATTGCACCTGAGGAAGGGGTTGGTCCCCGAAAGCTTGTTCTTCGAATACTTCTGCAAATAAATGTGTTAAACGCATTGCCTGGCTGAGCATATTTTATTTCAGTATGCTGAAGCTTATTTTAAATTTTAATTTTGGCGATAGTTCGTTCCCCTTTAAGCTACAACCCTAAAGCCTCTACCATTTTACCTCCAGTCGGTGCGATATCTCTGCCAGTTTGGTTATAGACGGTTCCTTATACACAAACTCCTGTTCATCCAAGTCTCCAAACTTTGAACCATAGAAACCAACGCGGAAATATGTGCCAAACATCCTCTAAGGATCTGAAGAGGCAAAACAGCATGGGGGTCAGTGGAGGCCCATAGATGTGCCAGATCTTTTTGTTTAGGTAGGGAAACTGAGAGGGCTATGAGTGGGACAGGAAAGTGGGAATATAAGGGATATATCTGTGGAAGGAGAAGAGCAAGATGTTTATGACACTCACCAGTAATATCCGGGTGCAGCAGCAACATGAAAAATGGGAGAAAGAGAAAAAAAATTTAAATTAGCAACATGGCGGCACTAATGAGATGCTAATGAGACAAGCGCTGTATGTGTGTGATGTTAGGGAGGGTGTGAGGCGCAACACATAGATGTACTAAGCACACCTGCCATACACAATCTCACACCAACACACTTGTGAAGTTAACAACACTCAGAAACTCACACAGCTTCCATTCATGGAATATACAACAATGCACCAGGAATACAGTGTACATATACACACAGACATGCTAGAACACTTCTGGGTGCATGCAAATACCAATCAATCACAACGTGTCATTTTATCATCCACTCTTCTGTGATAGACAGAACAGTGCACACATTCTAATTATGCAGTAGGATTCTTTATCAGCTGATTGGACAGTTCTGGGATTCACAGGCAGTCATTGGTCAATGTGATGCTCGGGGCGGAGACTTCTTTTGCCATTGGTTTATAATTAAATCTGAATGAGAGAAGTTGGGCCTGGGCGTGCCACTTATGGTGGTACAGTGAATATAAACAGTGACTCCTACTGCATAATTAAAAAGTTATCATTGGCGTAATGAGTGGGGGTGGAAGTGGGGAGTTAGCCAATGTGCAGCAAGGCATTGTGGGTAAGAGAAGCGGAGAGAAAATAGAATATTGGTTTAATTTTCACACTGCCTACCTCCCAGCTTGTGATCTGCTCAGGAGCAAGGGAGAATGACAGAAGGCAGGAGGAAGAGAGGGAAAGGACAGGGGCAATTATTACAATGTGAACTTGGAAGAGAGAGAAGAAATTTGACAGGGATAATACTCAGAAATGCAGAGGGAAAGAAGTGACAGGTGGAAATAGAAGGGAGGAGTTAAAATGGAAGGAGGGGAGATGATGACAGGTACAAGGAAACAAGGAGAAGGAACGGATGGAAATGAAGGAAAGTAATTGGGTTAGGAGGGGGTAAGGAGTGATCAGGAGAGGACAAAAGTCAGGGCATATATTACACATGGGGGAGTGACAGACCAAGGAAGGAGAAGTTAATCCACATGGGGGGGGGGTATCACAATTGAGGAAGAATAAATGACACAACATATTGGTATATGGGAGGGTAAAACATATGAGGAAGAAGAAGTTAAACCATACAAGGGGATACGGGAGCACATGGGGGATATGGGAGGGTAGAAATGAAGGAAGAATAAATGACACCAGAAAGAGATAAACAGGGAGAAATAATGTGAATAGCACAGGTTAATACACAATAATATCCATAGGGCCTACCTTTCACTATTTCCCCTGCAGGAATTCTAATGAATTTCCTAAGCACTTCCCCTGCACAGTAGCAATGGCTCACAGTCCTACGCCTTGATTCTGGGAAGAATGACTCACTTATTTCTTGTAAACATCACTGGGAAACGCACCAACTAGTACCCACTGCCCAGAGCCTGCCACTGCTCAGGGAATCACACCGTACAAACAAAACAGCCACTTCATTAATCCGTTCCTTATATGTGGCACAGGCCAGGCTCTGGGCAGTTCTGCAGGACAGGTAAAAAAAATGTTCTTTGGGACAAAGCCCTGAGTGTAAATCCCCCTAGGAACCAGTTTAAAGGAATTGTTCAGTTTAAAAATAAAATCTGGATAAATAGATAGGCTGTGCAAAATAAAAAATGTTTCTAATATAGTTAGTTAGGCAAAAATGTAATGTATAAAGGCTGGAGTGACTGGATGTGTAACATAATAGCCAGAGCACTACTTCCTGCTTTACCCAGTTTTTATTTTAACACTGAACTGTTCCTTAAAGGAAACATAATTTGTCAGCCTTCCTGAATTCTTATTTAGGGAGTGCTTTATAGGATGAAAGGGAGTCGGGGTTATAAATATGGGCAGTTTGTGGGGCACACACCTGGTTGGTAATCTTGCTGAACACCTCCTGTAATTTTCCATGAACCACCGCCAACTTTTTGTAATCTCGACTGGCTTCATAGATGGGAATAAGTATCTTGTAGACTTCATTTACAGCCTCAAACAGGCCGCCCTGTTCAATACAACACACACATTTTACAGCACCAATCAGCAACTACAGAAAAACATTTACAAAATGGGATCTAGACTAAGTCTGGGCTTGTGCCCAATATCAGAGGGCCATACCAGGGTAAAGCTGGCACAAGCCTGTTCCAGAAGTCCCACCAGTCCTGCCTCTGTGAAGTTTTTGCCGGCGCATATTCCTTCCTCATCTGGCGATACCACGTCATCAGACACTGCCGACTCCTCCAGAATGTTGGACGAGATGTTCTGTGGGGATAAAGGGGCTGATTACAAAAGAACCACTGTATAACAAGGTTGATTCAATATTATAGATAGGCAGATCAGATGGTGCATTTTCATCTACATCTGGGTGTATAAACATGGCTCTGGCTAATTTTAAACCTAGCTAAGGTGCACCAATATGGCACCCATATGAGTTTGCACTCTTGGATTCTGGTGATTGGATAATTTGGACATCTGTTTAAAGGAGAAGGAAAGCTATGGAGGCATTTTATTGCCAATAGATTAGCTGCAATAGTGCAAGCTAGAATGCTATATTTATTCTGTAGAATATTTTACCATACCTGAGTAAAAAGCTCTAGAAACTCTCTGTTTGTTTAGAATAGGAGCTGCAGTATTAATGTGGTGTGACATCACTTCCTGCCTGAGTCTCTCCCTGCTCTGGGCTCAGATTACAGTAGAGAAGGGGAAGAGGAGCAAACTGAGCATGCTCTTGCCCAGGGCAATGAGGTTTAAGCTGAAGGCAGGAAGTCTGATACAGAAGCCCATGAGTACACAATAGAAGGAAAAAAATGCAGTGTTTCTTTTGACAGGGGACTCAGAGCAACATTACTTTGGGGGTTTACTGGTATATTTAGATGGACCTTTCTGATAAGGCTTACTTAGTTTTAACCTTTCCTTCTCCTTTAAATACCTTGTGTATAGCTCTGTATAGATAGCCTATAAGTGTTTGTAACACAAAACACGTAAGGCTGTGGACATAATAAACTTTTTTCTACTTTGCTTTGCTTCTTTTTGAGTGCCTGCTCCATTGTATTTTCGTTTTTGAGGGCTCAGGGCGGTTCACCTGGGCTTCTTCCTTTATGTGGTGAGTAATCACTTTACTATTCAGAGGCCCCCCTTCAGATTTTATCATACATGTCCCTCACTAGACAAGGAAGTCACATTTAGACGAGACCATTCATTTACGTCCATGAAGGTACCTGGAAGCTGACGCAGCCCACGGGCAGATGTCTGGCATCCTCCAGCATGCTGAGATATTCCGACACCAGGGCGGCGCCATGTACTAAACAATGTGCAGCCTCCGCTTGATTCCCACGTTCACTGTGTTTGGCTGCCATATTTTGGAGCCATGTAAGACGTAGGTCTGGTGAGTTCTGGTATCCTTTGGCAATCCTAAAGGATAAGTAAATAAAAAGTGCCTTTTTACAGTTTATAAAGCCACTGAGATGTCCATGTGCCTATACCCTTGATCTGTATGGTTGGCCTGAAGTGTCTAATGACATATTCTTCCCACATTCTTTTTGATCTCATTCATGTATAAGACAAGTATTTCTCATCTGTAATATTGTAACTATGGTTTGGTGGGTGGACAGGGGTCAATGGTCCTCACCAGCTTTCTAAGGAGACAGAAATAGAATCCCAATCTCCAGAAATGGAAACAGAATATTCAGGCCTTTACTGGCTGATATAGGCTGACATAGAACCAGGGTTCAAGGCCTTTAAAGGCAGACATTGAACCAGAATCTATGGATTTAGTTGTGGGGGAAGGGATGCTGTGCGTACCCAGCTCCTTCAATAATGGATGCATGGAACTAGAATGTTAAAGGGATTCTGTCATTATTTTTATGATGTTGTTTTTATTTCTAAATTTAACTTTTTACACTGAAAATAATTGTATTTTATTACACTGCAAATTAATTTATACTGCGAATAATAATACTCCAGCATATAAAATTTCATTCCTGAACCAGCAAGTGTATTTTTTAGTTGTAATATTGGTGTGTAGATGCATCTCAGGTCATTTTGCCTGGTCATGTGCTTTCAGAAAGAGCCAGCACTTTAGGATGGAACTGCTTTCTGGCAGGCTGTTGTTTCTCCTACTCAATGTAACTGAATGTGTCTCAGTGGGACCTGGATTTTACTATTGAGTGTTGTTCTTAGATCTACCAGGCAGCTGTTATCTTGTGTTAGGGAGCTGCTATCTGGTTACCTTCCCATTGTTCTGTTGTTAGGCTGCTGGGAGTAGGGTTGCCACCTGGCCGGTAAAAATTATGGTTGATCCCAATTATTGTATTTATATTTTATTTATTAATAGGGTAAAAAGATAAATATATAGGAAGGCCAGGATTTTTTTCAAGAAAAGGTAGCAACCCTAGCTGAGGGGGAAATGAGGGGGGTGATATCACTCCATAGTGACTGAAGTTTATCAGAGCACAAGTCACATGACTGGGGGCACCTGGGAAACTGGCAATATGTCTTGCCCCATGTAAGATTTCAAAATTAAATCTGTTTGCTCTTTTGAGAAACAGATATCAGTGCAGAATTCTGCCGGAGCAGCACTATTAACCTCAGTTAATTTTTTTCCCATGACAGTATCCCTTTAATGTCTGTTCAAATCTCAAGGTATGTACAAGACAGACAAGGGAATATTTTAGGTCTGTACAGAGAGACGTGGAACCTGTTATCCGGAACAAGGAGCAAAGGATCTGACACTATTGGACTAGTGATAGGGTACTGTACACATGTGGGTCTCACCTATACATTAAATCCATTAACATCTCAGGGTCTTGCTGATGCTCTTTCATCTTCACGGTGTCTGTAAGGATCATGTGCAGATTGAACACCAGATCCTGGACCTACAAAGGATCAGGACTTCTGTTATGGTCTCAGTAAAACAATTCATACATGACTAGCACTGACTGCCAACAAATTTGCTTTACAAGTATACATTTCCCTTGACCTTGGATTTATTTAGAGGCCCTACTTGCCTTACTCATACCTGCTCTGGGAAAGTTGTGTCTCTCATCTCCAGATCTTCCTCTGAATACGTCAGGATGGTCTTTAGCGACCGGCGTAGGTGCTCCTCATTAAACTTCTGTGATGTCCCCACTAATGAGGATAGGGACATGGTGACCTGCATCTTTACCCGAGCAAAATTCTGGTACAACAAATAAAAATGTTCAGAGTTATAAGACTGTCCAGATCTACAGCTCCTGTCTATGTCACCCTGCAGTGGGAGGGACAGACTCCTGTCCCATAGTTCCCTCCTGTCTGTGTCACTGTATCACCCTGCAGTGGGAGGGACAGACTCATGTCCCATAGTTCCCTCCTGTCTGTGTCACTGTATCACCCTGCAGTGGGAGGGACAGACTCATGTCCCATAGTTCCCTCCTGTCTGTGTCACTGTATCACCCTGCAGTGGGAGGGACAGACTCATGTCCCATAGTTCCCTCCTGTCTGTGTCACTGTATCACCCTGCAGTGGGAGGGACAGACTCATATCCCATAGTTCCCTTCTATCTGCATCCTGCAGTAGAAATAGCAGACACTATCGCTTGTCTCTTACATTTCCAATCTCAAAGTTCTGCCTCATGAGCAGGTAGAGGGAGGCACTGGCCTGTGTACGGACACTACTGATACAACTACTGCAGTGGCGCAGGAGCCGGAGACATAGATCAGAGCACAGTTCTGTGTCATCTTCGAAGAGCATCTCTGGGAACTGCACAAGAGGGATAAAGAAAGGGGGGGGCTTGTTAGAAAGTGAATAGTAGACATTTGGAGGATTTGTGTGACGTAACATTTTTCCTGAATGTGTAGATAACGAGCCCAATTTCTAAGCCTATCTTTCCCACTAGATGTTTGTACAACACTGTAGACTTATATTGCCCATCACCTTGCAAAACATTGTTCACTTTGTACAGTTGTATTTGTTCGAATACACAACTTTTACATCACATCAGTAGACTCATGGACTTGTTTCCCTTCTTTGCTCAAACCATTGCTCTTATGTCTCCGCTTACCTTGCTCACTAGTGATCTCTGACTGGTCAGACAGTGTTGCAGGTACACAGCACTCTGATCGCAGCCCAAGCTGTGCAATATCACTTTCAGCACTCCTCCCAGAATGCTCTCTTTCAGCTCAGACATCATCACTGTCTGCAAAAGGAACAGAGAAACGACCAGTTTCCTTCTTTCTGCCCTGAATGAGGGTCAAATTACTACGAGTCTATAGTGATGCCACTTCCTTACCTGCACAATGATCTCCAGTGTGTCTAACACCACCAAATTGGCCTCAGTCGCCATATTTCCATCCAATATAATCTCTAGCTCTCGCTCTGCTTGTGTCCTACAAATAAGATGGATAAGATGGGTGCAAATCTTTACTAACTTTATAAAGGGCTGTTCTTTTCCCACACATCTATTTGTATCATTCATTTTGCCCACTGTCTTTTAGATGATTCAGTAGTGCCATCTCCAGGACGACACTTTGTTTTGCCGAAACGGTTGTAGTTTTGGAGCTACAGGAGTCTGACCATAAAGCCCTGACAAGTCTCCAAGCACTGGAAGTCACTTGACTTAGTGCTTAGAAAAGAGTCATGTCTGTGATCATGTGCTGCTCCAACTCCTGACATGCAACAAAACGGCAAAACAAAAGTGCCATCCTCACGATATCAGACCTGGGACTGCACTACTATCACCAAGAATTGCCTTTTGTTATGTACTAGGGATGTACTGAATCCAGGATTCCGTTTGGGATTTGGCCTTTTTCAGCAAGATTCGCCGAATCCAAGTACCTGGCCAAACCAAATCTGAATAAAATAATCACGACTTTTCGACGCACAAACAAGAAAGTACATTTTTTTTAGCCGTGCGATGTGTGTGCAGTTTTCTTTCCTCCTCATTTCCCTAAATTACATATGAAAATAAGGGTTCGGATTCGGTTCAATATTTGGTCAAATCTTTTGTGAATCAGCCAAATCCAAAAATAGTGGATTTGGTACATACTGTATATTCCACGTACTTACTTCTCTGTCTTTTCACTGGTCGGCCTCCACTGAGTAATGTTTTTCCTCCATCGCACGTTCTCTTGGTTGCCAAAGGGACCACGTTCTGAAGGGATCATGGAGTCAGGCAAGAGGAAAAGTTAGGGTAAAAGCTGACATGAATAAGCTTCTTAAATGCAAAGGCACCCTAACCTCTCATGCTAAATACTATCCTGTCTTTGAGTAAGGGCCCTGTGTCCAGGGGTTGCAGGTAGTTATGTAACACTGCTTGTTACACACTCTGTTGCATTAACATCCACAGGGCCAGAGACCCATATGTCATAACTCACCTCTGCTGCGTTTCACCATGTCCTGCCGGGCCCCTATTGTCCCTAGTATGGCCTCTTCTAATCGGGCCTTCATATCCAGTGACTTCTTAAATGTCAGACTGTTTATACGTTCAAAGGCCTTCTTACCCTGGTACGGGGAGAGCAGAGAGAAATAAAATAATAAGGCCAGTTGTACACGAATTGCAGTAAAAAGACATTTAGACTGTGGCTGTTTTCCACTAGATGTGCCAAGCTCTAGAGGTGTAAGCTTGTCACATACTGGTAGGGTGAAGGCAATATAATGGCAATGAGTAGAACTAACCTTGTACTGGAAGCAGGACACGCTCAGGCTGAGTAGCTCCAGAAGGCGAGTGAGCTGTAGCACAGTCAGGTTGGAGAACCAACGGTGCAAAAATTCCCTTTCTGCGTTCTTCAACACCCACAGTGCACAGACAAGCAGATTGCGACTGGCATCAGCAGAGAGGGTGCTACCTGCCCTGGCAGGCTGCAAAAACAGGCGAGGCAAATATTATATATATATATATATATCCTGTACATAGGGCTGTAATTTAAGGGTGTAATGTAATTGCCCCAACAAGAGAGAAAAAAATACTTGTATTAGCATTAGCTCACTGGAATGATAAGAGAGGTAGTTTGCAACAGGAACGGTGCCATTCCTGCAGAAGAGTGGGGCCATTGAGACAATGAAAAGTCAATGGTTATTTGGGGCATTTACTTACACAAGGAGGTAGAGGGAAGTTATTGGTTTTCTGTGGAACAGGTAAGGGGGATCCAGCTATTGCCATGGCAACTGTCGGATTTATGGTTGTTCCATCCGAATCCACCTCATCCATAAGTGCAGAAGCATGGCGTGTCCGGTGTGCGTGCGGATCTAGTGGGAGAAACTCAATTATGGCCTCAAGCAGCTCACCCTAACTGGCCTTCAGGCTGGACCCCCTTAGCTCATAACAAGGTTACAGATATATAGAAACATTGGGGTAACAGTCACCCTGCTATAGTTCCAGGGGTACTCTTATAACTCAACAGATATGGACCTTCTATATGCAAAGGCAAAGTTTAGCCTGCTGGCACTTACCTGTAAAGTCATACAGCTGGGGCAGATTCTCCAGTAAGATACCAATCAGGGGTAGGTAGAGGCGAGCGACACTCTCTTTAACCAGTGGCTCTGCATAGCGGGGGTCAGTGTCGTGGCTGCAGAGCAGATTGTGCAGGGTGCTAATGGACTTTTTCTGGAGGAAGAATACTCTGTGGAGAAAGTAGTATGAAAGTAGAAAGTAGTATGAAACTATAGTGACCCTTTAAAGGAATTGTTCAGTGTAAAGATAAAAACTGGGTAAATACATTGGAGGGACATGGGGTGGTGGGGTGAGTCTTGAGCGGTCATATTCTAACTGACTTTAATATAGTTAGCCAAAAATGTAATGTACAAAGACTGGAGTGACTGGATGTGTAACATAATAGCCAGAACACTACTTCCTGCTTTTCAGCTCTCTTGGTTTCCACTGATTGGTTACCAGGCAGTAACCAGAGATTTGAGGGGGGTCACATGGGTCATAACGGTTTCTTTTGAATCTGAGCTGAATGCCGAGGATCAATTGCAAACTCACTGAACAGTTATGTCCCATGTGGCTCCCCTTATAGTCCTGACTAACTCAGAGTTAGAGAGCTGAAAAGCAGGAAGTAGTGTTCTGGCTATAATGTTAGTCACCCAGTCACTCCAGTCTTTATACATTACATTTTTGGCTAACTAACTATATTAGAAACATTTTTTATTTTGCACAACCTATCTATTAACCCAGTTTATTTTTTTCCACTGAACTGTTCCTTTAAATGTGGCAAAAGCCAGAGACAATGCAGCCAGAGTTAGTGCTTTTCGGATCAGTCCTCTCACCCTTCTACATCGGGCTCCAGTATAAGGCAAAGTTCAGTCAGGATCAGGCCGGCGAGGAAGTGCTGCTGTCTGAATGGCACCGACAGTTCAAACATGTTTGTGATAGTCCTGTCCTGGGCCGGGCTGGAGAACACCGAGCTCTGAGGAAGAAAACGAGAGGGGGGATCAGCGGGGTCACCTCCCCGTATCTCCCTGCTGTTATTCACCCTACTGTGGGAGGGACAGACTCCACTCTATGGGATATATTTATCAAAGAGTGAAGTTAGAGATAGCCACAATCCACTAGAGTGAAATACCCCCTCTCTCCATTCATTTCTATGGGATTTCTAAAGGCGTTTATCAAAGGGTGAAAGTGCAAGTTCCCCATTTGATAAATATGCCTTTAAAGGAGAAGGAAAGCTACCAAAGCAGTTTGGTAGCCACAATAGCGCAAGCTATAACACTATATATTTATTCTACAGAATGCTTTACCATACCTGAGTAAACAGCTCTAGAAGCTCTCTGTTTGTTTAGAATAGCAGCTGCCATATTAGCTTGGTGTGACATCACTTCCTGTCTGAGTCTCTCCCTGCTTTTACGAACCTTAGACCAAAAAGCACTTTCACTCCTCCCAATTCTGTCTGCACAAAGGTGGAGACCTTCATTGAAGGCTGCACCAGGGATCTGAAAGATTTGCTCCATAAGGGTCGCCAGCATAAGCAGATAGGGAACAATATATCCTTTAAAGAAAGGCAAGGGTTGAAAGGATTAGAAGGAAATCCAGACACAGTAATTAAACCCAGCGACAAAAGGGGGCAATATAGTGGTTCTTGACAGCACGTCCTATGTACAGGAATGCAAACGCCAACTTGGCAATACTAACTGCTATGTGGTATTAAAGGGGGATCCAGGCACAACTTCTAACCATCTTAAAGAGTTATAGAGCCTAAAGGTGGCCATACACGGATAGATCCGCTCGTTTGGCGATGTCGCCAAACGAGCGGATCTCCCTCCGATATGCCCACCTTGAGGTGGGCAATATCGGGCTGATCCGATCGTGGGCCCTAGGGCCCAACGATCGGATCCTAGCGTTTGCCAAACGGGTGGTCGGATCGCGGGACCGCATCAACGAACAGATGCGGCCGCGATCCGACGGGATTTTTAATCCCATCCGATCGAGATCTGGCCGACTTTCGGCCAGATCTCGATCGGGGAAGCCCGTCGGGGGCCCCCATACACGGGCCAATAAGCTGCCGACACGGTCTGTCGGCAGCTTTTATCGGCCCGTGTATGGCCACCTTTAGACATAATAAGCAAAGAGGAATTTGCCTTTTTAGTGGTCAAAACTCCCATAATACCAGCATTCTACACTTTTCCCAAAATTTCCAATAATACACAGTGTCTGGAATAGGGAGTCTAACTGAACCATCGAGCATCTATGTGGATGAAATTTTGAAATCCTTTGTTACTAGTTTACCTTCTTTCATCCAGGACACCATGGTTGCCCTGCGTCATCTAGAGGGCATAACTCTAGGGGAGGATCAGTGGCATCATAGTTACATAGTTACATAGTTAAATTGGGTTGAAAAAAGACAAAGTCCATCAAGTTCAACCCCTCCAAATGAAAACCCAGCCCCATACACACACCCCTCCCTACTTTTACTCAAATTCTATATACCCATACCTATACTAACTATAGAGTTTAGTATCACAATAGCCTTTGATATTATGTCTGTCCAAAAAATTATCCAAGCCATTCTTATAGTCATTAACTGAATCAGCATCACAACATCACCCGGCAGTGCATTCCCCAACCTCACTGTCCTGACTGTGAAGAACCCCCTACGTTGCTTCAAATGAAAGTTCTTTTCTTCTAGTCTAAAGGGGAGGCCTCTGGTACGGTGATCCACTTTATGGGTAAAAAGGTCCCCTGTTATTTGTCTATAATGTCCTCTAATGTACTTGTAAAGTCTAATCATGTCCCCTCGCAAGCGCCTTTTTTCCAGAGAAAACAACCCCAACCTTGACAGTCTCCCCTCATAATTTAAGTCTTCCCTCCCTCTAACCAGTTTAGTTGCACTTAGTCTCTGCACTCTCTCCAGCTCATTTATATCCCTCTTAAGGACTGGAGTCCAAAACTGCCCCCATACTCCAGATGAGGCCTCACCAGGGACCTATAAAGAGGCAGAATTATGTTTTCATCCCTTGAGTTAATGCCCTTTTTTATGCAAGACAGAACTTTATTTGCTTTAGTAGCCACAGAATGACACTGCCCAGAATTAGACAACGTGTTATCTACAAAGACCCCAAGATCCTTCTCATTTAAGGAAACTCCTAACACACTGCCATTTAGTGTATAACTTGCATTTATATTATTTTTGCCAAAGTGCATAACCTGCATTTATCTACATTGAACCTCATTTTCCAGTTTAGATATCGAATCACTATACACCAGCATCTTGCATGATGTGGGCCTATTAGCTGTTAAAGATACATTAAGCCAACGTGGTCAACAGTTTAGGAAACATAATTAATTTATCATTGAACTGTTGGAATTCATCCTAAAACATAATTATTTTACTTTTAACAACAAGTATTACCATCAGCTAAGAGGGACAGCGATGGGCAGCACGTGCGCACCATCATATGCCAATTTGTACCTAGGATGGTGGCAACGCAATTTTGTCTTTAGCGAAGCCCTGTCAGAATACACACCATCCATAATGCTTTGGCTATGCTATATCAATGACGTGATAGTAATATGGTCTGGCACTCAAATAGACTTTTTTTGACTTTGTAAACAAACTTAACACTAATGATATTAATCTAAAAGTAACAGCAGAGATCCATAAAGATACTATCAAATTTTTGTATATACGAATATACAGGGGTGACAACCACAATCTCCAAACCACAGTATACCGCAAGGAAACAGCCACAAATAGTCTTTTAAACGCAAACAGCCCCTCAGTACCATCACAGGGATCCCCACAGGACAATATTGTAGAATTAAAAGGCTCTGTAGCACAATAGAGGACTTTAAAGTCAAAGCAGAAAAACTGTAAGCGAGATTAAAATCAAGAGGTTACAGTCACAACTGCCTCAAAAGAGCCTACAAACAAGCATTGGCTATGAACCGGACTTCACTATTAATTCCTAAAAAACAAGAAAGCAGCAACCTAATAAGACTTATTGGGGATTATAGCCGGCAACACAAAGAAATTACCCGGATATTAGCAAAACATTGGCATATTTTAGAACAAGATAGAGACCTGAAGCAGATAATAGCTGACCAACCACGGATCACCTTCAGGAGAAGTAAAAACCTTAGGAATTGCCTGATTCCACTACTAATAAATCTACATGGCTGTCAAAATACACTACAAATGTGGCAGCTGTCAAGCCTGTCCGTTTATTGAAAAAACCAAAAGAATGGACACAAATGAATTTGAACTCACTCATTTTATGAACTGTAAAACAACAGGGCTGGTTTATAGTGTGAGATGTGGTTGTGACAAGGTATTTGTAGGAAAAACTCGCAGAGAATTCAGGCGGCGAATCCTTGAACACGTAGGAGATGTAAGAAACAAACACAACACTTCGGTAGCTAATCACGCCAATGAATTACATGATGGTAACGCTAACATAATGAAGTTCGTGGCTGTGGAACATTTCGAACCCACGACTAGAGTTGGCGATATAGATAAAAAACTCTTTCAGTGTGAAGCCAAATGGATCTATTGGCTTAATAGCCGATCCCCTAATGGGTTAAATGAAGGGTTTACATTCAAGCCCTTATTATAAGCCCCAATAATATGCATTAACTATTTTATTCTCTTCCTATTATTACATCGTATCTACCAGTTTTTACGCATTGTTCAAGTATCTCTCACTTTGCTAGCATTCAATGCCATCATTTTGCGACTATTTATATACAATAGGCTACCCAATTGCACACTTTCTCTTGACCATCAATATGTATGACAATTGGCATAAAAAAAAAATCGCACCTCCCTTATCACATTTACACAAGGACCAACATTACCCATGTGGGAATCGATCCTACAGAATTATCTCTCTGCCCTTTTAATCTTCAATTTTCATTGACATTCATTTACAACGTTTTCCTCTCCTTTACATAATTGATGTGTTCTAGTTATAGCTTCAATGATATAAAGAACACTGGAGACTTTCTTGTTGTGTTCTCATTCATAGTGAGTTGAAAATGTAATATTTAATGTACATATATCGCCATGGTTACTGGTTTGAGACATGCGTAATATGACAATAAGAAGCTGGTACTGGCGCAAGGAGCTGCTCACTGTTTCAGCACATGACGTCACCAACCCGGGAAGTCACGGCCCGCGAAAATCTCGCAAGATCGTGACGTATTAGGAGACGGCTGCTACTTATACCTTGATGCGAGGGGTTGCTCGCCACTGAAGAAGCCGAGATAGTCGGCAAAACGCGTTGGGCGGCATAGGTGGACGGTGGGGTGCCTAGCTCCCACCTTGTCCCTACGTAGTTAGGCAGGTATTGCTCATTAGGGACTTGGAAGAATACTCTTAAAGGGATACTGTCATGGCAAAGAAATTTTTTTTCTAAATGAATCAGTTAATAGTGCTGCTCCAGCAGAATTCTGCACTGAAATCCATTTCTCAAAAGAGCAAACAGATTTTTTTATATTCAATTTAGAAATCTGACATGGGGCTAGACATATTGTCAATTTCCCAGCTGCCCCAAGTCATGTGACTTGTGCTCTGATAAACTTCAATCACTCTTTACTGCTGTACTGCAAGTTGGAGTGATATCACCCCCTCCCTTCCCCCCCCTCCCCAGCAGCCAAACAAAAGAACAATGGGAAGGTAACCAGATAACAGCTCCCTAACACAAGATAACAGCTGCCTGGTAGATCTAAGTACAACACTCAATAGTAAAATCCCATGTCCCACTGAGACACAGTCAGTTACATTGAGAAGGAAAAACAGCAGCCTGCCAGAAAGCATTTCTCTCCTAAAGTGCAGGCACAAGTCACATGACCAGGGGCAGCTGGGAAATTGACAATATGTCTAGCCCCATGTCAGATTTCAAAATTGAATATAAAAAAAATCTGTTTGCTCTTTTGAGAAATGGATTTCAGTGCAGAATTCTGCTGGAGCAGCCCTATTAACTGATTCATTTGGAAAAAAAAATTTTTTCCCATGACAGTATCCCTTTAACTTAATACCAAGCTCCACTTGTTCCACCAGTTGCGTTTTTTAATTAATTGTTTTTTAAGGACGTGTCCTGCACTGCCAACGGCTGGTTGTAGCAGTGTGTGTGTTACTAGCGAGCGTTCCCTCATTTTAATGTAATTTAATTAAAGGCTAAGTTGTAACCAAAAGATACTTTGTATGTGATACACACCGAACTGGTTTGCTTTGAAGCAGTTTGAGTTTACTGAAAGTTACAAGTATCCACTCAACTTCAGCATGTCGCAATGTTGTTCTCTCCCAGGTCACTCATAGCTCTGGGCTCAGATTACTTCAGGGAGGGGAGTAGGGAGGAAGGAAAAGGGAGGTAGAGAGGTGCAAACTGAGCATGCTCAAGCCCTAGCCCTGGAAGTTTAAGCTGAAAACAGGAAGTCATAGAAATAAATGGAGAGTGGCGGTATTTCCCTCTAGTGGACTGTGGAGATCTCTAACTTCACTCTTTGATAAATATACCCCAGTGTCTCATATTACTTACCTGGGAGGTGGTGGAGGAGATAGAAGGAGTTGGGGAGTTTGGGGGCGTCAGAGTGCCACAGGGTAAGTTCAAGGAGACGTAGTGCTCATGGGAGCAGACGATGCGGATCAGATCCATGCGCATAGATATCAAGGCATTTGGGTTCTGTGCTGTTGCCAGCTTGTTATTCACCTAGAAACATAGAGGCAGCCAGTGAGAATATCATAATGGCAGCACTAACTTCCCAATGACATATCTCCATCAGTCATACACAGTTTTTACCTTAAGGGTAGAGACACATGCTCAGATTCGGGGAGATTTAGTCGCCAGGCGATATATCCGCCTCTTCTTCGGGGCGACTAATCTCCCCGAACTGCCTCCCACTGGCTAGAATGTAAATCGCTGGTGGGATGGCACTCGAAACGCTTCGTTTTCCAAAGTCGTCCAAAGTTTCCTCGTGAAGCAACTTCAGGCACTTTGGAAAACGAAGCGCACCGATTGCCATTCGATTTACATTCTAGCCAGCGGGCGGCAGTTCAGGGAGATTAGATGCCCCAAAGAAGAGGAGATTTGTCGCACCAATTACAACTAAATAATACACTTGTAGGTTCAGGAATTAAATTTTATATTGTAGAGTGAAAAAACTACACCATAAAAATCATGGCAGAATCCCTTTAAAGAGGCAGTGCATCATTTCTGCTTCCATATTACCTGCTTGTAGTAAGATCGAATTAGGTTAAAGACAAATCCTCGGTCCATCAGTGACAAGAGATCGTTCAGGAAAAAGGCCAGACTGCTGTTCAGACGCTCGGCTACCTCTGGATCCTGAAAAAGGGACAATGGTGAGAAGAGACACAGGTGGGATAGAGGGGCCAAGAGCCCAGAATCCATGGGAAAGCGACGGCCAATCAGAACTGACCTTGAGGTACCGGCCAGTGATCTCTGAGCACACATTGCACACAAGAGCATTAATGTCATCAACAAATCTTTCTGGGAAGCGCTGCCTCCGGGGGGCGTCCAGCCTTTCGGACATGTGAAGGTGCAGAGTCATGCTCTTAGTCTGTAACAAGCAGAGAGGAAAAAGTCACCCAAACTTCCTTCATCTCACAGGCAGTCTATACCCTCCACGTTGCACTTTACACCACTTCATAACAATACCGAGATCCTCTCACGGCCATTACTCACCATGAGTTGGAAGAAGAACCAAGCTTGACTCATGGCAGCCTCCCGTACAGCAGCGCTACTAACCACCCACTGTAGTACCAGCTCCTCATGCAGTAACTATGGGAGGAGAACAGCTTGAATCACATGGTGTCCAGTGGAGTGGAGAGCAGCACATTTTCCTTTCTGTGTTACCTTGCCATTCAGGCTATTTATGGCCTCCCCCATGTTTGTATCACCCTGCAGTGGGAGGGACAGACTCCATGTCCCATAGTTCCCTCCTGTCTGTGTCACTGTATCACCCTGCAGTGGGAGGGACAGACTCATGTCCCATAGTTCCCTCCTGTCTGTGTCACTGTATCACCCTGCAGTGGGAGGGACAGACTCACGTCCCATAGTTCCCTCCTGTCTGTGTCACTGTATCACCCTGCAGTGGGAGGGACAGACTCATGTCCCATAGTTCCCTCCTGTCTGTGTCACTGTATCACCCTGCAGTGGGAGGGACAGACTCACGTCCCATAGTTCCCTCCTGTCTGTGTCTCACTGTATCACCCTGCAGTGGGAGGGACAGACTCATGTCCCATAGTTCCCTCCTGTCTGTGTCACTGTATCACCCTGCAGTGGGAGGGTCAGACTCATGTCCCATAGTTCCCTCCTGTCTGTGTCACTGTATCACCCTGCAGTGGGAGGGTCAGACTCATGTCCCATAGTTCCCTCCTGTCTGTGTCACTGTATCACCCTGCAGTGGGAGGGACAGACTCATGTCCCATAGTTCCCTCCTGTCTGTGTCACTGTATCACCCTGCAGTGGGAGGGACAGACTCATATCCCATAGTTCCCTCCTGTCTGTGTCACTGTATCACCCTGCAGTGGGAGGGACAGACTCATGTCCCATAGTTCCCTCCTGTCTGTGTCACTGTATCACCCTGCAGTGGGAGGGACAGACTCATGTCCCATAGTTCCCTCCTGTCTGTGTCCTGGAACATAACTATCTAAAGGGGTGGTTCACCTTTAAGTTAACTTTCAGTATGTAATAGAATGGCCAATTCTAAGCAACTTTTCAATTGGCATTCATATTTTTTTATAGTTTTTGAATTATTAGCCTTCTTCTTCTAACTCTTTCCAGCTTTCAAATGGGGGTCACAGACTCCATCTAAAAAACAAATACTCTGTAAGGCTACACGTTTATTATTATTGCTACTATTTATAACTCATCTTTCTATTTAGGCCTCTCCTATTCATAATCCAGTCTCCCATTCAAATTAGTGCATGGTTGCTAGGGTAATTTAGATGCTAGTAACCCGTTTACTGAAATTGCAAACTGGAGAGCTGCTGAATAAAGCTAAATAACTCAAAAACCACAAATAAAAACGAATTGCAAATTGTCTCAGAATATCACTCTTTGCGTCATACTAAAAGTTAATTTTAAAGGTGAACAACCCCTTTAAAATAAATATAATCAAAGTAACAAATAGGTGTTTTAGTTAATGAATGAATGAAGCAGGAGTAATGGGTTAAGTACGAGGGGGAAGAGACATGGTGCATGGCAGGTGGAATAATGTGGGTGCAGTTACAGTAAGTTAGTGGAAGGTGTTGGCGGGTTAAATAGCACTTCATAGTGTAATTGGCTCATATGATATTTGAATGCAAATTAAAAAGTCTTTACAACATTCTCAACACTGGATGGACAACATTATCTGATCTGTGGAGAAACCTCCCCGCACAGTTTGAGCAACTAAAAGGACCCACCACCGACTTCTCCCCGCCACCCTTAGACCCTTTTATACCTTCTTGGCAGTGGGCCGCGGCTGGATAGAGGATGCTCCGCCCTCCATGTAGCTTGATATGCGGTTAGGGCTGCGCTCCATGCCCTGTTACAGGAAATCCAAGATGATATGCATGATGGGAAAGAATGATGGTCAGGGGAGAGTGATGGGAAAAAGATGAAGGACAGAGGCACATGAAGAGGAGAATAGGGCAGAGAGAGAGAGAAAGGAAATATCAGATTTGGAAAGAAAGGAATGATGAAAAGGAACCATACAAACCCCACTTGGGTAATGAATAATCACTGTAACACACTTACCCACTACACACACACACCCATGCTATATCTCTGTACACACAATATACTGCCAATAATACACAAAGGAGAAGGAAGAGAACTGAGCTGACAGTTTGCACACAAAGATTAACTATCGCGAAAATGAAAATTTAATATAAGCTTCAGCATACTGAAATAAGAAACTTTCTAAATACAATCAATTAAATAGTCTGCATCATTTCTGATATAATCAAGTTTATCTTCACTATCCCTCTCTCAGCATCTGTTTCTCTTCATTCTCTCTTCATGTAGTAGTTGTGTGTCAGATATTCATTGACCGTTAGATCCAATATATCTTATAGGGGGGGCTTAAGGTTCACTCAAATAACTGATTCCAGTAAAAATAAAATCTAACAAAATAACTGCCTTTTGTACAAATTCTGCATGTAGAGAGACATGATGTCTGGTGATTTTAATAGAGTGAGCTCTAATACATCTTCTAGGTAAAAATAGCCCCCCTATAAGATATATTGGATCGAACGGTCAATGAATATCTGACACCCAACTCCTGAATGAAGAGAAACAGAAGCTGAGAGAGGAAGAGTTAAGACAAACGTGATTATTTCAGAAACAGTAAAGAATTTTTAATTGATTCCATTTAGAAAGTTTCTTATTTCAGTATGCGGAAGCTCATATTACATTTTTTGCAATAGTTCCCATGTAAACCCCAAAACGGCAGAGCTTGATTTTTAACTGGTGAAACAAAACAGCTCGTTGGTTTAGCTGGTGTAGTACTTCACTGAGGGCTGGGTGTTGAGTCTGGACTGCTGGTGTAGGCAAGGCAGGTGTAGGTGATCCAGCATCCCCAAGGTTACACTATTTACCATTTATTTGTAAAGCATTTCAGTAAATATTTGGGGCTTCCAGAGTTACTGAACTTGGTCCCTCTGGTGCAGCTACACCACAGGGTAGTTAAAGGGACTCTGTCATGATGTCGTTTTTATTTCTAAATGTTACGGTTTACACTGTAAATAATACCCTCTACCATATAAAATGTAATTCCTGAACCAACAGGTGTATTTTTTTTTAGTTTTAATATTGGTGTGTAGGTGCATCTCAGGTCATTTTGCCTGGTCATGTGCTTTCAGAAAGAGCCAGCACTTTAGGATGGAACTGCTTTCTGACAGGCTGTTGTTTCTCCTACTCAATGTAACTGAATGTGTCTCAGCGGGACCTGGATTTTACTATGCACAAAAAAAGTGCTGTTCTCAGATCTACCAGGCAGCTGTTATTTTGTGTTAGGGAGCTGCTGGGAAAGGGAGGGGTTATATCACTCCAAATTGCAGTACAGTAAAGAGTGACTGAAGTTTATCAAAGCACAAATCACATGACTGGGGGCAGCTGGGAAGATGACAATATGTCTAGCCCCATGCCAGATATCATAATTAAATATAAAAAACTCTGTTTGCTCTTTTGAGAAACGGATTTCAGTGCAGAATTCTGCTGGAGCAGCGCTATTAAAAAAAACTTTTTTTCTCATGACTGTATCCCTTTAAAGTCAGCACTTGTACAAAGGCCACGCCATTGTGTTTGGACAGTTTCCGTTGGTAGAAATCATGCAAGTGCCCCATGGGAATGTGCCACAAACAAGGTATCTGCAGATAGTTATAGTACCACTTTATTAGTAGATCCATAAAAATTTAGGGTTCCACGTCACATCTAGAATTAGCTTTTGCTCGCTGCAAGCCAATCTGTGTAGTAGTCCTCCCTCTCATTCCAGCTATTGGCGGGCAGGGAGTCCAATACTGCAGATGGCACGGTTGCAATAGGTGCAAGGGGCATAAATAATTACTAATCCTGCATATTGTGAGGATTCAGTGCCCTATGAATTGACTATAAGAAAAGGTAGACTGTGTTGTAATTATTACAGGAGTGCTACAAGCTCCAGGCTAGTTAGAATTTGGGATACAGTCTGTTCCTGAACCCTAGAGGCAGCTTCTGTGAATGAGGTACTCCCTGTTGAATCGCACAGCATATCCTGCTGTTTCAGATTAAAATATCGTAATCCTTTAATAGGCATTGCCAAGAAATTGATGAGTGATTTGGCTCTACAAGAGAACCTGCCAAAAGGCAGCTCTGTTAAATGAGTTGCATGACATCCATAGTGTAATACCATTTGATAACACCGTGTGGCAGCATTGTTATTTATACCACCAGCAGGTAATGTGGATGCATTGTTAGGGGCATGCATTGAGTTGCACTAGCACATGCAGGGGGCATGCAGAATACTCGTGCTGGGGATTAGGGTGGGAATGGACTAAGGGAACAAAGCGCCACCTGTCGAAGCTCAGTGTTGGAGTTGGGCTGGGTCCGGCGTTGCACAGATTTGGGACCCCCAGGGCCATAAGCAGAATTCACCCAGGAGTGAGAGCGATCAATACCCTGTAAGAAAAATGAAAGCACCCAGGCAGGGAGACAGGTGAGCCAGACACCAGAAGAAAGAAGCAAGGGCAAGAGCACCAAATAAGGAGGAACATTAAAACAGAATCCCCATCAGACAGGGATTAAGGATAAAAAAGGGAATCCATACCAGACAGGAACTATGCATAAGGAACTATGGATAACGAAGGATATTCCTACTAGAGAGGGACTTAGGATAAAGAAGGATATTCCTACTAAAGATAAAGAAGGATATTCCTACTAGAGAGGGACTAAGGATAAACAAGGATATTCCTACTAGAGAGAGACTAAGGATAAAGAAGAATATTCCTACTAGAGAGGGACTTAGGATAAAGAAGGATATTCCTACTAAAGAAAAAGAAGGATATTCCTACTAGACAGGGACTAAGGGTAAGAGAAGGATATTCCTACTAGGCAGGGACTAAAGGTGGCCATAGACGTAACAATTGTGATCTTTCTTGGAAAAGATCTTTCCAAGAAAGATTGTTTGTTTCAATACACACGTGTAGGACTAAATTGTCAAATATCTGACGATTCAGCACTAACAATGGCTGATGTCTTCAAAGACACCCTCTCAAAATTTTCCGTCCAGCCCGATCGGCGAGCCAACCAATATCCAAGTCTTATGCCGATATCGGTCGGCTCTTTTCCCACCATACACGCACCGAACACCATACGCAAATTTGTTTTGTACGATATTATCTGTGCGTCTATGACCACCTTTAGGATAAGAGAAGGATATTCCTACTAGACAAGGACTAAGGACAAGAGAAGGATATTCCTAGTAGGATAAGAGAAGGATATTCCTACAAGACAAGTACTAAGGACAAGAGAAGGATATTCCTAGTAGGATAAGAGAAGGATATTCCTACACGACAAGTACTAAGGATAAGACAAAGATATTCCTACTAGACAGGGATGAAGACTAAAGAAGGGAAACTCAACCGGACTGTACTGTACTATGCTGGAGGGAGAGAAGATTAGAGGACAGAGAGAAATATGAAGGAAAGTGACAATTAGGGTAAGGCCAGACGAGGAGATTCGGGGAGATTTTGTCGCCTGGCGATTTATCGCCACGTCTTTTGCGCGACTCACTGAGGCAACTTTGGGCGACTATTGAAAACGCATGCCGCGTGTGCATTAGCGTAGGCGATTTTTCATTGTAGCCTATGGGGAAAAAACGCTGAGGCAGTTCGGGGAGATAGTCGCACAAAAGACGTGGCGATAAGTCGCCAGGCGACAAAATCTCCCCGAATCTCCTCGTCTGGCCTTACCCTTAAAATAAAATAAAAATAGTTAGATCCAAACAGAACATAAGCCCAGTTATGTACCTTGCCTCCTAAGATCCTCTGCACCTCCTCATCATCTGTAGAGCCAGGAATGCTGGTCAGATCTGGGTTACTATTACTGATGCTTTTGCAGCGGGCAAGTGTATAGCTGCTGGGGCGCCCCGTTGCACGAGACATTGTGGCAGAGTGGAGAGAGGATACAGTAGATGAACTAGAGGCCACTGCAAAGTGAGAAATGGGAAATGTCGGGGAAACATACTTGTGAATAGGGAGAAAAGAGGAGCAAGTGGTGAAGATACTGAAAGTGTCTATCAGGAAGGTCCTACTCACCAGTGTTCAGTTGTGCCGGCATATCACTGGGAAGGTGAAAAGCATAATATAAATAAGAAGCCAGGAGGCTGTTTCTTCCGTGGTGGTCCTGACTCACCTCCACATCACGATGGATGTGGCCCACCAACTTGGCTATCACTTCAAATGCGGCACGGCCCAGGTTTACTGCAGGTACAGAGAGAAAAGGAATGGGGTAGTCAAGACTCAATGATGAAGAGACTGGAAGGAGTGAAGAGTAACATGATAATGGGAGGGTGAGGATAGAAACAGGTATATAATAGTATGGAGTATCTAGATCCGTATTTCATCAGTTGACATATAAGTAGGAATAATTGCAGACCAAGGAATTTGGAGACAATAATAGAACACTACAAGGAAGAGACATAGGATGGCAAGATGGACTGACCAATCTGGCCCCCAATGATAGGGGGTCGCACAATGAGTAGGATGAGCTTGTCCAGCAAGTGATGGCAGAAGCAGACAGCGGGCCCAAGAGCTGCTTGGAGCAAATTCACCATGCTGTTCCGCAATTCTGACTCCACGTTATTTTCAGTGATGATTACGTCCTTCAGCCGGAATGGGAAACTCTGCTCCTCTAGCAACTGCACCAATGTAAAAAACTTGTCCAAGTGGGGGTCCTATGATGACATAGCAAAACTGGTAATTACAAGAGGAGAGATCCCCTGGCAAAAGTAAGATCTAAATACAGGAGAGACAGGAACCTGCTAATGAACATGGCACCCACAGCCTGTATATTCTCTCATGTATTTGTGTGGCTTCTACAAAGCTCTTTTCCTTAGTTACACTGTCTTACATCTTCCTGGTTTCAGTCAGGATGCTACGCAGCAAAGAAGTCATTTAGGAAAGGGAATTCTGGTGCACAAAATCTCCTCCATCTACAGTGGTGTGAAAAACTATTTGCCCCCTTCCTGATTTCTTATTCTTTTGCATGTTTGTCACACTTAAATGTTTCTGCTCATCAAAAACCGTTAACTATTAGTCAAAGATAACATAATTGAACACAAAATGCAGTTTTTAAATGAAGGTTTACGTTATTAAGGGAGAAAAAAAACTCCAAATCTACATGGGCCTGTGTGAAAAAGTGATTGCCCCCTTGTTAAAAAATAACTTAACTGTGGTTTATCACACCTGAGTTCAATTTCAAAGGTTATAAAGCCATTTCTAAAGCTTTGGGACTCCAGCGAACCACAGTGAGAGCCATTATCCACAAATGGCAAAAACATGGAACAGTGGTGAACCTTCCCAGGAGTGGCCGGCCGACCAAAATTACCCCAAGAGTGCAGAGACAACTCATCCGAGAGGCCACAAAAGACCCCAGGACAACATCTAAAGAACTGCAGACCTCACTTGCCTCAATTAAGGTCAGTGTTCACGACTCCACCATAAGAAAGAGACTGGGCAAAAACGGCCTGCATGGCAGATTTCCAAGGCGCAAACCACTTTTAAGCAAAAAGAACATTAAGGCTCGTCTCAATTTTGCTAAAAAACATCTCAATGATTGCCAAGACTTTTGGGAAAATACCTTGTGGACCGACGAGACAAAAGTTGAACTTTTTGGAAGGTGCGCGTCCCGTTACATCTGGCGTAAAAGTAACACAGCATTTCAGAAAAAGAACATCATACCAACAGTAAAATATGGTGGTGGTAGTGTGATGGTCTGGGGTTGTTTTGCTGCTTCAGGACCTGGAAGACTTGCTGTGATAGATGGAACCATGAATTCTACTGTCTACCAAAAAATCCTGAAGGAGAATGTCCGGCCATCTGTTCGTCAGCTCAAGCTGAAGCGATCTTGGGTGCTGCAGCAGGACAATGACCCAAAACACACCAGCAAATCCACCTCTGAATGGCTGAAGAAAAACAAAATGAAGACTTTGGAGTGGCCTAGTCAAAGTCCTGACCTGAATCCTATTGAGATGTTGTGGCATGACCTTAAAAAGGCGGTTCATGCTAGAAAACCCTCAAATAAAGCTGAATTACAACAATTCTGCATAGATGAGTGGGCCAAAATTCCTCCAGAGCGCTGTAAAAGACAAGTTATCGCAAACGCTTGATTGCAGTTATTGCTGCTAAGGGTGGCCCAACCAGTTATTAGGTTCAGGGGACAATTACTTTTTCACACAGGTTTGAAATTCTTTTCTCCCTAAATAATAAAAACCCTCATTTAAAAACTGCATTTTGTGTTTACTTGTGTTATCTTTGACTAATAGTTAAATGTGTTTGATGATCAGAAACATTTTGTGTGACAAACATGCAAAAGAATAAGAAATCAGGAAGGGGGCAAATAGTTTTTCACACCACTGTAGATTAGGGGTCCCAAATTTTTTTTTTACCCATGAACCATTGAACCGAGCAGTGACAACTTTAAATTTCTCATTAAAGTAAATACAGATGTGACAGTTGGCTCACATGACCAGCAGGTGGCACTGCTGTTTAAAGTTCATTTTATTTCCAGTTAGAAAAACCTGCGAAAATCTTAAAAAAAAAACCCAGAAAAAAAATGTAAATTGCAAGATTGCTTAGAAGAGCTCTCTGAGCAATTATACATTTTTGTTTTCAGGGTTTACATTTTTGTATAATAGGGAAAATTAGGAGTGGGCAGGACTACAATACCACAATGGCAGCTTACAGGGAAGCTCTACCTCAAGCAGTGTGTTGGACAGGACTACACAGACTAGAAGTTATCATCCGTGTTTAACAGGGCAGATTGGAATAAAAAATTAACTGTTTTTAGCTATATGAGGAACATATTTTTTTCCAAACAAAGGAAATAACCAGCTATTGCCACCTACAAAGGCAAGACATTTCCTTCCATGTTTCTATATAGATTATACACACTGGAAACTCATTCATTCCCTATTAACCAGCGTGCAGCATTCCTGTCAGAATCCTGGCAGCTGTCGGAGGAGGAGGAGGCTGGAATGTGTAGTTCTACAACAGCTGTTGAGCCGTAACTTTCTTATCCGTAAACTCTAGGCTGCTCCCATCTCACGTGAGGCCATAATTTTCCACTTGCCCTTTTGCATACTTATTTCTCCTCAGCACAGCCTTGCAGGCCTCTGGATTGATCCAGCCAAATAACTGTGACTTCCCCAGGGGAAAGTGTTTTGCTGGCTGTAGGATTTGTTCCCATTCTACAGAAAATCTACTGGTTGGTCCTCTAGGATAATGTCAGTCTCACAAGCCACAATGGCTTAGATGAGCCACAGTGAGGAGAAGGGAGGAACGTTGGTCATTTTTAAGTAGAGCTGAAATCAAAATGGAATGGGGATAGCATGGCATGAACATAGTGCTGTATTTATTGAATGTGCTTGGATGTTATTTGTATGTTATTACCCCCTACATCTTAGGTACTGAGAAATCTGCCAGCTTAGCAGAACACTTTCAGATGCATATGTAGCCTTGAAAGGATAAGTAAAAATAAGTGAATATAAAGTTGATAAGGGTGTTATTCTAAGCACTTTTGCAATGTACATCCATTATTTATTTTTAATTCCAAGATATTAAAAGATACATGGACTGTTATGCACTGGTATGGGAAACAGATATTCGTGGGACAGAGATATCAGAGGACCCTGGAGGGGCTGTTCAGGAGACATGTCCAAGAGATCTCAACATTATGCTCTGATGTTATGGGTCGGACGTACTAACGCTGAAATCAAATATCCCAAAGCAAACAGAGAGTAAATATAAACAACTCCCGGCATCCTATGGAAGTTGTAGTCCACGTCAGCTTGTGGAGGAGGGATAACAATGGGTTCCAGCATGTAATGACAGAGAGAGGAAATGGTTCAGCTGGGAGATACTATAATTAAATAAATCCCCAACAGGAGGCTGACGTCAGTGGGATACTATCTGGAAGCAGCAGCAAAACTTCTGTAATTCCAATCCCAGAATCCCCCGAGATCCTACACTGGAAACTTCATGTTTTATTGCCCATTCTCATACCCACATCAAGCATCTGTCAGCAAGCACAGCACCTCCTACACTGACCTGTGTGTGGACAGAGGAGGCAGCCACCAAATCCACATAGAACACAGGCTTGTGGTTATCCACCCATTTCATTCCTGGGAGCTGGACCTGTTGATTGGAGGAAAAACATTGTAAAAATGGGTTGTACATAATAGATTTGTAAGAGGAGCGTACAGGTTGCAGAGTAAATGGGTTTCTAGAAACATTTGCACCTTGCTGCAGCTTAAAGGGGACCTGTCACTCTAAGAAATAATTCCAAATCAGTTTTCATCATGTTAATTGAGGAAAATAAAATTTACTTACACTACATTTATTATTTACATTGTGTTTCCTTCAGCCTTGGAATTATACGATCACAGTACGCAGGCAGGAGCCATTTTGTGTATACTGTTATTAAGACAAGTTGTGTATCACTTCAAAATCTTGCATGTACACCAGAATGGGGGACCTAATGCCCATACACATTGCCCTACACAATTAAAAAGTGTTAGGAGGGAAGGGGAATGTGGGGAGAGCAGTGACATCCAGGAAGTGCTGAATGTAAAGTGAAAGTAATTGACTGCCCTGCTTCTATGCCTAAGGCACAGAGGAGGGGCAGACAATATTTGATTGACAGCTGAGATATTTAAACACCTTTATAACAGGTATGGATGCTTTAATGATAAAAACAATGCGTCGCGAGTGCCATCCCTGGCGTTTTTTTCATTATAACCTACGGGTGCTCATACAGAAAAATAAAAATGCATTTTTTTAACCAACATCCCACTGCCAGACGTTTCCTGCAAAGTCCAAAGTCCAAGGAGATTTTAATCCGGCACTGTTCTGCACTTCAGGACAGGGCCCAGTGCAGTCACACCCCCTTCTCCAGTTGCAGCTACACCAATGATCCCCTCCCTATTGACCGATATAGAGTGGTGTGTGATGTATAGTGGAAAAATCATTTTTTTGGAAACACAGAAATGGATCTACTCACATCGGGGGTCAGCACCGAGTAACTTGGGGGCAGCTTCTCCACTGATACAGGAAGGGAGAAAGATCCGGTTTGCAATCTGCCATGTTGCATCAGCGGGATCCACTGAAATGAGGCAAAGAAAAACACAGGTTAGCAGGTTCACTTTTAAGTTAACTTTTAGTTTGTTATAGACAGGCCCAGCTTACGCGCATGTGCTCGTGGTGGAGGGGATTGCATTCCGGTGCTAGAGTGCGGAGTGCCAGAGAAATCTGGCCCTGGTTATAGAATGGCTAATTGTAAGCAACTTTTCAGTTGGGCTTCATTGATTTATTACAGCTTTTCTAATGATTTGCCTTTTTCTTCTGACTCTTTCCAGGGGTCACTGAACCCATCTACAAAACAAATGCTCTGTAAAGCTACAGATTTATTGTTATTGCTAATTTTTATTACTATTTCTTTTTATTAAGCTTTATATTTGGGTCCTCTCCTATTCAAATTAATGCAAGGTTGCTAGTAGGGATGCACCAAATTCATTATTTTGGATTTGGCCCGAACCCGCGAATCCTTTGCGAAAGATTCGGCCGAATGCCAAACTGAATTTGCATATGTAAATTAGGAGTGGGAAGGGGAAAACATTTATTACTTCCTTGTTTTGTGACATAAAGTCACGCAAATTTCCCATCCCTCCCCTAACTGGCATATGCAAATTAGGATTCGGATTAAGTTCTTCTGGACAAAAAGATACGGCTGTCGGCTGATTCCAAATCCTGCTGAAAAAGGCAGAATCCCAAACTGAATCCTGGATTCGGTGCATCCTTAGTTGCTAGGGTAATTTGATTACTGAAATTGCAAACTGGAGAGCTGCTGAATAAAAAGATAAATAACTCGAAAACCCACAAATACTAATAAAATGAAAACCAATTGCAAATTGTCTCAGAATATCACCCTCTACATCATACTAACAGTTGCCACCTTTTCTGGAAAAAAATACTGGCCTTCCTATATATTTATCTTTTTTCCCTATTAATAACATTGGGGTCAACCTTCATTTTTACCCGCCAGGCCGGTAAAATACCGGCCAGGTGGCAACCCTACATGTGAACAATCCCTTTTGAAGCTTCTGCCTGTGCTCACTGCTAGGTGATAATCACCATAGGGAACTAAATGTCAGTTAAACTCCAATAGCTGGACTGTTGCAACTTACAATTTAAGGGCTATGGGACTTATGGGGTTTGGGCCTTCATGCTGCTCTCAGGGAGCATGTGTGGGTAAAACTGAATACTATGGATGTACTGAATCCACTATTTGGATTCGGCCGAACCCCTTCACTAAAGATTCGGCTGAATACCGAACCAAATCCGAATTTGCATATGCAAGTTAGGGGTAGGAAGGGGAAAACTTTTTTTACTTCCTTGTTTTGTGACAAAAAGTCACTCAATTTCCCTCCCGCCACTAATTTGCATATGCAAATTAGGATTTGGTTCGGCCGGGCAGAAGGAATCAGCCAAATCCGAATCCTGCTGAAAAAGGCAGAATCCTGGCAGAATTCCAAACCCGAATACTGGATTTGGTGTACTGAATACTGAACTGCATACTGAAACACGGCCATTTTAAGTACCTAAGTCTCTTCCTTAGGCTGGTATGAGGCACTGTGCTCACACACAAGCCATGGGCAGGCATACTTGCTAGTTGAGATTAGCCAATAAATGGACAAGGCTGTGCATTTTCCTCACACACTTCTATCAGTTTCAGTCAGAACCTGCATTATTTCCTGTCAGGTGATCAGTAACAACAGAACATCACAAAATGGCCACTCAAGGCAAACTATGTGAAAAGCAACTATTAATATGCATATAGTCATCTGATATTATTCTTTGATAGGCCATTTATTAGGGGAGAAGGGTTTAGGCATATTTAGGGCACTCACCGTATACCCTGCCGGAGTCTCCACGGCAGTGGTCTGATTGGGCCTGCAGCTAACATGGTAGAAGGTGAAGAGAAGGTGATGGTTTTCTGTCAGATTCCCTGGAATTTTCATTTTGAATTCTTCGTAGAAATCAGGAGACCTGAAGTGTGACGAGATAAGGTTGAATACTGGGAATAAGAGTTGAAAATTAAAAAGAAAGGGGTTTAGGGCTTTGGAGGCCTGGTAATGTGACTTACTTGTTGTGATAGACAACAGGTGTGTAAGCGTCACTGGAGAACTCACTGCAGCTCGATTTGCCAAATATTACCTGTAACCAAACATATGACTTACATTAACTGATGGGGCGCGTCTCTGTCTATTTCCTAAACAAGGAAAAGCTCCCCTCTCACTCCTACACTCACCGACAATGCCTGATTGGGGTCCTCTCCAGCCATGAACTGAACTTTCACAGCAATGTTCCTCACCGATCCCTGCCGACTGCTGAAGTTCAGGCTCCGAGGGTACACAAATAGCAGATTCCTGTTAATAAAGAGTAGGCTTGAAATCACTTTGTACAACATGAATTCAACAGAGAGAGTTCTATCAGGCATTGTGTCAGTTGATGATTATATAAATGTGTTCCTCCCACTGCAGGGTGATACAGTGACACAGACAGGAGGGAACTATGGGACATGAGTCTGTCCCTCCCACTGCAGGGTGATACAGTGACACAGACAGGAGGGAACTATGGGACATGAGTCTGTCCCTCCCACTGCAGGGTGATACAGTGACACAGACAGGAGGGAACTATGGGACATGAGTCTGTCCCTCCCACTGCAGGGTGATACAGTGACACAGACAGGAGGGAACTATGGGACATGAGTCTGTCCCTCCCACTGCAGGGTGATACAGTGACACAGACAGGAGGGAACTATGGGACATGAGTCTGTCCCTCCCACTGCAGGGTGATACAGTGACACAGACAGGAGGGAACTATGGGACATGAGTCTGTCCCTCCCACTGCAGGGTGATACAGTGACACAGACAGGAGGGAACTATGGGACATGAGTCTGTCCCTCCCACTGCAGGGTGATACAGTGACACAGACAGGAGGGAACTATGGGACATGAGTCTGTCCCTCCCACTGCAGGGTGATACAGTGACACAGACAGGAGGGAACTATGGGACATGAGTCTGTCCCTCCCACTGCAGGGTGATACAGTGACACAGACAGGAGGGAACTATGGGACATGAGTCTGTCCCTCCCACTGCAGGGTGATACGGTGACACAGACAGGAGGGAACTATGGGACATGGAGTTTGTCCCTCCCACTACAGGGTGATACAGTGACACAGACAGGAGGGAACTATGGGACATGAGTCTGTCCCTCCCACTGCAGGGTGATACAGTGACACAGACAGGATGGAACTATGGGACATGAGTCTGTCCCTCCCACTGCAGGGTGATACAGTGACACAGACAGGAGGGAACTATGGGACACGAGTCTGTCCCTCCCACTGCAGGGTGATACAGTGACACAGACAGGAGGGAACTATGGGACATGAGTCTGTCCCTCCCACTGCAGGGTGATACGGTGACACAGACAGGAGGGAACTATGGGACATGGAGTTTGTCCCTCCCACTACAGGGTGATACAGTGACACAGACAGGAGGGAACTATGGGACATGAGTCTGTCCCTCCCACTGCAGGGTGATACAGTGACACAGACAGGAGGGAACTATGGGACATGAGTCTGTCCCTCCCACTGCAGGGTGATCTTGAGCTAGAGGCAGATGTAACTGGGGGGATGGTGTTAGAGTGTCACAGAATGGAGAAGAAGTCAGTGGAATATGAGACAGGGGAAGTAGGTGCCACCTATTGTTCTATCCCCTAATGAGGAAGGAATCTGATATCTAATAGAGAAGAAACAAAGTTGTTGGGTTTGAAAAAAGAGATGCACAGAAACCCCTCATCAATGGGGGATTGAATTGAGGGTCTATTACAGGCAACAGCCTGGGGGTCCACACTAAGTAATCTAACCAGAGCCTTTGTTACCTTCCCACCCAGCCTTGGGGCAGACGATAAATACAAACCAGACACAGAGGGGAGAGTGTCACTTTATCCCACCCCTGACACTTATTAACCCTTGAATCACTGTTACATAGCTCATGTGCATGCAATATAATAAGTGCAAGGCATCTGTCCAACACTCTCCAAACTCTCACACCCCCTAATGTTGCCTAACAAACAAACCCAGCTCGGCAGTTTCACTTTATATCTAATATACATGCAGTGTTTTCTACATGCTCTCCAACACACGGCTTTACTATCCACAGGGACTGCAGCAGGAGGAGGGAGTTGGCTGCCAACCCATAGGACATAATGGGCATAACAATATCAGCCAATAGGAAGGTAGCAGACATCATTACCTCTGTGTAACCTTGGAAAAGGGTCACCTGTGTTTACCGTGCAGTGACCGCAGACATGAGAGGGGCAAAGTGACTGAACTGGAGTAACAGTGTGACTTGTGCTTATACAGAGTGGGGGGGGGGGCAGGGACTCAATAATAATAATGATCTGTTATACAGATAGTTAGAATCTCAGCTGCCATAAAGCAGGACAGGACTGCGGTTTACACTTGAGCTCAGATAGGATCTATGAAGCCACTGGTATAGAATGCACTGTTATACAGATAGCTAGAATCTCAGCCATAAAGCAGGAAAGGACTGTTGCTTACAATGGAGATCAGATAGGATCTGTGCAGCCACTGGGACAGAATGCTCTGTTATACAGATAGCTAGAATCTCAGCCATAAAGCAGGACAGGACTGTTGCTTACAATGGGTATCAGATAGGGATTTTTATTAAAAAATATGAACAATAACAATAAACAAAATCAAAATGTCATAACAAACAAATCAAAACATACAACAGATACATATTCAAAAATCCATAGTTTTTTCCCATGAAAAATCTATCCCCCTCCACAATTTATTGTTTTCTTTATTGATATTTATTTCTTTCAATTTTATCAGGTATAATTCTTTCAAAATCTTTTTGGTTGTCAAATCTATAGATCCTTCTTCTCGCCCAAAAGTTTTACCACATCTCCTCATCCATAAGAAATATCGAACAACTGATAAAATAACAAAGAGGGTCTCTTTATCCAGAGGATGGTCATTAGTTACAATTCCATAGGCTCTTTCCCCGTAAGTGTTTCTACAGAAATTATTGATTCCCAAAGTTGTTAAAACTTGATCATAAAGGGCTTTTGAGACTGAACATTCTAATAAAAAATGATCTACTGTTTCTTCTTTTCCACAGTCCCAGGGGCATAAACTATTTACTGCACTTAGATAACTTAAATTTCCCCTTACAAATAACTTCCCCTGTAGGGCCAACCATGCGTTATCAAACATTTTTTCTGGGAGTCTTTTTCCATTCAAAAACTTAATGCATTCCCCCATGACTTTTACAGGGCAATCTTTTGGACTCAAAGAGACAACAAAAAAGGAGCTTAGCACTTGTTCATACAACTGTTTTCTTGATAAGGTTTCAATATCATTGAAACCTAAACCCCACTTTTTCAACAATTTTAAACCTAACGCAATATGTTGCGGAAAACCACCCCCCCTGATCCGGACCCCCTTCACTCTACCGCCCTCCACCCAGTCTCTGATAAAAGGCGAAACCCAGGATCTGACACAGTTTTCCCACAGAGAACACGTCCTTTGACCCAGATTCCCAAAATTGAATTTAAGAAAAATGGTGCCAAAGAAGGCAATTGGACAAACCATCCCTAGACCTCCCTCTTTCTTCTGTAGGAATGTTACCCCTCTTTTTACCGGGTTTAGCCTACTCCCCCAGAGCATCTGGAAAAACAAACTGTAAACCCGAGCATAGAGAGATTCTGGCAAGGGAAACACATAAGCAACAAAAAGAAACAATGGGATCAAAAAGGTCTTGATCAGATTAACCCTTTCTCTATAGGTCAGCTTCCAAGATCTCCAACGCTGAACTTTTGCCAAACCAGCATCCACTTTCTCTTCCCAATTTAATCTGCTATTATCATCCCTTCCAAATTTTACTCCCAAGATTTTAACCTGCTCTGGGGCCACTGGGAAATTTCCGGCCTGAAAATCCGGTTCCCCTCCTAGAGTCCAAAAAGCTTCCGACTTTTCATGATTAACTGAGGATCCAGAGGCCCTTGAGTAGCTTCTGATGCAATCAGTGATCACCTCAACCTCCGCCTGCTTAGAAATGACCACTGACACATCATCCGCGTAGGCTACAAACCTGAGTGGCTGCCCGCCGGGCACACAGACCCCCTCCATGCCCTTCTCCTCCAGCATCCTCAGGAAGGGATCCAGAGCAAATACATAGAGAAGAGGACTCAGAGGGCAGCCCTGCCGCACCCCGGCCCCAACATCAAAGGTTTCACCTTGCCAGCCATTAATCAGTGGGAAGCTTTTTGCCCCTTCATACAAAATCCTTAACCAACTAATGAATTTGCCTGGGATGCCGTATTTAGACAAAACAGCCCATAGATAGTCATGGTTAACCTTATCAAAAGCTTTCGTTTGATCCAAAGACAACAGGTATTTGCCCCAACCATGAGCTTTGCATGACTCCAAGGCTTCCCTTAAAGTAAGGAGGGCCCCAAAGATGCTCCGCCCCTTCACCGTGCAGAACTGACAGGACGATAATAAAGTGCCAGAAAACAAAATCAAACGTGAAAAAAGAATCCTCGCCAGAATCTTTCTGTCAGAATTGAGAAGGGCAATTGGCCTCCAGTTCTCAACCTTCTCATCATCCTTCCTCTTTGACAGCAAAATTAAAGAAGAACACCTCATTGACTCAGGCATACCCCTCTCCAAACATTCATTAAAGATCTTAACTAACACCGGGACTAACAGCGATTTAAAGGTCTTATAAAACTCTGCTGTTAGCCCATCAGGCCCTGGAGCTTTCTTGTTGTGCATTTTATCAATCGCACCCGCCACCTCTTCCTCCTCAATATTTGCTGTCAATGGGGAAAAGTCCAAATTTACTGTATCAGGTCCTGGGGTCGCCTTTAAAAAGTTTTCAGTCCTTTCCCTCTCCAAAGTTTTACTTCTGAACAGATCAGCATAGTACGACCTTACAACCCCGAGGATACCCTCCCTGGATTTCTGTATAACTCCCTCGGAGTCAATAAGGCCAGTCACCTGCTTTTTCTTAAAGGTCTCTCTACAATTCTGAAAAGGATCAGGGGAGTTTTTTGCCCCAAAATCTCTCTCCAGAATCATAGAGTCCTTGCGACTGTACTGATGCTGCCTAATCAGATATTTCAACCGGGCAATTTTTTCCCCCACCACCCCAGCCGAAATTAAGGTTTCCAACTTCTTCCTCAGAGACTGGTATGTTTTTGATCTTAAACCCTCCCGTTTAACAGATAGTTTTGTGAAGAAAGTTCGGATTTCTTTTTTTGCTTCCTCCCACCAGTGTACCACAGAATCAAAGAAAAAGAATTTTGACCACAAGGCTTCAAAAAACACCTTAAAAGAGCCATCCTCTGCTGCTTCTTTAAGAGACCCAATTCCCAGCCTCCACAGTCCTTTGCCTCTCTTGGGAAGATCTGATGTTCCCACTGTAAAGGATAACATTAAATGATCTGAGAAATCTACTGATGATTCCTTCACATCAGAGAAGACCTCCCCTTCCTTTACAAATATCATATCAATACGACTACTTCTATTGGAGCAAAAGTATGTATGTACTGCTTTCCTCCCTCCCCAAGTAGCCACATCAATATAACCCGCCTGCTTAATTATACCTAACAAGAAAGCACCTTCATATTTGTTATATCTCCCAGTTCTATCTCCTGGATTTAAGGTCTGGTTAAAATCACCAGCCCAAATGACTTGGCTAGAAACACACAAGTATTGTTTTATTTCTTCTAACAGATCTTTTCTTTCTATCACTGCATGAGGGGCATAAATATTTATAAGTCTGTAACTTTCTCCTTTTATATTTACATCTAGTAAAATACATCTACCCACTTTAAGCTCTAAAAATCTCTTAACCTTAATGTCTGAGAATCCCTTAAAAAGAATTCCCACCCCCCCTGCTGTTTCCTCTGCTATGGACCAAAATGATGGACCCAACTGCCAGTCCCTTTTTGCATTAAAAATCTCTATCTTATTTGTTAGTCTTGTTTCTTGCAAAAAATAAATGTCATTTTCTTCTTTCTCCAAGTTACTAAACACTTCCCGTCTTTTTTTAACATTTTTAATACTACACACATTTATAGTACTAAATTTAATTATTTGTTCAGGCATCTTGGAGAGTTAGTTGTTCTCACAGGATTGTGTTCTGCATGTCTTTTATACTGGGGTTTCCCCATGCCACCCAACGACTCCCCCTCCACCAGGAGATCCTCCTCATCAATGGACTCCCACTCTTCCTCACTATCTATCCTTCCTTTCCTTTTCTTCCCTTGCTCCTCCACAATTCCTATTTCCACATTTGATGGACCCTCAGATTCTAATACAGAATCTTTCTTTCTTTTGCCCAAACCACTGCTGGGGGGTACCACATTCTTTTTAATTGACCTTTCCTTGACTCTCTTTTTTACCTCCTTTTTGTTCCCTTCATCCCTTTTTTTCTCTTCACCAATCCTTCTCAATTCCTCTTCCTCCTCTGCCAAATCCCCCCATGACTTTCCTGAGGGCAATTCAAATCTGTTTGAAGTTTTGATTTCACTTTCAAAGATCATTTTACCTGCTTTTTTTCCTGCCTTTTTTCCTGCCACCTTCCAGTCATCCCCTCTTCCCTGCACTGATGTAACAGTACTTTCTGCCTTTTGGTTTTCTTTACTTTGACAGGGGGCAACCTCATTGTTCCCTTCCTCCTCCCGCCTTTCTTCTGTTATATCTTCCTGAAATATTTCCTCCTCTATTCTTGGGCAGAGTTTAACAATATTGTGCCAGGCATTAGGACAATCACGGTGTGTATGACCCAGTTCCGCACACAGGTTACACCTCACATTCTCGCAGTCTTTGTTGACATGTCCCTGGGCCCCACACAATGTGCACATCTTTATTGTACAGTCTCCCGCCAAATGTCTCCTTGATCCACACTTATAACATTGACGGGGCTGCCCTGGATAAAAGCAAACACCCCTTTCTCTGCCTATAAAAAATGAATTTGGGAGATGCTGTGTCATGTTGTTTTGCACATTTAGCCTCACTTGAGCCTTCCAACCCACCACCCAAAATCCTTCCTCATTATATACAGGTTTTAAAGGCATCAAAACATTGCATTGTCTCTTTAACCAGACTAACACATCAGCAGGAGGGACAGACTCATTCTTAAAAAAGATTGTTACTGTTTTTACTTCTGGTTTTGAGACTGGACTCGCCCTGAAGCCTTCCCATGCTGAGGATGTCTTTTTATCTTGATATAAATTCCAAAATCTGTCTAAACCTTGGGACAACTTAAAACTTATTTCAAAATCAATATCTGACACATTTACAAAAGCAAAAACATCTGCAGGAGTAAATCCCATTGATTGTTTGATTAAGTTTTTACACACATAGCGGCTACCTGGTGATTTCTCCTTTTCTCCCTCCCATTTGATTTTAACCACATTTCTCCTTTTGAAAGTGAGCCCATCATGAAATGATTCCTCCTGCCTTGCAAAAAATTTTCTTTTCTCCCAGAAAGACCTACTATCCTGTTTACCTTGTTCAGGATCAACTCCATTTTGAGCAAATTGTTGTGTTTTTTCCTCAGGTAAAGCACTAGTTGCTTCATTCTCAGCAGCTTGTGTCTCCCCCTCCCCCTCCACCTCATTTACATTCCCTTCAGAGACTGCACATTCCTTGTTGTTAAACAAAACATTTTCATTCCTTTCCTTTTCGTTTGTTTCAGACAAATTATTTGCACCATTATCATCTGATTCCCCCCCACCTTCATTCAGCACAAAATCCAAATATGAGGATTCAAAGGTCTTTTTTCCTCCACTGGACATTTGTTTAAACCGTTCCTTGTTTTTATACACCTCCTCCCATGGTTTAATCACTAATAACAAAGCCTCCATATTTTCCACCACCTCCTCCAGTTCTTTATTCATTTCTGCCAGTTTCCTGATGCCTTGAGCTCTGAAATGTCCCTTAGCAGATTTAACATTTGAAAGTTCCCTCTCAATGTTTTTTTCCAAAGTATTTCTCCTGTTACTTAACAGTTCCATAGCTCTGAGTGATTCTATGATGTGTGAGGTGTTAACAGTGTGTCCACTACTAGCCACATTAGAAGAGTCATTAGCCAGTGCTCCACTCACCCGTGCCCCAGTCCTGGTCTCCTCTGTGCCATCCAGCGCCCCCTCTGCCACTGCCACAGCAAGCTGGCCACACAGCGCCTCAAGCCTTGCCATATGTTTAGCAGGACTATCCTTCACGCTTGCCTCCCTGCTAGTCACTTCCTCCACAGTGTTTGTCTCAGTGTTGTTGGTGTGACAATGTGCTGGAGCTGCAGTTCTCAGAGTCTCACCTGAAGCCTCACTGCTGCTGCTTGCGGACGCCATCTTGTCCTTTTCCTCAGCACTAGCACCGGAGCTCCCTCCTTCTGTCTGGGCCTCAGATACTTCACTGTCGCCCACCTCTGCGTTACTGAGGGAACACTCCAAAAGGGTACTTGCACCACATCTGCGCACTTCTGAAACACTTTGGGGGCTGCTGGAATCCACTGCTTTCTCCATGGGCATTTCACATGGGGAGCTTGCACCAGGCAAATCCTCCATATTGGCTTTTTGATCAGACACTTCTGCTGACTGTGTTACGTCCATCATTTCTTCACTGTTTGCTTCATTACACACCACATCACATGAAGTTTTCTTGCTTTTGCAAAAGACTTTCTTTATGGTTTCTTTTGGGACTTTTTTCCCAACACCTAAAGTCTTTGTTCCACTTTTAACACGAGATGACATCCTTCTCTCCATTTCCAAGTTGTAGGCAAATAAGAAAGTCCAAAAGAAAGTGTAAACTGCACCCCCAGACCCTTGCTGGGCCTGGGGAAAGCTCTGTAACTCAGGAGCTCCTCACACGCACGTCCTTCCTGATTGGGGATCAGATAGGATCTGTGCATTAAGTTGGATGCAAATTATGCTGGAATACAGGGGGATAACCCACTACATTGTGGGTTGTTCACATTTAAATAACTTTTAGTATGATGTAGAGAGTGATATTCTGATTTGCAATTGGTTTTCATGTTTTATTATTTGTGGTTTTATGTTATCTGGCAGTTCTCCAATTCAGAATTTCAGCAGCTACCTGGTTTGCTATGGTGTAAATTATTCTAGCAAACACCAATTCATTTGAATAAGAGACTGATATATGAATAGGAGCGGGCTGAATAGGAAGATGAATAATAAAAAGTAACAATAACAATAGAAATTGTAGCCTTACAGATCATTTGTATATTAGGTGTCGGGTCAGTGAACCCCATTTGAAAGCTGAATAGAGTCAAACAAAGAAGGCAAATCATTAAAAAACTATAAAAAAAAAAAGAGAGAAAATGAAGACCAATTGAAAAGTTGCTTAGTTGAATTAGCCATGCTAAAAGTTAACTTAAACGTGAACCATCCCTTTAATCTTCCGGAGAGATAAGGATGTGGATAGATGTGAAAAGGAGTGAAATATCAACATGGCAGAATGCAATAAATAAGAATTATTTCCAAAATCCAGTGAAAACCGAGAGAATCTCCCCCTTCTCTCCAGCCCCTGTATCTGCAATCCTGGAGCACCTGTTGTAATCTTACTTCCATCTTGCACAACCCCAGCACCACACCCCCCATGTCCCTGCAAGCATTATATTCCCGACTGCTTTATCTGATGTCCCTCTTTGCAGCTTCGCTTGCACTATGCTGCTGTTACTGCCGCTGCTCCTGCTGCCCCTCGTCCAGGGGGAGGATGAGGGAAGGGTTGCGCTGCAGGAGGAGGTCAATGTACTGCTGTACGGGACTCTGCAACTGGGCCAGGCACTGTCCGACACCTACAGCTCCACCGCTAGCAAGCTCCAAAAGGTGATGAGCCGGCACAACAGGCAGGAGAACAGTCTTCAGATGCTGAGAGAGCAGAGCAGCAGAGCAAAGAGTGAAGAGGAAAGGCTCCGCAGAGAGGTGAACAGACTACAGGTGAGGGAGCTGCATAAACCTCAGGACATAGTCATACTGGGCTGTTTGTGAGAGAATATACAACTCAATTCTCTATAGGAGAACTCATTGGAAGAGGGAGAAGACAGCAACAAGACTAGGAAAGAGAAGTGGTAAAGATATCATAACAGGGGGCAGAAATTAACCGGGAGAGAAGAATAATAATGAGGGAGCAGAGACCCTAAGGGGAGATAAATCAGAGAGACAGAAGAGAGAACTGGAGACATTACTGAAACTACATGTTTCTACATGATATGGGGAGAGAAGTGTGTGAAAGAGATCATTGGTGGGAGAGAAGGGAGACAACACGAGTGTGAAAGTACATTATAGTGAAGACACATGGAACAGAGATATTTTGGGCGGGGAGGATACGTAGAGGAGACAAGGCAAAAACTCCTTAATGAAATTACTGGGAGACTGTGAGCATCAAGTTATGGGTAAAACAGAAGGCACAAGTTCTACTGAGACCAAAGCTGGAATGGTCCTGTGGCGAATGGGCTAGATAGATTGGAGCCAACAATAACCGTTTGCAACGGGGCCTTCAAGGTCTTAGTAGCCTTAGTAGCCATGGGAACTACAGAGGATTTTGTGCAATTTAGACTTTCTTGACTAGGTCATTCTACTAGTTTTCAATGGATAAGCTGCTACATTTGATATCTCTTTTAGCAAGAGGAGCATGAGGTGCAGATGTTCTCCAGAAGGATAGAAAGGGAGCTATGGGAGGTCCGACGAGGATACAGAGAGCTCCAGAAGAAGGTGCAGCACCTGGAAGAGGAAGAGAGCAAGACAAAGGCCGAAGGGGCTGCAACACTGAAGGTATGAAGGAGGTTAGACCAAAGAGTTCAGCAGGACAAGCCAACAGAACACACTGCTGCCTTAGGGTGAAGACACACAGAGTTACTAGTAGCAACTACTTGTCACGGCTGCAAAACACCAGAAATTACCCTGCCATAGACAATGCTGAGAATTGCCTCTGCTAAAATACACAGTGTCTTAGTAAAGCCAATCACTTTCGTCTATTTTCTAGCCATGACAAGTAGCTGCTACTAGTAGCTCTGTGTGTCTTCACCCTTAGGTCCCAACAATCCACAGAGATCTGACTGATGTGCCTTATACTGATAAACTTTTCAACAATCCCAAATACACACTGATATACACTCCAACCGTAGGCACAAAATGAACCCCCTTAGCATTTTATACACATAGAACTTCTACCTACCCACTCAGCAGTGCAAGCAAGCGCCATGCCCTTAGTGAGCACAAGTTTTGGGTTGCAAAGGAGAACTATAAGTTACACCTATGTCGTGCGAGAGGCATGGATGGGTACAGCCACCTACCGCCCTTTACTTAGCAGGCACCACTTGTTCACTTTCCAGCTCCACCAGAATGGGTGCAAAAATGTGCATTTGATTATTAGATGCTAGAAAAAAGGGGTGCAATGTGGACGAAAAACACTGTGTTTGGGTCTGTTTGTATTTTTCATGCAGTATAGTAATAGTAATAGTAAAACCCAATATCCCAATAGTGCATGGTGAGGGAATACAGGGATATGGGAGATAGCTCATAGTACAAGTTGATCCAGGGACTGGTCCCATTGCATCTTGGAGTCAGGAAGGAAATTTCCCCCCTCTGAGACAAATTGGAGAGGCTTCAGCTGGGGTTTTTTCGCCTTCCTCTGGATTAACTGGCAGTTAGGCAGGTTATATAGACTTAAGGTTGAACTTGATGGACATTTGTGACTGTTCCTTTATTTTTCTATGCACAGACAAAGACTGAACGCCAGAACCTCATTCTTCAGGTGGTGATGGAAGTGGTGACCCAGCAGCAGGCACAAATGGCCAAGCAAAGGCAGCAGCTTCACCACATTCTCAGAAAGGTACTAAACTCTCAGCTACTGTTCTGTATAAATGCACAGATATCAGCCACACAGCTGACAATTAACAGCCTCATATGGTTCTGCTTCTACCCCAGGTCTCCTCTGTACATTGACGCTGACCCTCTCCATCTAAGCCTGATTTGCTCCAGAATCCAAGCAATTACTGTGGGCAGTGTGTATGAAGATTTACCTACAGTGCACGCACCAAAAATGAGATTAACCTCCATGTTACTCTTTTTCATACCCTGCAACGGTGGTCTTCAAACTTTACGGGGTCACAGAGAGCTACTGTAGACTGCAGGGGTACCCAACATTGGACTCTGACCCATAGGTTAATAATGACTGCCCTAGATATTCCTGAAACAATGGCTAAAGTTGGGCACATCAATGTTTTCCAATATCTGTAACCTTATTATGAACTAAGAGGGGCCCAAACTTGATAATGGACATCAAGGAGATAATGGAAGCTTCCATAAAACACAGAATAAAATAAGCATGTCAATAATCCAGGGATCGGTTCCTGGTTTACTCATTTGAGAGCAGGGCACTTCATGAAGTCTTGGAATTTTCAAGGCCAAGTAATGACTCAACAAGATTTAACTTTCACTTTCATTAAAAAATATAAACAACTCTTGGCCTAAGCACGAGAGAATGACAAGTCTGGATATGGAGAGTAAATACATTCCCTGATACCATGTATGTAGAAGTTTATTATCTAGGTGTGACTTTCACATGATAAGTATAAGAAGTAGGACAAGGTGGGTGGATAAACCTAGCGCTAATGCTCTAACTGGCTACACGCTGGTTTAATCTTGGGACCATTCTGATAGTCTATTGGTTGCTCTTGTTTAGGGAGCATCGTATGGTTTACACTGGCTAAATAAACTTGATATGGTCTGGAAACCCCCCCCCCCAGATGGGTGTAATGGGACAGTCCGCATGGATGCAATACTCACCGATAAGAAGTGTGAGGTATGAACACCTCTCGAGTTGGAAACTCCAGCACCTCCTTAGTAGGTCGCACACGTGGGTCTGGATAGGGCTTCACATGACGAAGCTCGGGGGTCAAACAGAACTGGGGATTCTCTGGGGCTGGGGACACATCAATCTTCAGTTGAGCTAATTGGATAAGAAATGAGAGAGTCATCAGTTTCCATGACAATTCCTGAAGTCATTCAGGCGTGCAAGTCTGGAAGTGCTGGTGGACACAGGCTGGGCTCTACACCTCCCACTTGGTTTTTTTAACTCGTATGAAGTTCAGAGTACAACCAGAGTCATGGGCACATATGTTCTTAGGTTTCAAAAAGACATATGTCCATCATGTTCAACCCTTCCAAAATGCTCTACAAGTTGATCCAAAAGAAGGCCAAAAACACTTGCCAACAGGCTCTGCGACGGTTCAAAATGGCGGCTTTTGTGTTACTACGCACAGAGCTCCAGCACTGTGTAGAAAATCAAAACTCCAATCAAATGGGGAAAAAGATCCGGAATGTAGCGTGCACCTTGTTCAGCTGTTTTTAAACTAAGGGCTTTAGCTGTCGGTGGATTGATAGGAACTGCAAGGAGAGACACATATTGGACATCCTAAAATTGTTCAACAAAATAATTTACCCTTTGTATAGTTTAGGGAAGTTGTACTTCCTCTTCTAGATAGAAAATGAAAATCTGACATGGGGCACCAGATTTGTGCCCAAGCTTTTTACTAGAAGAGACAGTTTTACTAAGCAACCCACTGACATCAGAGCTTCTGGGAGTTTTCGTTAACCATATTCTTTGCTGGGGCGGTCAGCTGGGGAAAGTGTTCTCCAAATTGTTTCTCTACAATAGAAGCCAGTTTGGAGAAACCCTACATTGCTGCCCATGTCACAGACTGAAATGAAACGAGCCTGGAAAGCTTGCTTGACAGGATTTACAGCTTTGATATTCAATGTGTATGTTAGAATTATTTACTTTCCTCCCAAAGTGCATCGTTTGGTAATAAAATACATAGCATGCTCCTAAACCAGAGACTGGTAGCCTTCTCCATATTTGTGGCAGTGAATGAAAGAAACACAGGTGCTGACATTACACCCACCATGGGAAAATGAATCTTATTCACATTAAGCATTTATATAATCATTCTCCCTACTTTCTGCACTTGGGCTGCTCCCTTCTCACTGTTCAAGCAGGCAACAGAGCCTGGCCCTGATGTAGGTTTCATGGACTGTGACTTTAAGGACAAAGAAGTGTGAAAGTAAGTAATGGCTAAGTGTCAGCACAGACTGGCATTTTTTCTGAGGTCTATTCACTTACCTGTACATAATAGAGGGACATATGCTTTTTCTGCTGCTGGCTGGTGTAAATATGACCTTTAAAGGAAAGCTATACCCCTCAAACAATGTAGGTCTCTATAAAAAGATATTGCACAAAACAGCTCATGTGTAATACCCTGCTTCATGTAAATAAACCATTTTCATAATAATATACTTTTTTAGTAGTATGTGCCATTGGGTAATCCTAAATAAAAAAATTGGCATTTTAAAAAATAAGGACCCCCCTGGGATCGTATGATTCACGGTGCACACAAACATACCAAACAAACTATACTTGTTAGGTCAAATGAGCCAATTAACAGACAGAGTTCTGTCTTTTGCTTCCACACTTCTTTTCAGGTGATCTCTGAGGCAGCACACAGACCATCACTAATTGGTGGTTCAAGGCTGATATGATTCTTTAATATGCCACTTAATATCATATAAATCATCTGTTGGTCAAGTATTCATTTTGGGGGTATAGTTTTCCTTTAAGGGGGCCATACATGGGCAGATCTGCTCGTTTGGAGCGATCTTGCACTGATATGCCCACCTTGCGTCGGAAATATCGGGCTGATCCAATCGTGGGCCCTAGGGCCCACAAGGTCAGGAATGCTGGGGGTGGGATTGAGGACTGCATCAACAAATCAATGAGAATTTTAAGCCAGATATTGGTCGGTGAAGCCCATCGTAGGGCGCCATACACTGGCCAATTAGCTGCTGACTTTTTCTGTTGACAGCTTTTATCGGCCAATACATGGCCACCATTAACCACTATGTAAATACAATTTAACCGCATGTGCAGCATGACTGCCTTCTGTAGCTGAGGGAAAGGAATGGCTCATGTGGATGTACACAGTGGGTTAACAGATAAACCGCGGGGTCAGTGCAATGATATTTTACAGGTTACTTCTCCTTTAACAGACATGCATTATTGATGGAAAAGAGACATGTGTGTGCTTGAATCCATATATGTCAGACATATTTTATATAGTGAACTTATTGCACAAGGCTAAAGTTTCAGCTTGTCAATAGCAGCAATGATCCAGGACTTCAAACTTGTCACAGGGGGTCACCATCTTGGAAAGTGTCTGTGACACTCACATGCTCAGTGGGCTCTGATTGGCTGTTGAGAAGCTAAACTTAGGGCTCGTCACTAATTATCCAGCAGAAAATGAGCTTCCCTGGCTGTAATATAAGCTGATGCTACAGGTTTGCTGATTATTCAATTCTGATGCTAATTGCACTGGTTTCTGTGCTGCCATGTAGTAATTATCTGTATTAATTACTAATCAGCTTTATATTGTGACATTTCTATTCTATGTGTACTGTATATTGTGAGTGGGTCCCTAAGCTCAGTAAGTGACAGCAGCACAGAGCATGTGCAGTGAACCAGCAGAAAAGAAGATGGGGAGCTACTGGGGCATCTTTGGAGACACAGATCTTTACTGCTAAAGGGCTGTAGTTGCCTTGGGCTGGTACAGAAGCCCAAAACATAATGTACAACATTTATAGCTACTTCTTTATTTGGACTTTAGTTCTCCTTTAAATGCAACAGGGCAAAGTGTTACAAGGTCGATAAACAGTGACTCGCTCCAGCAAAGGGGCAGTGCCATGACCATGCCATTTATATCTTCTCTCATTGCTCCAGTTACACCATGTGATGCATTTATAAAAAATGATGGGGTTAAGAGGGCTTACCCTTTGTCAGGGCTGGAATTTTAGTACGTTTTTATGACCCGGACCCAACCGCTTCAGATGATGTAACTGAACATAAGGGTCCGAAGGCTCAGGCCTTGTTTTAGGCAGAAGGCATTACTCTGCTTACAGTCTGGTCTAACCCCACACAGGTGGCTCACTCAGGTGTCAGGGATGGGTACTAAGCTTAGCTTCTCCGCAGCAGCCCAGAGCCCACTGAGCATGTGCAGTGCCACTGACACATAAAATATGCCTAACAAGATCAGAAGATTGCGAGCTACTGGTAACAGCTCTGTATCATTACTGTTATAGGGCTGCTGAACCTCTGGGCTGGTACAGTAAGTTTTGAATATAAAATACAGCATCTCTACCCATGGTCATGTTAAGACTTTAGTTCTCCTTAAAGGGCATGTAAAGGCAAAAAAAATAAAATCCCCTTTTTACTTTCTTCAATGAAAAAGAAACCTATCTCCAATATACTTTAATTAACAATGTGTACCATTTTTATAAGAAACCTTACTGTATGCAGTGAAATTCTCCCTTCCTTTACTAGGAATTGTCAGATGGTCCCTAACTGCTGAGCAGGGAAACAATCATACTTATGATCAGCAGGGGGAGCCCCCGCCTTACTTCCCAGCCATGCAAAACTCAAGCAGCTTTGTTTGTTTCCCTGTAGAGCAGTCGGCGACTGTGTAGAGATTTGTATTGGATTTTATTTTTGCGTTTACATCCCCTTTACTGTTTCCAACTCCAGGGACAAAGATCATGGAGCCAGATTTAAACAGATAAACTGGGATTCTATTTGGGGGATTTTTTTGCTGAAGCTAGTGGTTCTGCAGAGTTGGAGAAACTTTATATGAAACAATACAAAAACTATAAAATCCACATTAGATTACATGACAACACGGGAGCCAGTGCAGTCTGTATATTCTGATTATTAATCAGTCTTGCTGTATCGGCTTCTGGCAGATATTATTTGACTTGTGATGTTTTGATAATTTATGACGATCCCTAAGCAGCCCAGACCACACTGAGCATGTGCACAGTCTTGGTCTTGCAAAGATGTATAACAAAGTTACAAGATGGTGACCCCCTGTGGCCAACTTTGAAAGCATAAATCATTTGTTTGATTAGGCTTGTGGTGCAGTAAGTTCATGTTTATATTTATTATACAAAATACAGCATTTCTAGCCTTATCCTATTTTAGACTTTACTTCCCCTTTAATGTTGGGCATGTGCTGACTGTGGATAATGGGTAACTCTGCCAGGTAGGCATCTATATCACGTGTATCAACTACGTACTAGTAGTGAGGCCTTAGCAGCAGATTAGTGTCTCTGCTGATGTCTCTGTTTATTCCTAAACTTTATTGTGTACAGTACAATGGGCCTGTGCCCCAAGCTGAGCTCCACCATCATCAGAAACACAGAGCTGCTGGCATCCAGCCCCCGCCACTGGAAAATGTGGATTATAACGACCCCCAAGGGAGAGAAGTGCAACTGCTGAACCAGCGCTCCTTTAAGCCTCGGGGTGTGGATTTATTGGCTATAGCCCCAGTCTTACTGATAAAGTCATGGGAAAAAGTCCTTTACTTAAACCGGGAAGGGTACTCTTAAAGGTACAGTAACTGTTTTCTGGAAGCTATAGAAAACAATAGTCAATAGATGAGAACAAGAGGGCTGAAATGGGTATCCATATCAAGCATATTTCCCTTTAGTACTTCCTGTTGGTGACCTGAATCTAGCCCCCCATTTTGTCCCAGAAAAAGGGTTATGCTGGCAATTAGTAACTTATACGTCATATTGCAGTAGTCGGGATACTCGGTGGGTAACAGTTAGTATCTAGTACTCTCTCTAGTACTCTCTAGTAACACAGTACTGAGCAATTTGCCGGAATACCTGTTACTGGGCGCAGTCGGCGCAGAGCTGTAGACGGTCTCCTCATATCTGCCAGGAATTTGTAGAGATCTTCATCACTCAGCCGGTCCCCTTCCTGCAAGAGAGCAACTGTCAGCAACAGCCTGTCTGATACCCAAAGCACAAATAAGTACCTGTCCGTGTTATGTCCGGGGCAGGATTCATGTGTCTACTCCCTGATACGTCTCATCCTCATGTCACCCACCTGTTTAAAGAAGTTGGTGACGGTAAGTGTCGCTGGGCGAAAGGTGTTAAGTCCACACGTCTCATCTCCAACACTCAGTCGCTCAAATGCTTTCCTCTTCCGCTCATTCCAGGTTCCCTTTCGTTCTGATACACAGAGAGATCCATAAGGTACTGGCTCATAACTCCCTGTCACCCACCTCCCATAGTTCCCTCCTGTCACTGTATCACCCTGCAGTGGGAGGGACAGACTCATGTCCCATTGTTCCCTCCTGTCTGTGTCACTGTATCACCCTGCAGTGGGAGGGACAGACTCATGTCCCATAGTTCCCTCCTGTCTGTGTCACTGTATCACCCTGCAGTGGGAGGGACAGACTCATGTCCCATAGTTCCCTCCTGTCTGTGTCACTGTATCACCCTGCAGTGGGAGGGACAGACTCATGTCCCATAGTTCCCTCCTGTCTGTGTCACTGTATCACCCTGCAGTGGGAGGGACAGACTCATGTCCCATAGTTCCCTCCTGTCTGTGTCACTGTATCACCCTGCAGTGGGAGGGACAGACTCATGTCCCATAGTTCCCTCCTGTCTGTGTCACTGTATCACCCTGCAGTGGGAGGGACAGACTCATGTCCCATAGTTCCCTCCTGTCTGTGTCACTGTATCACCCTGCAGTGGGAGGGACAGACTCATGTCCCATAGTTCCCTCCTGTCTGTGTCACTGTATCACCCTGCAGTGGGAGGGACAGACTCATGTCCCATAGTTCCCTCCTGTCTGTGTCACTGTATCACCCTGCAGTGGGAGGGACAGACTCATGTCCTATAGTTCCCTCCTGTCTGTGTCACTGTATCACCCTGCAGTGGGAGGGACAGACTCATGTCCCATAGTTCCCTCCTGTCTGTGTCACTGTATCACCCTGCAGTGGGAGGGACAGACTCATGTCCCATAGTTCCCTCCTGTCTGTGTCACTGTATCACCCTGCAGTGGGAGGGACAGACTCATGTCCTATAGTTCCCTCCTGTCTGTGTCACTGTATCACCCTGCAGTGGGAGGGACAGACTCATGTCCCATAGTTCCCTGTCCTTCCCATATGATACCTACAACAGCTCACTCCCTCCCCTCTACCTCCATCACCCCATTCTTCCTTCCTATCACCCTCTGCTCTTTCCTCCTCTTTTCTTGGGACAGTTACCACTGTCGGAGTCAGAATCTCGCTCAGTGGCCCCCACGCTGCTGACGATGTTCATGAGGTGTATGGCCGTCCAGGCAAAGGGCATGCGATACCGACCAAGCCGCGAGCAGAACTGTTCGGCCTGGCCTCTCAGCTTGTCCACCTTCTCCTTGTTCTGGAGACACAAAATATTAACAGTGGCCATTAGAGTGTTCTCCTGTTCTTCCTACATCCCCTCAATTTTCCATTATTCTAAATAAAGGAAGGGACAGGTACCAGTACTTCCCAATGGAGCATCTTCTTCCTAGGGGAAACGTCAATAGAGGGGACATTATTATCTCTGTAAAGTCTACAAATTGACCACTGCATCCAGCTTTATGGTGGTTGTGACCTGAGCCTGCTGAACTGCACACAGGCAAGATGGAAGGGTCTTTACAGGCAGCAGAATTCTCCAGTGCAGGGACCAGTAGGAATGTGGCATTCGTTTTCCGGGGATTTCAGTTTATTGCTATACATATATACATACTGAGAATTCCGTCAGCTGATTTATGTGCATTTATGGAAGACAGGATAAGGAGATCACTCATAAACCTTCGTCCCTTACCATTAAAGGGGAACCGTTTAGCTATAAAAACGTATTTACACGGAAATGCGGATTGAATAAATCTAGTTTAAAGGGACAGATTTTGTGTCTGGCTTTATAAGTACAAGCATTTATTTTTTTCTTTTGCTGGAAATAAATGAAGCTTAGGATCCACCCACAGAATCCGGTGCACTCTGTACCCAACTCCTGCCACAGCCTAATATGTGAAACATATTTATAGAACATACAGTATATTTTAGCAAGCAGTCTTTCCCTTAAAATCTACATGGCTACTATTCTTCATACAGGGATGGATTTCGGGTAAGGTGAGGGAGTTTGCCCTAAGTGGGTTGAGGTATATTGATATTATTATAATATTATTAATAATGATATAATATACTATAGAAACTTATACTGGGTCCATGACGATACCTACCTTGATGCCATCGCTCTCCTTCAGCACCATATACGGCTCACAGCACTCTCCTATATCTCCCTGCTGCAGCACCTTCTCCAGCTGTAACACAGAGCAGGTCAGTCTTACCCACAGGGCTGGGCATCATGTACATACAGCAGGGTATCTGGGCATCACTTGGATGGTATCTAGGTATCACACATACCTACAGGTGGGTTTATGTGCATTACACACACATACAGTTGGGCATCTGGACATCACACACTTATAGGTGGGTATTTGGGTATAATACACTTAAAGCCAGGTAGCTGGGCATTACACACATACAGCTAGGTATCTGGGCATCACATGAACAGCTATACGGATATTACACATACATACAGCTGGGTATCTGGTATCTCACACACATACAGCTGAGTATCTGGGCATCACCTGGTTGGGTATCTAGGTATCACACACCTACAGGTGGGTATATGGGCATTATACACACATACAGCTGGGTGTCTGGGAATCACTCATAAAGAGCTGGGTATCTGAGCATCACATACATACAGCTGAGTATCTGGGCAGGAATCTGGGCATCACACTCCTACAAGTGGGTATATGGGCATTATACACACACACACATACAGCTGGGTGTCTGGGAATCACTCATAAAGAGCTGGGTATCTGGGCATCACATACATACAGCTGGGTGTCTGGGCATCACTCATAAAGAGCTGGGTTTCTGGGCATCACACACATACAGCTGGGTATATGGGCATTACCTACATACAGGTGGGTATATGGGTATCACAAACACACACACACATACAGGCGGTATCTGGGTGTTACACACATAGAGCTGGGTAGCTGGACATCACACACATACAACTGGGTATCTGGCCACCACATGGATGGGTCTCTGGGCATCATGTGGATGGGTTTCATGTGGATGGGTATCTGGGCATCACGTGGATGGGTATCTGGGCATCATGTGGATGGGTATCTGGGCATCACGTGGATGGGTATCTAGGCATCATGTGGAGGGGTATCTTGGCATTATGTGAATGGGTATCTGGGTATCAATTTGATAAGTATGTAGGTATCACACACCTATGGGTGGGCATGTGAGCATTACACACATACAGCTGGGTGTTTGGGCATCACTTATAAAAAGCTGGGAATCACATACAGATGGGTATTACATACATGCAGGTAGGCATTTGGGTATCACACGCACAAGCTATACCTGGTATTACACACAAAGACATGAAGCTAGGCATTACACACATACAGCTGGGAATCTGGGCATCACCTATATGGGTATCTGGGTATCACACACACACATACAGGTGGGTATCTAGGCATTACACATATACAGCTGGGCATCACACACATACTATTAATGTACGGTACAATTGTACATAACTGTATGTCCAAACAGAACCACATAAATAAAGCTATGCATACACACACACACACAGCTGGGTTTAAGGCCCAGCATTGAGTATAACACACCCAGCAGGGAATCATATATCTAAGAATGGCACATAACTGGGTATCATGCACATAACAGGGTATACATGTACTATACGGCACCTTTATGATAAGGTATATGTCTGGAGAGGGGTATGTGATGGAGAAAATGGCAGAACGGGCAAGGGTAGAAGGTGCTTGGTGCCCACTAGGGGACCTCAGTATGTTCTTAACGGAGTCTGAGTTCAGGTCAAAGTGGAAGCCCTCAGATATCTGCAAAGAGAAAGCACATTGTCAGAGAAGGGCATCTCCCTGCATATCTCTCTGCCTGACTCTGTATGTGCCTGGCTCCTTATCAGTGATGGAACTGCCATGAAACACAGCCAGGCCCAAGCTATAGGATTCTGTAATCCAAGCTCTCGAGGTTCCTGGCACTGAATTTCTCTTTTCAGAGGAACCAGCCAGTGTTTCACTAACGGACCACTGTGTCTTCTTTTTTTTTATTGTTTTTTTTTAATTTGATTTATGGCAATATTAGGGTCGAGCGAGTTATCCCATTTTTTTATAGATGCTCTGCACAGACACAGCTTACAGTTTCAGCCTTGCCTAAGATGCCATTGTCTCCCAAGCCTCAAGATTCCTTATTGCTTCCCACTGCCTCCTATTGTATTATAGTGGAAAGAAGCTCCTTCATCCCCATAATGCCATCCTACATCTCAGACTATAAATAAGAAGCACATGGGGAAGGATATTATATTTATTATATATTTCACTGCTCTGTCCTCCTCCCACAGTTGTTTTGTACAACCAAATAGGGTGAATCATTTGTAAAATAAAAGTGCTTTAAATTTCCCACTTCTGCACGGTTTAGTTCAGTGCAAGCCCTATTTTTTGGGCGTGTTCTGCCTGTTGTACAGACACTTTCTTAATTGCATGGTACAACCACACGGGTAAAAGTTATTAAATCAATCATTATCTCGATATTGTGACCCAGAAGCATCAGACTTGCTTTTCCATCACGTACCTTTCTCTTTTCTTTAGCATCATAAAGAGCCATAACCCCAAATATCGGCTCAATTTCTATCTCAAATCTGGGAAAGGAGAGAGAAATGGGCAGAGGGTTAGTGTTAGTGGGCACTGGGCATTGCAAATCCTGGGCGTATACAGTTATTTGTACGATTAGGAATATACGCACTTGCACCCATTATGACCTATGTATAGCAATGGAGGTCACATCAAACATATTAAGACCAGGCTACGCTTAAAGGAACAGTAACATCAAAAAGCCAGACTGTTTTAAAGTAATACAAATATAATGCAGTATTGCCCTGCACTGGTAAAACTGATGTGTTTGCTTCAGAAACACTACTATAGTTCATATAAATAAGCTGCTGTAATAAGCTGCTGTGTAGCAATGGGGGCAGACATTCCAAAGAGAAAAGGCTCAGGTTGCAGATAGCAGATAAGCTCTGAAGAACATAATGGTGTCAGGCCCGGACTGGCAATCTGTTGGTTCTGGCAAATGCCAGAGGGGCTGCTATACGGCTCCATAAAAAGTTACTATATAGTGGGCTGGTAGGAGACTGTTTGGGCCTTTGTGTACTTGGAATGACAGGGCCTATTTTGACTCCCAGTCCAGGCCTGAATGGTGTTATCTGTTATCCACTATTTAACCTGTGCCATATAGTCTTTTTTCAATTTCTGCCATTGCTACACAGCAGCTTGTTTATATGAACTATAGTAGAGTTTCTACATGACATTATATTTTTATTATTTTAAAAAACAAATTTTTTGGTGTTACTGTTCCTTTAACTGCTAAAGACCATGCCCCCACTTTTACTTTATTTAGGTGCAGGCGCCCCCCAATAACAGGCAGTATCATACGCACTTCAGTGATAGGAACTTCACGAGTAACCGGAACCCAAAATGTTCTTTCGGCACCTCAGGAATGGTGGAACGCTCCACGGCTTCATCCTAGGGGTCAACAGAGAAAGGTGGAACACAAAGCATAGGGTTGCTAAGGGGGGAAAAGTTGGCAGTTGGGGCTGGACTATGGGATATTTGGTAGGGTTACCTCATCAGGAGCTGAGTAAAGGGCCAGGATTTGGGGGTGCCTGCTTTCCCTCCGTTGCTCCTGGTTAATCTGATCTGTTTCCTCAGAGGGGGCTCTTTCCAGGAGACCAGGGAGCAGGGGATCAGCGGAGGAATTCTTTAAGTCGAAGATGCTTGAGGCCCAGCTCCCACGGGGGGTATCGTCCATGGAGACTGACGAGCGCTTTTTGTCCTCCTACAGAACCGACAGTTACATGGTGCATCGTGAGCTCTGGTGCAAACCCACAGCTAATCAACTGGGCATTTAGAAAGTGTCAGTTCCTGGGCTTACCTGCTCCTCCTGAGCCCCCCTCTCTTCCTCGGCCTCATCCACTTCATAGAGGTGACGGCTCAGCCCCCTCTGGCGCTGCCTCTGCCGTTCCAGTGTGATGGGGGAGTAAGTTGTGCTCAGTTCCTGGGACCTGCCCGGGTGCAAGAGAAATCTCAGGTCACTACTCCTTCTTCATAAAATCCATATTGCTTGCACTATATCTGAATGCTGCTGAACAGTGCTCTGTGCTTTCTATACAGAGTCTCAATATGGCGGCATCATAAGCTTATATAATAATAGAATTTGCCGTTACCTTCTCTGTACCAACACCCAGTCATGCATGTACTCCTTCAGTGCATCCCGAACTCTCGAGTCCAACTTCCTGCAGAAGAAAATCAAGTTAAATACTATTGTTCCTTTCTGTCTGTGTCACTGTATCACCCTGCAGTGGGAGGGACAGACTCATGTCCCATAGTTCCCTCCTATCTGTGTCACTGTATCACCCTGCAGTGGGAGGGACAGACTCATGTCCCATAGTTCCCTCCTGTCTGTGTCACTGTATCACCCTGCAGTGGGAGGGACAGACTCATGTCCCATAGTTCCCTCCTATCTGTGTCACTGTATCACCCTGCAGTGGGAGGGACAGACTCATGTCCCATAGTTCCCTCCTGTCTGTGTCACTGTATCACCCTGCAGTGGGAGGGACAGACTCATTTCCCATAGTTCCCTCCTGTCTGTGTCACTGTATCACCCTGCAGTGGGAGGGACAGACTCATGTCCCATAGTTCCCTCCTGTCTGTGTCACTGTATCACCCTGCAGTGGGAGGGACAGACTCATGTCCCATAATTCCCTCCTGTCTGTGTCACTGTATCACCCTGCAGTGGGAGGGACAGACTCATGTCCCATAGTTCCCTCCTGTCTGTGTCACTGTATCACCCTGCAGTGGGAGGGACAGACTCATGTCCCATAGTTCCCTCCTGTCTGTGTCACTGTATCACCCTGCAGTGGGAGGGACAGACTCATGTCCCATAGTTCCCTCCTGTCTGTGTCACTGTATCACCCTGCAGTGGGAGGGACAGTCTCATGTCCCATAGTTCCCTCCTGTCTGTGTCACTGTATCACCCTGCAGTGGGAGGGACAGACTCACGTCCCATAGTTCCCTCCTGTCTGTGTCACTGTATCACCCTGCAGTGGGAGGGACAGACTCATGTCCCATAGTTCCCTCCTGTCTGTGTCACTGTATCACCCTGCAGTGGGAGGGACAGACTCATGTCCCATAGTTCCCTCCTGTCTGTGTCACTGTATCACCCTGCAGTGGGAGGGACAGACTCATGTCCCATAGTTCCCTCCTGTCTGTGTCACTGTATCACCCTGCAGTGGGAGGGACAGACTCATGTCCCATAGTTCCCTCCTGTCTGTGTCACTGTTAAGTCAGACTTGAGTATATTGACCCATATTACTTATGCCCCTGCTGAAATCCTCTCACCCCTCCTCTGGTGCAGCAGGTTCTATAGTGCGACATTCTCTGGGTTCGTATAGAATCTCAATGTCATCTGGAGGAACATCACAGAGATCTCTGAGGGCCTCGCTATCAGCATCTGGGGGGTGACTGGAGAGGTACTCTTCAAAATCCAGGGGCTCTACTACGTCAGACAAGGGCACCTGAAATAATTAATGGGAATAGAAAGATAAATAATTAACGGGAATAGAAAGATAAATAATTAACGGGAATAGAAAGATGAGAGTAGAAGCAGGGAAATGTGGAACAGATAAAGTAACCACAAGTATAGGGGTGCATAAGAAAAGGGAAACAAATTAAGTTGGGGTTCATTTAATATAAGAAGGGGCACTGACAGTTGGGACAGTCCACCTGAGGATAACCAATAGCAGGAGAGACCTGGACATTGGGGGAAGAGAGGAACATTCGTGGGAGGAATATAATGTCCTGGTTGTGCTTGCAGAGAAATTTGACCCAAAAAGGAAGGATGCCCCCAGCAGGAGGGAGAGTAGGTGTCTTTGACGGAACTCACCGACGCCTGACCCCCTCGCTTCTTTGAAAGCTGTGGAGAGCCCCCATATTCCCGGGCCACCTGCTTGCGAACTTCTGCAGCCACTGTCCTGAAAATACAAAAGCAAAACCTTAATTCCAGCTTCAGATTTCTGTCTGGTTGTTGGGTGGGTCACTGACCCCGGCAGCCAAAAACCATCGCTATTCTTACTTTTTATTACACAGGCCTCTCCTATTCATCTTCCTGTTCTGAATTCTAACCACTACCTGGTTGCTAGGGTACAGTGTTCCTGTGCAACCAGATGCTGAAATTCTTAAAGGTGTTGTTTACCTATGAGTTAACTGTTAGTATGACATAGAGAGTGATATTCTGAGACAATTTGCAATTGGTTTTCATGTTTTATTATTTGTGGTTTTTGAGTTACTTAGCTTTTTATTCAGCAGCTTGGCAGTTTTCAATGTCAACAATCTGGTTGCTAGGGTCCAAATAACCTTAGCAACCATGCACTGATATGAATAAGAGACTGGAACATGATTAATATAGGGCTTCAAAAGTAAGAGCAGTAATAAACAGCAAAATTGTTGTTTTACAGAGCGATGACTCCCATTTGGAAGCTAGAAAGAGTCTGACGAAAAAGGCAAATAATAAAAAACTATACAGAATAAATAATGAAGACCAATGAAAAGTTTCTTAGAATTGCCCATTCTTTAATATATCCAAAGTTAACTTAAAGGTGAACCACCTCATTAACCAGCTGAACAAAGAAGCCAACACTGCCCCAGAAAAAAAAACAAATGAAGACCAACTGCAAATTGTCTCCGAGTATTACATCACCCAACATGGGAAAGTTGGCTCCAGAGCAGTAACTGCATCAAACAATCAGTTCTGCTGCATGGTAAAGCAAAGTTCTGATTGGTTTCTATGGACTAAATAAATCAAAACCCCTTGGATACAGTATAAGGCAGTGCTTCGCCATTTATTACCTATAGTGAGCCAATTGTATGTCATACAACATGTTGGAATTATAATGATGATGTCATACGGTAAAATCTATGGAGCCTGTGAGCAGACTGGGGGCCCAAAAAATCCATTGGAGGGCCACATCCAGCCACGGGCCTCCAGTTGGACAGCCCTGGTATGAAGGACTGTTACTTGTGTTATGCTGAGCTTTCCCCAGTGCAGAACATGACAGAGAACAAGGGCCCCTAAGGGCCCGACACAAAACAAGGTTTAAAAAGAGAATCAGAAGGCTGGGCACTCAGCTGTACTACTATATCGGGGAATCCAGACAGACCGGATGGGGAAGGCTTGTCTGAGACTGCTGTGTGATGAACCGAGACAGTCATACGGATGTAGAGACAATGGGAGAGAGCCAGGTTACACTGGGTATGTGTGTGACTGTGTGTGACTGTGTGTGACTGTGCGTGACTGTGCGTGACTGTGCGTGACTGTGTGTGACTGTGCGTGACTGTGCATGTGAATAAATATCATCCTAAGCAACTTCCCAACATAATCATTGCTACTGAAAACAGTGTCTTTATACACTCTGCACTGCTGCTTCTGACTTCTGAAACAATGTAGCAATAACCCACTTAAACGAACTGGCAGCTGCATTGCTTCAGGAGTTAGACCCAGAGAAGATAAAGGGACAGGCAGATAGTGCTACTAGTAATAATGTGTTAGCAGTGTCGGACTGGCCCACCGGGATACCAGGAAAACTCCCGGTGGGCCAAGATATCAGTGGGCCCTCCTGCTTCTAAACATTTGTCTTATTTCATGGCCATTCCCTATTTCTATGAGAATAAAGAGGCTAAATAGATGGAATAATAGGTTATAGTATGTAAAGAAAAGAGAAAAGGAGAATAGAGGTTGAGTAAGGAATAATACTTAGAGTGGGCCCCTGGTCTAAAGGTTTTTGGTGGGCCCCTGGTGTCCCAGTCCGACACTGTGTGTTACTCCTGGTACTCATTTGACTCCGCCCCCAGCAGTCCTGCTGTATGGAAGGGACACTGCAGCATCAGTGAACTCTTATCTGAATGGCCCAATAACATTAATGCAGCGTAGGCGCCTCGAGGTGAATAGAAGTGATTAGATAAAGAGACCAGGAGAGATAAGGCAGCTGAGCTCAACACTAATACTAACTTACTAGCAGTTGTACTTCCACCCAGGAGGCTTTTCATGGATAGAGGACCCCCTTCTATCCTGCCATAGGACAGTTTCTACGGATTCTATGCCATAGTGGGCCAAAGAGCTCACTATTTAAATCCTACATGCACTTTGAGACTGGTTTACGACCAGAAGCGATAAACTGCCAGTATTAACCAATGAGGTGTTAGCTTTCATTTACTAACTTGTTTTAAACTGTTCAAAACTAACTGCTGATTGGCTGCTACTGGCAAATGCAATATGCAATTTAGTACCTCTGGTCAGACGAATCTTCCCTATGCATGGGGCCCCGTACCTGGAGACTGAATCCTTCAGGTGCATCTTGGCCAGACCCTGCAATGTCATGCCCCCAATCAAACCCCCTCCATCGAAGGGCCCAGTGGGCCCTCAGCAGTGGCTCCAATGTAAATTAAGGTGCAAGTTACAGGAACTGGGAGACTGGGCCCCCATTACATTGAGGGGAAATAGAGTCGACGTGTCCTCAAGTAACTGAGTAATTTGTGGCATTCATCTCAATTACCGCTAATTAGCCATGATGGCTGTGGGTTTAGTACAGCTCAGGTTTAAAAGGATGAGGGAGTGCCCTAATTTACCCTTACACTGACTGCCAGTGTGATATGAACCATGACTGAAGTGCAGTGATTTCATACACACAAACACATTTCCCCATAATAAGCAGTGAGTGGCCCAGGAACGGCCCACGTGGGTGAGTTTATTCTGTGCTGTACACTGTCAATTTTATGGCTGAGCCTGGGATCAGTGCTGTGCGTGCCTTAAAGGGATATGGGTTTCATTATTAGTTTTTCCCTGTCTCTCTATTATTGTGTTCCTTACTGTTCCCTGCTCTCTGGGTGCAACATTCCCCTAATGCTCTGGCACCCGCAGCCTTGGGACAACCGGACAAATATCAGGCAAGGCTGGAACCCAGCACTTGTACTCTACTGTCTGTCTGCACTGCTGTCTGGCAACTACGCAGTTAATTCTCCCACTGCCGCTCCCTTCATACACCTGTTCCACCTGTTCTGCTCCACTTACTCACAGGTGCCATATGCTCTCAGCCCTGCACTCACCTCTCCTTTACACCCTCGCCTCTCCCTTACACACTTACCAACTCAAACCAGGGGCCCAGCTGTCTGTCCTATACCCTATCACCCTGCAGTGGGAGGGACAGACTCATGTCCCATAGTTCCCTCCTGTCTGTGTCACTGTATCACCCTGCAGTGGGAGGGACAGACTCATGTCCCATAGTTCCCTCCTGTCTGTGTCACTGTATCACCCTGCAGTGGGAGGGACAGACTCATGTCCCATAGTTCCCTCCTGTCTGTGTCACTGTATCACCCTGCAGTGGGAGGGACAGACTCATGTCCCATAGTTCCCTCCTGTCTGTGTCACTGTATCACCCTGCAGTGGGAGGGACAGACTCATGTCCCATAGTTCCCTCCTGTCTGTGTCCCTATGGGGCTACAATCCCAGCAACTTTCAACATATATTCAAGCATTAAGGCATTCTGAGAGTTGTAGTTCTGCATGCTGCACGGCAAATCAGCAGCGACATTAAAGGCATTCAGCCAGATTCTGAGCAGCTGTACACAATGCAAAGTAATTGTCTGAAAGTGTGTGCATTGTGTGTGTGCAAAATGATTAATGATAAAGTGCTTGTCATGCACCAAGTGACCCACAATATAAACACAGAGGAAAGAAACATTATGGGGAAATCAGGGAACACAAATCATTTAAAGGAGAAACAAAAAAGGGAAGTTTTGTTTCACACTTTCAGTCCCAGGGAGGCAGGAGAAATCTAATGACTCTCCAACTGGCTTCCATTATTATATAGCTTGTATTTCTCTTCCACATTTTACAAAAACGAGAGTGTGAAGTTGGTGACCCCAGTAACCAGAAGGCAGTGTGAATGTAGGCCAAGGGTTTTTAGGATTGTTATTAGTCAGTTTCTTTGTTCATAGGCCTGTGCTCATAGTCCTGTTTCAGGCTGTCATTCACACGGAGTATCTATCTGCTGAGTAGTAAGCATCTACACTATCTTCTCTGTATAATGGAACTATCTATCTGGCGAGTACCGAGTATCTACATTAAGTATCTATCTGCTGAGTACTAAGTATCAATTCTGAATATATATCTACTCTGTATAATGGTACTGGGTATCTATCTGCTGAGTACTAAGTAAGTATCAATTCTAAGTATCTATCTGCTCTGTGACACACAGCTATGTCGGTAGAATGCAGGCAGTGACATGCTGTATCATGCTGGGGTACACGTCTGAATCATGATGAGGAGTATACAGAATGAGATGAATACAGAATGAGGAGTATACAGAATGAGGGGTATACAGAATGAGGGGTATACAGAATGAGATGAATACAGAATGAGGAGTATACAGAATGAGGGGTATACAGAATGAGGAGTATACAGAATGAGGGGTATACAGAATGAGGGGTATACAGAATGAGGGGTATACAGAATGAGGGGTATACAGAATGAGATGAATACAGAATGAGGAGTATACAGAATGAGGAGTATACAGAATGAGGAGTATACAGAATGAGGAGTATACAGAATGAGGGGTATACAGAATGAGATGAATACAGAATGAGATGAATACAGAATTAGGAGTATACAGAATGAGGGGTATACAGAATGAGGGGTATACAGAATGAGGAGTATACAGAATGAGGGGTATACAGAATGAGGGGTATACAGAATGAGGGGTATACAGAATGAGGGGTATACAGAACGAGGGATATACAGAACGAGGAGTATACAGAACGAGGAGTATACAGAATGAGGGGTATACAGAATGAGGAGTATACAGAATGAGGGGTATACAGAATGAGGGGTATACAGAATGAGGGGTATACAGAATGAGGGGTATACAGAATGAGGGGTATACAGAATGAGGAGTATACAGAATGAGGGGTATACAGAATGAGGAGTATACAGAATGAGGAGTATACAGAATGAGGGGTATACAGAATGAGGGGTATACAGAATGAGGGGTATACAGAATGAGATGAATACAGAATGAGGAGTATACAGAATGAGGAGTATACAGAATGAGGAGTATACAGAATGAGGGGTATACAGAATGAGATGAATACAGAATGAGATGAATACAGAATGAGGGGTATACAGAATGAGGGGTATACAGAATGAGGAGTATACAGAATGAGGGGTATACAGAATGAGGGGTATACAGAATGAGGGGTATACAGAATGAGGGGTATACAGAATGAGGGGTATACAGAATGAGGGGTATACAGAATGAGGTGTATACAGAATGAGGGGTATACAGAATGAGGAGTATACAGAATGAGGGGTATACAGAATGAGGGGTATACAGAATGAGGGGTATACAGAATGAGGGGTATACAGAATGAGGGGTATACAGAATGAGGGGTATACAGAATGAGGGGTATACAGAATGAGATGAATACAGAATGAGGTGTATACAGAATGAGGTGTATACAGAACGAGGGGTATACAGAACGAGGGGTATACAGAACGAGGGGTATACAGAACGAGGGGTATACAGAACGAGGGGTATACAGAACGAGGGGTATACAGAACGAGGGGTATACAGAACGAGGGGTATACAGAATGAGGGGTATACAGAATGAGGAATATACAGAATGAGGAGTATACAGAATGAGGAGTATACAGCATGATGAATATAGAGAGATGTATTTGAGAGCAATTTGTATGTCACAGGTGTGGTTCCTCTCTAAAGTTTTGGTTTGAGAGTGATTAGTAAATGTAAGTGCTATTGAAAAACCAGTTTGTGTGCCTATCCCTGTCTGTACCTGCACTGCTGCCTGTGACATGGGAAATGAACTGACTTCTACACTGTATAAAAACTCAGAACCAGCAGTGCAGAAAGGCTGAGACGGTCACTAGTTTGACAGCAATATAAAAGGATAAATGTCTATTATCAAGTTGCTTGGAATTCTATTTTGTTTCCTGGTTCCTTAGGCCAAAAAAAAAAAATATGGGGGGGAGGTGACTCCCCTTTAAAGCTGACATTTTATAAGAATGGGCGCTAATAAATATTTCCTACTTGCTAACAATTGTCCCTCTCTCTTAATTCCCACCCATTGTACCCGTCCCTGATATAATACTCCAACTCCCGGGACTGCACAGAGCTTTATTGTGAGCTGAGTTGGTATCAGTTGGCAGCGCCCAGCACAGCCGTACCCAACAACTCATGTGTTATTGCACAGCTCCACTTGTATATTGTCCCCACAATACAGGGGTCTCTACCAGTCTGCAGCCTTGGGCCCTCCTGCAGGCACCCTTTCAACTCACCCACAGCAGCAGCACTAATATTAAAGGGGTGGTTCACCTTTAAGTTAACTTTTAGTATGTTATACAATTGCTAATTCTAAGCTACTTTTCAATTAACCTTCATTTTTTCGTTTTTATAGTTTTTGAATTGTTTGCCTTCTTCTTCTGACGCTTTCCAGCTTTCAAATGGGGGTCACTGACCCCATCTAAAAAAAAACAAATGCTCTGTAAAGCTACTCATTTATTGTTATTGTTACTTTTTATTACTTTTCTTTCTATTCAGGCTTCTCCAATTCGTATTCCAGGCTTTTGTTCAAATCAATGCATGGTTGCTAGGGTATTTTGGACCCTAGCAATCCGATTGCTGAACTTGCAAACTGGAGAACTGCTAAATAGAAAGATAAGTAAAAAACACAAATAACAAAAAATTAAAACCAACTGCAAATTGTCTCAGAATATCACTCTCTACTTCATACTAACAGTTAATTTAAAGGTGAACAAGCCCTTTTAAGAAAGTCACCTGGAAGCAGGAAATGAGGCCATGGGATTGGGGTTGCTAGGTTCCAACTTGTCCTAGCAACCAACTAGCTCATATGCTGGAGCCAAAGCTTCCCTGTGCCTTATGGTCTCTCACTCCAGCCATGGCCTGGAACCACGTAACCCCATATCAACTAATCAGCAATCAGCTTTTATCAGGTTATACCAGGAAGAAAAATGAAAGCAATTCTCTGATTGGTGCAAATTTGCCCAGTGTTAGTAAATAAGCCCCAGTTACCTGGAATGGTCAATGGCAGATTTAGGGTTTCAAGGGAGAGGGAGAAATGCTTGAAACTGCCTCCACTAAGAGGGAAGGGGAACTGCTGGTAAGACAGGTGGGTATCGACCCTTAACTGGAAAGGACTTTATGAGTGAGCTCTCAGCCAGACATCCTGTTTGTATGGGCAATACCATCGGGCGTCGGATAAGGGGGGGTCTACTCCAGATCAGGAAGTAAAGCCGTCAAAAGGAAATACATTCTCCAAGCAAAGGAAAGGAACAGTGCTGCCTCTCACACTAATTTTGGGTGTACGTGTTCATTATGAGACCCAAGCTTTGGAGCCGGGTTAAAGGGGATATAAATGTAAAAAAGAGGGTGTCATTCTGAGCAACTTTCCACTTCTCTTTCTAAACTGCTGCTTCTGACTCTTGAAATCCAAGCGGCAGAAGTCAGCTCTCCTCCAGCCGAGGCTCCACTTCTGCTACACTGTTTCGGGAGTCAGAAGCAGCAGTGCAGAGAATGTAGCAAGATCCTTGTACCTGTGACTGGCAGATATTGGCTTTACTTCCCCTTTAAGTGGTATAGCGTTATCAATGCTTATAGAGTTATCTGGTATCATTGTTGTCTCTGTGTAACGTTTTAATAGGACACGCCCCGCAAACACTGCTCTAATGAATCATTAATCTGCTTTCATGGTCTTTTCTAGCAGCTGAAGGGCAGCAGGACGGGTATCCAATGGGCATGGCTATACAAGAACAATACAGTAATACTCACTGGCCTTTGTTCCTGCTACATGAGTATTGATAAATTATCTCTAAAACCAAAACATTCTCCTTGCAGTTTCTGCCTTGCACAGCAGCTCCATTGTCTCCCTCTCCTTCCAACCAGCCTCCTTATATACACCCAAATCTCCCCTTGGCTTACACCAGGGATCCCCAACCTTTTTTTTACCTGTGAGCCACATTCAAACGTAGAAAGAGTTGGGGAGCAACACCAACATGAAAAAGTCCCTTGGGGTGCCAAATAAGGGCTGTGATTGGCTATTCGGTAGCCCCTATGTGGACTGGCAGCCTACAATAGGTTCTACTTGGCACTATCCTTAGTTTTTATGCAATTAAAACTTGCTTTCAAACCAGGAATTTAAAAATAAGCACCTGCTTTGAGGACTTTGAGAGCAACATCCAAGGGGTTGGAGAGCAACATGTTGCTCACGAGCTACTGGTTGGGGATCACTGGCTTACACAATACCAGAAGGGGCCTGGTGCTGTTTCATACAAACCATGGTACATTTGTCATGACACATGGCATTGCAGAACTACAATTCTCAGAATTCCATGAATGCCCCAATGAGCTGTAGTTCACAAGGCCATGAGCTTGGCTCCTTTGCACCACAGAGGTAAGGGACTGTATTGATGCACCTGCCCAATTGATACTGATTTGGACTTAAAAGTGTGAGCGTTGCAAATGGGGTGTGGCTTGAAGTGGAATGGGCGGGGACTGAGTGGATCTTGGGTAGGGTGTGACTGGGGTGAATCCTGGGCATGGCCAACGGCTTAAAGAAAACTATATCCCCAAAATTAATATTTAAGCAACAGATAGTTTATATCATATTAAGTGGCATATTAAAGAATCTTATCAAACTGGACTTTATATTTAAGTAAATATTGCCCTTTTACATCTCTTGCCTTAAGCCACGATTTTGTGATGGTCTGTGTGCTGCCTCAGAGATCACCTGACCAGAAATACTGCAGCTCTAACTGTAACAGGAAGAAGTGAGGAAGCAAAAGACACAACTCTGTCTGTTATTTGGCTCATGTGACCTAACAAGTATAGTTTGTTGGTATGTTTGTGTGCACAGTGAATCGTATGATCCAAGGGGGCGGCCCTTATTTTTTAAAATGGCAATTTTCTATTTATGATTATCCAATGGCACATACTACTAAAAATGTATATTATTATGAAAATGGTTTATTTACATAAAGCAGGATTTTAGATATTAGTAATGTCTTTTTATAGAGACCTACATTGTTCGGGGGTATCGTTTTCCTTTAATAACTGGGGACCCCAGTTGGGTTGGATCCTGCTAACCTAATAGTATGGGACCCCATGATTCCTGATAGCAACCCTTTTCACAGACCCTAAAGGAGGTGGGACTTTCCTAAATGTAGGTGAAGTTTAGGGTCAGAATTTTGGAAAGTAAGTTAGTTGGCCACGTTGGAATCTGTTTCCCCAAAGAGGAGCATTTCTGGTGTATTTTCAAAGGCCAGGGGGACACCTGGAGTGAGTGAGATAAGGAGCCTGTGTGTAAGTACAGCACAACATACACCTTGGGGGTCAGATGCAGAATGGGTGCATGGATGCAAAGAATATAACTGGGGGGAGAGAGAAGCTGTCCATATCTAATGCAGAGAGAGAGCTGAATGTGCAGTAAATGAGCCGTTCGTTATGCGCCGCTCCTCTTGTTGAACTGCAACTGCCAGAATAACCCGTTTAGCTGCAGTTCATCATGTGACACCAGAGAGATGCAAATGTCACCTGTTGTCATGCCAACGCTTGCTCCTCTTAACTGAGCCCTGGCGGTCTGGGAGACGGTGTTGGGGCTATGTTACAAATTGTACCCAGTCGTGTTGCGACTCACAACACATCCCGACTTTCGTCTGATTATCCCACTTGTGGTGGAGCAAATGCGACTCATGAGTGATTATAACCGACAGAACCTCAGGGTCATACAGAGCCTGGCTGAACAGATGCATCAGATTCTACCAGAAAGGGGTGAATGAGAAACCTGGGTGCCATTGTGGCCACATACCTGCATAAATAAGAAGCACTGGTCCATAATAGATCTAACAGACTGCTAAGCATCCACATACAATGAGCAGGTAAACTGGGAGCCCCCACATATACCAGACTGGGGATAATAACTTATTGGTCTGGTGGGAGATCATTATGGGTAAAGATACTCAGTACCATTCTGTATGTGGCAGGATTATACCTTATCACAAGGGTGAAACATGAGACTGAGATTATGCCGGACTGTAACTCAAATACACAGGGAGGGAGCACTGAATAATTTACTCACCCCTGCTATGGGCACATGTGCCAGGGAGAGGCCAACACTGTATATATATATGAACACGTCCAGAAATATATATATATATAGATATATATATATCTATATATATCTATATATATATATATCTATATATATATATATAAACATACTGCATACTTCTCTAATATACAGAGGGGCACAGATACAATACAAAGAGAGGGAACCATTTTAAACAGGGAATCCTGTCCTGCAGAGCTTACACTCTAATATACAGAAGGACATAGACACAATACAAAGAAAGCGGACCATTGGGAGAAGGGAATCCTGCCCTGCAGAGCTTACACTCTAATATACAGAGAGGCACAGATACAATAGAGGGAGAGGGAACCATTGTAAAAAGGAAATTCTGCTCTACAGAGCTTAAACTCTAATATACAGAGGGGCGTAGAACAATATAAGGAGAGGGAACCATTAGGAAAAGGGAATCCTGCTCTGCAGAGCTCACACTCTATATGCAGAGGGGCACAGAACAATATAAGGAGAGGAAACCATTGGGAGAAGATAATTCTGCCCTACAAAGCTTACACTCTAATATACAGAGGGACACAGATACAATACAAGGAAAGGGAACCATTGGGAGAAGGGAATCCTGGCCTTCTGAGCTTACACTCTAATATACAGTAGGACACAGATACAATACAGGTAAAGGGAGAACATTGCAAGAAAATCCCCCGATTTGTGTCTGTACTTTACCCTCCCATTTTGACTGTAAGCTCTAAGGGGCAGGGACCTCCAACCTTTTGTCTACTTGACACTAAGCACATAATCTATATTGTAACTATACTTTATATCTATGTGAATTGTATTTTTGTACTTATTTGTATTTATTATTGCAATGACCCCCAGTTTGTTTGTTCTGTTGTACAGTGTTTTGCCCTCAAGGAGCGCTATACAAATAAAAATATACATACAGGAAAAGGAATCCTGTCCTGCGGAGCTAACAATCATAATTTACAGAAAGCAAGGTACACAGCCCAGGGAGGAGTCGGCAAGAGGAAGGGAGGACAAGCCGGGCAAAGACATCACAGCAAAGAGAGAAGAACCATGTGCACCAGTGTGTGGGTATTATTATATGCCAACATGTCTCCCCCCTGGGACTGACAGGACACAGACTGCGGCTGCAGATTCTATAGGAAGTGTCTGCTTCTCCTGAAACAATAACAGGACACAGGGGGGTGTAGGAGAGGAACTTGGGAGGAAGGGAGTGGGCTCAACACTTTGATAGGGTTACTGGAAATCACAAGATGTGACTAACTTTGAATATTCACTAATACATGTGTGTGTGTTTAATTTTACTAATATTGCAAATTTATTATACCCCACCCCAGAGCTCCTTATTGTCCCTGTAACTCCTTATTCCACTAACCCCTCCCCTGAGCCCCTTATTGTCCCTGTAACTCCTTATTCCACTAACCCCTCCCATGAGCCCCTTATTGTCCCTGTAACTCCTTATTCCACTAACCCCTCCCCTGAGCCCCTTTATTGTCCCTGTAACTCCTTATTCCACTAACCCCACCCCTGAGCCCCTTATTGTCCCTGTAACTCCTTATTCCACTAACCCCTCCCCTGAGTCCCTTATTGTCCCTGTAACTCCTTATTCCACTAACCCCTCCCCTGAGCCCCTTATTGTCACTGTAACTCGTTATTCCACTAACCCCACCCCTGAGCCCCTTATTGTCCCTGTAACTCCTTATTCCACTAACCCCTCCCCTGAGCTCCTTATTGTCCCTGTAACTCCTTATTCCACTAACCCCACCCCTGAGCCCCTTATTGTCCCTGTAACTCCTTATTCCACTAACCCAACCCCTGAGCCCCTTATTGTCCCTGTAACTCCTTATTCCACTAACCCCTCCCTGAGCCCCTTATTGTCCCTGTAACTCCTTATTCCACTAACCCCTCCCCTGAGCCCCTTATTGTCCCTGTAACTCCTTATTCCACTAAACCCTCCCCTGAGCTCCTTATTGTCCCTGTAACTCCTTATTCCACTAACCCCTCCCCTGAGCTCCTTATTGTCCCTGTAACTCCTTATTCCACTAACCCCTCCCGTGAGCTCCTTATTGTCCCTGTAACTCCTTATTCCACTAAACCCTCCCCTGAGCCCCTTATTGTCCCTGTAACTCCTTATTCCACTAACCCCTCCCCTGAGTCCCTTATTGTCTCTGTAACTCCTTATTCCACTAACCCCTCCCCTGAGCCCCTTATTGTCCCTGTAACTCCTTATTCCACTAACCCCTCCCCTGAGTCCCTTATTGTCCCTGTAACTCCTTATTCCACTAACCCCCTCCCCTGAGCTCCTTATTGTCCCTGTAACTCCTTATTCCAGTAGCCCCACCCCTGGGTGCCTCATTGCCATGTAACATTTGACGCCAATACAACAGGGAGAGGAACAGAATGCTGCTGTACAGTACAGTTGTTATGAGCAGATGGTATGGGGGAGAGGGGGTGTAGAAGGGGAGGATTAAGGGTCAGGCTTGCAGGACCCAAGTGAAACACTGAAACTGTATCCCCTGACAGAGCAGACAGGCCGTATGCTGTGCATATCAATGAAACCCCATTCTGCAGAAGCAGAGCATAAAAGTAAAGTGCATTATTTTCAGTTTCAGTAACATCCACTAACAGAACAGCACTATCAGAAACTGTGGACTGCAACAAAACTACAGCTCCCATCATCCTCTGCCACTCAGTGCACCTGATCAACACAATTCAGAATCCCCAGAAATACATAGAAACAACAAGAATATATCAGGAGCCAAATGAAATACATACAGTTCAATATAAGCATTTGATTTTTCTTTAATAGCATGTGAAATCAGGGATATGACTCAAACCCCCTGATCAACCCTGTTGTACCTGAAATACATATTTCTCCCTGTCACTGCTGTACCTGACTGTGTATTCACTCCCTGTCACTGCTGTACCTGACTGTGTATTCACTCCCTGTCACTGCTGTACATGACTGTGTAATTTATTCCTGTCACTGCTGTACCTGACTGTGTAACTTCTTCCTGTCACTGCTGTACCTGACTGTGTAGCTTCTTTCTGTCACTGCTGTACCTGACTGTGTAGCTTCTTTCTGTCACTGCTGTACCTGACTGTGTAACTTCTTCCTGTCACTGCTGTACCTGACTGTGTTCCCACCTGTCACTGCTGTACCTGACTGTGTCCCCTCCCCTCCCTGTCACTGCTGTACCTGACTGTGTAACTTCTTCCTGTCACTGCTGTACCTGACTGTCCCCTCCCTGTCACTGCTGTACCTGACTGTCCCCTCCCTGTCACTGCTGTACCTGACTGTGTAACTTCTTCCTGTCACTGCTGTACCTGACTGTGTAACTTCTTCCTGTCACTGCTGTACATGACTATGTGTCTCCTCCCTATCACTGCTGTACCTGACTGTGTAACTTCTTCCTGTCACTGCTGTACCTGACTGTGTCCCTCCCTGTTGCATCTGCCTGACTGTCCCCTCCCTGTCACCGCTGTACATAAAGCCCCTCTCCCCCGGGTTACCTGTTAATTTTCTGTGCAAAGGCCCTACGATCCGCCGTAGCCATCCCGCACCGAACAGATTCCCAACTCCAACTGCACCGGCAGGACAGGACTCATCTGAGCAACGAGACCCGCCCCCCGGAGCCCAGTCCAAAGCACGCCCCGCCCTTCTCTTCTCTGAGTCTACGCCTGTTGCCTGGGTAGCGCCCTGACAGGCGCCACCTCTTGTCAATATGCTGGAACTGCAGCCTCATTACATTACGTTTATAGGAAGCTTGTACATTTGTTGTATAGGGAGCAGCGACATCTCGAGGTCATGATCTGGTACTGCAACACTCATTTCTATCGCTGCGTCTTCTTTACGAAAGGACAGGACGGTGTTGCGACTGTGTTTGCGACTGTAGTAACTTAAATTGCTTTATCCTAAAAAAGTTTTATTCTTTTAACTTATCTGGTGGTGGAATTGGAAGGGTTGCACACAGCACATGTTTTGGACAGGAATAGCAATGATTTATATATATATATATATATATATATAAAACTAAAAAATTGCACCATGTCACATATGGCTTGAGAAAGGGCCAAGTTTGGCTCGAAACGTCGCTGAATAATGTGCACATACACGGTGATGTATTTTAATATTTCATACAGAATTTTTGCATTAAGAGTGAGTGCTGTCCATCATTTCTAAAAAGTATATATATATATATATATATATAATATGATATCCAGGGTCCCTAACAATAACCACGAGCCCCGCCCCCTCACTACTAAATTAGGTGGGTCCTCCCTCTACAGGCTTCAGTTATTAGCCCACTGGTCTGGTGGTCTCCTAGGTCCCATGAGTGGTGGGCAGTGCCTACAAGTAAATTGGTGCTTTAATTTAAAAAATGCCATTTTCACTCAAGTTTATGAGCCTAATCCACCCCAACCATGCCTGCAGTTATGCCAGAGCCTGCCACTCCCTTACAAGCCCAGCCCCTTGTGACACCCATGAATTGCACCTTTCCATTTCTTGGCTCCCTGATGGTGACCCTGCTTTTAGGGTTGCCACCTTTTCTGGTAAAAAATGGCCTTTTTTTTCCTATTAATAAAATTGGCATCAAGCCTCATTATTACTGGCCAGGCTGGTGAAATATCGGCCAGGTGGCAGCCCTACCTGCTTATGATAGCTTGCAGCAAAGTCCATGGAAATTCACATCCAACCAGAGCCAGACCTAGGAGCTATAGCACCCCTAGTGCTGAACCCCTCACTGACCCTGGAAGAGTAAGAGGGGGATACAGAGCAGCTAACATGGGTAGGAAAAGAGGAGAAAGCAAAGTTGTTGGAACCAGGAAACCAGTACCTCTTGTTCTGCTTTTAAATGCTCATGGGTAGCACCCAGCTGCTCCCCCAGCAAATTGCAGTAACCACAGTAACCAATCAGAATTTAATGCCAAACTGAAAAAAATCCAAATTTAATTCCAAACCGTACAAAATCAGAAATGAATACCAAACTGTACAGAATCAGAATTTAATACCAAACCGTACAGAATCAGAATTTAATACCAAACTGTACAAAATCAGAATTCAATTCCGAACTGTACAGAATCAGATTTTAATACCAAAGTATACCGAATCAGAATTCAATGCCAAACTGTACAGAATCAGAATTTAATACCAAACCGTACAGAATCAGAATTTAATACCAAACCGTACAAAATCATAATGTAATACCAAACTGTACAGAATCAGAATTTAATACCAAACTGTACAAAATCAGAATTCAATACCAAACTGTACAGAATCAAAATGTAATATCAAACTGTACAAATCAGAATTTAATGCCAAACTGAACAAAATCAGAATTCAATACTAACCTGTACAGAATCAAAATGTAATATCAAACTGTACAAAATCAGAATTTAATACCAAACTGTACAGAATCAGAATGTAATAGCAAACTGTACAAAATCAAAACTGAATGCCAAACTGTACAAAATCAGAATTTAATTCCAAACTGTACAAAATCAGTATTTAATACAAAACTGTAGAGCATCAGAATTTAATACCAAACTGTTCAGAATCAGAATTTAATGCCAAACTGTACAAAATCAGAATTTAATACAAAACTGTACAGAATCAGAATTTAATGGCAAACTGTACAGAATAAGAATTTAACCCCAAACTGTACAAAACCACTTTATTTGCAAAACTATGATGAGTATTTGGTTAATATGACATCCCGTTTGTGATCATTTTACTCCATTAATCCTTCCTTACTCCAGTACTTGGCTCTTCCTGTGCCTGATTTTAACTTCTGATTGGCTAGTAGGTTTTAGATTGTAAGCTCCTTTTGGAAGGGTTCTCTTTACATCTTGTATCAGTTATTGGTTACTTTGTATAGAGGTGGCTGTGCACATCCCTCGGATGATTTTCAGCGCATTTATTTACAGAGCTGCGGAGTATGTTAGCGCATTAATAATAATAATAATAATAATGAAATAATAATGATAATAATAATGAGCACTGCACTCTTTGGCTCACTGTGGGGGATGGGGGGGCATTCTTTCTAGCAGCTGTACATTATATAGGGTAGACACTAATGTTTGCTAGAATATGTTTGATGTGTCCCAGAGCCAGAAAGAACGCTAAACATTTACACTATTTTAGGGGCCTACGGTTGCCCCAGGCTCCCCCTGCTGGTTGAAGTGCATTGTGCAGGAAGCCGCAGATCACAGAAGGAATTTACCCCCTGCTTTTAACCTCCCCCCCATACAAATGTTCTTGGAAAAAATAATTATTTATTTATTACAGTCATTGTTGTACCCCCCCTCCTCCAGCAAGCTTCAGTTCAAACCCTAATGCTATACCTTTTTGTACTAGTTTCTTAATATGAGTTTGCTGTGATTTAGGATAGGGGGTCAATGGTCCCCTTGAAGAAAAAGAGAAGATAAATGTTGGGCTCTGTAATATATAACTATTTATTTTGAGGCTGTAAGTAGAAAAGGGGGTTATTTGCAGTTCAACAACAGGTACAGGGTCCCCTCTGCCCTGCTCTCTTGCCTAATGATTATTAGTCAGGCAAAGCAGCCATTCCTGCATGATCGGCTTAGGCAATTGCCCCAGATTCAAGTAAAATGGATCTATTAACTGAAAGGGTTGCTTCCAGCAGCAGACTGGGAGTTATAGTTTAACCACATAGGAATTTACGGTCATTTGATATCCTGTGTATCTGCCTTGGAGACAATGCCTTACTCTCTGCCCCGTCCCAATTAAACTGCACCCATGGGTACCATGTCGGAACATTATTTATTGATTGTCACCTCCATCGTCTGAGGCCCAGGGTAGAGCCCCCAATGCCAACCCAAGTGACTCACAACTGCTAAATCCAGAGGTCTGACATCAGTGGAGGGATGCTGGGAGTTGTAGTAGTGCCTGGCATTGCCACCTCACCCCCTAGAAATCGTAGCAGATATTACATCTTTATTCTGCTTGGCTTCTTAGCAGTTCATTCTGTATCCTAGACTGGTTTTAGTGCAGCTAATGATGTGGTTGTTGAATATGATGCAGGGGGATGTAGTTCAGCAACAGTTGGAAAGCTGCAGGTTTCAGGTGCATACATTGTGGGTTTTATATGCTCACATTATTTGCTCTTTATTTTTCACCAGAATTCCAATATCATTGCACCTGATACCAAATATTTTTGCCCAGCGATGCCCCATAGAGGTGCAAAACCTGCACTGAATTTCATTCCAACTGTATCCGTATCAATAAGGGCATTGCTTAGTAATGCTGGGGGCTTTCCTTACCCACAGCCACATGTGTAAACTACAGAGCTCCCTACAGGCACCCACATGCACCCTCTTGTGAGTTGGTGGCCCTACCTAGGGGTGCACAGAATCAAAATGTGGCAATCCCTATTCTCCCTCCAGCAGCTCCTCCCTGTGCTGTACCCCGGCTCCCTCTTTCACGTCCCCAGAGAAAAGGGTGACATGGTGTGGGTGCTGCCGAGTCCCACATGCTGCCCCTCCCTCGCTGTCCCTCCCCTGCAGGGTGAATCCCAGGGGTTTTGCCTCAGGTGCAGAGCGATGTTCAGTTTACAGGAGAGGTAACAGTAAGTGGCAGTCACACAGCAGGGACTGAGATTGCAACTGACAGGTGAGTAACTTCATCTCCTGCCAAAAACAGTGTCTGTCTTCTCTGTGGAAACTGCACTTCACCCATTTTCTGGACTTGCTGCCCCTCTGATTTCCCGTCCCTTGCCCTTTATGGGCTCTCTATCCTCTTACCATAACTCTCCTCCAACTCTCCCTATTCCCAATTTCAATTATCTGCCTTAACTAACTCCCTTTCCTGACTCCTTTACTTCTTGCGAATCCTTATCCACTTCTTAGGCTCTTCTACTTCTGTTATCTCTTCCTTGCCTTCTCACACTCCCTGCCCCTTCCCTTGCTCTTTTCCCCATTACTTGTCTTGATCTCCTTCTTAACTGCCCATTCTAACCCCTCTTATCTCTGTCTCTTCTCTGCCTTCTCTGACTCCCAATCCCCTTTGTGGGTCCCATCTCTGACTCTTCTTTCCATTCTATGGCCCTTAATTGATTTTTCTGAGTCCCTATCCATCTTCTTGGACTCTGCTCCACCATCTCATACTCCTCCTTCCATCTCTGACTCTTCATCAACCTTCCCTAATCCCCTTTACATAACCCTATATTGCCATTCTCTGACTCCTCTTCTTTCTCTGACTCTTCATTCCATCCTGGATTCCTTGTCTGATTTATATGACTCCTCTGCTCTGATTCCTCTGCGCCCTCTGTATTGCCAACCTCCTTCTCTGACCATTGACCTTCCGCTCAGTCTTCTGACTTTCCTCTGTCTCTCTCACTGTCCGTCTTCTCTCTTTTCCTTTCTCCAGAGATAAACAGTCATTGCCTCTTTGCTATGATGTAAAACTACTACGAGAATATGAGTGTATTTTAGAGCATGTTGCTGCAGGACAATTTCACAAGTACAACAGCCTCTCTTCTCTTCCAGGTCCATTAATTCAGGTCGGTTCTCACCCATACATATACAGATTGGCACCCAGTGCTAAAGGTACTGTGTGTTTGTCTGAAGGTTGATCCAAATTTATTAACAATTAATATAAAGTTAATTGAGGCCTTCAATATCTTCCCATTCCTCTGACCTAAAACCCTACAGTATATTAATCCTTGTCCTGACTTTCCTATATGCTCTCTGCTTTTTTTTTTGTGACTCCGCCTTATCCCGTGTCATTTATTGTCTCCCCTAGCCTGGCTCCGCCCTTTACGTTAAAGCACTTCCACCATTTCTAACGCCAGCCTCTAGTCATCTGTGATTGCTGCCCCTTGCTGATTATTCATCCATTGACTGGCTCCTCCCTCTTGTGCTTGACACCTCCCACTCATGGCTGACTCCAGGCCCTCTTTCTATAATTTATATCTGTCTCTAGCCATAACTTGTATACAGCCTTTGCTTCCCTATCTAATCCCTTATCACTCTGTCTGACTTTTCCATCTCCTTGGCTCAATTCTCTCCTTCTGCTCTGACCCCTCCCCTTCTTATCTGACTCCTCCCCTTCTACTCCTCCCTCTCCCCCTTGGGGGGAATGGATCATAGGGATAGAAGGGAACCTGCAGGAGGATATCAGTGTATCCTTAGTGTGAGAGTGACACGGCGGAGATGAGTTATTTACACAAAAACAGGATTGTCGGGGTATTGTTTGTTTATGTAATGAGATTCACCCAACTGAGGAACATTCAATTTTCTGCCACAAGAACTGGGGGTTCAGGCAAAGCATTATTCCCAACGATTTATACCCCAGCACTGGTTCACTTGCCCTTTAGATCTAGCTCTAAGCATGATGGGAGTTGTAGTTTGCTACAGATGAGGCGATCTACAGTCTTGGGTACTGCTTGCCAGCCTGTGCTTTTTAAGGACGTGTCATGCTCTGTATCACTATGGAATGCTGTGGGGGGGGGGTTTGCATGACTCAGTATTCTCATAATGCTGCTTATTACTCACCACTGGCTACTTGGAATGTTTTTGTGACCCCGGCAAGGGATCGGTTTACATTTATAGACATATTAATGGTTATAAAACAAAGTTCTGGTAAATGTATCAAAATCTTTTCTAATTTCAGCCAGTGGAGGGATTCCGGTTGGACATATTTACCAGCTCCTTGTCTTTTATCTATTAGATAGTGGGGGGGGGGGGGTGATCTACCTAAAGGGGCAAAAACTGATCATTTGATCTGATCAATAATGACCTTTTATTGTACATCAACTTTTACAGTTTTTTTTTTTACTCAAAATATTTGAGGCAGCAAACACACCAGTTCTGCCAGTGCAGAGCAACTGTACGTTATATTTTATTTGCTTTAATTTGTTGGCGTTACTGTTCCTTTAAGAAAGCATAGCAAGGAAGAGGCAACAGATCCACAGCAGATTGAATATATGAAAGTGGATGTATTTGAGAACAGAAAGTAGGACTGGTTATATGTGCATAAAACACGGAAAAGAAATGTTTAACAAAGGGAAATTAATAATAAAGGGGCAATAAGACAGACCCCTCTCCCCCCATCTGCTGAGTGGGTGGTTATGAGTTACTAAAAGTTAATCTTTAGGTGAATTTCCCCTCTAATTCAACTCTATTCTCACTTCCTTGTGTCTCTGGAGAGATGGCTCAGCTAAATCAAGTCAGTGGCAGAAGCAGGATATGGTACATTAAGGGGCCAATTCACCAAGCTCAAGTGAAGGATTCAAAGTAAAAAAAACTTCGAAGTGTTTTTTGGGCTACTTCGACCATTGAATGGGCTACTTCGACCTTCGACTTCGAAACAAATGATTCGAACTAAAAATCGTTCGACTATTCGACCATTCGATAGTTGAAGTACTGTCTCTTTAAGAAAAAACTTCGACCCCCTAGTTCGCCACCTAAAAGCTACCGAACCCAATGTTAGCCTATGGGGAAGGTCCCCATAGGCTTGGCTAAGTTTTTTTGGTCGAAGGATCAAAAAATTAAGGATCTTAGATCGCTGGATTAAAATCCTTCAAATCGTTCGATTCGATCAAACTTTTTGTGCAAAATCCTTCGACTTCGAAGGATTTTCATTCCCCAGTCGAATATCGAGGGTTAATTAACCCTCGATATTCGACCCTTGATGCATCGGCCCCAAAGGGTTACTCAATATTAATGTGAACAAGGCAGTGTCGGACTGGGGGGCCCGGGGCCCACCGGGACTTCTGTCCAGGGCCCCCTTGCTGCGCCGCACCTTACCGTGCAGTGCGCTCCCTTCCTTCTGTGCGGTGCGCATGCGCAGACGGTGTGGTGCTGGCGCGCATGCGCAGACGGCGCGGCGCTCCGGTTTTTTTTTTATTTTACATAACACGATTGGGGTCTGGCCCGGCGGGGGCCCATGACGGGTCGGGGCCCACCGGGTTTTTTCCCGGTTTCCCGCCGGGCCAGTCCGACCCTGGAACAAGGTGCCAAGGCCAGATGGAACACTCCCTCGGGTATTGAGAAAGCTTATTCCATTTTAGCCAGCCTTTATTTCTCATTTTCAGCCTATATGGTACCTATGAATTAGAGGAAATCTGATGTAATTCCTATATTTAAAAAGAGATTACAGTCTCTGCCTGGCAATTATAGGCCTGTAAATCTGACATCTGTGGTGGGGAAATAATTTGAAGGTTTGTTAAGGGATCACATTCAAGATTATGTTCTGGAGAATGGCATTATGAGCAGCAATCAGCATGGCTTTGTGAAGGATAAGTAAAGCTGGCCATAGATTTTGAGATTTTTAAAAGATCCGATCATCATCGTGAGACCACGATTATGGTACGAATAGTCCATCAACTAAAAAGACCAATTTGCTAGGAAAACAAAGGGGAGCTGCCTGCTTGGCCCTGCAAACATAGATAGATTGCTCTGGGACCGACACAGATTTTTTAACCTGGCCGATCAATTTCCTGACAGATGTCGGCTGAAAAATCGTAAGATGTACGATCGTTCGAATCCCACTAACCGCACGATTGGTGGGACTTCGCTAAAATCGGTCGTTCTGCAAGAGAAATCTTTGCGTCCAGTAGGGTCCTGCACGGTTCTGTACAATTTCATTTAACTTGTTCATTAAGGACTTAGGGGAGGGTGTTGTAAGGAATGTATCAGTGTTTGCAGATGACACAAAACTATCCAGCCCATTTAATTCCATCCAGAATGTGGCACTTGCAACAGGATCAAACTGGCAATCTGGGCAGCTTAGTGGCAAATGAGATTCAATGTTGATAAATGTAAAGTCATGCACCTGGGATGTAAAAATATCCACTTATACCCTTAATGGGACTGCACTAGGCAAATCCATTATGGAAAAGGACCTTGGAGTAGTGATGGGCGAATTTATTCGCCATGCGCGAATTCGCGGCGAATTTGCGCGATTTGCGTCGAGCGAATAAATTCGCGAAACGCCCGCGAAAATTCGCGGTAAAAATTCGCCGGCGTCAAAAAAATTTTTTTTCCGAAAAAAGTCGCCGGCGCCAAAAACGGGCGCCGGCGTCGGAAAAACGGGCGCCGGCGTCAAAAACGGGCGCCGGCGTCAAAAACGAGACGCCGGCGCCGTTTCGCGAATTTTTCGCCGTTTCGCGAATTTCGCGCGAAATTCGCGAATTTTTCGGCGAAGCGAAACGGCGCAAATTCGCCCATCACTACCTTGGAGTCCTTGTAGATGATAAACTTGGCTGTAGCAAGCAATGCCAGTCAGCAGCATCAAGGGCAAATAAGGTCTTGAGCTGTATTAAATGGGGCAGAGATTTGTGGAGGAGTGAGTTATTCTTCCACTTTACAGAGGCCCCATCTAGAATATGCCGTACAGTTTTGGTCTCCATCGCTCAAACAGGACATTATTGTATTAGAGAGGGTACAGAGAAGGGCAACTAAGCTGGTAAAGGGAAAATCTTAGCTATGAGGAGAGACTGGCCAAATTGGGGATGTTTGAGAAGAGGCGCTTAAGGGGTGATATGATAACTATGTATAAATATATAAGGGGATCATATAATAATCTCTCTAATGCTTTATTTACCAGTAGGTCTTTCCAGCTGACACAAGGTCACCCATTCCGATTAGAAGAAAAGAGGTTCCAGCTAAATATTGGGAAGGGGTTTGTTACAGTGAGAGCTGTGAAGATGTGGAATTGACTCCCTGAATCAGTCTGATACATTAGATAGGTATAAGAAGGGGTTGGATGGATTTTTAGATGCAGGGACTGGACCCATTGCCATTTTGGAGTCAGGAAGGGATTTTCCCCCTCTGAAGCTAATTGGAGAGGCTTCAAATGGGGTTATTTGCCTTACTCTGGATCAACTTGATGGACGTGTGTCCTTTTTCAACCTAACTTACTGTGTTACTATGTATATACGTTTCCAGATGTAAGAGAGGTTATGAGAAAGGCACAAGGGATACATAACTCCCCTCTCCCCGAAAAAATAAATAAATATATAATATATATCAGGGGCACCGACCTATTCCTCCTAATACACAGGGTATATTTTCTATATAAGCACCTGAGGGCATGCACCAAGGGTGGCAACTTTAGGTGAGAAAAGACTTTTGTGTAATTCTCCCTCAGCCTCAGGGATTGTTAAAGAAAATCATTTTCCCCTTTCTATTTGACTTTCAGGTATAACCATGGGCTGTTTCTCCTTCCTCAAGACCATGATGTTTGTGTTCAATGGAATCATATTTGTGAGTATTTAATAGAGAAACCATTAAAAAAAAGAAGTTTATATAAGCAGACGAAGGCTATGGCAAATTGTCTATTTAAAGGGGTTGTACCCCTTTAAATGAACTTTTAGTATGATGCTAGAAATACAGCTGAGCATGACCCTAACCTATAACAACCAATCAGTATTTGGCTTGTACCGCACTACTACACTGTGAACAATGAAAGCAATTATATATAATATGTAGCGGTTGCTACTGGTTACAAGACCTCTCCATCTATAAGTCTGCTGCATGTGGATCCATATCAACACTATAGATTTAGCTATATATATTAAAGGGGTTTAAATTAACTGACAATATCATGTAGAGAGTGATATTCTGAGACAATTTGCAATTGGTTTTCATTATTTATTATTTGTGGTTTCTGAGTTATTTAGCTTTTTATTCAGCAGCTCTCCAGTTTGCAATTTCAGCAAATTACCCTAGCAACCATGCATTGAATAAAAGACTGGAATATGAATAGGAGAGGACTGAAAAAAAAGGTGACTAATAAAATAACAATAAATTTGTAGCTTACAGAGCATTCATTTTTAGGTGGGGTCACTGACCCCCATTTGAAAGCTGGAAAGAGTTGGAATTGCAATTTCAGCAATCTGGTTGCTAGGATCCAAACTACCCTAGCAACAATGCCTTGATTTGAATAAGAGACTGGAATAAAATACTAATAAAAAGTAGCAATAACAAGAATCAGATGCAGGCCAGCCATATCAATGAGCAGTACAACCCCATTGGATCATGTCTCTGTGTCGTTGCAGTTGGGCGGGGTAGCGGTGCTGGGTATCGGCATCTGGGTGAAGGTGGACGGAGGCTCCTTTCTTCAGATCCTGGGCTCCGCAGCCCCCCAGCTCATGCAAGTGGTGAATGTGGGGTACTTGTGCATTGCCGTCGGAGGGTTCCTTATACTTATAGGATTCCTTGGCTGCTGCGGGGCTATAAAGGAGAGCCGCTGCATGTTAATGTCGGTGAGCTCTTTCTGTAATTATATTATACTTGTACTGTGACTTTAATTTCCTCTCTTCCACTCATTTGTATAGATACCCATCCTGCTCAATATATCCTCTTCCCTTGCTCCTGATACTGTGTTATATAAACCCCTCAGTTACTCAGTTATTCCTCCTATTGCCCCATATACCCTCTTATTATAACAGTGCTCCTACTGCAACATGTAACCTATATATATATATATATATATATATATATATATATATATATATATATAAATATTTGCCTTTTCCCTGCAGTTCTTCATTATCATCCTCATTATTTTTATTGCTGAAGTGGCAGGAGCTGTATTAGTGCTGGCATTCTCTTCTGTGGTAAGTATTGCCCCCAATACCAGTACTGTAATAACATAGATGCACAATGAGGGCAAACATTCTGGCTACAGAGCTTACACTCTAATGCACAAAACAATACAGGGAGAGGGAACCATTGGGAGAAGGGAATCCTGCCCTGCAGAGCTTACACTCTAATATACAGAGGGACATAGATAGAATACAGGGAGAGGGAACCATTGGGCGAAGGGAATCCTGATCTGCAAAGCTTACACTCTAATATACCGAGGGACACAGATACAATACAAGGAGAGGGAACCATTGGGAGAAGGGATTACTGCCCTGCAGAGCTTACACTCTAATATACAGAGGAACACAGATACAATAGAGGGAGAGGGAACCATTGGGAGAAGGGACTCCTGCCCTGCAGAACTTCCACTCTAATATACAGAGGGACACAGATTCAATACATGGAGAGGGAACCATTGGGTGAAGGGAATCCTGCCCTGCAGAGCTTACACTCTAATATGCAGCGGAACACAGAAACAAAGCTGTGAGAGGGAGAATTCTGTTTGACACATTCTGTGCATGTTTTCTTAGTCTCGGATCTTCATTGAGTACCTTGGTAACGTGGCTTTGAAATATCTGCATAACGATTATGGTGAAAGTAATGAACTCACCACAATATGGAATGCGACCATGAACGAGGTAATATCCCTACCCTTGTAATGAATATATATACTGCTGTACCATATACACCCTACTCTGTATAATGGGACTGAGTATCTATACCTGATAATGATCTCCCCTCTCTGTATAATGGGACTGAGTATCTATACCTGATAATGATCTCCCCTCTCTGTATCTCTGAGTATCTATACCTGATAATGATCTCTATCTGATCTCCTCTCTCCCTCTGGGATGAGTATCTGATAATAAAGTCTGATCCTCCCTCTGTAATAATGGGACTGAGTATCTATACCTGATAAATGACTGTAGATGGGACTCCCCTCCCCTCTCTGTATCCTCTGGGGACTGAGTATCTATACTGATACTCTCTCTGTATAATGGGACTGAGTATCTATACCTGATAATGATCTCCCCTCTCTGTATAATGGGACTGAGTATATCTATCTGATAATGATCCTCTGGAATATGGGTATATGGGACTATACCTGATAACCTCTCCCCTCTGTATAATGGGACTGAGTATCTATACCTGATAATGATCTCCCTCTCTGTATAATGGGACTGAGTATCTATACCTGATAAATGATCTCTGTATAATGGGACTGAGTATCTCTGATACCCTCTCTCTCTCCTATACTGAGTATATACCTGATAATCTCCCTCTGATCTCCCTATGATACTGAGGATACCTATAATGGGACTGAGTGTATCCTATAATGACTGGTATCTATAGATTCCCTCTGTATACTGATGATCGTATACTCTTCCTGTATAATGGGCTGACTCTCTGAGATGGACTGATAGGATCATATATACTGATATGACTCCCCTCTGTGTATAATGGGACTGAGTATCTATACCTACCTCTCTATAACCTGATATAGATCTCTCCCTCTCTGTATAATGGGAGTATCTATACTGATTGCTCCTCTTGTAATAAGTACTGTTACTGATTGATTGATAATGATCTCCCTCTCTACTGTAACCTGCTCACTATCTCTGCTACCTGAAAAAAACAGCAATACCCACCCGTATGTTGTGCCAACTTCAGCCCATGCTGGAAGAATAAAATCAAGCCTGAAGTGAAGGTAGGAGCCATGGAATTAAGGCAGAGGAGTGCTATGCCCTGTAACAATATACACTGTACTAAGTATAGCTGTACACAGAGAGTATGTACCTATAGAGATGCCAGGCAGTAATTGGATGCCAAGCCTTATACCCTGATTCTATAGCTCTACATAGCCAAGTCATTCTTTATTTGTGTGTCATTGTTATGTATTCATTACTGTTCATTACTATTCATTACTGTTCATTACTATTCATTACTATTCCAAAATCAGTTGGGATTCTGCACATTCATTAAGGGGCTGGTTCAGCTTTGAATTAACTTTTACTATGTTACAGAATGGCCACTTTTAAGCAACTTTTCAATTGGTCTTCATTATTAAATTTTTTATAATTTTATAAATTATTTGCCTTTTTTCTTCCAACTCTTTCCAGCTTTAAAATAATTTGCAATTGGTTTTCATTTTCTATTGTCTCAGAATATCACTCTCTACATCATACTAAAAGTTAAAGGGGTGGTTCAGCTTCAAATGAACTTTTAGTATGTTATAGAATGGCTAATTCTAAGCAAATTTTCAATTGGGCTTCATTATTTATTTTTTATAGTTTTTTTTAATTGTTTGCCTTTTTCGTCTGACTTTTTCCAGCTTTCAAATGGGGGTCACTGACCCCATCTTAAAAAAACAAATGCTTTCAAATGTATTGTTATTGCTACTTTTTATTACTCATCTTTATATTCAGGCCTCTCCTATTCATATTCCAGTTTCTTATTCAAATCAATGCATGGTTGCTAGGGGAATTTGGATCCTAGCAACCAGATTGCGGAAATGGCAAACTGGAGAGCTGCTGAATAAAAAGCTAAATAACTCAAATAATAAAAAATGAAAACCAATTACAAATTGTCTCAGAATATCACTCTCTACATCATACTAACAGTTAAATGTGAAAAACCCCATTAATATATTTAGCTAAATCTATAGTGTTGCTATGGATTTCCATGCAACAGACTTATAGATGGAGAGGTCTTGTAACTAGGAGCAACCATTTATTATATATAATTCCTTTCATTGTTCAAAGTGCAGTAGGGTGGTACAAGCCAAATACTGATTGATGCTGTAGGTTAGGATCATGCTCAGCTTTATTTCTGGCTGTACAGATACAAGTGAATGACCCCTGTCTCTGTGACCCCCCAGGGTTGCCTGGCTGCCTTCGAGCACTTCTTTAGTCGCAACGCCAAGATTGTCGGTGGAGTCGCTTTGGGGATCTGCGCTCTGGAGGTAATTCCCTGCCTTTCCTAGTCATGCCCAAGCTGTACTGTATTTACTAGGGATGCACCGAATCCACTATTTGAGATTCGGCCAAATACCCGAATCCTTCATGAAAAATTCGGCCAAATACCGAACTGAATCCGAATCCTAATTTGCATATGCAAAAGGGAAAGCGAAGGGAAAAAGTGGACAAAAACATTTTTACTTCCTTGTTTTGTGACAAAAATGGATACGTGGGTTCCCTTTTCGCCCCTAATTTGCATATACAAATTAGTATTCGGATTTGGTTCGACCGGGCACGAGCCCAAAATGAATGGCTAACATGGTATGACACATACCTCTTTCATACCTCCCAACTGTCCCGTTTTCAGCGGGACAGTCCCACTTTTGACAGCTCAACCTGCAGACCCGTGTTTGTACTGGAAAGTCCCGATTTTCTCTGAGAAACAATGTTTCTAACTTAATTGGCTTTTGGCAGAGAGCCCAGAACAGCCACAGCAGCAGATAAGTTACTTTTGTAACAATTTTAAGATAAGCAAATAAGTAATTGTAACAATATAAGATAACAGGTCCCTTGGGAGAAGTTAGACTCACAGCTTAAAGGGCAATTCACCTTCATTAGCAAAACTGTAATAACTGAAAAGAACCACAGAAATATGTTCAAACTTTCATAACCTGTTAAATTTTGTAAAATGAACATGGTAATTAGGGGGATTGGCAACAAAAATGGGTGTGGTCAAAAAGCTTTGCTGCGCCACGCGTGCCAAATTTTTGTCCCTCTTTCTATTTCCACAATGTTGCCTTTCTTTAGAATATATTGTATCTTCGCAGCCACCATTTTGATTTCTCTACTACCTCATTTGCATATGCAAATTAGGATTCAGTCCTGCCTAGGGTTGCCACCTTTATTGTGTTGGGAAAATGGGGAGGGGCTGGGCCGGGTGGCGTCATGGGCAGGGCAGTGATGTTGGGGGCTGGGGACTTAGGGGACAGGGCTGATGATGTGGCAATCAGCGATTGGCTGATAACCATGTCATTCACTTAAATATCCTGTTTGGATTTGGAAATCCAGACAGGCATTTTTCATAAGTGAACCCTTTCCAAAAACCCCCAAAAGCCACAATCCTGACCTTAATCCTGGATTCGGTGCACCCCTAGTTTATACACTGATATGGCCCATAGCACCCTACACCCCACCCATTGGGTGCCTTTGCCTTCTCCCCTTGTTATATCCCTGTCCTTGTGTCATATTGTCTTTCTGTTTAACCCTTCGCAGCTGGCAGCAATGATCGTCTCCCTTGTTCTTTTCTGCCACATTGGTAACAGCGCATGACCCCCTAGCTGAACATGGCGACTCCTGTTATAGTGATACCTGGAGCAGGAGATGCACCTGAGACTCATTGAAGCCATGCATGCATCTGATTGGCTACCTATTCACTGTCTATCAACCTCTGCTCTCCTTCTATTGGATGTACCTTGTTTCACCCTACATTGTAGAACTGAGTTTTCTTGGACTTGGGTTGGATGTACTAGAATGGGGAAAGGCCACATCACATGGGCATTTATTATAGTTACACCCTGCTGCTTTCCTAATAGGTGCCTGCTGCATACTACAATGATTTCTATGCAGCCATGCAAAATCATTCCTGCCAACATTTGCAAATCAGGCCCCAGCACAGATAAATCCTGACATGACCTGTTAAGCCTGAGCCCAAAAGTCAGGTCTTAAGGAATGGGCCACCCTAATTATGACCAATGAAAACTTTGCAATAGTCATGTAGCAAAATCCATGCAGCAGAGAAAGTTCTAAAGAGTCTAGCTTTAAAGGAGAGGTGGAATTCTTGAAAAATATATAAAATTGCTGCATATTTTTGCAATTTGCTCAAATTATTTTTCTAGTTTTCATGATTTTAGTAGTTTTTACACTGCTACTATGATGAGTTTGAAGCATCAGCACCACCTGCTGGTCATTTAATGGAGAAAAGGAATATAGGGGCAAATTCACTAAGATTCGTAGTTGCGCCAGGCGTAACTTCGCCGCACTTCGCCAGGCGTAGTTTTGCCAGCGCTCCGCAAATTCACTAAAATAAAAAGTTGCGCTCATGGGTAGCATAAGGTTGCGAAGTTGCGCTAGCGTTGATTCGCTAAGCGAAGCGAAGCGAAGTTACGCTAGCGATGGTTAATTTGCATACGGAGCCAAATTCAAATATCAATGGAGGAATACGTATAATCACTACAAATTCCTGGGAAACCTTTTTGCCCTACACATGTGCCCACTGTATAGTTAAGTTGCCATGAGTTAGGAAATGTAGGGGGGAAGGAGGGGAGCCCCAAAAAATTTTTCGATCTTTTTCAGCCTATCACCCATAATATAGAAAAAACGCCAGCGTTTTTTGGGACTTAGAAAAAATTTGAACTTTTTTTGAAGCAATCCCTATCTTCTCTATTGCGATTCGCCTGGTCTGAGGTGGCGAAGGAAGTTAAGCGTAAAAGGTAGCGTTCAGAACAATGCGCGCGTAGTTACGTCCGTTGCGAAAATTTGCCAGGCGTAAGGGTGCGAAGTAACACTAGCGAATTTACGCCAGCGTTCGTTAGTGAATTTGTGAAGTAACGAAAATGACCAACGCTAGCGAATTGACGCTAGCGTTAGGCGCTTCGACGCATAGTGAATTTGCCCCATAATCTTTCTGAGCAGAGCCAGGAGACTGCTGCATGTTATGTGATAACATAGCTCCACCCACAAATGCACTGCTGTGTCTATGACCCCAATATGCACTGGTTTCCTGAGATACTCAGCATTGTTGTATGTAGCGGCAAGTTTAGGAGTTGGATAAATGGAATCAGGTCTCCATGTCTCATTTTTAATTCTCAACTGAAACAAATTCAAATTTTTCTATTTAAGTTAATGGCAAACGGGATAGAAATATATATATTTTTAGCCTTGCACATGTGATGCCCATTGTATAGGCGTGTGCTGAGACCTGTGTAATAACATGTAATTATATCATGTAATAATAAACCATTCTCATGAGTCAGTCTGGTGAATGGAAAAGTGTTCTGTACATAGGCACGTCAATACCAATTACTAGATAAATGGTGGTTGAAATGCTTGTGATTTAATGAGAGTAAAAGGTATAAGGAAATGCAGCTAAGACAAAGTAAACCCATGCACTGAACCTCTATATTATAGCTATAGGAAATAGGATCATGTGACAATTAGAGAACATTATGAGAAATCAACCATGACCCCTAATGCCTGGTAATGTGATTCAGCAACTTGACTGCACTTACAATATAGAGCCCCGTTCTATTCTGATTAGGGAATCTCCTTTCCTCTAGTGCCATTTGGTCCATATTTCCTAAACACAAGGCAACTCATAGGGTTTTATTGCTTCAAATAAAAGAGAAACTGGCAGAAATATCAAATTGTATGACTTTTAGGCATTGTTGAACTGCAACTTCCAGCAATGCTGAAGGTTTGCAGACTGGATACCCCAGATCTGAAATATCAGCAGCCAGTCTATAGCCTATGATCCCCCATATCTGTTCTAGGCCAGGTGGGTAAATATCCTGGCATTTATGCTGCATGGCATTAGCTAAGGTCCTATGTTGCAGATTTCTTAGAGATACGGATTATAAACACCAAGCTGCTACAATCTCGCCAGGATACGCCCCCTGATTGGATATTGGCCCCAATGGGAGATCTGCAGAAAACAAATACATTAGAAAGCCATTCTGAGAGTTCCCCTGGGTAAGGCTGGCACATAACAATATAACCAGGTGCAACCCAAAATATAAAGGCATGTGCTATATTTTTATATGCCAACAACAAACTGGCACCCTTGGTGTTTTTTTTTAGTTTTCTTATATTTAAAGTTGAGTAAACTGTGGGTATGATCTAGATCATATTCAATTTGCAATTGGTTTTCATTTTTTATTATTCTCTGGTTTTTGAGTTATTTAGCTTTTTATTCAACAGCTCTCTAGTTTGCAATTTCAGCAATGTGGTTGCTAGGGTCTGACTTACCATAGCAACCATGCACTGATTTATATAAGAGACTGGAATATGAATAGGAGAGGCCTGAATAGAAAGAGGAGTAATAAAAAAGTAGCAATAACAATATTTGTAGCCTTACAGAGCATTTGTTTTTTTAATTGGGGGTCGGTGACCCCGATATGAAAGCTGGAAAAAGCCAGAAGGTAAATAATTAGAAAAAAAAACTATAAAAAAGAAATAATGAAGACCAATTGAAAAGTTGCTTCGAATTGGCCACTCTATAACATACTAAAAGTTAACCTAAAGGTGAACCTTTAAAGGGGTCATTTTGTAAACAAGAAAAACATGTCAAATCTGACATCGCAGAGACTAAACTTTAGCAGTTGGCGGTTAATGTAAAACTATACCCCCCAAATAATGTAGGTCTCTATAAAAAGAAATTGCATAAAACAGCTCCTATATAAAACCCTGCTTCATCTAAATAACCCATTATCATAATAATGTACTTTTTTTTAGTAGTATGTGCCACTGGCTGATCCCAAATAGAAAATTGCCATTTTAAGAACTAAGAGGATCCTACAATTCGCGGTGCACACAAACAAACCAAGGGCACACATACATGTTAGGTCACATGAGTCAGTCAATATTGACTTTATAATTAGCCCCTTTATTTGAGATCCCTTTAGATGTTCACTGGTCCGTGTCCCTGTTTCAAATGAGGGGTGGGCGTGTCCTAACGGTCCCTGCCAGAAGCACAGTAGGAGGGGACAGCCAATCACAGCCCTGCAGTCACACAAGCACAGACAGGCTTCAGTTCCCTATCAGGTCAGCCTAGCTGCTGATTGGTTCTTATACTACAGTACAGTGAGATGAGTGCCATTGACCCCCCTGCACAGCCTGGGAAAGGAGGCAGCAGGAAGTAGAACAGATGGGCGGGACTACTACGGTTTTTGCAGAAATTTTCAATAAAGTAACCAGAAACAAAACTTTGTAAGCACATTCCTTCTGTATCTAAAAGAGTAAAATGCACTGGCACATTCTTGTTTTTTACATAAAATGTCTCTTTTAAGTATTCTCTAAGCATTTTCAGGGTATAAATTTCCCTTAAGAACATAAATACAGTCTTGTAGAAAGGGAAAGAGAGACACGGATTCACTGTACATTTTTATTTGTTACAAAGCTGACTTAGACAATGGCTTTCCTCATTGGCTAGCAAAGGGAGGGTTGAACCCCCCCGAAACATTAATGCACAGGTGGTCCCAATAAAAGGGGTAAGTGCAGACCATCTAAGGAAATCTGCACCACCAGTGCAGGAAGGTCATAGGAAAGGTGAGAGGTGCCTTATATTCACATAATTTTCTGATTGGCTGACACGGGCAGCCAATCAGGTTGCTTGTGGGCTATCCACATCCCGAACTGTGCTCAGAGGGTGCTAAAGTATGTGCTCCCTTCATCCCTGCACACCGAGCGACACAGTAATACTGCATTCATGCTCTGGAAGCTGCAATATGCCCTTTCCTGCTACAACTATTATAGCCTTGCCCTTTAACCGCATAACTTCTTTATTTTATCTGTATATACATAACAGAAATATAGTCCATGAATATTGCATCTTAGCTTCCCCACTACTCCTCTGTTAATTAAGTCCCATTAAAAAAGGGACTGTCCTTTGGATCAGGGTCCAATTAAAGGGGTTGTTCACCTTTAAATTAACTGTTAGTATGATGTAGAGAGTGATATTCGGAGACAATTGGCAGTTGGTTTTCATTTTTTATTACTTTTTGTGACTTACTTTATTACTTATGGTTTTTGAGTTCTTTAGCTTTTTATTCAGCAGCTCTCCTTGCAATTTCAGCAATCTGGTTGCTAGGGTCCAGATTACCCTAACAACCATGCATTGATTTAAAAAAGTGACTGGAATATGAATAGGAGAGGCCTGAATAGAAAGATCAGTAATAAAAAGTAACAATAACAATACATTTGCAGCCTTACAGAGCATTTGATGGGGTCAGTGACCCCCCATTTGAAAGCTGGAAAGAAAAAGAGAAGAATAATAAGAAATTATAAAAAAGTTATAAAAAAAAACAAAACATTGAAATATTGCTATTATAATATAGAATTAGCCATTCTATAGATCAGGGGTCCCCAACCTTTTTTACTTGTAAGCCACATTTAAATATAAAAAGACTTGGAGAGCAACACAAGCATGAAAAAGTCCAGGGAGGTGCCAAAAAAGGACTGTGAGTGGCTGTTTGGTAGCCTCTATATGGACTGGCAGCCAACGGGAGGCTCTGTTTGGCAGTACACGTTTTTTATGCAACCAAAACTTGGCTTCTAGCCAGGAATTCCAACATAAGCTCCTGCTTAGAGGCCACTGGGAGCAACATCCAAGGGGTTGGTGAGCAACATGTTCCTCACGAGCTACTGGTTGGGGATCACTGCTATAGATACTAAAGTTAACTTAAAGGTGAAGCACCCCTTTAAAGGCAAAAAATAACAAGGGTTACCATCTCTTCACAACAGAATCATGAAAGTAGGGAAGTATATAATGTTTTCATCTATTGCCTATGAATAACTGTATCCGGCTATTACTGAATATAGATATCTATATTCTGTGCAGTCACTGACTGTCCATATTAAACAAAAAATGTTAAAAGTTCTTCATCCTGTATGTACATAACTCCAATAGAATGAATGAATTCCAGTAGGGGAACCAGTGTGGCCGAAATTCTTTTTCTACTCAGTTTGTTATGATGTCCCGACTGAAGAATGTCTCTTCATGTGCAGCGCCAGGTGATCAGAACGGGCAAAGGTTCTCAGACAGATCTGGCACTGGAACGGGCGCAGACCCGTGTGTTTACGGAAATGGCGAGTGAGCTCGTCGGAGCGGGCAAACTTCCAACCACAGCCAATCCACTCACACATGTATGGCTTCTCTCCTAGTGGAACATCAGCTTGTTACCAACATATACCATATAACTCTGAGCAGAGAGAAAACTACTATACAATAATGGGCTCAGGGGAGGGGTTAGTGGAATAAGGAGTTACAGGGACAATAATGGGCTCAGGGGAGGGGTTAGTGGAATAAGGAGTTACAGGGACAATAATGGGCTCAGGGGAGGGGTTAGTGGAATAAGGAGTTACAGGGACAATAAGGGGCTCAGGGGAGGGGTTAGTGGAATAAGGAGTTACAGGGACAATAAGGAGCTCAGGGGAGGGGTTAGTGGAATAAGGAGTTACAGGGACAATAAGGGGCTCAGGGGAGGGGTTAGTGGAATAAGGAGTTACAGGGACAATAAGGAGCTCAGGGGAGGGGTTAGTGGAATAAGGAGTTACAGGGATAATAAGGGGCTCAGGGGAGGGGTTAGTGGAATAAGGAGTTACAGGAACAATAAGGAGCTCAGGGGAGGGGTTAGTGGAATAAGGAGTTACAGGGACAATAAGGGGCTCAGGGGAGGGGTTAGTGGAATAAGGAGTTACAGGGACAATAAGGGGCTCAGGGGAGGGGTTAGTGGAATAAGGAGTTACAGGGACAATAAGGGGCTCAGGGGAGGGGTTAGTGGAATAAGGAGTTACAGGGATAATAAGGGGCTCAGGGGAGGGGTTAGTGGAATAAGGAGTTACAGGGACAATAAGGAGCTCAGGGGAGGGGTTAGTGGAATAAGGAGTTACAGGGATAATAAGGGGCTCAGGGGAGGGGTTAGTGGAATAAGGCGTTACAGGAACAATAAGGAGCTCAGGGGAGGGGTTAGTGGAAAAAGGAGTTACAGGGACAATAAGGGGCTCAGGGGAGGGGTTAGTGGAATAAGGAGTTACAGGGACAATAAGGGGCTCAGGGGAGGGGTTAGTGGAATAAGGAGTTACAGGGACAATAAGGGGCTCAGGGGAGGGGTTAGTGGAATAAGGAGTTACAGGGACAATAAGGGGCTCAGGGGAGGGGTTAGTGGAATAAGGAGTTACAGGGACAATAAGGAGCTCAGGGGAGGGGTTAGTGGAATAAGGAGTTACAGGGACAATAAGGGGCTCAGGGGAGGGGTTAGTGGAATAAGGAGTTACAGGAACAATAAGGGGCTCATGGGGGGGTTATTGGAATAAGGAGTTAGAGGGACAATAAGGGGCTCAGGGGAGGGGTTAGTGGAATAAGGAGTTACAGGGACAATAGGGGGCTCAGGGGAGGGGTTAGTGGAATAAGGAGTTACAGGGACAATAAGGGGCTCAGTGGAGGGGTTACTGGAATAAGGAGTTACAGGGACAATAGGGGGCTCAGGGGAGGGGTTAGTGGAATAAGGAGTTACAGGGATAATAAGGGGCTCAGGGGAGGGGTTAGCGGAATAAGGAGTTACAGGGACAATAAGGGGCTCAGGGGAGGGGTTAGCGGAATAAGGAGTTACAGGGACAATAAGGGGCTCAGGGGAGGGGTTAGCGGAATAAGGAGTTACAGGGATAATAAGGGGCTCAGGGGAGGGGTTAGTGAAATAAGGAGTTACAGGGACAATAAGGGGCTCAGGGGAGGGGTTAGCGGAATAAGGAGTTACAGGGACAATAAGGGGCTCAGGGGAGGGGTTAGCGGAATAAGGAGTTACAGGGACAATAAGGGGCTCAGGGGAGGGGTTAGCGGAATAAGGAGTTACAGGGACAATAAGGGGCTCAGGGGAGGGGTTAGCGGAATAAGGAGTTACAGGGACAATAAGGGGCTCAGGGGTCTGGTTAGCGGAATAAGACAATGACACACTCCCCATAAACTCCTTGTTACCTGTGTGAGAGCGGAGATGGGCCTTTAAGTGTGAGCTCTTACTATAAGATTTCCCACAGCCCAGAATGGTACATGGGTGGGAGGCGCTTCCTCTCTGTGGCTTACACTTGCCTCTCTTCTTTTGCTGAGGAGGTGGTACAGCACAGTGCTGGCTTGGCATGTTGGGGCTGGTAGAGGAGATGGACTGCATAGTATGGTGGTATGCAGAATACAGATCTGGTGGCCTTGGCAAGATCGGTACCAAATTAGTTAGGAAGTGTGAGTCGATTGGTTTAGGGAGGATAGTTAGGGGTGAGTTTGAGTATCCCAAGTACTGAGTGTGATACAGGGGATTTACCATCTGATCACACTCTGGTGTATTGTCAGTCGTGCTGATTTGTGCTGACCGGAACACTGGCATCATGTATTCCTCTTGCTCAGCACTGCTGCTCAAGGCTAGTGAAAACAGGTTTGCTTCATCCTCTTCCAACAGTGCAACGGTATCAGTATATTTATCAGATGGAGTTAAGCTTTCCAGGGCCTTCATTTGGCATGACATGCTTAGGGCTTCCTTACAGCTGTCGCCACCTACAGGCCGGTCAGTGAAGTTCTGTAAGAGAAAGTCAGTGTCCCAGTAGGCATCTTCTTCAGCCGTATCAGGATTTCGGGAGGGGATGGTGGTAGAATGATATAAATGTCTTTCATCTTGCTCTGGGGGTTCCTTGGGGCACATCTGTAAGGCTGCCGGCTTGTACAACTGAGGCCACAAAATGATAAGGTAAGAGAGCAGAAAGAAAATATTTATATATATATATATATACTTTATTCATCTATATTAGCTATACGACTTGCTACACTGCACCAGGCTGTCTTTGTTTAGCTGAGGTCACGGCTAAACCACTTCATAGTTTCTTTAAATGTACCCCCTACTGTAAATGATAAGGATATTAGAAGTCACTAAGGGGTTGTTCTGTGACCATATAAAGGCACAAGGCTGCAGGCTGAGTTATACAGGGAACTCTGAGTATCACTCATGTATTATAAAGGATAATGTACCCCCTACTGTAAATGATAAGGATATTAGAAGTCACTGAGGGGTTGTTCTGTGACCATATAAAGGCACAAGGCTGCAGGCTGAGTTATACAGGGAACTCTGAGTATCACTCATGTATTATAAGGGATAATGTACCCCCTACTATAAATAATAAGGATATTAGAAGTCACTGAGGGGTTCTGTGACCATATAAAGACACAAGGCTGCAGGCTGAGTTATACAGGGAACTTTGAGTCTCACTCGTGTATTATAAGGGATAATGTACCCCCTACTATAAATTATAAGGGTATTAGGAGTCACTGAGGGGTTGTTCTGTGACCATATAAAGGCACAAGGCTACAGGCTGAGTTATACAGGGAACTCTGAGTATTACTCATGTATTATAAGGGATAATGTACCCCCTACTGTAAATGATAAGGATATTAGAAGTCACTGAGGGGTTGTTCTGTGACCATATAAAGACACAAGGCTGCAGGCTGAGTTATACAGGGAACTCTGAGTATCACTCATGTATTATAAGGGATAATGTACCCCCTACTGTAAATGATAAGGATATTAGAAGTCACTGAGGGATTCTGTGACCATGTAAAGGCACAAGGCTGCAGGCTGAGTTATACAGGGAACTCTGAGTCTCACTCGTGTATTATAAGGGATAATGTACCCCCTACTGTAAATTATAAGGGTATTAGGAGTCACTGAGGGGTTGTTCTGTGACCATATAAAGACACAAGGCTGCAGGCTGAGTTATACAGGGAACTCTGAGTATCACTCATGTATTATAAGGGATAATGTACCTCCTGCCTTAAATTATAAGGATTTTAGAAGTCACTGAGGGGTTATGTGACCATGTAAAGGTATAAGGCTGCAGGCTGAGTTATACAGAGACCTCCCAATGAAAGAAAATATAATTTAAGCAATTTTCCCATATCTATGCTTATTCTCATGGCTTTATAGTAATGTGCAATTTCTATTGAAATCCCTTAATCCACAAATCTGTTCATGCATTTCCCTTCTCTTTCTTTGATACTTGAAACAACGTAGCTAAATGGAGTCATCTTTCCAGGTCTGTTAAAGGGTTGGCTTCTGCTACATTGTTTCAGGAGTCAGAACCAGCAATGCCAAGAATAGCAAGGGATGGACATATAGTGATTTCAATTGCAATTACACATAGCTATTAAACTAGTGAATAATGTGGAATGACTGTATATTGGGACGTTTCTTATAATCATATTTTCATTGGGCAAAAGCAGGTTTGGGGTGAAGTTACCATTTAAGTGAAGTCTTTAAAGGGGTGGTTCACCTTTAAATTAACTTTTAGTATCATGTAGAGAGTGATATTCTGAGACAATTCACAATTGCTTTTCATTTTTTATTTTGAGTTATTTAGCTTTTTATTCAGCAGCTCTCCAGTTTTCAGTAATCTGGTTGCTAGGGTCCGAATTACCATAGCAACCATGTATTGGAATATGAATAGGACAGGGCCTGTATTGAAAGATAACTAAGGAAAAGTAGCAACAACACTAAAAGTAGTAACAACACTCAAAAAATATTAGTTTTTCTAACTATAAAATCTGAATTTTTAGTGGAAAAAAAACTTGGATTTATACCCCAAGGATTGAAAAAGTCAGAATCTGAAAATACTCCATCTCAGACCTGCCAAGGTAGTATATAAGTCAATGGGAGAGGTTCCTATCCTAATTGGAAGTTTCTGTGGTCTGCGCTGGAAAAAATCCAACTACTTCGGACTTTTCTGGCAAAGATCCTTTTTGGGAAAAATTCTAAAAAAATTAAGAGATTCTGGAAAAAAATCCAAAAAACCTGTACGATGTGGATTCCAGTTTGGTGGGACTCTTTTATTTTAGATACTCAGAAAAATTCGGATTGTTGATAAATATAGGCCTTAAATGTGTAGCCTTGCAGAATACTTATTTTAGATGTGATCAGTGACCCCCATTTAAAAGCTGGATAGAGTTAGAAATTTTAATAATAATAATTCAAAAAGTATAAAAAATAAACAATACAAATCAATTGAAAAATGAAATGGCCATTATATTACATACTAAAAGTAGGCACGAGTAGCTCTCACCCCCTTCTTCATACCCCCTTCATATATATATATATATATATATATATATATATATATATATAGATATATATATATATATAGATATATATATATATATAGATATATATATATATATAGATATATATATATATATATATACACCCTGTTGTATTTTACATTGCCATTGAATGAGTTGGTGCTTTATAAAGACTATGTGCAGAAGGGGTTAAAACTCCATAAAGGGATTATGGGAGAGAGGTATGGGCACTTACCTGCAATAAATCATGCTGTGCTGGTGTCCAGTGGTCCATACATGATGCTAAAGCCATAGCGGATGTCTATAGTGGGGGCGAGTATAGATAGATAGATAGATAGATAGATAGATAGATAGATAGATAGATAGATAGATACTTATATACTACTATAATAACATCTTCCCTACTCTGCTCTCTTCTCTTTCATCTTGTGGGACAATATATCATTCTTTCTTTTCTTTGCCTTTTCAGGGATTTTGGAACTTTAAAAGTCAGTTTCTGATTGGCTCAAAAATATACACCTCCCACCCTCCCCCCTCCCCAAACTTCTTACTCAGCTAATGTTTGTGTCATCACTTTCACAGGAAAATACAACACAAAGGGTGTGTGCGTTATATATACTAACGTACATGCACGGGTACTTCTTGTGGTTACATACACTGAACATAGAATTGTTCCAAAGATCCTTCAGTGAAAAGTGATATTAACAAAGGTTGTAAGGGAGTTGTAGTTGAATGGCAAGTGCAACACCTGACACCCAGGGCATCTAGGCATATCCTAAACTCTAGTTAATGGATTCAAGCACAGAGTGTGGTATAAGTCTTTAATGCACAACATACCAACCCTATTGTTGCAATGGGGATAAAAGTCTCTGGGAAGGGAGTGTGACTGTGGGATAGCAGGTATAGTAGGGAGAGATGGTGCCTATAGTAACAGTGGATAATAGTCTCTGGGAAGGGAGTGTGACTGTGGGATAGCAGGTATAGTAGGGAGAGATGGTGCCTATAGTAACAGTGGATAATAGTCTCTGGGAAGGGAGTGTGACTGTGGGATAGCAGGTATAGTAGGGAGAGATGGTGCCTATAGTAACAGTGGGATAATAGTCTCTGGGAAGGGAGTGTGACTGTGGGATAGCAGGTATAGTAGGGAGAGATGGTGCCTATAGTAACAGTGGATAATAGTCTCTGGGAAGGGAGTGTGACTGTGGGATAGCAGGTATAGTAGGGAGAGATGGTGCCTATAGTAACAGTGGGATAATAGTCTCTGGGAAGGGAGTGTGACTGTGGGATAGCAGGTATAGTAGGGAGAGATGGTGCCTATAGTAACAGTGGATAATAGTCTCTGGGAAGGGAGTGTGACTGTGGGATAGCAGGTATAGTAGGGAGAGATGGTGCCTATAGTAACAGTGGGATAATAGTCTCTGGGAAGGGAGTGTGACTGTGGGATAGCAGGTATAGTAGGGAGAGATGGTGCCTATAGTAACAGTGGATAATAGTCTCTGGGAAGGGAGTGTGACTGTGGGATAGCAGGTATAGTAGGGAGAGATGGTGCCTATAGTAACAGTGGGATAATAGTCTCTGGGAAGGGAGTGTGACTGTGGGATAGCAGGTATAGTAGGGAGAGATGGTGCCTATAGTAACAGTGGATAATAGTCTCTGGGAAGGGAGTGTGACTGTGGGATAGCAGGTATAGTAGGGAGAGATGGTGCCTATAGTAACAGTGGGATAATAGTCTCTGGGAAGGGAGTGTGACTGTGGGATAGCAGGTATAGTAGGGAGAGATGGTGCCTATAGTAGCAGTGGATAATAGTCTCTGGGAAGGGAGTGTGACTGTGGGATAGCAGGTATAGTAGGGAGAGATGGTGTCTATAGTAACAGTGGATAATAGTCTCTGGGAAGGGAGTGTGACTGTGGGATAGCAGGTATAGTAGGGAGAGATGGTGCCTATAGTAACAGTGGATAATAGTCTCTGGGAAGGGAGTGTGACTGTGGGATAGCAGGTATAATAGGGAGAGATGGCGCCTATAGTAGCAGTGTGGTGGGGGAGTAAGATCAAATAACAGGGCAGCACATAAAAGAGGAGGAAGAAATAAATACAAAGGAATGAAAGCAGAGAAGAGATGAAGGGAGCAGGAGATACAAGTTGCAGATCTCATGTGCCCAAAGTACAACCATAACAGGGGAATATAGTAGTAGTGTAGCAATGTGCCCCTTCATAATTTACTTGTGTGTTTTATGGTTTTTATTTTGATTTATCAGACATTATTTTTAGGCACAAGAAACCTGTTTTCATTCTGAAATAACACATTGCCCAATCCTACGGCTCTCAGCCCATTCATACAGGGGCCGGTGTGTTGCACGCAGTCTACTCTGCTTTGTAAACAGGTTTCAGGGAATAGTAGAGGGGAGATAAGGGTTCAGGGAGTTTATCATGTGAGCAACACTCCGTCTATAACAATGGCACGGTGCTGATAACACAGGACAGAGGGGCGGTTCCTGGTAACACTGGTGGAGCAGAATGTGTGTGAAGCTATAGCTAAACTACATATACTATTCCATATATATATATATATATACTGAATATTGTGGAATGACCAAAGAAATGTTTAAAAAGGTGTGTTTTGCCTTTAATTTCTCCCCAATTGGAGATGAAAGCTGTAAGGGAGATGTTACTAAACAGGGACTGGTTTTTCTATTTAAGGGCACATGTGGAGATTCTGGGAGATTTAGTCGCCCTTCGATAAATCGCCTCTTCTTTGTGCGACAAATCTCCCAGATCTGCCTTCCCGTCGGTTAGAATCGTAGTCACCGGTGGGATGGCACTTGGAGCTCTTCATTTTCCGAAGTCGCCCGAAGTTGCCTCACAAGGAAACTTTGGGCGACTTCAGAAAACGAAGCGTAATTCCGATTCTAGACGGCGGGAAGGCATTGCAGGGAAGAAGAGGCAACACTCCGTCTAGCATAGTCGCCCGAAGAAGAGGCGATTTGTTGATGGGCGACTAATCTCCCCATATCTCAACGTGTGTCTCTGCCCTAAAGGATTTTGCTGTCTGGTCCTGGAAGCTTTAATGTTCTGGAAGGAACAGGCAATCCATTCCAGTAGTCCAGTTCACATGTTGGAGCTCACTTTCTATAGGAAGGCTGTCCTGTGGAAATGTATTTAATCATATCGCATACCTCCCAACTGTCCCGTTTTTCGCGGGACAGTCCTGATTTTGACAGCTCAACCCGCAGTTTCGGCTTGTTACTGAAATGTCCTGACTTTCTCTTTGTTCTCCTGCACTGAACAGCCAGACAAAAGATACAAAATTTCTAACTTGAACGACTTTTGGCAGAGAGCCCAGATGTGGCAGTTGCACTTAGATACTTTTGTAACAATTGAAGATAAGCAAAGAAACAATTGTAACCATTTATGATAAGCAAATAAGTAATTGAAACAATTTAATATAAGCAGGTCACTTGGGGCAACTGTGACTTGCAGCTTAAAGGTCAATTCACCTCCATTAGCAAAACTGTAATAACATAAAAACCACAGAAATGTGTTCAGACTTCCATAACCGGCCAAATTTTGTCAAACGAACATGGGGGGTGTGGCCACAAAAATATGCTTGGTCAAAAAAAATCTTTTGTCCCTCTTTCTATTAACAAAATGTTGGCAGGTAAGTCATAGTTAAAGGGGAACTATCATGAAAATAAAAATTTTGTATAAGCTTCCTAATACTGAAATAATAAACTTTGTAAATACAATCAATTAAATATGTTGCATAATTGCTGAAATAATCAAGTTTATATTCACTATCCCTCTCTCAGCATCTGTTTCTCTTCATTCTGTCTTCATTCAGGAGTTGGGTGTCACATGAACGATCCAATATATCTTATAGGGGGGCTTCTTTTGCCTAGCAGAGCTCACTCTATTAAAATCACCAGACATCATGTCTCTCTACATGCAGAATTTGTGCAAAAGTCAGTTATTTTGTTTGTACTGGAATCAGTTGAGTGAGCTCTAATACATCTGCTAGGAAAGGAAGCCCCCCTATAAGATATATTGGATCTAACTGTCAATGAATATCTGACACCCAACTGCTGCATGAAGACAGAATGAAGAGAAACAGATGCTGAGAGAGGGATAGTGAAGATAAACTTGATTATTTCAGAAATGATACAGAACATTTAATTGATTGTATTTCTAAAGTTTCTCATTTCAGCATGATGAAGCTTGTATTAATTTTTCATTTTCGAGATAGTTCCCCGTGATGGAAGAAAACTCTAAATACAATCAATTAAAAACTCTGTATTGTTTTTGAAATAATCAAGTTTATCTTCACTATTCCTTTCTCAGCATCTGTTTCTCTTCATTCAGGAGTTGGGTGTCAGATGAATGATCCAATATATCTTATAGGGGGGCTCCTTTTGCCTAGAAGATGTATTAGAGCTCACTCTATTAAACTCACCAGACATCATGTCTCTCTACATGCAGGATTTGTGCAAAAGGCAGTTATTTTGTTAGATTTTGTTTGTACTGGAATCAGTTATTTGAGTGAGCTCTAATACACCTGCTAGGAAAGAAGCCCCAAGTGTGCACCTATACTCACAACTTTACTTTGCCTTCACTATTGTTTTTCCATTATTAAATTGTTTTTAAAAAAAATAGGCATTGATTTGGGCAATTTCTCTCTCTTAAAAGCCGCAAGCTAGTGGCGGGGGAGGATCTAGCCCTCAGACTGAAACCAAGGTTCAGAAGACATTTACTTCAAGTAATGCTACTATGCAGAGAGGTACAAGACCTTTTATACTATGACCAGAAGTAAACAAGTTAGGGACCACCGTGTGGGGTTTACCTTGATATGGTACGGTGGCTTATCAACTTTATGATCAGAACTTTGTAACTAAAAACCCCTGTATTTATGAACACATGCACTTGCATTTATACTGAATTACTTAGACAAGGGACCAGGGAATGTGCACTGATTAATTGGCCAAGTCAGTAGCACTTCCATTATACTTTAATACATTCTTACTTAGACTTAGGCGTGCTCCCACTACCCTCCTTTTTTGTATCTGAACCAGTAAATTTTGATTACTTGTTAGTTACTATTTTGTTACCTCATATAATTTTAACAGTATAATTTACAGTAGGGGGTACATTATCCCTTATAATACACAGTGATACTCAGAGTTCCCTGTATAACTCAGCCTGCAGCCTTGTGCCTTTATATGGTCACAGAACAACCCCTCAGTGACTTCTAATATCCTTATCATTTACAGTAGGGGGTACATTATCCCTTATAATACATGAGTGATACTCAGAGTTCCCTGTATAACTCAGCCTGCAGACTTGTGCCTTTATATGGTCACAGAACAACCCCTCAGTGACTTCTAATATCCTTATCATTTACAGTAGGGGGTACATTATCGCTTATAATACATGAGTGATACTCAGAGTTCCCTGTATAACTCAGCCTGCAGCCTTGTGTCTTTATATGGTCACAGAACAACCCCTCAGTGACTTCTAATATCCTTATCATTTACAGTAGGGGGTACATTATCCCTTATAATACATGAGTGATACTCAGAGTTCCCTGTATAACTCAGCCTGCAGCCTTGTGCCTTTATATGGTCACAGAACAACCCCTCAGTGACTTCTAATATCCTTATCATTTACAGTAGGGGGTACATTATCCCTTATAATACATGAGTGATACTCAGAGTTCCCTGTATAACTCAGCCTGCAGCCTTGTGCCTTTATATGGTCACAGAACAACCCCTCAGTGACTTCTAATATCCTTATCATTTACAGTAGGGGGTACATTATCCCTTATAATACATGAGTGATACTCAGAGTTCCCTGTATAACTCAGCCTGCAGACTTGTGCCTTTATATGGTCACAGAACAACCCCTCAGTGACTTCTAATATCCTTATCATTTACAGTAGGGGGTACATTATCCCTTATAATACATGAGTGATACTCAGAGTTCCCTGTATAACTCAGCCTGCAGCCTTGTGCCTTTATATGGTCACAGAACAACCCCTCAGTGACTTCTAATATCCTTATCATTTACAGTAGGGGGTACATTATCCCTTATAATACATGAGTGATACTCAGAGTTCCCTGTATAACTCAGCCTGCAGACTTGTGCCTTTATATGGTCACAGAACTCCTCAGTGACTTCTAATATCCTTATCATTTACAGTAGAGGGTACATTATCCCTTATAAAACATGAGTGATACTCAGAGTTCCCTGTATAACTCAGCCTGCAGCCTTGTGCCTTTATATGGTCACAGAACCCCTCTGTGACTTCTAATATCCTTATCATTTACAGTAGGGGGTACATTATCCCTTATAATAAATGAGTGATACTCAGAGTTCCCTGTATAACTCAGCCTGCAGCCTTGTGCCTTTATATGGTCACAGAACAACCCCTCAGTGACTTCTAATATCCTTATCATTTACAGTAGGGGGTACATTATCCCTTATAATACATGAGTGATACTCAGAGTTCCCTGTATAACTCAGCCTGCAGCCTTGTGCCTTTATATGGTCACAGAACCCCTCTGTGACTTCTAATATCCTTATCATTTACAGTAGGGGGTACATTATCCCTTATAATACATGAGTGGTTCTCAGGGTTCCCTGTATCTGTATTTGGTCACAGAACTTCTATATATTTGACAGTATTTGTGTATATTTCAGTTATAATTTATGCTAGGAGCTGTACTTTAACAACATTTGGAGGAGGGCAGCCTGTTTTCCATTAATCTGAGGAATATTAATTAATATAAATATATTATAGGGGAGCTCCTTTCCTAGCAGATGTATTAGAGCTCACTCACATAACTGATTCCAGTACAAACAAAATAACTGCCTTTTGCACAAATCCTGCATGTAGAGAGACATGATGTCTGGTCATTTTAATAGAGTGAGCTCTAATACATCTTCTAGGCAAAAGGAGCCCCCCTATAAGATATATTGGATCTAACTGTCAATGAATATCTGACACCCAACTGCTGAATGAAGAGAGAATGAAGAGAAACAGATGCTGAGAAGAGGGATAGTGAAGATAAACTTTCAGATTATTTCAGAAACGATGCAGAATTTTTAATTGTATTTAGAAAGTTTCTGATTTCAGTATGATGAAGCTTATATTAAATTTTATTTTTCGCAATAGTTCCCCTTTAAAGTAAAAGCAAAGTAGTTCTTTTAGTGCAGATTTCCGGTGCATTCTGGGAAGATCCGGTGATATCTACAAAGTGATGTACTAAAGCAAAAGGTCAAAAAGTCAGTCAGTGTGAGGGGAATAGTTTGGAGGAAGTGATGGTGTTGCCGCAATTTTCCATCTACGTGCGAGGCTACCCCTATGGGGACACAAGAGGGTGGTGGTGTGAGTCTCTGGCCACGTGCTGGTGTCCTATCAGAGAGTGGGGTGAGACATTGTGAAATATCTGGCGTGTGTAGCTGTTATTTAGGCATTGCACTTCCAGGTGCAGGTTCCCCTTTTTAAGGAGCTTCTGTATTTTTGATAGTGTAAGTGTCCCTCTCATTTTTAATTTATGGGCCTGTCTCTTACCCTCAGCTCCCCAGATGTTACTGGACTACAAGCCCCAGCATGCTTATTAAGCCTTCATTGTAGGCTGAGTTGCAGTCTAGCAACATGTGGGGGTAACCAAGGTTAAAGGGGCTGTTCACCTTTAAATTATCTCTTAGTATGATGTAGAAAGTGATGCAACTCTATCTACAGTTGCTTGGCATTTTAAAAAATACCATAATATGAATCCAGCAGACTTAAAGTTCTGGGCCATAGAAAAAATCAATCTAGGCATCAGAAAGGGTGATCTGGAACAAGCACTTCTCAGAAGGGAAAGTTACTGGATTTTTAAATTAAATACAATCTCTCCTAATGGTATAAATGAAAATATGCTTTTCCAGGCATTCATCTAAGTCTGTATACACATATATTAACGCTTTGATTAAAAACAGTGAACCGAAATGCCGAAATGTTACTTCCGGACATTATATTGGTTGCTATGGTAAATCTCGTAGGTAACCCTTTTCCCCATAGATCCGTGGTAAAAACCCTGACATCCTCCCCTTATGGGAGGAGATTATCTAATCATTGAGCCTGGTTGTATTCCTGAGACAAACTGGAGTGATTGACATGTTAGGAAAGCTGTGAGTATCATGCTGACAGGTGTGCAGCAATGAGGCTTCACAGTGTGAGAATCTCGCGAGATCTCAATGAGATCTCTATGATGTCAGACCCTGAAGCTTTAAAAAGCCATGCAACGGATGAAAAGCCCATTTGCCTTGATAAAGCGTAAGCGAAACGTACGTCGGCGAGCCTTCAAACCCCCTTTTTTTAAAAAAAGCTCATCATTGAAATCTTACCTTTTTAAACCCTAATTGAATCTCGGATCCAGAGAAATTTAATGGAATTGTAGCGCTATTAGCGCAGCATTCATTCCTTTTATTCTCTTTTATCTCTAAGGCACTGAGGATTTGTTGGTTTTATAGCAAAGTTAGCTCTCTTTACCAGACAGTTAAACGTAGTAACGAGACCACAGTCCTCAGTGTTCTGCCTTCCTCCCACGTGTGGTGTCCCAGGGCTTAGAACAACGCAGCTAGTTTCTTCGGGACAACTCCACCTCTATACTATTTTCTCATTTCTAACTTTTATTCATGAATTGCTGACGCTTTATTTTTAATTGGTTGATACCATTAACTCACTTTAAAATTATAACTGCAGCACTAGCACCTTATTTAATTCATATAAGAACCATGAACTTTTAGATTATTCAATTGTGTGTAGATACATTTTGTTGAAGGTCACAGCACCTAATTTATAGCACTTAAGCACTTTAATCATAATTATTTGTATTAACACAATCGATTGAAATACCATTAATTGTATGTTGGTGCTAAATTGATTGAGAACTAAGCATATGTTTATAATAGCACTAAGCACTTATATAATTAGATCTCAATTAATTTTAGTAAGGTAGTGTGGGGTTTTACTGCTTTCTCTTGTTTTTTGTAGAAAGTGATATTGTCAAATAATTTGCAATTGATTTTCATTTCTTATTATTTGTGGTAATTTAGCTTTTTATTCAGCATCTCTCCAGTTTGTAATTTCAGCAATCTGGTTGCTAGGATCCAAATTACCCTAGTAATTACCCTAGTAACCATGCACTGATTTTTATATAAGAGACTGGAATATGAATAGGAGAGGCCTGAATAAAAAGATGAGTAATAAAAAGTAGCAATACCAGCCTTGCAGAGCATTTGTTGTTAAGATGGGGTCAGCGACGCTCATTTGAAAACTGGAAAGAGTCAGAATAGAATAGAAATAACTATAAAAAAGAAAAAATGAAGGCCAATGGAAAAGTTGCTTAGAATTAGCCATTATAGAGCATATTAAAAGTTAAATTAAAGGTGAACCACCCCATTAAGGAAAGGGGATTTATATATTTAAATGTACACATCTATTTCTCTCTGTAACCCACAGCAGCCAATCAGCACTTAGTTTTCATAGTTATGGTGCAGTTATAAGAATGCAAGAACACATCCGATTGGTGGAAGCAAAGCTTGTTACTGATACTGTCTGTGATTTCATTAGGATCACATTCAGAATGAGCTACGGGGGCCCATCCTGAAGGCCAGTTAGGGGGAGATTTAGGGCGAGTGCTTATTTGTGCCCTGGGTACCCCTGGAACTATAGCAGGATGACTGTTACCCCAATGTTTCTATATATATCTGTAACCTTGTTATGAGCTAAGGGGGCCAGTCTGAAGGCCAGTTAGGGGGAGATTTGGGGTGAGTGTTTATTTGTACCCTGGGTACCCCTGGAACTATAGCAGGGTGACTGTTACCCCAATGTTTCTATATATCTGTAACCTTGTTATGAGCTAAGGGGGCCCAGTCTGAAGGTCAGTTAGGGGGAGATTTGGGGTGAGTGCTTATTTGTACCCTGGGTACCCCTGGAACTATAGCAGGGTGACTGTTACCCCAATGTTTCTATATATCTGTAACCTTGTTATGAGCTAAGGGGGCCCAGTCTGAAGGTCAGTTAGAGGGAGATTTGGGGTGAGTGTTTATTTGTGTCCTGGGTACCCCTGGAACTATAGCAGGGTGACTGTTACCCCAATGTTTCTTTATATCTGTAACCTTGTTATGAGCTAAGGGGGCCCAGTCTGAAGGTCAGTTATAGGGAGATTTGGGGTGAGTGTTTATTTGTGTCCTGGGTACCCCTGGAACTATAGCAGGGTGACTGTTACCCCAATGTTTCTATATATCTGTAAGCCTGAAGGCCAGTTAGAGGGAGATCTGCATTTGCACAACTTCTATATACGGCATGTAAGAGCTGCACAAACTAGAATCTAATAAATTGCAATAACAGACTTTCAACAACGTTATTATTAAAGTGCTTTTATTTTATGATTTATTAGTGGTCACATTTATTTGGCAACAAGTCATATAGTCAGAAGAAGTGGTTTGAGGCCCCTGGGTCTCAGGGAGCAGGCCCGTACTTGCAATCTGTGGGTTCTGGCAAATGCCAGAGGGGCTGCTATAAGGTCCCATAGAAAGTCAGTATTTAGTGGGCTGGTGGGAGCTGTTTGGGCCTCTATGTGGCCTGATTGGGCCTCTGTGTACCTGAAATGCCAGGGCCTAATTTAATTCTCAGTCCGGACCTGTCAGGGAGTAATTGTAGGAAAAAGTACTGTGTGTTTTCTGGTTGCTACAATTTCCAGGATCCCCTTAATCACTTTGCTCCTGGTGAAATGTAGGAGTAAATGTTAAAGGCCCCTCCCCGCTGTAGATGAAAATAACACTTCAGTCTAAAAAGGAGAGTTTAGGCAGTTATAAAGATATTAGGTGTGATTTACTTTCATGGGTGCAAAATTGCACCGGTGCCGTTACCCACAGCAACCGAGCAGCTATGAGTTTGGATCAGTGTTTGGCAAGTAAGAAAATGAAAGCAATAAACCTTTTGGTAACTGCGGGTAACTTTTCTGGTGTCATTTTGCACCCAGGATAGTAAATCAGCCCAATATGCTAATCCTGTCATTGTATTTGGTCCATGAAAGGGAATGTTCACCTTAGAATAAACGTAGATAGTGTTCAGTTTCCTTTCATTGCTCTGCAATGCGGCGGTTAAAGGGTTGTTAAATCCCCAAATGGAAATATATAAATTAGAATTGGCATTCTATTTATTTCTATCCTACGTGTTTAAAGGTATTCTGTCATGATATTTATGGTGTAGTTGTTTTTTTTAAATTACACTGTTTACACTGCAAATAATTCTCTCTACAATATAAAATTTAATTCCTGAACCAACAAGTGTATTTAGTTGTAATATTGGTGTGTAGGTGCATCTCAGGCCATTTTGCCTGGTCATGTGATTTCAGAAAGAGCCAGCACTTTAGGATGAAACTGCTTTCTGGCAGACTCGTGTTTCTCCTACTCAATGTAACTGAATGTGTCTCAGTGGGACCTGGATTTTACTATAGAGTGTTGTTCTTAGATCTACCAGGCAGCTGTTATCTTGTGTTAGGGAGCTGTTATCTGGTTACCTTCCCATTGTTCTGTTGTTAGGCTGCTGGGGGGAAAGGGAGGGAGTGATATCACTCCAACTTGCAGTACAGCAGTAAAGAGTGATTGAAGTTTATCAGAGCACAAGTCACATGACTGGGGGCAGCTGGGAAACTGACAATATATCCAGCCCCATGTCAGATTTCAAAAATCAATATAAAAAAATCTGTTGGCTCTTTTGAGAAATGGATTTCAGTGCAGAATTCTGCTGGAGCAGCACTATTAACTAATGTGTTTTGAAAAAATGTTTTCCAGTGACAGTGTCCCTTTAAACATCATTTCTTTGCAGCAGAATCTGTGTGTTTTATTGCAGTGAGTTTGGCATTAAATCTGCTGTGTTTAGTCATCTTGTATTTGTTTTCAAACAAAGCTCGCCCAGCCGATTGCTTTCAGTGGAGCCTTAGATCAGAGTTGTCCAACTAGAGACCTGTGGGCTGGTTGTTGCCCTTCAAAAGAATTTTAATTTAATCCGGTCCTTGAACAAAAAAATAGGCCCACTACAGCACTGCCTTAGATAATGTGCATTCACACACTGCCGCCCCCAACTGCCAGGAAAACCAAAAACAAGATATACAAACATACTTCTTTAGAAATAGGAAATAATTAAAGGAATTGTTCAGTGTAAAAATAAAAACTGGGTAAATAGATAGGCTGTGCAAAATAAAAAATGTATCTAATATAGTTAGTTAGGCAAAAATGTAATGTATAAAGGCTGGAGTGACTGGATGTGTAACACAATAGCCAGAACACTACTTCCTGCTTTGCAGCTCTCTTGGTTTCCACTGATTGTTTACCAGTCAGTAACCAATCAGTGACTTGAGGGGGGGCAGATGGGCCATATCTGTTGCTTTTGAATCTGAGCTGAATTCTGAGGATCAATTGCAAACTCACTGAACAGTTATGTCCCATGTGGCTCCCCTTATAGTCACTGAGAGCTGAGAAGCAGGAAGTAGTGTTCTGGCTATTATATTACACATCCAGTCACTCCAGCCTTTATATATTACATTTTTGGCTAACTAAATATATAACAAACATTTTTTATTTAGCACGCCTATCTATTTACACAGTATTTATTTTCACACTGAACTGTTCCTTTAATAATCCTACATCAGATAAAGAGGGTAATTGGTTATAAGGTCAAGTTCCCCTTTAAGTTCACTGGTCCACATAGAGAATACATCTAGTAGGGCGGGCAGCAAAATGCCTAGAATCGCTCTTCGATTCAATCACAGGTGCACTCCCGTGTCAGCTGATTGTGGAGGCAACAGTGATTACTGTGTTTGCCACAAATTTACGTACAAATTTACGTAGTGTTTTGTTGACCGTCACCCAGAATGACAAAGTGTGCTGATATCCTAAAGCAGGACTTTGGTCCATTTAAAGGCATCACAGCCTATAAATTAGGGTTGCCACCTCACCCCTTTAAAACTGAACACATATGGAATCCACAGCCTGTATGGCTAATTAGCAGTTCATTTAGATGCATGATGCATGGCTGCACATCAATCAGTTCAGTCTGCATCATGCGTCTAAATTAAATGCTAATGCAGGCTGTGGATTCCATATGTTTTCAGTTTTAAAGGGGGGGGGCAACCCCACTACAAATCCAGCCGTTTGGTTGTTGGATTGTACAGAGCACCATAAAATACAATGTGCATTAAAAACTATATAATACATAAAAGCCATGAATATCCTGTAAATTTCTGTATATCCTTATAAACGGTGACTAGTGATGTCATCAGTTATAAACAGTGAGTAGCGATGTCATTTTTGTCATCTGACTCACTAAAACGTGTGTATTATAGTAAATAAAGTACCCCTTGTTGGAAAATATGAGGATATTAGAAGTAACCTCTGAGTTCTATGACCTGTATAAAAGCACTCAGCCTTCGGCCTCGTGTTTTTATTCGGTCATGGAACTCTTCAGTGACTTTTAATATCCTTATATTTTATAAAAGGGGTACTTTATTCACTATATAGACTTTGACATAAATATCTATATATATATATCTATATATCTATATATATATCTATATATATATATATATATATATCTATATATATATCTATATATATCTATATATATATATATATATATATATATATATCTATATATCTATATATCTATATATCTATATATATATCTATATATCTATATATCTATATATCTATCTATATATATATATATATATCTATATATCTATCTATCTATCTATATATATATATATCTATATATCTATATCTATATATATATCTATATATATATATATATCTATATATATATCTATATATATATCTATATATATATATATCTATATATATATATATCTATATATATATATATCTATATATATATATATCTATATATATATATATATATATTAGGGATGCACCAATCCACTATTTTGGATTTGGCCGAACCCCTGAACCTTTGCGAGAGATCCGGCTGAATATCGAATGGAATCCTACTTTGCATATGCAAATTAGCCTTGTTTTGTAACAAAAAGTCACGTGATTTCCCTCCCCGTCCCTAATTTGCATATGCAAATTCGTATTCAGATTCAGTTCGGCCAGGCTGAATCCTGCTGAAAATGGCGAATCCTGCCCAAATCGAATCCTGGATTCAGTGCATCCTATATATATATATATATGTATATATATGTATATATATATATATATATTTATAAAATATCTCTGTTGCCCCACCTCCCCCATAAGATCCGGACAGTGTCACTGTTTGCTTTTCAAACAATAGGCCAGTATATAATACTTTCTAATTGGTTGCTATTGGTTACCAGGCCTGGAGTAAACACTGCGCCCATTCTTAAATTATCCAAATTAGTGGTACTACCTGAAAGAGAAGGAGCGTGAAACCCTGTTGCTCAGCAAATGTTTGCGACGGACTGATTGTCCTGACTTCAACCTGCTGCACTTCTCTACTACTACTACTGCATTCTATTACTAGTTGCACAGGGGCAGTGCTGCATTGGGGAATGTGGGTGGTTCTTTTCTGGATGGGCCCTCTGCCGGGGCCCTATGATCTATTTCTTTTATTGTCCTGTATTAGTGGTGCTGTGTGTAGTTACCCATCACTATTCTTGTGACATCATATCCAGTCCTGAGGCAGGAAAACGCCCCATAATGTGGGCCAACACTGCGTCCCAGAACTGATTGTTCAGATAGGCTCCGCATTCTGAAATCTGTCCGTTTGTCTCTCTGTTTATTAGATGAGCCGTCAGTCCGATGCCTCTCCAACATGGTTATGAGCACAGGCAGGGCATGTGAGAATATATATAACTGGATGGGATGGATATGTTTGTGGGGAGGAATTTTGAAAGGTTAACTTCAACTTTCTCTCGCTCTCCGTCTCAGCACAAAGTCAAAATTGGCCGAGGTGTTCATAGCGTAGTAAACGTTGGCAGAATCTGGAATGGTGAGTTCTGAGGGGAGATAGAACAATAAATCAGAAATAAATATGAATACAGCGCTACTCCTGACACCCACGCTGAAGAGACATTTGTGCCTGAGGAAAATATGTTAAGTGGAATAATTTGGGGAAAAATAAGCAAAATTGTCGCCTAATGAAGGATTATTGTATCCGAAGCATGTTGTGCAGAATAAAATAAACTAACACTGAATTCTAATGGGGTTCTCCAGAGTGAAATTTATGCTGACTTCTAAGATTTGGATGTTTTTAACCATGCCATTACTCTGTTGAGAGGAACCCTTTAACGAAGCAAACCGTGGGAATACATCACCAAAAAAGTTATAAGATTAATTTGGGGAAAACTATGCCCACATTTGTGCTATCAGAAAAAAGTGATCGTGCTCTGCAAAAATCCTATCTAATTCTATCTGATCCCCATTGTAAGCAGCAGTCCTGTCCTGCTTTATGGCAGCTGAGATTCTAGCTATCTGTATAACAGAACATTCTGTCCCAGTGACTGCACAGATCCTATCTGATCCCCATTGTAAGCAGCAGTCCTGTCCTGCTTTATGGCAGCTGAGATTCTAGCTATCTGTATAACAGAGCATTCTGTCCCAGTGACTGCACAGATCCTATCTGATCCCCATTGTAAGCAGCAGTCCTGTCCTGCTTTATGGCAGCTGAGATTCTAGCTATCTGTATAACAGAGCATTCTGTCCCAGTAGCTGCACAGATCCTATCTGATCCCCATTGTAAGCAGCAGTTCTGCTCTACTTTATGGCAGCTGAGATTCTAGCTATTTGTTTAACAGAGCATTCTGTCCTAGTGGCTGCACATATCCTATCTGATCCCCATTGTAAGCAGCAGTCCTACCCTGCTTTATGGCTGAAATTCTATGTGGGGCTAGCCTCCTGGATCTATGGAGCAGTAGCAAGGGAACTAACATGGAGGAGCAGAAGCAAGGGAACTAACATGGGTGATCCCCCTAACAATCTAAAGGCATGTTACAGTAAGACAATCTAATAATGACATTCTAGTTACCCGATATACCTAAAAGCCCAGTTTGAAGGTCAATGAAGGTGTGAAAATCTGATGTCCTTGATATTCTTGGAACTATGTCTGAATGACCAATACAACAGGTAATTGAGCCTTGACCAATGGTTGGAATTCCAAGGGGTGTTTATATGAAGAAATCAGGCAACTTCTGTACTACAGCAATTTAAATGGGCAACTCAAACTCATTTCCATCCTCACCTTTCCCCTCGGAGAGTAACTGCACAAGCTGGAATTCCTCAGGCTGACATGACTCTATATTATGCTTTTGCAGTGACCTCTGTATAACAGCACGGGACTTGTCCTGGCTGGTGAGCTGAAAGACATCACAATCGTTAAACACACAAAATGCAATACTAATAAGACTCTAGAAGACACCAGTAATGACAGATAAGGAGAAAAGGTAAAAATGCTTTGAAAAAAACTAAAAGACCCAGAATGCAATGCAAACAAACCCCCACCCAGACTTTAAGAACTTGGAAAGAAAGCAGAAATGCATAGCTCTTTTCTTTACCAGTATGCTCTTATACAAGTTTCCATGGGTGTTCTCCATGCTGACACGTATAATACAGAGATCAGAAATCTGTTGGTTGTACAAAGGCTGGGTGCTGGAAGGAGAGACTGGAGAACGAGGGGCAAAACGAGACTGGTCATCATGGCGCGGTGTGGTAGGTGGAGTGCCAGGTTCTTGCAAATTCTGTAACACAAATGATAATGTTAATATTATAATTATCATATTATTATCTCTGTAACAGTCTATTTCAGTAACCCAGCCCATGAGCCTCTTATTGTCCCTGTAACTCCTTATTCCACTAACCCCTCCCCTGAGCCCCTTATTGTCCCTGTAACTCCTTATTCCACTAACCCCTCCCCTGAGCCCCTTATTGTCCCTGTAACTCCTTATTCCACTAATCCCTCCCCTGAGCACCTTATTATCCCTGTAACTCCTTATTCCACTAACCCCTCCCCTGAGCCCCTTATTGTCCCTGTAACTCCTTATTCCACTAACCCCACCCCTGAGCCCCTTATTGTCCCTGTAACTCCTTATTCCACTAACCCCTCCCCTGAGCCCCTTATTGTCCCTGTAACTCCTTATTCCACTAACCCCCTCCCCTGAGCCCCTTATTGTCCCTGTAACTCCTTATTCCACTAACCCCTCCCCTGAGCCCCTTATTGTCCCTGTAACTCCTTATTCCACTAACCCCTCCCCTGAGCCCCTTATTGTCCCTGTAACTCCTTATTCCACTAACCCCTCCCCTGAGCCCCTTATTGTCCCTGTAACTCCTTATTCCACTAACCCCTCCCCTGAGCCCCTTATTGTCCCTGTAACTCCTTATTCCACTAACCCCTCCCCTGAGCCCCTTATTGTCCCTGTAACTCCTTATTCCACTAACCCCTCCCCTGAGCCCCTTATTGTCCCTGTAACTCCTTATTCCACTAACCCCTCCCCTGAGCCCCTTATTGTCCCTGTAACTCCTTATTCCACTAACCCCTCCCTGAGCCCCTTATTGTCCCTGTAACTCCTTATTCCACTAACCCCTCCCTGAGCCTCTTATTGTCCCTGTAACTCCTTATTCCACTAACCCCTCCCCTGAGGTCCTTATTGTCCCTGTAACTCCTTATTCCACTAACCCCTCCCCTGAGCCCCTTATTGTCCTGTAACTCCTTATTCCACTAACCCCTCCCCTGAGCCCCTTATTGTCCCTGTAACTCCTTATTCCACTAACCCCTCCCCTGAGCCCCTTATTGTCCCTGTAACTCCTTATTCCACTAACCCCTCCCCTGAGCCCCTTATTGTCCCTGTAACTCCTTATTCCACTAATCCCTCCCCTGAGCCCCTTATTATCCCTGTAACTCCTTATTCCACTAACCCGGCCCCTGAGCCCCTTATTGTCCCATTATCCAAGTAGAACTTTACCTTTTGTGCGGTGGACTCAGTATGGCAAAACGCAGAGAACAGACCTTCATCAGTCTCACAGCTGTTGCAGGATCCTGAGGGAGACACACGGTCACCATTCATCTTTGGACCAAATACCTCTGATCCCAGCAACAAGCTAATAGGAACACAGAGTTTAAAAAAAATAGAATTAACAGAATGCTTAAAATATCATAGTGGTTGTTTGGCTCTATATTTCTCCAATGAGGAAAAAATAACACATCAAATGGCTGTTGTTTCTTTCTTTATAAAGTTACCATTCCATTTCTTGTGCACTATGTATGTGTGTGCGTATATATATATATATATATATATATATATATATATATATATATATTATATATATATATAATGACTCAATTCACTGCAGAAACGTAAAACCAGACTACAGAGTGGCAAGAGAGCAATGAATGAGCATCCATCCCACTACACACGACATGAAACTTACGAGCTAAAGCGCTTTGTTAATTTCCTGCGAATTCGGGGAGAGTTGGGGCAGGAGTCTGCAGGTGGCTCGATGGTGCGTGAAATTCTGTAACTGAGAGCAAACAATCAATTCTTAATTATACAAAGTCTTCACGAGTTCATTAAAACACTTTGCCCATAGCATACTGTGTGTGCATGCTTGCAGGTTAAAAAAGATATTATATAAGGAAATGATTGCAGAAAAAGGTACTTACCTCTGGTCCTCAGTTAGCTGCCTTTGTGAATAAAATGCCCTGAGGATGTCTGGTTTGGCAGTCAGGACATAATGGCGGCATGTGAGCTGTAGTTTCTGTATTTTGGCCAGAACCTCATATTCCTGGGGGAATGAAATGTTATCATATCAAGTGTATGCATGTACTGCTAAATATGTCCGTTTTTTAGTTTTAGGCACAACTTACCTTTCTTCTCTTCTCAAAGTTTATAAGCCCACCCTGCAAAGGAACAATTGCTCTGAGATTAGATAGTAATGGGGGAGAGAAAGGAAGAAAGACAAACTGGGGGTTGGAAGGGGGTAAGAAGAGGTGGGAGATGGGTGTAGAGACAGACAGGTAAGTGTATAGAGATACAGACAGTAAGGTAAGTTGGTGTATATAGATTGGTTTAGTGTATAGTGTATATAATAACAGAAAGACAAACAGGAGGTAGGTTTGTTGACACATAAGTATATAGATATGACAGTTATTCACGTACTGAAAATTTACCACTACTCCACCCTCTAGTGGCCACCGAGTTATATAACAAAAAAACCAACAGAACCAAAAGAACGATGGAAGAGAACCAAAGAATCTAAAATATGACAAACCATCAAAATGCAGCATAATATGATATAAAATTAGCACACAGAAAAACATGAAATTCCAAAAGGTGCATTAAGAAAGTTCAGTATCATAACTTCTAAAGCACATGCCCAAAAGCCCTCTGTTTAATTGCTCCTGCCCTCTCCAATACCGGCCATCCCTTTCAGCTTCCATGAACATGAGTAGCCTGAATGTAATGTAGGGTTAAATTTCCCTACTCTAATAGAGAGGAACAAAAAGCAAGGTAGGTCCATAAACAGATAGGTACATGGATAGACATGGAAGTGTATAGAGGAACAGACAGAGATGTATGTACAGAGACAGGTAAGTGTATAGAGTAACAGACAGAGATGTACAGAGACAGGTAAGTGTATAGAGGAACAGACAGAGATGTACAGAGACAGGTAAGCATATAGAGGAACAGGCAGAGATGTATGTACAGAGACAGGTAAGCGTAAAGAGGAACAGACAGAGATGTATGTACAGAGACAGACTGTGGGGTTGGTACATAGACAGGTGTATGCACAGAGAGATAGGTACATGGATCAACAGGTAAGTATTTAGATTAATAGACAGAGGTAGGTACATAGATTGACAGATAAGTGCAACAAGTAACAGACAGGGATGTAGGTACATAGACAGGTAACAGCACAGAGAGATAGATAAAAAGGCAAACAGGTGTATAGAGCAGAGGTCTCCAACCCTTCTTGTGAGACAGATTCAATGGTAAAAAGAGTTGGTGAGCAGAACCAGCATGAAAAATGTTCCTGGTGTGACAAATAAGGGCTGTGATTGGCTATTTGGTGGCTTTATGTGGACTGGCAGCCTACAGGAATCTCTTTTTGGCCATAATCTGGTTTTTATGCAAACAAAACTTGCTTTCAAGCCTGGGATTCAAAAATAATCACCTGCTCTGAGGCCACTGGGAGCAACATCCAAGGGGTCGGAGAGCAACATGCTGATAACAAGCCATTGGTTGGGGATCACTTGCATAGAGGAACAAACAGAGGTAGGTACATGATAGAAAGGTAAGTGCACCAAGGACAGAGAGAGGTAGGTACATAAACAGGTAAGTACACAGAGGCAGACACAGAGAGGTATGTACATAGGTAAGTGCAAAGAGGAACAGACAGATAGGTAGGTACATGGATAGACAGGTAAGTACACAGAGGGACAGACAGAGAGGTAGGTACATGGATAGACAGGTAAGTACACAGAGGGACAGACACTCACAAAGCTTTGTCTCTCACCTCAGTGTAGTCGGGCAATGCTGTGTCCAACATGATGAGGTCAGTTAGGAAGGTTCCCAGGTAGGGGACAGTGCCCTGCAACAGTCTCTGTGTATAGAGTAAGAGACATCACTGTTTAGAACTGCAGGGAGTTATCTTACACTGACATTCACATTGCATGTTCTGGGATCTAGGTTCTTGCTGTGGGACCCAGGGGAATTACCTCACATCAGGCACCTTCTCGGGGCCCCACTACATCATGCCCGCCCTTCCCCCACCTTCCTCATGGCAGCCCCTCCCTCTGTAGAGCTCGTAGATCTCCAGTGGATTTATTGTCATACCCCCTACTCCCCCTAGCAGCTACACTCCTGATACTAGTGAGTACCCGGCCCTACTCTGTACTCTCTCTCTGACCTTATTACACTGATACTCTCCTGTATTATCTCTCCCTCATATCACTCACTTTTGTAGCAAATTTGGTGTGAAAATGAGAACACTGGGGCAAAGGTGAACTTCCCCTTTGAACTTTGTTTTTGGTACACAATCCTGTAGGTGTATAATAATAACACTAGGACACACCCCCACCCCCTAATCACTCTCATTTTCATCACATTCCTTTTATTTTGGAAACAAAAAAAAATCCCCAGAAGCAAAATAAAGCAGCAATGAGAGAATGTCTTACCGGGTTTCGAACCTGAGATGCCGACCTCTGTAAGGGGCGTGGCTCATTCCGAGCGCTGTTTGTTCTACGGAGAGGGATTTCCTCCTGAGTAAGCAAGTAGATCAGTAGGTAAGAACCACATTATCAGTGAATAGATACTTAGTCTCATTATATAGCGCAGGAGATTATATCAGGTTATAGATACTCAGTCCCATTATACAGAGAGGGGAGATCATTATCAGGTATAGATACTCAGTCCCATTATACAGAGAGGGGAGATCATTATCAGGTATAGATACTCAGTCCCATTATACAGACAGGGGAGATCATTATCAGGTATAGATACTCAGTCCCATTATACAGAGAGAGGGAGATCATTATCAGGGTATAGATCAGCCCATATACGAGATCATTATCAGGTTAGATACCAGAACAGGGAGATCATTATCAGGTATAGATACTCAGTCCCATTATACAGAGAGGGGAGATCATTATCAGGTATAGATACTCAGTCCCATTATACAGAGAGGGGAGATAATTATCAGGTATATGATACTCAGTCCCATTATACAGAGAGGGGGAAGATCATTATCAGGTATAGATACTCAGTCCCATTATACAGAGAGGGAGATCATTATCAGGTATAGATACTATCAGTTCCCATTATACAGAGAGGGGAGATCATTATCAGGTTAGATACTCAGTCCCATTATACAGAGAGGGGAGATCAATTATCAGTATAGATACTCAGTCCCATTATACAGAGAGGGGAATCATTTATCAGGTATAGATACTCAGTCCCATTATACAGAGGGGAGATCATTCTCAGGTATAGATACTCAGTCCATTATACAGAGAGGGGAGATCATTATCAGGGTATAGATACTCAGTCCCATTATACAGAGAGGGGAAATCATTATCAGGTATAGATACTCAGTCCCATTATACAGAGAGAGGAGATCATTATCAGGTATAGATACTCAGTCCCATTATACAGAGAGGGGAAATCATTATCAGGTATAGATACTCAGTCCCATTATACAGAGAGGGGAGATCATTATCAGGTATAGATACTCAGTCCCATTATACAGAGAGGGGAGATCATTATCAGGTATAGATACTCAGTCCCATTATACAGAGAGGGGAGATCATTATCAGGGTATAGATACTCAGTCCCATTATACAGAGAGGGGAAATCATTATCAGGTATAGATACTCAGTCCCATTATACAGAGAGAGGAGATCATTATCAGGTATAGATACTCAGTCCCATTATACAGAGAGGAGAGATCATTATCAGGTATAGATACTCAGTCCCATTATACAGAGAGGGGAGATCATTATCAGGTATAGATACTCAGTCCCATTATACAGAGAGGGAGATCATTATCAGGGTATAGATACTCAGTCCCATTATACAGAGAGAGGAGATCATTATCAGGTATAGATACTCAGTCCCATTATACAGAGAGGAGAGATCATTATCAGGTATAGATACTCAGTCCCATTATACAGAGAGGGGAGAATCATTATCAGGTATAGATACTCAGTCCCATTATACAGAGAGGGAGATCATTATCAGGTATAGATACTCAGTCCCATTTACAGAGAGGGGAGATCATTATCAGGTATAGATACCAGTCCCATTATACAGAGAGGGGAGAATCATTATCAGGTATAGATACTCAGTCCCATCTATACAGAGAGGGGAGATCATTATCAGGTATAGATACTCAGTCCCACTTATACAGAGAGGGGAGATCATTATCAGGTATAGATACTTTCAGTCCCATTATACAGAGAGGAGGATCATTATCAGGTATAGATTACTTCAGTCCCATTTACAAAGGAGGGGAGATCATTATCAGGTATAGATACTCAGTCCCATTATACAGAGAGGGAGATCATTATCAGGTATAGATACTCAGTCCCATTATACAGAGAGGGGAATCATTATCAGGTATAGATACTCAGTCCCATTATACAGAGAGGGGAGATCATTATCAGGTATAGATACTCAGTCCCATTATACAAAGAGGGGAGATCATTATCAGGTATAGATACTCAGTCCCATTATACAGAGAGGGGAGATCATTATCAGGTATAGATACTCAGTCCCATTATACAAGAGGGGAGATCATTATCAAGGTATAGATACTCAGTCCCACTATACAGAGAGGGGAGCATCATTATCAGGTATAGATACTCAGTCCCATTATACAGAGAGGGGGAGATCATTATCAGGTATAGATACTCAGTCCCATTATACCAGAGAGGGGAGATCATTATCAGGTATAGATACTCAGTCCCATTATACAAGAGGGGAGATCATTATCAGGTATAGATACTCAGTCCCATTATACAGAGAGGGGAGATCATTATCAGGTATAGATACTCAGTCCCATTATACAGAGAGGGAGATCATTATCAGGTATAGATACTCAGTCCCACTATACAGAGAGGGGGGGAATCAGGTATCAGGTATAGATACTCAGTCCCATTATACAAAGAGGGGAGATCATTATCAGGTATAGATACTCAGTCCCATTATACAGAGAGGGAAGATCATTCCCAAGGTAGAGATACTCAGTACCATTATACCTTGCTCCGTGGGCCATTGAACTGAGCAGTACTGACCTTGGTTAGGATTTCCCGGCTCATTCCATGGTTGTTTTCATCTGAGAAGATGTCGGACAGTTTATGGAAGATATTCAGATTATCCCTGGGGAAGGAAGTGAAGACATTCAGCCTCATGAAGCTCCCCAGTGAAATAAAACATGGCAAGAAAAGCATATAAAAGCAGTATTGGCTCATTATATTATAATGATTTCACATCTCCATTGCTCTACCTGAGCATACCTCCCAACTGTCCTTTTTTTGGAGGGACAGTCCCTCTTTTGACAGCTCAACCCGCAGTCCCTCATTTGTACTGGATAGTCCCTATTTTCTCTGCACTGAACAGCCACAAAAAGAAACAAAGTTTCTCACTTAATTGAATTTTAGCAGAGAACACTAACAGGTGCCAATAAGATACTTTATAACAATTTTGAGACACAAAAAAATGTTTAGATTAGGAGAAATATTTTTCAAACTTTCATAACCTGCCAAATTTTGTAAAATGAACATGGTGATTAGGGGGTGTGGCCACAGAAAGAGGCTTGGTCAAAAAAAATTGCTGTTCTACGTGCAAAAAAAATTTTTGTCCCTCTTTTTACTTCCAAAATGTTGGGAGGTATGTACCTGAGGACCAGTAGCGTCAGTATAGGACTGGGCCTCCTGGGATCCACTAGATCCCCTGACATTGAGGGTCCACTCTCACCACAATTAGATACAGACAGTGGAAATATAATATGGTGGAAATAAAAACAGTAAAAAGAATTGTCCTTGGCTGGGCCTCTCCCATTTCTAGGGAATATTATGCACTTCCTAGTCCGTCCCCCTTGGCTTTAAAATCAAAAAGTTAAAAGTCCCTAAACACTAGTACAGAATAAACAGCTCATTAACCAGGAGTTCTCCCTCTCACTTGCTGTTCTGACTGTTGCCAGGAACTGTGCAAAGGGCAATGAGTTCTTCACTATGTGCAGCAACAGCTGTCAGGATTAGTTACAGCCGGCCGGCTCCTCAAAATATTACATTTACCCTTAGCTAGGTAAAACAAAATGGATCCAGGGGCTCTGTACTCCTTACCTGCTCACTGACGCCCATGTCCTTTTCAGCCTATAGAGTGGGTTTGATTGCAGAGCAGACAAAATGGCTCTGAGGGAGGAGAAGTTGCGCAGGAATCGGCAGTGCTGAAACACAGAATTGCCCACCATTCATTTTACAAAGGGATACTGGGAGCTTTAGTTCAGTATCTACAAATTTGTTGTCAATGGCTGCCAGCCTGCAGTCAGACTCCATGTCCCATAGTTCCCTCCTGTCTGTGTCACTGTATCACCCTGAAGTGGGAGGGACAGACTCATGTCCCATAGTTCCCTCCTGTCTGTGTCACTGTATCACCCTGCAGTGGGAGGGACAGACTCCGTGTCCCATAGTTCCCTCCTGTCTGTGTCACTGTATCACCCTGCAGTGGGAGGGACAGACTCATGTCCCATAGTTCCCTCCTGTCTGTGTCACTGTATCACCCTGCAGTGGGAGGGACAGACTCATGTCCCATAGTTCCCTCCTGTCTGTGTCACTGTATCACCCTGCAGTGGGAGGGACAGACTCATGTCCCATAGTTCCCTCCTGTCTGTGTCACTGTATCACCCTGCAGTGGGAGGGACAGACTCGTGTCCCATAGTTCCCTCCTGTCTGTGTCACTGTATCACCCTGCAGTGGGAGGGACAGACTCCATGTCCCATAGTTCCCTCCTGTCTGTGTCACTGTATCACCCTGCAGTGGGAGGGACAGACTCATGTCCCATAGTTCCCTCCTGTCTGTGTCACTGTATCACCCTGCAGTGGGAGGGACAGACTCATGTCCCATAGTTCCCTCCTGTCTGTGTCACTGTATCACCCTGCAGTGGGAGGGACAGACTCATGTCCCATAGTTCCCTCCTGTCTGTGTCACTGTATCACCCTGCAGTGGGAGGGACAGACTGATGTCCCATAGTTCCCTCCTGTCTGTGTCACTGTATCACCCTGCAGTGGGAGGGACAGACTCATGTCCCATAGTTCCCTCCTGTCTGTGTCACTGTATCACCCTGCAGTGGGAGGGACAGACTCATGTCCCATAGTTCCCTCCTGTCTGTGTCACTGTATCACCCTGCAGTGGGAGGGACAGACTCATATCCCATAGTTCCCTCCTGTCTGTGTCACTGTATCACCCTGCAGTGGGAGGGACAGACTCATGTCCCATAGTTCCCTCCTGTCTGTGTCACTGTATCACCCTGCAGTGGGACGGACAGACTCATGTCCCATAGTTCCCTCCTGTCTGTGTCACCCAGCAGTGGGAGGACCTAATAGCTACACACCTGTGCTATACATATCCACTTCTCCAGCACCCTGGCTCTCTGCTGTGGTTTCAGCTGGATGTCGTTCAGTACAGATGCTATCACACACGCTGTCACTGCATTAAACTGGGCCACAGTGGCCCTAACACTGGGTGCGACATTCCTATTTTCCTTCTTGTCACGTTGAGACCAAATACTCCCAAGGCAATGGCAAGACTGCAGCTTCTGAAATAAATCCTGTGGGAGGAAGAGGACAGAAATGAGTAAGAGAAAATGTGAATTTGTTTTTTAATTTTTAATTTTACGACGTGTTGAATGAAATATTTTTATAGAAGGGATATTTTTTGGGACAGGGGCAGTCATTCTGTGGTTTCATCTCTCCGAGTTTGAGGTTCTCTTTTACCTCAGGGATTTCTTTTTACTGAGGCCTCCACAAAGAGACCTCGGCCTAGATTTCCCTCCTTTTTATACACTAGGGAGCACATGACTCTGCTGGGCCAATAGGGATATCCCACAGCACACAAGACAAGTCTGACACTAGAGGACGTCCGACAGTAGGGAAAGGATATTTTATATATATATATATATATATATATATATATATATATATATATATATATATATATATATATATATATATATATATATTCGTACAAACTGGAGTGGAGCGGTGTCCCTGTCGTGGACTTAGTCCATATCCTGGACAAAATATATATCAAAACAAAAAAGTCCAGACCAATGTAGTGAAATAGAAGTATTGCTATAGTGTAATTCAAGAGAGGTCACAAGGTACGCAGAAAAAGAATCGTATACCATTCACACACACTTATCACCCATGTACACGCAAGATACATCGTGTTATACACAAACATTGGCCTCTGAAGAGAGCCTATCCAGATATACAGGAGTTTTTAGAACCTCCACTTCTGTCATATAAACGCCCTCGTAACCTAAGAGACAGGTTGGTTAAAGCGGATCTGGGCACTACAAAACAGAGCACACAGAGGTTACTAGCACCCCTACGTAATGGCATGTATCCCTGTGGTAGATGTAACCAATGTTCAAGTGTCATTCGTGGTGACACATTCACACATCCATATTCAGGATTTTCGATACAGGGACATTATACATGCGACTCAGAATATGTGGTCTATATGCTGAAATGCCCTTGTGGCTTGGCCTACGTAGGGGAGACCATACAACCGATCCGAGATAGGATTAGCCAACACAAATCCACGATAAGAAAAGAGGTACTCAAGTTGCCAGTTCCTCTACACTTTCACACAGCACGACATTCAGTAGCAGCCTTGAGATTTCAGGTTATAGAGTCTGTTGCCCCCCCTCGCCGGGGGGGCAACAGACTCTTACAGCTCCAGAAAAGGGAGAAGTTCTGGATTCATACTTTGCAAACGCTGCATCCCAAGGGTCTGAATAGGGAATATGACCTGCATGCCTTTATATAACATTGTTACTTATGGGTGTGGTTTGGGACTATGTTGTCTTTAACACACATTGCATCTAAATGTAGCTAGTTAGTTCCACTAGAGGTTACAATATTGTTACATACTTAGAAATGACATATGCTGTAATATGATAACTGTAATATGTGATATGATGTTCAAAAGCCATAACACAAAATGTGATGTATATAATATGGGTGGAACCTGATTTATATGTTCCAGGATCCTGATTGGATTAGCGTTGATTTGATTTGTTTCACATGTCAGGTGTGTTAAGGCATAGCCTTTATATAGGATGTGATGTCACTTTGATGTATACTGCTTGATAAAGAAGCGGGAGCTTCGAAACGTTGCAGAGTTTCTGATAAAGCAATACTTCTATTTCACTACATTGGTCTGGACTTTTTTGTTTTGATATATATATATATATATATGAATGAAACTACTCTCTAGAAGGCAAATGTTGCTGCCCACCTCTACCAGCCCTGTCAGCCTTATCATCAGGCTTCGGACTGGCAATCTGTGTATTCTGGCAAATGCCAGAGGGGCTGCCATAAGATGCCATAGAAAGTCACTATTTAGTGGGCTGGGGGGGCTATTTGGGCTTTTCTGTACTTGGAATGCCAGGGCCTATTTTGACTCCCAGTCCAGACCTGCTTATCATCAATACAAATCTCCACGGTCAAGAAGCAATTAAATACTGCAGCCCATTCTTGTGAATTCAGAAAACCCTCCAGTTTTGACCCGGAAACTCTGGCTTTCGGAAAGGCTGCTCAGGTCAAATCTGAAAACTTGGCAGGATTCTCCTCGATTGATGCGGCAACCAATCAGCCATTGCCATAGCCCTGCCCCATGGTGTCACCGGTTTGCCCCCACAATGTCACCAGTCTGCCCCAGGATGTCACGGGCCCATCCCCTGCCCTTTTCAAACGGTGGCAACCCTCTTCCCCTGTTACATACTGTATCGCAATTATAAGCAAGAAGCACTCAGGAATGTATGTTCTAAAGTAGTACTTGCTTTATGGCACTACAGTGTTCCATAGGACATTGAGATTCCATTTCAGCACAACGGGACAATAGTGCAACAAGTGGAATAAGATTGAATCTAAAAACGCATCACTGGTCTGAATGAATGACTAGAAGGTGAATAAGGAAGGCCGTAAAATAAATAACAGAAAAGAACATGAAACCTCCTGTCTGGCTGGAAGTAGGTATGCTTAGGACTTACCACATCCATAAGTGTGAGCTGTTCAGCCACATCTTGGGGTGGGAATGACAGTAAGTCTATGGCTGCACCTGAGGTCTCAGTGTCTTCTTCTGCTGGGTGGAGATTCAGTTTGCACCCTGGAAGAGTGTGTTATGAGGCTTGTTATTACAGCATTGCCACTGTCCTGGGGCCTATACTAGTAAGTTAGCAGGGACCTGTGTCCATAAGTGGTATAATGAATGAAAAAAACAAAAAAGGAAGCCTTGCTCACACATACTTATGCATCTGATCCACCCTAATCATACCCTTTGGGATAACGGACCTGAGTAACCCCTGTACCCTGTTGACTGCAGCATTTCTGAGGCACACTTATAATAGGAAAGCATATCCATAACCTTTATAAGACTGTCTTAGTTTCCCACCCCCAGGGAGCCCATTCCTTGTGAGCCTGATCATTTACCCAGAGGTGTAGAGGTTTCTTCATTCTCCCCCTGTAGACTTTGCAGGAGGCGGAGGAGAGGGCTGGGTGGCTCCCGCTTGTCGCCACTCAGATAGTTGGAAATGAGTTGCAAGCAGTGAGGAGCATCTCGGAAATCTTGGGAGTGTTTCTCTAACCAGGACTGAAGTAAACAGCGCACCACTCTAGAAAAGAAAAGAGGCAAGGGCTTACTGTATGTAGAGTAGGGCAACATGAATCATTCTCTGCACAAAGAAACAGGTTAAGGCTAGGGCCAGGTGATGGCGGATCTTGGCCTGTGTTTCTTTGCAGGCCAAGAAGCCGCTGCCCCACTGAACCTTCCACTCCTGCTTTGCCTTCACCCAGAGGCATTATTTCGGGTGCAGGTAGACGCAGCTGATTTTGGTGCAGAAATGTGACATTTTGCATTTCATGCTGAAATCCACCCGCAGGCAAGTGGGATCAGCAGGGCAGCGGATTCTCTCACTGTGGAGAATCCTCATTACTTAACATGGTCTTGCCTTAGCCCAGTGATCCCCAACCAGTAGCTCGTGAGCAACATGTTGCTCTCCAATCCCTTGGATGTTGCTCTCAGTGTCCTCAAAGCAGGGGCTTATTTTTGAATTCTAGGCTTAATTGCATAAAAACTAAGTATAGTGCCAAGTAGAGCCTCCTGCAGGCTGCCAATCCACATAGCCAATCACAGCCCTTATTTGGCACCCAAGGGACTTTTTCATGCTTGTGTTGCTCCCCAATTCTTTTTACATTTGAATGTGGCTCACGGGTAAAAAAGGTTGGGGACCCCTGCCTTAGCCTAAAGGGATACCCTAGCCCTAGCCTAAAGGGATACTGTCCTCGAATAACTAACACATTTTATTAAAATACAATTAACATTTGTTGAAACAAGCTTTAAGCCAATCCCCATGGCGATATGGTTAGTAGGTTCAATGCACCTGTTTGCTCTGACTCATTGAAGCCTCCTTATCTTTTCCCACACTTAGGGTAGAGACCGAATTTTTCTCGCGAGGCAACTTCGGCGACTTCAGAAAAATAATCGCTCTGAGTGCCATCCCGCTGCCGATTTTCATTCTAGCCGGCGGGAAGGCAGGGGAGGCAGTTCAGGAAGATTAGTCGCCACGAAAAAGAGGAGATTTGTCACCGGGCGACTAATCTCCCCGTATGTCTCTGCCCTAAAGGAAATGTAAGCCCTCAAAACAAATGAACGCAAAAAATGCTCAGGGTGCTCTTCTAAGCTTGTTTGTATTCAAAAGTAATTGTTTTTATCTAGTTTTCAAGATATTAGCCGTTTTTAAACTGCTGATAGAATTAATGTGAAACAGTGCCACCTGGTGGTCAGTAGAACAATGCAACGTATGAAACTGTATACAAAACAGGTATGAAAGGTGATCTAAGATCTGTGTGATCTGCGGCTGCAGGTCATTTGAATCCCTTGTTGTGCTGACCCAATGCTTAGATGTGGGTTAAATAAATATGTTTAGAGGGCTGAGTGTCTGACATTGTTGCTATTCTCACCTCTGCACAGAAGGGGTATCTGGCACAGGGCTCCCTGGTTTAACATGCTCCTCTTCACTTGCTCTTTCCAGGCGCCTGTAAAGAGAAGAAATGGTGGGTGAACTTCAAGGACATGTTAAAATATAATGCAGACCTTTAAAGCAGAAGAAAAGTTAAAATCACAGGGTTTATAGGGGTATTATCCAAGTATTGTCGAGTTTTTTTTTATCATATATAAGTTCTGTACTAATGAATGGTAATTAGCACAGAGCTATTGCTTGCCAGTCCTTCTGGCAAAGTTAATGAGATGCCTGATAAGATTACAACAGAGCAAAAGTCAGGCACAATTGGCACAATTAAAGGGGGGTTGTTTGTTAAATGAACTTTGAGTAATATGTAGAGAAAGGTATTGTGAGATAATTTGCAATTGGTTTTCATTTTTTTTTATTTGTGGTTTTGCGTTATTTGGCTTTTTATTAAGTAGCTCTCCAGTTTGCAATTTCAGCTATCTGGTTGCCAGGGTCCAAATTCCCCTAGCAACTATGCACTGATTTGAATAAGAGACTGGAATATGAATAGGAGAGGCCTGAAAAGAAAGATGAGTAATAAAAAGTAACAATAACAATAAATGTGTAGCCTCATAAAGCATTTGTTTTTTAGATGGGGTCAGTGACCCCAATTGATAGCTGGAAAAAATCAGAAGAAGAAGAAGGCAAATAATTCAAAAACTATAAAAAATAAACAATGAAGGTAATTAGAAAAGTCAACCAAATTCAACTTCTAATTAACTTTTAGTATGATGTAGAGAGTTATATTCTGAGACAATTTGTAATTGTTTTTTTTTTATTATTTGTAGTTTTTGAGATATTTGCTTCTTATCCAGCAGCTCTCCAGTGTGCATTTTCAGCAATCTGGTTGCTAGGGTGCAAATTATCCTAGCAACCATGCACTTATTTGAATAAGAGACTGGAAAATGCACAGGAGATGGCTTGAATATAAAAACAAGTAGTTAACGGACAAGGAAAGGCAAAAAAATAAAATCCCATTTTTACTTTCTTTAATCAAAAAGAAACCTCTCTCCAATATACTTTAATTAAAAAATGTGTACCGTTTATATAAGAAACCTGACTGTATGCAGTGAAATTCTCCCTTAATTTACTGCTGTTGATAGGAATTGTCAGATGGTCCCTAACTGCTGAGCAGGGAAACAATCATACTTAATGAACAGCAGGGGGAGCTCCCGCCTTACTTCCGAGCCATGCAGAATTCAAACAGCTTTGTTTATGACGATCCCTAAGCAGCCCAGACCACACTGAGCATGTGCAGGGTCAGGGTCAGGCCAAGATGTTTAACAAAGTTATAAGATGACAGCCCCCTGTGGCCAACTTTAAAAGCATAAATCATTTGTTTGATTAGGCTTATGGTGCAGTTCATGCTTATATTTAGTATACAAAATACAGCATTTCTAGCCTTATTCTATTTTAGACTTTCCTTGTCCTTTAAAAGTAGCAATAACATTAAATGTGTAGCGTTACAGAGAATTTGTTATTAGAAGGGGTCAGTGACCCCATTTGAAAGCTGTAAAAATACAGAAGACAAATAATTAAAACATGATAAAAAATAAGTAATGACAACCAATTGAAAAGTTGCTTAGAATGGACCATTCTATCTATCTATCTATCTAGCTATCTATCTATCTATCTATATATATATATAAATACATATAGAAAGTTAACAGAAAGATGAACCACCCCTTTAATGTGCCACTATCTGAAAGACAAAGGGGTACTATGCTTTGCAACATTAAAGGCTCCTTAAAGAATTATAATCACAAGGAGGAATGAATAGATAGTGAGCCGGCTCCCATGCCATAACCCCTGGGTACATCCCAACAGCGGATAATCAGCTGATACAGAGCTGGGGGGTCGTACATCTTTTCGGCTTCAGGACAAGGGGAATCAGTGTGTCTGACACTGGCATGGTGTGTGAATTAAGCATAATTTACCTTATCCATTCCCAGTTATAGCCAGAAATGCTATATTTGGGAATTTATCACCACAGTGGCGTAACTATAAAGGAAGCAGACTCTGTAGTCGCAAGGGGGCCCGGACTGTGGGGTCTGCTTCCTCTATAGCTAATAAAAAAAACCCTCCTCCCCAGCCACTCTCTTACCTGCAGTGAGGAAGGGGGCGCAAGTCGGGGTGGGAGTGGGCAGAGATGGGACAAGAAGTGGGCGAGGGGATGTGCCAATATCAGACTGTTCCACCTCAACAGAAACAGTTGGGGGGGGGGGAACATACTGTATATAATATTGTAGTGGGGATAAAGACTAATATTGGTAATTCAATGTTTAACCATTTATTTTCCACGCTGTAACTCTTCATTCCAGTGCGCACAAAGAATGGTCTGATTTTTTTCCTCTATGCATGCAATTTGGATGGGTATTAGTACTCTGTGCTGCTGCTGAACTGTGTTGACTGCTGACTAGGGTTGCCACCTGCCTGCCTGGGTTTCCAAATTAAGAAAAAGGAGCAGGATTCCCTGAGAGTGATGCGGCAATCGGCCAATCGACATGTCATAGCCCCACCCCTGATGTCAAATCCCGCCCTGCTACATCACACCCCACCCTGTTATGTCATAGCTCCGCATGCCGCTACATCATGGTCCCACCTCCCCGCCCGGAGTTAGACAGGAGGAAAGGTGGCAACCCTACTCCCGACACCCACAGAGAATGAATGTATCTGAGCACTTTGCCCGGCGACAAATCGCCTCTTCTTTAGGCGACTAATCTCCCTGAAAAGCCTTCCCGCTGGCTAGAATCTAAGTTGCCGGTGGGATGGCACTCGGAGCATTTTGTTTTCCAAAATTGGCCGAAGTATCCCGCCAGCAATTTAGATTCCATCCGGCGGGAAGGCTTTTCAGGGAGATTAGTCACCCAAAGAAGAGGCGATTTGTCGCTCCCCTAATCTTAGCATGTGTCACTAGCCTAAATCTGTCCTCCTTTGAGTAGTCTCTTTACATGCAGCTATGAGCTGGATATTTGGATAATCCCATTGTGGAACACAGCCATTTTAAAGGGGTTGTTCACCTTGGAGTTAACTTTTAGTATGATGTAGAGAGTGATATTCTGAGGCAATTGGTTTTTATTTTTTATTATTTGCAGTTTTTGATTTATTTGGATTATTATTCAGAAGCTCTCCAGTTTGCCCTAGCAACCATGCATTGATTTGAATAAGAGACTGAAATATGCATAGGAGAGGCCTGAATAGAAAGATGAGTAATAACAAGTAGCAATAACAATACATTTGTAGCCTTATGGAGCATTTGGTTTTTTTAAATGGGGTCAGTGACCCCCGTTTGAAAGCTGGAAAGGGTCAGAAGAAACAGGCAAATAATTTAAAAACTATAAAAAATAAATAATGAAGGCCAACTGAAAAGTTGCTTAGAAATGGCTATTCTGTATCATACTAAAAGTTGCCATAAAGGTGAACCACCCTTTTAAGTACTGAACTCCATCCCTCTGGCTGATATGAGGCACTGTGCTCTCACACAAACCAAGGGCACACATACATGCTAGGATACATCATCCAATGAACGGACACAGATGTGTCTTGTCCTCACACACTACTTCCTGTTTCCATCAGAACCTGCATTATTTCCTGTCAGGTGATCAGTGAGTCACACCTAACCTCACAAAATGTCAGCTCAATGTAAAAGTGCAACATTTAGTTCCCTATGAATGCACAGTTGGCTACTAAGTTTGTTTGTTAAAATGTAAGCAAATTTTGACAGAACTTTTCTGCTTTGCTTGCGTTTTGCTTTTGGGCACAAGTACATTCCCCCTTCCCTTTAAGTCTGCATGAAAACATATTCCCATGACAAAGTTATAAAACCAGTGGACAAATGAAAGGCAAGTCCTGTATTACTTCTCTTGCCACGCCTTTTTGTTCCCAAGGCAGGATTTCTTTCACTGTAATCTTAGCTGGCTGCTGGCCCAGGTATATTTGCTTACCTGAGAGTCTGAACCTGCATAAACTAGAGAAGGGATAAGGGCTGTGTTTCATTCACCAGGATTTCTGTTTCTCTCCTAAGTCTGAAATGAGGTCCTTGCATTTTATCTACACAGGCCCAAAGAGCCCCTTACAGGCCCATACCTCCCAACTGTCCCATTTTTGACAGCTCAGCCCACAGTCCCGGATTATTTACTGAAATGTCCCGACTTTCTCTTCGATCTCCTGCACTTACTCCAGGAAAAGTTACAACGTTTCTGAAACTTAATTAAAATAAGAGACTTTTTGGCAGAGAGCCCAGATATGCTGCACTTGCTGATACTTTTGTAACAATTTAAGATGAGCAAAGATACAATTGTAACTATTTGAGATAAGCAGGTCTCTTGGGAGAACTAGCATCTTAAATGGCAATTCACTTTCATTAGCAAAAAACACATGAAACATTGCACTAAAGCTCCCAGAAATGTGTACAAACTTTCATAGCCTGCCAAATTTAGTAAAATGGACATGGTAATTAGGGGGTATGGCCATAAAAAGAGACACGTTTTAGTCTCTCTGGACATACAGTTTCTCAGACCAGGCTGTAGTCTCTCCCCTTTCTCTATTTTTTTAAAAGGATACTTGCACACTTCTCCTATTTTCTGAGCCAAACATTTAGGGGCAGATTTATCAAAGATCAATTTGGGAATAGTGAAACTTTCCAGCAGGCTTCTGATCCATTTGACCATTGACAGACGTTTGATCAGATCAATAGGCCAGTCAATAGCCTTCTAGGATTCCATATCACAAGGTATCAAATCAAATTTTTTAAGTGGATTTGATCAATATATTTATTGATAGAATTCTACAGGAAGATCAATACATTTTGACATAGGCAAATGCTGCCAATTCATTCATTGTATCCCAGATCCATTCTACATATAATACCCCAGAACACACAGCAGGATAAATACAGTGCCAATTCTTTATATAATATCCCAGAACACACAGCAGGATAAATACAGTACCAATTCCATGTATAATACCCCAGAACACACAGCAGGATAAATACAGTGCCAATTCTTTATATAATATCCCAGAACACACAGCAGGATGAATACAGTGCCAATTCCATGTATAATACCCCAGAACACACAGCAGGATAAATACAGTGCCAATTCTTTATATAATATCCCAGAACACACAGCAGGATAAATACAGTACCAATTCCATGTATAATACCCCAGAACACACAGCAGGATAAATACAGTGCCAATTCTTTATATAATATCCCAGAACACATGGCAGGATAAATATAGTGCAAATTCTATATATAATACCCCAGAACACACATCAGGATAAATACAGTGCCAAATCGATGTATAATACCCCAGAACACACAGCAGGATAAATACAAGACTAATTCCATGTATAATACCCCAGAACAAATGGCAGGATAAATACAGTGCCAAATCCATGTATAATACCTAGGGTTGCCACCGGCCTGGCCGGTAAAAATGTTGCATGATTGCAATGTTAAGTATAGGGAAAAACCATAAAAACATAGGAAGGCCGGTATTTTTTTGTAGAAGATGTGGCAACCCTAACAATACTCCAGAACACACAGCAGGATAAATACAGTGCCAATTCCATTTATAATACCCCCGAACACGACAGGATAAATACAAGGCCAAAGACCCCAGAACAAATGGCAGGATAAATACAAGGTCAATCCTATTTCTATATATAACGCCCCTGGATTACACAGCTAAATAAATACGAATTTATGTGTGAAATTTATGGGTGAATTCCCGCATTTCACCGCCGGCGAATAAATTTGCGAATTCGCCAAGAAAATTGACGACATCGACTGAATCGCTGCCGGTGACAATTTAGACACCAGCGAAGAGCCCATTGACTTTAATGGGCGCTGGGGTCTAAATCTGCGTTTCGTAGGAAATTCGTGGCGAATTGAAACGGGACAAATTCGCCCATCACTGTTTATAATACCCCCAACCTATTTATGGTAGGAAATTTTGTGGTTTTCGGTTTGGGGAAGATTAGCCACCAATGAATTGGATGGATCCATAAAATATCAATTTAATTCATTATAGATTGCTGAAATAATAACTCCTAATGATGGTTATCTAAGGATCAGGATCAATTGTTATGATAATCAGTAGATACACCCTTTATTGCCTAGTTGCCTCTTAATCTTATCACTGTAATTATTAAATTACACCATGGCACACTCTCCCTCGCCCAGGGCAAGATACTCTGCCATGGAATATTCTGGTTTTATGGTAATTCTTTAGAAAACTCAGTCAGCAAAAATGAAACCCCTAGTTGAGGAAATTTCTGTGGGTTTATAATTACATGCAATTTAGAGATGATTATAATATCCTCATTGCATGGTCAGGCCTAGTTATTATTCATTCCAACATTCTGACATGTATTCATTAATGGGCAGGGTACAGCAAATTGGAAAGCATGGATCTGGCCAGAGAGTCTTTTCGTAGAATCTAATGGATATTTTAATTTCGACCAAACGGCGTGATCATGTGCACATGCAGCGTCAGAATATAAGGGTGGTAAATTCAGCCAGCCTAAAATGTATAAAACAATTAAATGGGAAAATTCACCTTAATGGGATAGTGCACTCAACTAGTACGTCTGGAGATTTGTCAACCATGTTTAAATCTGCACCACCGCAGGCAACAAGTCTTTCCTACCCTCAATAAAATAAATTGTGAAAACATACGCGGTGCTTTGTTTTACAAAGTTGCCTGAAGTTTCCTTGCGAGACAACTTCAAGCAAATTCAGAAATCACGGCTGTGTGCCAAAATACTTAAATGAGAGCGGGTGATTCTATTCACTTACCTGTTACCCCAGAGTGGTGCTTTTCAGAGTTGCCAGGTTGGCCGTTTTCCAGCCAAATTGGGCTACTAATTTAAAGCCCAGGCAGGTTTTGAAAGTACAAACTTGTCAGGGTACGGATTTGGGGTACTTATTGGGCCTTTGGCTGGTTTTTACTTTGGAAATCAGCCAAATTTTTTTCTTCCCCTAATGTGCCAAGCCTGCGTCTCCCAATGCATGTTGGGTAATGTAGTTTTTGCATAACAATTTGCCAACTGCCAAGCTTAATGTAAGTCTACAATACCCAGCATGCAATGGGACTGACTTGTGTAGAAGTCGGGAGTTACCAGATTTCGGGCTCTGTACCCCTGTCTCCCGTCCCATTAGGATTGCCACCTGTTTGGTTTTGACCCGAACAGTTCGGTTTTCCTAAGGCCTGTTCAGGTCTCAACTTTCTGTTCGGTTTGCAGCCTTGTGAAAACCAACAATAATCTGGCCAAATGAAAACCAATTAAATACCAATATACTCACCTTGACATGGCTTAGTTATTATGAAGTGCAGTTAATTTCTTGTTATTAAAGAAACAGAAATAAGCAAATCAATCAAAATTAAGAAATGAGCATTGCTGTATTTCAGAGATAACTGATTTCTGTATAATAGATCCCATACCTGTAGTTAAAGGATTGGCAGAATAGATAGAGGTAGGGTTTCCAGCTGTGTGGGTTTCAACTGGACTTCTCAGTTTGTCAAAGGGCTGTCTGTTCAAAACTTTCTGTCCTATTTAAAACATCGCGAAAACTGGACAAAAATCCATCCATTTGCATATAAGCGATGTAATAACCCTTTCCCAGCCTCATAGCTCCACGACATCATTGTGCCTTCCTCTGATGTCATCATGCCCAACCCAAGATCAATGCTCCACCCACAATGCTTATCTGCCACACCCCCAGTGTTTGCTACCCTACGTCCCATTCTCACATTTTCCGGTGACTTTCCTTTATTTTAGACAATTTTGCAGCAAAAATCTGTTGGCCACCAAAGTGTCCAGAGGTTGACCTATTTAACCTATATTTATTAAAATTGTATATGTATTAGGGCCTTATTGGGCCCCTATACCTCCTGGCCCCCTCTGTAGTTATACCCCTGATGACGGAAAAATCTGTCACATTTTGCCTCATGGAAAAAATTTGAAAACAGTGAAAATTTGAAGAAGGCCTATTTTCACATATATTCATTTGTTTTTTTCACTGCACATATTGCGCAATTTTTGGGCTACTTTTGAAGTGCCTCTTGGCTAGTTTTGGGTTGGTTTTGTAGCTGACTGTGGCAACCCTGGTGCTTCTTTTCTTTATAAAACACACCAGCCTACTCCACTGTTTATGGAGCACAGCAACACCATCAACATTCTTCTCCCAGGCACCCCCTACGGCAATTCTGTTGTGTACATATGCAGCACAGAAAGTTTTGTACAGTGTGTGCATCCCCCCAAACTGAGAGAGGGAAGACAATGGCAGGACTGTGCTCAGCAAGCAGTATCCCGGGCTGGTGGGATTTTTTTTGAAGAAGAGGAGCACTATCCTGGGCTATCAGGTAAGTGACTAGTCAACTGGGGGTTGACACTACCATGTAATTTTACCTTTCCTTCTCCTTTGATTTAACTTTTAGTAGAGTACAATTTCCAGTTTTGCCTTGGTTGCCCCGAGGCCAGCATCATCCACCTTGCCACTCAAGTGAATTACCGGTTTCTGGTTGCTGGGTTCAACTTACCCTAACAATCAGGCTAAGAATGGAAAAGCAAAAGTAAAAAAAACCTAGCCTGAGAACTTCCAGGCAATGTTCTATATAAGTCTATTTTGAGAACATTTGCCACTGGCCTTCATTTTTGACATAGTTGACTTTCAGCTCTGCCTTTCTCTGAGCTGAAATTCTAAGTGCTGCCTGGCAATGAACCGGGGAAATCAGATGCATCGCAAAGCTAGATTTTTGTTTACAGGACAGAAATATGATATTTGTAGAATAATGACCTGACTTCATGGAAACAGAAAGGCTAATCACATGTTTCTAAAGAAGAAGACTGTTTGAGAAGCCAGATGGTTTTTATTGCACTGGTTTTTAATGTTATTACTGGAGCTGCCATCAAGGGGAAGGGACAGGGTGAAAGGAAGGAGTCGCCCATTTTAAGTAGGGGGTCTGTACTGCATGAAAGGGGTTGGACTTTAAGATAAAGGGAAGGGGTTTGGATGAATCAGGGCTGGGCTGGGTGGATCAGGTCATGGCCTTGGCAATGTATGGCGATTCCTGATGGCAAAGCCTTATTATTATTTCTGTGCAAGCCCTTTCATATTCAGCTTCCAGTCTGTGAGTTAACCACTGCCTGGCAATAGATGAAATTCCCTACTACTACTAGTTGTACGATATGACATATAAAGGGGTGGTTCGCCTTTAAGTTAACTTTAAGTATGTTATAGAATAGCAACTTTTCAATTGGTCTTCATTTTCTCATTTTTTATGGTTTTTAAGTTATTTGCCTTCTTCTTCCGACTCTCTAAAGCTTTCAAACGGGGGTCACTGACCCCACCCAAAGACCAAATACTCTGTAAGGCTACAAATGTATTGTTATTACTACTTTATATTACTCAAGTTTCTATTCAGGCCTCTCCTATTGATATTCCAGTCTCTTATTTAAATCAATGCATGGTTGCTAGGGTAAATTGGAACCTAGCAAACAGATTGATTAAATTGCAAACTGGAAAGTTGCTGAATAAAATAATGAAAAATTTAAACCAATTGCAAATTGTGTCAGAATATCCCTCTCTACATTCATACTAAAAGTTAATGCAAAGACTTTGGTCGACTTCGGAAAACGAATCTATCCGAGCCATCCCGCCGACGATTTACACTCTAGCCAGTGGGAAGGCAGGGGAGGCAGTTCGGGGAGATTAGTCGCCCCGAAGAAGAGGAGATTTGTCGCCGGGTGACTAATCTCCCTGAATTGCAGCGTGTGTCTCTGCCCTAAAGGGCACTCTTTTTGGGCTGAAAGCAATTTTTTATTACTTTAGCACCAGAACAAAATCTGGTATAATTGAATCATTCACAATAATTCCTGGTACACAAGGGCCTACCTACTTTATTTCAGTCATGTGACTCTAGCTTAATGGTTTCCAACCCTCCAGGTGAATGTGTAGGATGCCAGGCTGAGAGGTAGACACAACATAGCAATATTAAACCAAGAAGAGTTTGAGTCACCTGTCTAAGAGCAGTTCCAGGACTCTTTCAGGGGTGGTGAAGGCACGGTAGGTGCTGAGAAATGTGGGCACGTAAGTCGGATCGGTTCCCTGATACTCGACAACCAGGTTCTCCACCAGATTCTGCAGTGTTCCAGACCTGAGAGCTCGGACCTTGCAGGTCTTATAATGCACATAGCCAGGAGACATGGGGACAGTCTGGAGCATGGGAAAGGCAGAAGAGACAGTCAGAGGGAACAGGAGGCAATGGTTACACAGAAAGAGTAGAACATGTGTCTAGGGTTTTTAAAGGAACAGTTCAGTGTGAAAATAAAATCTGGATAAATAAATAGGCTGTGCAAAATAAAAAAGGTTTCTAATATAGTTAGTTAGCCAAAAATGTAATATATAAAGGCTGGAGTGACTGGATGTCTAACATAATAGCCAGAACACTACTTCCTGCTTTTCAGCTCTCTAACTCTGAGTTAGTCAGCGACTATAAGGGGAGCCACAAGGTAGGGGGTCAGGTACCTGCAGGTTACCCGTAAAAAAGTGGGTAAACCGCTGGTTGCGTGTAGAACTTCCAGGTGCGGGTATAGAAGCGGGTCTGCGGTTCTGCAGGTTTGAGGGTTGCGTGTCGGTTTGACGATCGTCTTTTTTTTTTTTTTCTTCATACGATCTTCTTAATAGCGCGTTTTACTCCTTTGTATGTTTTAAAAACATTTTTTTCTGATTCACGCCTACTTTTAGTGATGTCACTTCCGGTGACATCAGTGACAACACTTCCTGTTTCTTGATGGTTGGCTAGTCGAGGATCAAGTTGCGGATAAGGCACTTGCAGGTCAGGTAGTGGGTCCAAGCGGGTGAGAATGCGGGTTGCGGGTCCATGTTGCTGGTCACGGGTCCGGGTTGGGTTCGGGTTTCAAAAATTGGTTCCGCGCAGGACTCTGCCACATGGGACATAACTGTTCAGTGAGTTTGCAATTGATCCTCAGCATTCAGCTCAGATTCAAAAGCAACAGATATGACCCATGTGGCTTCCCCTAAAGTTGCTGATTGGTTACTGCCTGGTAACCAATCAGTGGAAACCAAGAGAGCTGCAAAGCAGGAAGTAGAGTTCTGGCTATTATGTTACACATCCAGTCACTCCAGCCTTTATACATTACATTTTGGCTAACTAACTATATTGAAAAAATATTTTATTTTGCACAGCCTATCTATTTACCCAGTTTTTATTTTTACACTAGACAATTCCTTTAAGGGAAATTATAACACTACACATTACTGGTCAATGATAGACAGTGTGGAAAAAGAATTGGGGAACCAAGCTACGTACCAGGGTGTCACCAGCAGGGGCTTCCGTCCTCACTCTCCGCAACGTCACTCCATACACTGCCCCGTCTTCCACTTCTTCTCCCCACTCCTGCGAGGGATTCTGGGAAAACACATTCAGAAGGACAAATGTCCCATTGACATCACAGAGCGTCTATTTCTGTACAATTAAATGGCCTTGGTTATAGTGATTCCTCCTTGGTTTATGCCCCTGACACAGAACTGGCTCCAGGTTTTGCAGAACCCATTCTGTATGTTCCCCAGCCAATCAGGAAGTTCAATGGACTTTTTTGTACAGTATCATCATTTCTATAGGATGTGCCATAAGCACAAGTGGGTATGGAGGCTGCTCTAATAATTCCATTTAATTTCACAGTAAATACAATAATTATCATGGGACCGCAGTGCAAGAGTATTATATGGTTAATTCCCCCAGCCATACCCAAATTAAAAGTTACCCATCTGGTTTGGCCTAGTTTACTTCTCCGCCCCAGGGAGGCAGCTGGCTGCCATTGTGCTCCACTCCCTGCAACATTTGGGGCTCAACACATTCTTTCCCTTAGGAATAATTCTGTGGCAGATACTTACACTTCAATTGTGATTTTGGTGGCCACCGTGGTTCTCCTTAAATGCTCACCAATGCATTCATTTTGAGTAGAAAATTATATTTTTTAGAAAAAAATCATGGATGAAAGATAACATAAAAAAAAACACACATACCATAGGCATTTATTAAGGTAATATCTTAAAGGGGTGGTTCACCTTTAAGTTCACTTTAGTATGTATAGTATGTTATAATTGATCTTCATTATTTTTTTTTTATATAGTTTTTGAATTATTTTCCTTTTTCTTCTCACTCTTTTCAGCTTTCAAATGGGGGTCACCCCATCTAAAAACATATGCTCTGTAAGGCTACAAATGTATTGTTATTGGTACTTTTTACTACTCGTCTTTCCATTAAGGCCCTCTCCTAGTAATATCCCAGTCTCTTATTAATATCAGTGCATGGTTGCTAGGATAATTTGGACTTTAGCAACCAAATTGTTGAAATTACAAACTAGACAGCTGCTGAATCAAAAGCTAAATAACTCACAAGCGACAAATAATAAAAAATAAAAAACAATTGCAAATTGTCTCAGAATATCACTCTCTACATACTAAAAGTTAGTTTGAAGGTGAACCACCCCTTTAAATAGAGGGATATATGGAATAATCATATATGGGATAATCAGCTGTAGCAAGCAATGCCGATCAGCTGCATGACGATCCAGCAAGGTATTGTCCTGTATTACAATAGTCATTCAAGGAGTATAAGCTTTAGACGATAGGAATCCCTTCTTTTCCCTGAATTTTAACAATGTCCCTCTATATATTAGTGTGTAAGTTCTGCAGAATAGGATTCCCTTTTCCCAATAGTTCCCTCTCCCTGCATTGTATCTATGTCCGTATGTATATTAGAGTGTAAGCTCTGCAGGGCAGGATTCCCTTCTCCCAATGGTTCCCTGTATAGTATCTGTGACCCTTTATATATTATAATGTAAGCTCTGCTACTCCCAATGGTTCCCCTACCTGTATTGTATCTGTGTCCTTCTGTATAATCAAGTGTAAGCTCTACAGGGCAGGATTCCCTCTCACCCTGTATTGTATCTATGTCCCTCTGTATATTAGAGTGTAAGCTCTGCAGAGCAGGATTCCCTTCTCCCAATGGTTCCCTCTCCCTTTATTGTATCTGTGTTCCTCTATACATTAGAGCAGGGATCCCCAACCTTTTGAACTCATGAGCAACATTCAGAAGTAAAAGGGGTTGGGGAACAACACTAGCATGAAAAATGTTCTTGGGGTGCCAAATAAGGGCTGTGATTGGCCATGTGGTAGCCAGATGTGGATTGTCAACCTACATCGAGGCTCTCTTTGGCAGTCGACCTGGTTATATACAACCAAAACTTGACTCCAAGCCTGGAATTCCTGCTTTGAGGCCACTGGGAGCAACATCCAAGGGATTGGAGAGCAACTTGTTGCTCACAAGCTACTGGTTGGGGATCACTACATTAGATTGTAAGCACTGCAGGACAGGGTTCCCTTCTCCCAATGGTCTCCTCTCCCTGTACTGTATCTGTGTCCCTCTGTTTATTAGAGTGTAAGCTCTACAGGGCAGGATTGCCTTCTCCCAGTGGTTCCCTCTCCCTGTAATGTATCTGTGTCCCTCTGTACATTAGAGTGTAAGCTCTGCATGACAGGATTTCCTTCTCCCAATGGTTCCCTCTCACTATATTGTATCTATGTCCTTCTGTATATTAGAGAGTAAGCTCTGCAGGGCAGGATTCCCTTTTCCCAACGGTTCCATATCCCTGCTTTGTATGTGTCCCTGTGTATTTTACAGTGTAAGTAAAATATACTGTATATTAGCCTATACTTCCCCAGAATATACAAATTCATACCATAGTGATCTCTTTTCCCATTGCACGGTGGCTTTTTGGTCCAGGGGGTTGCTCCTCATCTGACATCTGTGCTGATTGTCAGAATCTCAAGGGGACATGGGACGTAGGTGCAGTGATGACAGTTTGAATAACACCATTCCAGTTTGACAAAGTGGAAAAGATAAAGGTGGGGAGGAACTAAAGTAATGAATAAAGATATAGCAAAAGGGAGGGTGGAAGAAGGAAAGGTCCCACAAGAGAGCAGAGGCACAAAGTGAGATAGAGAGTGAGTAGATGGACAGTATTAAAGTAAGTAGAGGAGCTGATATAGGGTATGAGTAGCACTTCAAGTTTGAATGGAAGAAAATAGAGGAATACAATTAGCCAGAGAGTGAGCAAAGGAAAAGAGATTGATAGAAAATGTCTAGGAGAAGAGATGTATGGACAGGAGACCAGTACAATACAGAATCAGGTAAGGAGTGAGTAAAGCGACAGTGGAAGAACCAGCATTAAAAAATAAGCAGAATAATGCTATAACTGATTGAGGGTGTAGAGTTACAAAGACAGGGAGTGGAGAAACAGGATTAAAGGGACACAGATAATGAGTGAGTGGAGGATCAATGATAATGAATGAGTAGTGTAGCAGAGTTATTGACTAAATAGAAGGACAGAGACAGTGAGTAAGTTGAGGGACAGAGATACTGAGTGGGCAGAGGGTCAAAGATAATAAGTGAGCAGACTAAAGAGATATTGATTGAATAGAAGGACAGTGAGTAAGTCGAGGAACAGAGATACTGAGAGAGTTGAGGGGCAGCAACAACAAATGAGTAGAAGGACAGAGATAAGAAGGGGCGTAGAGGGAAAGCAACAGAAAGTGAGTTGGATGACAGAGAGATGGAAATGATCAGATGAACCAAGACAGGGAGTAAAATATGGAATGAGTTTAGATAGAGTAGAGGAACCGAAATATGGAGCGAAGAGTTTAGGGAGAGTTTGAGGGGTGATTTGGACAGTGAAAGAAGTAAGCAGAGAGAGAGAAGTAGAGGAACAGAGAAAGGGAGTGAGTAGAGAAACAGAAATAGGTAATTAGAAGAAAGACAATGATAGGGAACAAGTAGAGGGACAGTGAGTAGAGAAAAAGAGGGTTAGCAGAGACAGAAATAGGGAGTGAAGCAGAGTTAGAAAGCCAAGAAAGATATGGATAGGGGTAGTAGAGAGCAGTGAGTAAAAGGACAGATAAATAAATAGTTGAATATTTCCAATTGGTGTTTCCTGTAGGAATATTTCTGTCCGGTGTCAGTTTCGGGTAACACCAGTTCACATCAAGTGACAGAGGAATACTGAACAGCTTTAGCTTGGAATGTGATTCTGCCCAGGACAATCCTGGTGTCAATGTGCAAAATCCCCTGAGTAATCCCTGCACAGTCTCAATGAGCTTGTGTTACATGGTTACCATAATCGCTGTATCAGTGAGTAAATCCTGGGAGAGTCTGACAGATAAAATGCATCAGTCCTTGGATAATCCTGGAATCAGCATCATGTGCCGTGATCATCCTGGAAATTAATATCCATTGATAGTGGAACAGTGATGCCAGAGATACTTTGTTGTGATTGCGGCGGTGAATATCTCGGCTTTGAATGGCAGCAGAGGAAACTCGGATGTCCTGATTTAAATGGGGTGACAGTAATGGGAGCGAGTATGGCCCCCCGGCAACAACAGGTCCTTCATTTCAGTTAATCTTGATTAATAAATATGATATTTAATGATCTTGTGAGCTGGAGATTTCTGACAGAAATATTTTCTCCCTCGGAAGCTCTGTTCCTGCTCGACTGCCTATTTCTTAACTTTTCCAGAGACTCGCCTCGTTCCCTCTTACATTCTCTGTCAGTTCAGATCCGAAGCAGCTGTCCAACTGCCATTTAGTGACAAATAAACACTATTTTTCCTCTCACCTCCACCAACAAAACACTCTCAATAGCAGCTCCTTGGCCCAAAGTCTTTGCCAGCCCATTGCATTTATGTAGCTTTAATGCTCTCTCCTGTCCTTGAGGTCCCCTCTCCAGTGTGCACTGCCTGTTGTGGAAAGTTTTCTTTCTTTTCAAATGCTCAGACTGATATCATCAAGGGATTTAATCCCGGCCCTCGAGAGAGGGAGCAAGAAGGGGGAGAGAGGGGGAGAGAGGGAGGAGAATGGGGAGGAGAGGAGAGTCCCTGGAGGCAGGGAGGAGAGAGATAGCAGAAGGAGACACCAAGGAGGAGGGAAAGAAAGAGGCACAAGAATAGGCGTGGGAGTAGGATAAATAAACATGGAGAGAAAGGGAGAGTGACCCAGGGGAAAGGGATTTGGGGAGGAAGGAGTGTGGCTGAATGAGTAGTAGAGAGAAAAGGAGGGCACTTCTACTGATATGAGGGAGGTCACAGCAAGGGTAAAGGGTTCTTGTGGGAAACTGGCAGTTCTGGGAAAAGCAGAAGGTTGTGGAGCAAGAATTAAAAGCGTAAAGGACACATAATGAAAGAGTGAGGCAAGCGGTGGCCGCTGGACTACAACTCCCAAGCACCAGCTTTCAGCCAGGGGCAACATCCTCGCTGCCTCAGATTCCCCCGCTGTGCAATGTGGTTCAGCCAGTGTTGACAAGCCTGTGTGTGTGCGTGAGCATAGGAATGCTGGGAAGTCTCCACCAGGCCATATAGTTGTTGTTTTCTCTATATACAAAACCCTGGCCTGTCTGTTTCCATAACAGAGTCAAATCAAAGCAGCCACAGAGCTTTCCTGGCCCGGCCAAGGCCAAAACACAAACACAACAGGACTGACAGAAAATAACAAGCCCTTCAGGAAAGACCAGAGGCAGAACTAGAAGTTACTGGGCCGCATAGCAATTTTAGGGCCACCTCAGCTCTGGGATAAGACATTGTTTCATAAACATAGATTGAATGAATTGCTTGTTAAGGTGGCCATCTACGTAAAGAACCGATTGTTTGGCGATGTCGCCAAAAGAGCACATTGAAGTGGGCGATATCGGGCTGATTCGATCGTGGGCCCTAGGGCCCAACAAATGGATCCGATATGGGTGGTCAGATCGCTGGACGGCTTAGACGCACAGAGCGGCCGTGATCCTACGGGATTTTATAACCTGCACGATCAAGAGCTGCCCGACTTTCGACCAGATATTTATCGGGAAGCCCGTTGGTTGGCCCCACGCACAGGCCAATAAGCTGCCGACTTGGTCTGTCGGCAGCTTTTATCTGCCCGTGTTTGGGGGCCTTAAATCAGTGTCCCACTGGGCCCCCGAGCATCTGGTGTCTCTGCTTAATCTATATTTATGCCCCTAGGACCTAAGAGATGCAGTTGGATTTATCAAAACCCAAACAATTCTTCCCAAATTCATATTTTTGCGGTATTTGTTATCACATTTTTCTTGATTTTTTTTAGTAAATAGATCAAAAATATATAGTATGATTTGAGAAAAAGAAAACCTTTTTTTTAGATTTTTCATGAAAGTGACAAAAATGGTAAAATTCCATTTGCATTCAATCGAGTAAGGGGAAAGGTTTTAGATATATCTGCCCTTTAAGGAGAATTTCTAGCATTTTTTTCCCCATCGGGGTGGGGAAACTAGAAACTGCCCCAATTGAAATTCAATGGGAATGGCCACAAAGGACAGACTAGTTACAGACGTGTGTACCTAGAAAATGCTGCAGGCTTGGATCCCCATGCAACTACAGAGGGGTAACTGCCCATTTTTCCTGTGACCTTGTTATAAGATAAGGAGTCTTTATCCTGGCCAAATGTTTGATCACAAAGTGGGGTCCAACAAAACAAGTCAAGTCTTAAAAACCATGGCCATAAGTAAAGGTGGCCATACACGGGCCGATAAAAGCTGCCGACAGACCGAGTTGGCAGCTTATTGGCCCATGTATGGGGCATCCCGACGGGCTTCCCCGATCGAGATCTGGCCGAAAGACGGCCAGATCTCGATCGGATGGGACAAAAAATCCCATCGGAAAGCGGCAGCGGTCGTTGATGCGGTCCCGCGATTTGACCGCCCCTTCCCATTCGTTAGGATCCGATCGCTGGGCCCTAGGGCCCACGATCGGATCAGCCCGATATTGCCCACCTCAAGGTGGGCATATCGGAGAGAGATCCACTCGTTTGGCGACATCACCAAACAAGCGGATCTCTCCGTGTATGGCCACCTTAACTGTGAGTTGAACGGGGATGGTTGTAACCACTATCACTGGGGGTGCTTCCTGCCAACTAACTACGATGAAGCCCCAAAAACAGGCCATGCCCTGAAACACACCTCTTTATGCCCCAAAACCTGCCTACTCCCAGGAAGCTCCAAGCTGTTTGGGCCATCCGTTCATGAACCATATACTGTAGATATAGATGCAAACCTGTCACCCCTCTCCCCACCACGATTTTTCAAGAGTGATCTGGATTTGAGACATGTGAGGGGCAAGGTACATGTTTAAGGGGTAATGGATAATGGTCCGGGGGTAATGTGTTGTAATTAGGGTTGCCACCTTTTCTAGAAAAAAATACCGGCTTTCCTATATTTTTGCAGTTTTTTCCTATTAATAACATTGGCATCAAGCATCATTTTTACTGGCCAGGTGGCAACCCTAGTTGTGATTAGGGTTGCCACCTTTTATTATTTTTTTTACCGGCTGCTGGGGGGCGGGGCCTCAAATAGGCGGGTGTGACGTCAAAAGGGGAGGGGCGTGACATCAAAATGGGCGTGGCCACGCAACAGAGACCCGTGGACGCTAGAAGAGGCAAAAAAAAGGTGAGTTGCAGGGGATTGGGGGCAGGCCGAGGGCTCCTTTTGATCGTATTACAAATTTACCGGCAGCTACATTGCCGGTAAATTTGTAATACCGGCCCCGGCCTTGGCAGGTATTTTACCGGCTAGGCCGGTAAAATACCGGCCGGGTGGCAACCCTAGTTGTGATTGGAGAGTGGCCAGCAGGTTGACGTCTCTGGAAATAGTAAATCAAGAGGCTAATTGGACACACAAGAGTATATAGAGGACCCAGTAACATGCAAGTTTAGAGATACAATAAGCCACTTACCTTGCACCCAGATTCCTCATCCAGTTCACTTGATAGACAACGGTAGGCCCTGAGTACAATTCCCCAGCTCATATCCAGATCCAAGGACAGGCTGCTCCGAGACCCGGGATCTCCAAACATGGTGCCTCCCTGGAGGTAACTACATACATACACAGACATAGCATAATGCAACATATACAGCATAATGCAACATATACAGACACCCATGCAATTGGTCCCCTCCCCATCTTGTTTCTGTCCCCTCTTCGGGGCAGGGACCTCATTACGTTGAAACTACCAACCCTTAAGGAGGATATAGACCTAACAATTACGATCTTTCTTGGAAAACATTTTCCAAGAAAGATTGTTTGTTTCAATACACATGTGTAGAGCCGAATCGTCAGATATACTGTACATATAGAAACATTAGAATTCTACCTGTATCTGACGATTGAGCACTAACAATGACCGATGTTTGGGTCCCTTCAAAGGCACCCAATCAAAAATCGATGAGCCTATCGATATCCAAGTCTTCTGCTGATATCGGTCGGCTCTTTTCCCACCATACACGCACCGAATATCGTCAAAAAATTTGTTTCGTACAATATTATCTGTGCGTCTATGGCCACCTTTAATAATACCTACAAGATATTTAGAGCTCACATTTATGGAGGGTACAAGTGGGTGAAATTTGGAGGCTCTGTAGAGGTGTAGAGTTCAAGAAAGCTCAACATTCTCAAGAGTGCAATGTCCTCTCTCTCTGTAGTGGGGAAAAGTTGCTCCCGCCCAGTCTTAATTCCATCTGCATCTTCCAGGCAGTAAGGCAGTGGGTACTACAGGGTGGGCAGCCTCAGGGAAATGAAGGCATGGATTTGCCCCAAAAGCAGGGTGGCAACATCAAGGTGAACATGACGAATTGTCCAACCTGAGTTCCTTCACCTCTATACTTCAATAACATCTAGTGGATGCAAGTTGGATATAAATAATTACACCCAGCTCATTTAGATCCCCCCACATCTAAAGATGATGTTCTAGTTAGACGCATTATGGTTAAGACTAAGGATTCTTTACTGCATATGCCCCTTTAATTGGTAGCACAGGTAACCAGCTAGCCTCGTGCCAAGGCAAAGTATTTAGGAACTGTGCCAGGCAATAAGCAGGAGTTCAGCTTGTTCTTACTTCTCATTCATGAATTACCGGCTTAATTGGATATTGCACAACTACAAATCTCACTCAATATCCGGCAGAGCAAGAAGAGGGAGTAGCAACAGATGGGAGAAACCATTGTTTCCACACCCCCCCCTACCAGTTATACCTTCAAGTGTCCCAGCTCTGGTCCCGCTAATGTTGCCATGCACATCCACAGCTATTGGTGCCTGTATGGTGCCCCATAATTCATTTTTGCTTTTTCTATGACAAAGACACCACAGGATGGTGTATTTTGTTTTGATTACAGCTATTCTTGTTGGGTAAATGCAGAACTGCTTACAATAGGGACCAGATAGGATCTGTGCAGCCACTGGGACAGAATGCTTTGTTATACAGATAGCTAGAATCTCAGCTGCCATAAAGCAGGACAGGACTGCTGCTTACAATGTGGATCAGATAGGAGCTGTGCAGCCACTGGGACAGAATGTTCTGTTATACAGATAGCTAGAATCTCAGCTGCCATAAAGCAGGACAGGACTGCTGCTTACAATGGGGATCAGATAGGATCTGTGCAGCCACTGGGACAGAATACTCTGTTATACAGATAGCTAGAATCTCAGCTGCCATAAAGCAGGACAGGACTGCTGCTTACAATGGGGATCAGATAGGATCTGTGCAGCCACTGGGACAGAATGCTCTGTTATACAGATAGCTAGAATCTCAGCCATAAAGCAGGACAGGACTGCTGCTTACAATGGGGATCAAATAGGATCTGTGCAGCCACTAGGACAGAATGCTCTGTTATACAGATAGCTAGAATCTCAGCTGCCATAAAGCAGGACAGGACTGCTGCTTACAATGGGGATCAGATAGGATCTGTGCAGCCACTGGGACAGAATGCTCTGTTATACAGATAGCTAGAATCTCAGCCATAAAGCAGGACGGGACTGCTGCTTACAATGGGGATCAAATAGGATCTGTGCAGCCACTAGGACAGAATGTTCTGTTATACAGATAGCTAGAATCTCAGCTGCCATAAAGCAGGACAGGACTGCTGCTTACAATGGGGATCAGATAGGAGCTGTGCAGCCACTGGGACAGAATACTCTGTTATACAGATAGCTAGAATCTCAGCCATAAAGGATAAAAGATCTACTTCTCTGTGGGAAAAAAGAAAGGAAAGTTGCCCATTTAATACTCTTATTGATACACAGTTTCGAATGCCATTTTTAACTGTCGGCCACTAAGCATAGTTACAATGCTGCCGAACCAGACTGGAGGTGTCTGAGTGATACAGAACTTTAGGACAATAAGCCAAGATCTACTGCTGCTCATGGCTAAGACTTCTGGGGGTTATAGTTCAGTAAACAAGTGAATCACAAGTTTTGATTCCCTGCCCTGTAAATCAGGCACAGCATCAGAGTTCAGCTTTAGTCAGCACTGTGAAACTCCATTCATTAAATTTCTATCAACTCCCAGTCGGCTTGTGCTGCACCTCTGAGCACCCACCATTCACAATGTGGGGGGGATAATGAAGTATGAGCTCAATACAGTACCTGGTATCTAGCAGCCTTCGGACTCCTCTCCCACCATTCCTGCCACTATCCCGCTGTACTTAGAACTTCTCTCCCACATCCTGCCCCCTCCCCTACCCTGACTTTCTGCAGACTCAGGAGAGGAACGGAGGAGACTGTCACTTCCTCTGACCCCTCCACAGCTTTCCCACAAACACAAAAACAATGGACATTTTCTGCTCAACTCAATGTGCTCATTGCTGCTCAGAACAGAGACAAGGGCAGTGGCACAGGGAAGGGGTTAGAGGAATAAGGAGTTACAGGGACAATAAGGGGCTCAGGGGAGGGGTTAGTGGAATAAGGAGTTACAGGGACAATGAGGGGCTCAGGGGAGGGGTTAGTGGAATAAGGAGTTACAGGGACAATGAGGGGCTCAGGGGAGGGGTTAGTGGAATAAGGAGTTACAGGGACAATAAGGGGCTCATGGAAGGGGTTAGTGGAATAAGGAGTTACAGGGACAATAAGGAGCTCAGGGGAGGGGTTAGTGGAATAAGGAGTTACAGGGACAATAAGGGGCTCAGGGGAGGGGTTAGTGGAATAAGGAGTTACAGGGACAATAAGGGGCTCAGGGGAGGGGTTAGTGGAATAAGGAGTTACAGGGACAATAAGGGGCTCAGGGAAGGGGTTAGTGGAATAAGGAGTTACAGGGACAATAAGGGGCTCAGGGGAGGGGTTAGTGGAATAAGGAGTTACAGGGACAATAAGGGGCTCAGGGGAGGGGTTAGTGGAATAAGGAGTTACAGGGACAATAAGGGGCTCAGGGGAGGGGTTAGTGGAATAAGGAGTTACAGGGACAATAAGGGACTCAGGGGAGGGGTTAGTGGAATAAGGAGTAACAGGGACAATAAGGGGCTCAGGGGAGGGGTTAGTGGAATAAGGAGTTACAGGGACAATAAGGGGCTCAGGGGAGGGGTTAGTGGAATAAGGAGTTACAGGGACAATAAGGGGCTCAGGGGAGGGGTTAGTGGAATAAGGAGTTACAGGGACAATAAGGGGCTCAGGGGAGGGGTTAGTGGAATAAGGAGTTACAGGGGCTCAGGGGAGGGGTTAGTGGTATAAGGAGTTACAGGGACAATAAGGGGCTCAGGGGAGGGGTTAGTGGAATAAGGAGTTACAGGGGCTCAGGGAAGGGGTTAGTGGAATAAGGAGTTACAGGGACAATAATGAAGGGTTTATGGGGACAAAGAGGTGACAGAGAGGCAATAAGGCAGCACAGTTCTTCAGGCTCTGGTGAAACATGTTTTTATTGGTAACACACAAAACAGAAAGGTCACAGAATCACAGTCAGACAAATCTCTGGTTGACGTCATCACCCGATGTTCCCACAATACTTCTGCTCCCACCAACGTCATGAGATGCGAGTCCCTGACCCTCTGTTCCATGTGTAGCCTCCATGTCCTGTCTGGAATGTGATGGGGATGCAAATGGAGGACCAGAAGAAACAAGGAAAGGTACAGAGGAGGATACAGTATGTTTGGGACAAACAGCAACATTTGCTACTTTAGTGGAGGAACCACAACATTGTTTAGATTCATAATAAACAAAAGGTAAATAGATTTTTTTAAAGGGGCACATTGCATTGAGCCCAGGTGTGACATTGATGGATATGTTTAAGATGATGGAAGATGTTTAGGCTTTCAACCTTTAAATGGGATGATAAGTACAGGGAATTCTGGGAATTCAGTTTTATACTAAAAAAAATAAAGGGCACCGATTTTCTTTCTAATAGTAGAATTGAGGATGTTCTCAGACAGGCAGAGGCTCCTGTACGCAGAGCTCAGTTTGACTCTCTAATTCAGTGATCCCCAACCAGTGGCTCATAAACAACACGTTGCTTACCAACCTTTTGGCTGTTTCTCCCACAGGTGTTTATTTTTACTTTTCTAATGGTGGTAGTCTTAAAGGGGTGGTTCACCTTTAAGTTAACTTTTAGTATGTTATAGAATGGCTAATTCTAAGTAACTTTTCAATTAGTCTTGAGTGTTTATTTTCTATAGTTTGTTTTTAATTATTTGCCTTCTTCTTCTGACTCTTTCCAGCTTTCAAATGGGGGAGGGGTCACTGACCCCATTTAAAAACAAATGCTCTGTAAAGCTACAAATGTATTGTTATGGCTACTTTTTATTACTCATCTTTCTATTCAGGCCTCTCCTATTCATATTTCAGTCTCTTATTAAAATCAATGCATGGTTGTTAGGGTAATTTGGACCCTAGCAACCTGACTGCTGAAATAGCAAACTGAATAAAAAAAAAAATATCACTCTCTATTTGCCCATTTATCAAAGTCCGAATTTATCTCATTATTTTCTGAAAAATACTCCGAGCAAATCCGCAAGGGTTTTTTTACCCTTATTTGTCAATACATTTTCCATGAAATTACCCGTGTGCAAAAAAACCCCCAATTTTTTCAAATTTTTGCACAAAATCTTCGGATTATTGCACGAAACCCAGCGCAGATCAAGATATCTTCGGGACTTCTCCCATTGACTTATATGCAACCTCGCCAGTTCTGAGATGCCGGATTTTCAGATTCTGATTTTTTGCATCCTCGGGGTATAATAAATCTTGAATTTTTCGGGTTTTTGGCATTCAGAGTTTAATAAATAACCCCCTAAAAGTTAACTCAAAGGTGAACAACCCCTTTATGAAGTAGTGATGCACCAAATACAGGATTCGGTTCGGGATTTGACCAGGGTTCTGCCTTTTTCACCAGGATTTAGATTCGTTCAATCCAAGTGCCTGGCTGAGCCGAATTTGAATCCTTAAAATTATGTTACTTCCCAAATAGTGGATTTGCTTCATCCCTATTAAAGGAACAGTTCAGTGTAAAAATAAAAACTGGGTAAATAGATAAAATAAAAAATGTTTCCAATACAGTTAGTGTATAAAGGCTGGAGTGACTGAATCTACTTCCTGCTTTTCAGCTCTCTAACTCTGAGTTAGTCAGTGACTATAAGGGGAGCCACATGGGACATAACTGTTCAGTGAGTTTGTAATTGATCCTCATCATTCATCTCAGATTCAAAAGTAACAGTTATGGCCCATGTGCCCCCGTCAAGTCACTGATTGGTAACTGCCTGGTAATCAATCAGTGGAAACCAAGAGAGCTGCAAAGCAGGAAGTAGTGTTCTGGCTATTATGTTACACATCCAGTCACTCCAGTCTTTATACATTACATTTTTGGCTAACTAACTATATTAGAAACATTTTTTTATTTTGCACAGTCTATCTATTTACCTAGTTTTATTTTTATACTGAACAATTCCTTTAAGAACAGAAACCAGTGTGGGGTGGATAGGAGGGTTCATTACTGCTTCCCCTTTTTCTTCTTGGGGCGGGTCCTCCTCTTTGTTTTTGATTCAATGATTTGCTGGGACTGTCTCTTTAAGGTTGCTCGCGTCACCACATCGCCTTCATCTTCGCCGCTGTCCTCTTCATCTATAGCGAGGGAGACAATGGAGGGGCTTACATCATCGTAACAGGAAGTGGGTGGAAGGAAGTGACTAGTAACTTTCATGTATTTATTGAATTGTCTGGACAACTAGGAAGGTATTTTTTGTCCTACTGACAGCTGTAAAGGGTATCTGCCCCCTATTTGCCACGTTATGCTTCATTCTTTCAGTCCACCCTTGTGTGGAGACATTGGAAAGCTGTCTCCACACAAGGGATGCAAATGCTAAAGACTGTTAAACATGTAATTTTACACTTGCACTTTAAGGTTATGGTCATTGTGATAATAGTACATGTTAGCTAGATTAGATTAGATTTATTGTAACTTTCCTGTATTTAGAAGAAGAAAGACCTTTTTGTAACTTTACATTTTATAGCTAGAGCAAACAGAATTTAATTGTAACGTTATTTTATTAGTATTGTAATGTTGCACTCAGTGTTAATTGGCTAGTCTGTGAAGAAAGCATTCAAGTAAGAATTTCATTCTACTGAGTACTCTGTACATGTGACAATGCAACTTTGAATCACTGTCCCTTCTGTCAGAATCAATGCAATCTCTCTTTCCCTTGTACCAACCATGCAGCTATCAACCTCTCTCTCTCCCTTGTATCAACCATCCAGCTGTCAACCTCGTTCTACCTTGCACCAACCATGCAGCTGTCAACCTCTCTCTCCCTTGCACCAACCATGCAGCTGTCAACCTCTCTCTCCCTTGCACCAACCATGCAGCTGTCAACCTCTCTCTCCCTTGCACCAACCATGCAGCTGTCAACCTCTCTCTCCCTTGCACCAACCATGCAGCTACCAACTCTCTCTCCCTTGTACCAACCATGCAGTTATCTACCACTCTCTCCCTTTTACCAACCATGCAGTGAACCACGCAGCTATCAACCTCTGTCTCCTTTGTACCAACCATTTAGCTGTCATTTTCCCTGTCCCCTATACCAGCTATGCAGTCTTCCATATACCCATATACCTGTGCTGTAGCTATCAGACTTCTCACAACCTGTTCCAGTCCTACACTGATCAAACTACTTGCCTCTAAAGGTGGCCATTAACAAGTACGATCTTTCTTGGAAAGGATCTTTCAAGGAAAGATTGTTCATTTCAATACACACGTGTAGAGCTGAATTGTCAGATATACAAGTAGAAACAATAGAATTCTACCTGTATCTGACAATTCAGCACTAACAATGGCTGATATTCAATATTTTCTGGGTAGCCTGATCAACAAGCCAACCCATATCCAAGTCTTTTGCCATATCTGTTGGCTCGTCTCTCACCATACACGTACGAATATCGTATAAAATTTTGTTTCCTACGTTATTAACAGTGTGTCTATGGCCACCCTAATCCAACCATGCAGCAACTGACTCCTCCCTGCAAACCGATCCTGCAGCTATGAGACTGGCTCAGTTGAATGCAGAATCCTCTGCCTATCTCAGAGCAGATCTGTGTTTGACAGGACTGAGCTACCTACCTGATCATGTGCCTTGTTATCGTTTTCTATTGCTATAGCTAGTGCCAGGTACACTTACCTTCAAACATGTCCTGCTTGGATGGAGCTGGAAGGGAAATCCGTATGTTGTGTGCAGGCAGTTTGCCCTCAATGCTTGCCTGGAACTGAGAATATTGGCATTATAATAAAGCAATGAAATTAATGCAAATCTATGCATCAATCAATTAAGCTAAAATATTTAACAGCCATGGTACTCTCCCCTCCATAATGCACAGCCCCTGTAGTAAACACATTAAACAATAACTGTAATGTTCATTCCTCACCTACACCTAGGGCCCACCGATCATGCAAGCTGCACAGTGCCCTGTTTATTGCACACTGCACATTACTGCACTAAAGAACCATTACTTTCCCTTTTACTCACCTCTTCCTCCTCCATTTGTTTGAGAATCTGCCCCAGATCCTGCCCCTCAAGCTCTTCCAGAAGCTTCTGCAGCTTTTCCTCCGTGATGCCCAGAAGATCAAGAACTTGCTCATCTGACAATGGAGAACCATCCAGAGCAGGAAAATAGTGTTTTGGCTGAAATAGAGAAGAGAGGAATCACATCATGGCCACACTGTGTCAGTCAAGAATGATACCTAGAGCCCTAATGAGTCCTGGGAATCAGCTCTGAGTAAGCTCTTCTGTCTAAAACTGCCTCCTTTGACCTTCCAGTACAGGCTGTCTCCAGGAATTTCCAGCACTACCAAGCAGGCTAATCAGCGTGCCAAAGGAATATTGAATATTGGAGCAAATAAAGATATGGTCAGGAGTAAAAAAAACTTTCTAGGGATGAACCAAATCCGTTTGAATTCCACCAATATGGAATCCTGCTCTAAAGATTTGGTCCAATGCCAAACTGAATTACCCAGTACTCACCACCTTGATGTGCTTGACTTTGCTTGCTAAATGTTCAATGCCAGCTTTGGTCTCATTAAGGATTTTGGACATTTGTTCGAGTTCCTCTTTGGTTTTCTCGCACCTTTTCTCTTCCTTCTGTAGGTGACTCTGCAGCTCTTCCAGATCTTGCTGCCCTCTTCAATGAAGAAAAGTAAATGATGAGAGATATTATATGGCTCTAGGCATTACAGTCATTGCCATTCAACTTTGCCCTTCTTCCTCTTGCTCATTTCTTACAGCAGTTTTGTGCCAAAAACTCCCTATTCAAACCCCTTCTGTCATTCCCTCCTTGCCAAAGTTGGCTTCTGGTTGTCTCAGATCCTGCTCAAGCCTTTTTTTGTGATTATTCCTGTTTTTTTACTTTTACCTGACCTGGACTACAAGCTTGTTGCCTGTCCTGACCTCTGCCTGTTTTTTAGGCTTGGCCTGATCCTTGCCTGTGCCCTGTCTAGATTTTCTGAACTATGAAGTTGTTAGGTTCCCAGCTAACACTGCAGCAGAAAGCCCCCAAAAGGGCATTGGTGAAAAACAGGACTAGCTGGACTCTCCGGCTTTACGGAAGAGTCAGATCCATGCCAGCAGCCTCAACTCCAGGTTCTTGCCTAGAACGTTACAGTATGTCTATAAGTACAAAAGAAGAGATATACCTGGATAACTTGGCTTCCCCGGAGTACTTCTGATTGCGGAATTCCTCCTCCAGTTTCTCTTTCTGCTCTTTCAGCCTGACCAGTGTCCTTTCATTCTCAATCTTCAGTTCCTCCAAGTGTTTGCCAGTCTCTCCCTGGGCTATGAAGCGCCTCACGATCTCCTATATGGTTACAAGGGGAACAGGGGGGTGAAACCTCTGTTGTGCTACAAGTCACATTTCCCCAGCAAGCATTTAGCCTTCAGGATACTACTGTAAGTCACACGGCTGATGCCTCATTAAATGGATTGCTGTGATCTCAATTAGAACATGAGATCATTATGGTAGATTAAAATCTCATCTGCCATGTATTATTAACAGCCCTCACCTGAGTGTCTGTGACCCCGGTGGCATCCTTTATCCTCTGAAAGGCTTCCTGGAAAGTGCGTATCACCTTTTCTTCATCTTCTCCGCTTGGGGTCTGTTGATTGTCCACTGTAGCATCTTCTCCTGGCAAGGCCACTCGTTGAGCCTATAAAAGTATCACGGTTTGGCGATTAGAACAAACAGGGTCCAGAATGGAAAAATGAAGCAGGGTGCAAGAATCAAGCAGAGACTGTGGATAACATGATGGAGGGATCATTTACTAAGGAGCAAAAACAAAAAGGGCAGGTGCATAGTGCCCATTATGCACCTTGCCACCCCATGTGTTGCCTATAATGGAGTGCAATGAGTTGTGTCCCCCCTCTCTGTCTTTATGCAGTGCTGCTGAGTGGGAATACACGGAAAGGAGTGTTCCTGACATGTCCTACTTTGGGCTCCATTCAGGATTTTCAAGATCGCAGTGCTAGAGAATACAAAGCACAAGAAAATCCTCAACTTAAAGGAACAGTAACACCAAAAAATTAAAGTGTTTTAAAGTAATGAAAATATCATGTAGTGTTGCTCTGTACTGGTAAAACTCGTGTGTTTGCTTCAGAAACTCTTCTATAGTTCATATAAACAAGCTGCTGTGTAGCAATGGTGGAAATTGAAAAAAGACTATATGGTACAGGTTAAATAGTGGATAACAGATAACACCATTATGTTCTACAGAGTTTATCTGATGTGTTACCTGAGCCTTTTCTCCTTTGAATGGCTGCCCCATTGCTACACAGCAGCTTATTTATATAAACAATAGTAGTGTTTCTGAAGCAAACACACCTGTTATACCAGTGCAGGGCAACACTGCATTATATTTGTATTACTTTAAAACACTTACATTATTTGATGTTATAGTTCCTTTAATGCATCTTTTTGAAACAATGTAGCAAAAACCAAATGTCTTCCTGCCAAGACTCCCAATTCCCACAATGCCTTGTATGTGGCTTCACCAGTCCATTAATCAGCTGGCTTCTGCTACATTATTTCAAGAGTCAAAAACAGCTGTGTGGAAAACAGAAAGGAATAGACAAATTACATTTAAAAACTGGCACTTGCCCTTGCACCTACACACAAGTGCGTCTCCCACATGCCACCTCTTACATGTCAGATAAGCTTATTCACTACCACGGCACTGGCAGATTCTTTGTGTCTCTGGCTTGGGCACAAAGATGTGGAGTCATTATGAGGGAGAGATGTGGTTCTATAATAAAGGTAAAGCTATTTGAGGTGGGTTGAGGTGGGTTAGGTAACTTACCCTTCTTTCCACACGCTCAGCATGAATACGCCTCTCTTCTGCCTGCTTTTTGTAATTCTGAAGGGTGCGCTCCCTCTCCCTTCGCTCTCTTGTAACTTCTTCTTCCTGCTGCTGAAGATCAGCCTGTCAACCAGAAAATGAAAAAAGCAACTGTATAAATACCCAGGTACCAGACCAGCTCAGAGCTCAATACAAGTAACTATCTCTAGTCTAGATGTAAGGAGATTCCTGTCCCTCTTACCCGTGCCTCGTCCCGTGCTTGCAGAGCATCTTTGTTCATCTTCTGAAGCTCCATCAGCTCATTTCTCTGCTTTAGGATCTCAGCCTCTATGAGATCCAACTGAGTCTGAAAAGTCAGGCTTTCATCCTGCAAAGATACATGTCCTGTTATTGTCAGTGTACACATACAGACTAATAATGGGCCAATAGAGAGAGAGAGTCTTAGGAGAAGGGAATCCTGTTCTGTAGTGCTCACCCTAAAATTTGCAGAGGGAAATAGAATCTATTATTAATACAGCGAGAAGGGAATCCTGTTCTGTAGTGTTCACCCTTAAATTCGCAGAGGGAAATAGATATAATACAGGGAGAGGGAAATAGATATAATACAGGGAGAGGGAAATCCTGTCCTGCAGAGCTTACATTGTAATACACAGTGGGGCACAGATACAATACAGGGAGAGAGGAATCCTGCCTTGAGGAACTTACACTCTAATACACAAAGAGGCAGAACTACAGGCAGGAGGGCATCCTACTATTGAGAATGAGAAATATTAAAGACACTAACTAGAGACTCTAGACTAGAGACTCACATTACCTGCATGTGCTCTTTCAGCTTTTGATAGACACTGAAAATGTGTTCTGCCTCCTGGCACTTCAGCTGGGCCTTTTCCAGTCGGTTTTCCAAGAGGCGCATAGACTGCTAAATAAAAGACAGGAGAGACTTACAGAGGGGAAACCCTATAGTTGAATAGAGATAAAGAGAAGCCCCAAAAAAGCCTGTAAGAAAGCTAGCACCAGTTGATTCGGCAATCGAAAATCACAAATTTTTCTGCAAAGTAAAGGAGGTTTTGCCAAATATAAAATAGTTAACCTGTTCTGGTACTTCCTCTTTGTCTGCAGCTTCATCCTGCAGATAAAATAATTCGACTGTGAATAATAAAATGTTTCAGGTGGAACATGGAGTCTGTCGGCCTCATTTACTAACAGCGGGCAATGTGTAAACTAGAACAAAAGTTGCCACTATCTGCCTTGGTTTTCATCAGAGAGCATATTGAATTTTTCCCAGCACTTTTACAGGTGTGAGAAAATGCAAGTTATGCATCAGAACTGACTCCTGCTGTAAATGATGCACTTAGTGCGAGGGAGTCAATATGGTTCCCCCATGGACCTGCCATGACTGTATGTGCAAGCTATAGAGCTGGAACAACATAACATGCATGCAGGCACAGACTACTAAAGAAACCCTGGAATTATAGAGGGGTTAAAAGTTGGTGCTTCCTTGTGCAGTAACAACAGTCGCTTTGGCTTATGTACACATTAAAACTGATTCTCTGTGTTTGTTAGCAAATATATTCTATGTTAAATACTCTTGTTTTTGCATCTAGCAACCCAAGGCAGTTTGAAAATTGAGGCCCTATACCTCCCACTGCAGGGTGATACAGTGACACAGACAGGAGGGAACTATGGGACATGAGTCTGTCCCTCCCACTGCAGGGTGATACAGTGACACAGACAGGAGGGAATTATGGGACATGAGTCTGTCCCTCCCACTGCAGGGTGATACAGTGACACAGACAGGAGGGAACTATGGGACATGAGTCTGTCCCTCCCACTGCAGGGTGATACAGTGACACAGACAGGAGGGAACTATGGGACATGAGTCTGTCCCTCCCACTGCAGGGTGATACAGTGACACAGACAGGAGGGAACTATGGGACATGAGTCTGTCCCTCCCACTGCAGGGTGATACAGTGACACAGACAGGAGGGAACTATGGGACATGAGTCTGTCCCTCCCACTGCAGGGTGATACAGTGACACAGACAGGAGGGAACTATGGGACATGAGTCTGTCCCTCCCACTGCAGGGTGATACAGTGACACAGACAGGAGGGAACTATGGGACACGAGTCTGTCCCTCCCACTGCAGGGTGATACAGTGACACAGACAGGAGGGAACTATGGGACGTGAGTCTGTCCCTCCCACTGCAGGGTGATACAGTGACACAGACAGGAGGGAACTATGGGACATGAGTCTGTCCCTCCCACTGCAGGGTGATACAGTGACACAGACAGGAGGGAACTATGGGACATGAGTCTGTCCCTCCCACTGCAGGGTGATACAGTGACACAGACAGGAGGGAACTATGGGACATGAGTCTGTCCCTCCCACTGCAGGGAGATACAGTGACACAGACAGGAGGGAACTATGGGACATGAGTCTGTCCCTCCCACTGCAGGGTGATACAGTGACACAGATAGGAGGGAACTATGGGACATGAGTCTGTCCCTCCCACTGCAGGGTGAAACAGTGACACAGACAGTAGGGAACTATGGGACATGGAGTCTGTCCCTCCTACTGCAGGGTGATACCGTGCAGCACCAAGACCAATGACAAAACACTAGAAATTGTCAATAATTGTCATAGGGTTATTTGTAGGGCAGAATGGTGGACACTCCAGGACTAAATGGTTTGCTGCATCTATTCACCTGCTCATCTTGTGAGGGTCCCTCCTCCCCCTCCATCTTGCCCTGCAGTTCTAGTTCCCTCTGCTGGTACTCTGTCTGCAGCTCTTCCAAGTGTTTCCTCTTCTTCTCTGCCTGGTGGTGCATGGCATTCAGGCGCTTCATCTTATCACATAACTTCTGGTCCATGAGCTCGATGGCAGCCTGATTGATGGCAAAATACACAAAGTAGATGAGGAAATGATCTTACAGGTATTTAAGCAGATGCTATGACACACTAGCTGGTTTTCAGGCTGGGAGCCTTAGCTCATAACAAGTTTAAACTGGGGTAACAGTCACCATAATAAAGTTCCAGGGGTACCCAGGGCCCAAATAAACACTCACCCCACATCTACCCCTAACTGGCCTTCAGGCTGGGCCCCCTTAGCTCATAACAAGGTTACAGATATATAGAAACATTGGGGTAACAGTCACCCTGCTATAGTTCCAGAGGTACCCAGGGCACAAATAAGCACTCACCCCAAATCTCCCCCTAACTGGCCTTCAGGCTGGGCCCCCTTAGCTGATAACAAGGTTACAGATATATAGAAACATTGGGGTAACAGTCACCCTGCTATAGTTCCAGGGGTACCCAGGGCACAAATAAACACTCACCCCAAATCTCCCCCTAACTGACCTTCAGACTGGGCCCCTTAGCTCATAACAAGGTTACAGATATATAGAAACATTGGGGTAACAGTCACCCTGCTATAGTTCCAGGGGTACCCAGGGTACAAATAAGCACTCAACCCAAATCTCCCCCTAACTGGCCTTCAGGCTGGGCCCCATTAGCTCATAACAAGGTTACAGATATATAGAAACATTGGGGTGTCACCCTGCTATAGTTCCAGGGGTACCGAGGGCACAAATAAGCACTCACCCCAAATCTCCCCCTAATCTCCTTAGCTCATAACAAGGTCACAGATATATAAAATTGCCATCTTTACACAAAATATATAGTATTCTAAGTCTAAAGCTTTTGAGGTACTGGGAGTTGTAGTATAAAAACAGATGGAGTATTCCATACAGGAAATCTCTGAAGGATCCTGACAGGGAGTAAAGTGTTAGTAGTAAAGGTTTCTATTACAGGGCACATTTAATTCAGATGAGTTTGTTAATGATTTTCCAATAGATTTCTAGTTATCATTACCCACCTGCCCACTCTTGTTTTTCATGGCAGCTTTTTCCGCAGAATGTTGATGAAATGCCTCCTTTATCACCTTCTCATCCCCCTGAGCCGCAGAGAAGAGAACAAGTTATTTAGATATGAAAGTATGTTATCATTTAGCTTTGTATTTGGGGCGAGATACTCTGGGGCTCATTTATCAACACTGGGCAAATGTGCTCAGTTATCCATGGCAACCAATCAGTGATTAACTTTTTAAAGCCAGCCACAAGTGGAAAAATGAATGCACGATATGATTGGTTGCCACGGGTTACTGCCCACGGTCAAATTTGCCCAGTGTTGATAAATGACCCTCTCTGTGTCTCGGAAATCTCAACATTCCACTCCAATTGGAAGATTTTCAGATTGGATAGTGGAAGGTTAAACGGGAAGATATTTCATTCTGTGTGGTGTAGAATTGTGTCAGACACAGAAAGCTTACAAGGGGTTTGCAACAGCAGACAAGGGGATTTTCGGTTGGTTTGGCACCCCTCACTGAATTGCATCACATCTCAGTAAAGAGAAAGTATGGGAATGAGTAGAAATCTATACCACAAGCATGTCGGCCAGTTTCTTGTGCAGCTTCTTGTTGTCTTGCCGCAGTCTTTGAATTCTATCGTCATTTTTCTCGATATCCGACTGTGACCTCTCTACATAAGCCTTGTGGTCCCCGTCTGTCACACAGAATTCAATAGTACATGAGATTCACCACAAACACTTTCCTGCCACTTTATGTAATAACACTTTTGTACCAGGTGTGTCTCACAGCAACCAATTAGCACTTAGATTTAAAGGTCTTCCTACGATACTGAAATCTGATTGGCTGCTATGAGTTCCTGTGATTGCCCATCCTCACACAATGCAGGTCCTTGTCTACTAAGGACCATGGGATACGTGGTGTTTGCTCCATGCTCACCCCCCATGACTATAGGATCTGCTCCTGTCCCTGAACCTCCATATAGCCCAGCATTACTTTAAGGGATTGTTCACCTTTGAGTTAGCTTTTAATATGATGTCGAGAGTGATATTCTGAGACAATTTGTAATTAGTTCTCATTTCTTATTATTTGTGGTTTTTGAGTTATTTGGCTTTTTATTCAGCAGCTCTCCAGTTTGCAATTTCTGCAATCTGGTTGTTAAGGTCCAAATTAACCTAGCAACCATGCACTGATTTGAATAAGAGACTGGAATATGAATAGGAGAGGCCTGAGTAGAAAGATGAGTAATAAAAAGTAACAATGACAATAAATTTGTAGCCTTACAGAGCATTTGTTTTTTAGATGGGGTCAGTGGCCCCCTTTTGAAAGAGTCAGAAGAAATAATTCAAAAACTATAAAAAATAAATAATGAAGACCAATTAAAAAGTTGCTTAGAATGAGCCATTCTTTTTACATACTTAATTACTAATTTAATGGTGAACCTCCCCATTAATATAAGCTTCCTCATACTAACATAAGAAATTTTCTAAATATAATCAGTTTTCAATTTTCTAAATAAAATTCTGTCCCTTTTCTGAAATAATCGAGTTACTCTTCATGCTGGAGTTGGGAGTCTGAATTTCATTGACAGTTAAAGGAACAGTTCAGTGTAAAAAATAAAAACTGGGTAAAAAGATAGTCTGTGCAAAATAATATAATTAGTTAGCCAAAAAATGAAGGTATAAAGGCTGGAGTGACTGAATGTCTAACATAATAGCCAGAACACTACTTTCTGCTTTTCAGCTCTCTAACTCTGAGTTAGTCAGTGACTATAAGGGAAGCCAAATGGGACATAACTGTTCAGTGAGTTTGCAATTGATCCTCAGCATTCAGCTCAGATTCAAAAGCAACAGTTATGACCCATGTGGCCTCCCCTCAAGTCACTGATTGGTTATAACCCAAGCAATGAATGGACTAAAGGTGGCCATACACGGATAGATCCGCTCGTTTGGCGATGTCGCCAAACGAGCAGATCTCCCTCCGATATGCCCACCTTGAGGTGGGCAATATCGGGCTGATCCGATCGTGTGCCCTAGGGCCCAACGATCGGATCCTAGCGTTCGCCAAACGGGCGGTCGGATCGCGGGACCGCATCAACGAACAGATTCGGCCGCGATCCGACGGGATTTTTAATCCCATCCGATCGAGATCTGGCCGACTTTCGGCCAGATCTCGATCGGGGAAGCCCGTCGGGGGCCCCCATACACGGGCCAATAAGCTGCCGACACGGTCTGTCGGCAGCTTTTATCGGCCCGTGTATGGCCACCTTAACACTTGTGTACAGCGATGAGACCAATCACAGCAAGTTAAACTGCATATCAGACAAGCCTTTAATCAACTGACTTACCCAGGAGCTGGAGTTTCTTGTGCAACTCCGAGATCTGCTCATGTATTGGTGGTTTAACTGCATCCAGGGACACTGTGGCTGGCATGGTTGCCCGTGGGAGGTGACTGAAAGCAAGAAATTTGTATTCATATCTTCATGTTGAGAGAGCATAAAATTCTATGTGTACTGATTTGCGTGTGAGTCCCCCTGATTTGGATGGATTCTATTTCCAAGCTAACCTTGTCACTAGTACCATGACCTTGAGGCAGAACCTCATTTTTGGCTGTAAGAGCAGTTCTTTGTTTTTCTGTTTGGTGATGGGGTATCTCTATGCTCTCCTGCTGAAAACACCCAATTACTCCTGTATGTTCTCATGTCATGAGTTCCCAAGTCTTTAAAGGGATACTGTCATGGGAATTTTTTTTAAAAATGAATCAGTTAATAGTGCTGCTCCAGCAGAATTCTGCACTGAAATCCATTTCTCAAAAGAGCAAACAGATTTTTTTATATTTAATTTTGAAATCTGACATGGGGCTAGACATATTGTCAATTTCCCAGCTGCCCCTGGTCATGTGACTTGTGCTCTGATAAACTTCAGTCACTCTTTACTGCTGTACTGCAAGTTGGAGTGATATCGACCCCTCCCTTTCCCCCCAGCAGCCAAACAAAAGAACAATGGGAAGGTAACCAGATAGCAGCTCCCTAACACAAGATAACAGCTGCCTGGTAGATCTAAGAACAACACTCAATAGTAACATCCAGGTCCCACTGAGACACATTCAGTTACATTGAGTAGGAGAAACAACAGCCTGCCAGAAAGCAGTTCCATCCTAAAGTGCTGGCTCTTTCTGAAATCACATGACCAGGCAAAATGACCTGAGATGCACCTACACACCAATATTACAACTAAAAAATACACTTGCTGGTTCAGGAATTACATTTTATATTGTAGAGTGAATTATTTGCGGTATAAACAGTGTAATTTAGAAATAAAAATACATCATAAAAATCATGACAGAATCCCTTTAAATCTTACATATACATTGCATAGTTGTGTGAGCTCTATAAGTAGCAAAGTGATGGCAGTATAATGTAGCCTCGGGCTAATCACTTGTTCTGCTTCCATGGAAGAACTGAGCAACCTCTGGACTCAGTAGTGAGTTGTAGTTTAACAAGGCAGCCCATATTTCCCCCCTAGACTAAGTTACTATGTATGTTACCCTTTCTCATTTCCACAGATAAACTCCTGCCCATTGTTTTTCCTTTATCGTTGCCCTTTCTTTATTGACATTATTTCCCAAATGTAACGAAATATTTGCCCCACACACACACACTTACCCACCGTGACAGCGAACTAATCTCTCCTCACTGGAGCTTCTGGTAGCGTTCGGTTTCCTTAGCTACTAAGCAACCGTCTCCATGGTATCAGCACACAAGCCTTCCCATTGGCTGGTTCGGCTAGTCATCCATGTTGGTGCACCATAGTACGTCGCTATGGTCTCCATCTTGGTAATCCCAATGCAGGCACCTGCTGCGTTTAGACGCCTTGTGATTAGCAATTATAAACAACGTTAATTCTTCCTGGGTTATTCAATTTTGTCTGTGTATCCTGTATTTCCGTAAAATACAAGGGCCAGGCTTTATTAATGCGATTGTTTCGCTCTTTTTTTTAATAGAACTGCTTGTTGCCATACTCAATATGGCGCCCAAACAAGGGTTGCGGAAGGTGATGACGTTTCAGGAAGTGCGCCGCCGGTGCGCTGTTATCTCGTTGGCGTTATCTGATAGGCTGCCGCTCGCTCGCCATTGCTGTGTGTCTGTATCGTGTCCTGGCGGAAGGAATAATGAAGGCTTTGCTTGCGCTGCTGCTTCTCGGGGCTCTTGGCTGCTGGGCCGTCGAGGTGAAGAGGCCCCGAGGGGTCTCCGTGTCCAGTGAGTGCAGCAGGGAATCCCTATAAAGGGCTTTCATTCAGTCGCCTCTCCCTGCAGCCCGGATGTGTATCATGTCAGCCTGAGGCGTTAAAGGGGAACTCCACCTACAAAGGGATTTTTTTGTATAATGGAAGAAAATATAATTCTTAGCAGTTTCCCAATATACGTTCAATACTTATATTCACTGGTTTTAAAGTTATTTGTAAATACAATAGAAACCAGTTTCTGTCTCTTTCTGCAGATGTAATTGCCATGGAAACCAGTGACTGTCTCTTTCTGTTCTCTGCAATGCTGGTTCTGACTTCTGAATAAAAAAAGGAAAAACCCATAATTGATAACCACGCATTATTCCCATTTACAGACCGCGGGTTCTACGATGATTCCAAGCCGTTCACTTGTCTAGACGGATCCCGGACCATTCCTTTCGACAGAGTCAATGACGATTACTGCGACTGCGCTGATGGGACCGATGAACCTGGTATGGGGGAGGGGGGGTATTCTGACAGCTGGGCCAAATTATCATTGATTGGGAGTTAAAGGGGATCTTAACCCAAGAAATAAATAGCTTTTGCAGCTTTGCAATTTGTATACATTTAACATTTTTAGTGGTTTCACAGATATTGGCAGTTTTAGACTGATGATACCAGGCTTTTATGGTCATCCACCCAAACTGTCAATGCACTTCCTATATAGTCGATTCACTGTAGAGTTTTCCCTCTGATTTGTTAAAGGAGTGATTCACTTTTCAGTCAACTTTTAGTATATTATAGAATGACCAGTTCTTCTGCTTCTTTCCAGCTTTCAAATGGAGCTAACTGACCCCATCTAAAAAAACAAATGCTCTGTAAGGCTACAAATGTATTGTTTTTGCTACTTTTTATTACTCATCTTTCTATTCTCCTATTGATATTCCAGTCTTTTATTCAAATCTGTGCATGGTTAGTTGGGGAATTTGGACCCTAGCAACCAGATTGCTGGAATTGCAAACGGGAGAGCTGCTGAATAAAAAGCTAAACCACTCAAAAACCACAAAAAGTAAAAAAAATGTAAACCAATTGCAAATTGTCTCAGAATATTTTAGTTAGAATATATATTCGTTTAGAATATTTTACCTACTCTATTACCAAGGCCTGTGTATGACACTTTATTTTTGTTGCACTGTAGGTACCCCCGCCTGTTCCAACGGGCGATTCCACTGCACCAATGCTGGCTACAAACCCCAGTACATCCCATCATCCCGCATCAATGATGGAATCTGTGGTAAGTGAACACCTGAACTACATGGAGGGTGGAACGATAGGGGATTCTATTCTTCTGCACTGTACAGTTTGCACCTTAATATAAATACAGCTGCAGAATAAGGAGAGGGAACCACTGGGAGAAGGGAATCCTGCCATGCAGAGCTTACACTCTAATATACAGAGAGACACAGCTACAATACAGGGAGAGGAAACATTAGGAGGGAATCCTGCCCCACAGAGCTTCCACTCTAATGTATAGAAGGATACAATATAGGGAGAGGGAACCATTGGGAGAAGGGAATCCTGCCCACAGAGCTTACACTCTTAATATACAGAGGGACACAGATACAATACAGGGAGAGTGAACAATTGGGAGAAGGGAATCCTGCCTTGCAGAGCTTACACTCTAATATAAAGAGGGACACAGATACAATACAGGGAAAGTGAATTATTGGGAGAGGGGGGACCCTACCCTGCAGAGCTTACACTCTTAATATACAGAGGGACACAGATACAATACAGGGAGAGTGAACAATTGGGAGAAGGGAATCCTGCCCTGCAGAGCTTACACTCTAATATATAGAGGGACACAGATACAATTCAGGGAAAGGGAACCATTAGGAGAAGGGAATCCTGCCCTGCAGAGCTTACACTCTTATATACAGAGGGACGCAGATACAATACAGGGTGAGGAAGCCATTGGATGGAATAAATCCTGCCCTGCAGAACTTACACTCTAATATTCAGAGGGACCCAGTTATGATATGGGGGACAGAAGCTATGCGAGTAGGGAATCCTAACACAGAGCTTACACTTTTCTCCCCAGACTGCTGTGACACAACAGATGAATATAATAGTGGAGCAGTGTGTGAGAATACGTGCAGGTAACACCGTGATTGTCCTGTCTTGTACTTGTATTAGAATAAAAAGAATCATTTAATTTAACTCTGATTTCCATTAACACTCTGTCACCCTCTGCAGGGAACTGGGCAGGAAAGAGCGGGAAGAGCTCCAGATTCAGGCAGAGGTAGCCAGAGAAGGATTTAGGGTGAAACAGTTGTTGATCGAGGAAGCCAGGAAGGGCCGAGAGGAGAAACAGGTACGGACCTATCACATCCCTCCCTGAAAAAGATACTGATCTGTATGAAACGAGGCACTGCACGATGTAACTGAAACAAAGTTAAAACTTTATATCTAGGAAAGGAAATATAGCTACTGTTGTTTCAGTATTTTATTCTATTGAAACAATGTCAATCGTTACTTCTAGCAATGGGAATATGTATGTAATTACACATTGGGGTTGATGAATTTTATGGCAGGGGTTTTGACAAATTTTTAAGGAGGGAGGGGGTTGGCTTTCTATAGCTTCTGAGGTAGTGGAGGAGAAGACAAACGCGTAAATCAGACAGGCCAAATTGTTTGCGGCATACTAAAAATGATTTTTAATATTGAAAAATAAACAGTCACTTTTTATGGACATTCGTTTAGTCGGTGCTCTGTTTTTTGAACTGTATGTGAGGCACTACAGGGGCATCATCATAATGTTATTGTACCAGCAGCTGTAATGATGTAACTGCACTTACTGCAGCTGCTGTGCTATGTAGGAGCTCACACACACACACACACACAGAAGGAATGTCAGGATAGGAGCCTGGGATCATTGTGTGTCCACTAGAATGTGTGTGCAGCGATTGTATTGTGGAAGTTCACAGGCAGAAGTTGTAGGTGAAAGGGCAGGGGCAGTAATGCAGGGAGAACTGATTTGGGTGCATGTGACTGCAGGTGATGTTGGTGCATGGATAGGGAAGTGACAGCAGGTTTGTGAATTGAGCACGCAGGAGGGACAGGACTGGCAATCTGTGGGTTCTGGCATATGCCAGTGGGGCTGCTGTATAAAGGTGGCCATAGACGTAGAGATCCGCTCATTTGGCGATGTTGCCAAATGAGCGGATCTCTCCCTGATATGGCCACAATGAGGTGGGCGACATTGGGCTGATCCGATCGTGGGACCTTGGGCCCAACAATCAGATCATAATGCATCCAATACAGGCGGTCGGATTGCGGGACCGCAGAAAGGCACAGATGCGGCCTGCCCGATCGAGATCTGCTTGACTTTCGGCCAGATATCGATCGGGGAAGCCCGTCGGATGGCCCCACACACGGGACAATAAGCTGCCAACCTTTAGACTGTCGCTATTTTTTGGGCTGGTGGGGGCGGGCTGTTTGAGCCTCTGTGTACTTGGAATATCAGGGCCTATTTTGACTCCCATTCCTGCAGACAGAGGTACATATAAGATCTATCTGCCCTTTTTGCCACAGACCAAGTTACAGGAGATGGTACAGAGTCGTCAGGCGCTGCAGGCTCAAGTGGATTCTCTACGCGCAGAGAAAGAAACCGCAGAAACACCTGAGCAAGAAGCAAAGGATGCGCATAAAAAGGCTTGGGAGGGTAAGTGTGTGTGTTCTAATGAAAGGTCTAGGTGGGGAACAAGGCACATAATCAGTATCACTATAGAATATACATTATATACATTTTCTTGGGGATGTATTTTGGCACAATGGTATGAACTTGGTAGGAGATTATCAGAAAGGGCACATTTGCACAATATTATAATAGAACAGCACATGACACTTTTTCTGTATCACACAACATTGTAATAAAATAGCACATTATATTTAGTGTGTAGAGTTGAATTTAATATTTTTTTTTATTATTATTCTTTGGTGTTTACTGCAATATTATTACTGCAGTTTATGCTTTTATTCTTGTGTGTGCAGGACCGGACTGAGAATTAAAATAGGACCTGGCATTCCAGGTACACAGAGGCCCAAACAGCCCCCACCAGCCCACTAAATACGACTTTCTATGTCCTTATAGCAGCCCCTCTGGCATTTGCCAGAACCCACAGATTGCCAGTCCGGGCCTGTGTGTGTGTATATGTACTGACTGGTGTATGGCTGGGGCAGGAAGTGAAAATAAGTGTAAAATTGTAATTTCATCTTGCTGGGTATGATTTCTTTTTGTATGCAGTAGAGATGACAATAAACTGGATTTGACTTGACCTTGACTTGAATTGCCCTTATGTTACAGAGAGTAAAGAAGCAGAGAAGGCTGAAGTGGATAAGCAGAGATCACTGGAGGTCTTCACTGACTTGGACCAGGACTCTGATGGAATGTGAGTGCAGCAATTGGTCAGAACATCATGGATTTACATATTCCTTATTAGCATTTAAAACATGGTTGTATGAAAGTATAAATGTAAACAGCCCATCCTTGATTATAGTATAGTAGCCATCCATTGAGATGCAATAAACACTGTCCTGTTGTATCTGTCTTATTTGTGACCAGTATGACCACTGGTCCATGTGTCTGGGCCACTCCAACTCTACCAATTACATTGTTCCCAGGCTGACTGCATCTGAGCTGCTCTCTCATCTGGAGCTGGATGTGGATGGAGATGGTTCAGTGTCAGACCAAGAGGCACAGGTGAGCTCTCAGGCCCCGGGAAGCTTATATTGCTGTGTAAGTTCATTGCATTATTTGGCTTAAGATTGATTGTCTTCTCCTTGTGCTCAGTCTTTGCTTGGAGGCCCATCTTCTGTGGATGTCGGCAGTTTCCAGGAGTCTGTCTGGCCTCAGATCCGAGAAAAGTACAAATCAGAGGTAAGATGTAAGAACTGGTCTTATTATAGCCTTGCATGCTGACCCACGCTTAATGCTGGGTATTTGCTTGCCCATTGCCTTTAGATATTGTGGTTGTACAAGCAGGCAGATTTGGGGGAGGGGATCTAGACGCACGAGTGGAACTTGGTGCAACCCTAGTTTCCAGGCATGGGCATATGGGACATTTACTGCCAGACCCACATGGGAGTGTGGAATATCCCCCTTCTGTTTGTGTCTGGCACTTAGGCCGATGCCCTGCCAGTGCCTCCTATAGAGGAACCAACTGAGTCTCACCCAGAGGTCCCTGAGGATGAGGACGAGGAAGATGGAGATGAAGGAGAGGATGATGAAGAGGATGAACCTGAAGAAGATATTAGGGTAATGAACCAACCAGACTCCTCCTTTCCCATACTAACAATGCCAGCCAGACGGGAGGAGGGGTTCTAACAAGGAAAGAGACTGGGTGCATGAGAGGGGGCACTAGTACCAGCCTTATAAACTTGTACCATATTATAGGTTCCACCCAGCAAGACCCAGGAAGCAGAACCAGAGATGCCGCCTTACGATGAAACAACACAGGCTTTGATTGATGGTGAGCATCTGTAATGGTGCTTTCTCTTTCTTCTGCACTTTTTTAACCCTTTCCTTTGTATGTGTTCTCACTATATTATTTTATATGCACCTGGGATGCCCATCACCCACATCTCTCTACTTTCACCAATACAGATCTCTCTTAGATTCTCACCTTTCTTTCTATTTTAGCTGCACAGAAAGCTCGCTCCCAGTATGAAGAAGCAGAGAAGTCTCTGCGTGACATGGAGGATACTATTAGGTTAGTGGTAAATCTGTTTCTTTGTTAATAAATGCCCCATGAATCCTTATTCCACTAACCCCTCCCCTGAGCCCCTTATTGTCCCTGTAACTCCTTATTCCACTAACCCCTCCCCTGAGCCCCTCATTGTTCCTGTAACTCCTTATTCCACTAACCCCTCCCCTATGCCCCTTTATTGTCCCTGTAACTCCTTATTCCACTAACCCCTCCCCTGAGCCCCTTTATTGTCCCTGTAACTCCTTATTCCACTAACCCCTCTCCTGAGCCCCTTATTGTCCCTGTAACTCCTTATTCCACTAACCCCTCCCCTGAGCCCCTTTATTGTCCCTGTAACTCCTTATTCCACTAACCCCTCTCCTGAGCCCCTTATTGTCCCTGTAACTCCTTATTCCACTAACCCCTCCCCTGAGTCCCTTATTGTCCCTGTAACTCCTTATTCCACTAACCCCTCCCCTGAGCCCCTTTATTGTCCCTGTAACTCCTTATTCCACTAACCCCTCTCCTGAGCCCCTTATTGTCCCTGTAACTCCTTATTCCACTAACCCCTCCCCTGAGCCCCTTTATTGTCCCTGTAACTCCTTATTCCACTAACCCCTCCCCTGAGCCCCTTTATTGTCCCTGTAACTCCTTATTCCACTAACCCCTCCCCTGAGCCCCTTATTGTCCCTGTAACTCCTTATTCCACTAACCCCTCCCCATAGCCCCTTATTGTCCCTGTAACTCCTTATTCCACTAACCCCTCCCCTGAGCCCCTTATTGTCCCTGTAACTCCTTATTCCACTAACCCCACCCCTGAGCCCCTTATTGTCCCTGTAACTCCTTATTCCACTAGCCCCTCCCCTGAGCCCCTTTATTGTCCCTGTAACTCCTTATTCCACTAACCCCTCCCCTGAGCCCCTTATTGTCCCTGTAACTCCTTATTCTACTAACCTCACCCCTGAGCCCCTTATTGTCCCTGTAACTCCTTATTCCACTAACCCCTCCCCTGAGCCCCTTATTGTCCCTGTAACTCCTTATTCCACTAGCCCCTCCCCTGAGCCCCTTTATTGTCCCTGTAACTCTTTATTCCACTAACCCCTCCCCTGAGCCCCTTATTGTCCCTGTAACTCCTTATTCCACTAACCCCACCCCTGAGCCCCTTATTGTCCCTGTAACTCCTTATTCCACTAACCCCATCCTGAGCTTCTTATTGTCCCTGTAACTCCTTATTCCACTAACCCCTCCCCTGAGCCCCTTATTGTCCCTGTAACTCCTTATTCCACTAACCCCTCCCCTGAGCCCCTTATTGTCCCTGTAACTCGGGGATCCCCAACCTTTTGAACCTGTGAGCAACATTCAGAAGTAAAATGAGTTGGGGAGCAACACAAGCATGAAAAATGTTCTCGGGGTGCCAAATAAGTGGTGTGATTGGCCATTTAGTAGCCCCTATGTGGATTGTCACCCTACATTGAGGCTCTGTTTGGCCGTACATCTGGTTTTTATACAACCAAAACTTGCCTCCAAGCTAGGAACTCAAAAATTAGTACCTGCTTTGAGGCCACTGGGAGCAACATCGAAGGGGCTGGAGAGCAACATGTTGCTCACGAGCTACTGGTTGGGGACCACTGCTGTAACTCCTTATTCCACTAACTCCTCCCCTGAGCCCCTTATTGTCCCTGTAACTCTTTATTCCAGTAACCCCACCACTGAACCCTTTATTGCCTTTGTAACATAATTCTTTGTAAATACAGCTGAACCATTCCTTTGCCTTTGCTGTAACCACTATTGATCTGTGTTTTAGGGGTTTGGAGAAGGAGATTTCATTAGATTTTGGACCCAATGGAGAATTTTCTTACCTCTATGGAGAGTGCTATGAGCTTTCAACAAGCGAGTGAGTAGAGAGCGTTCTGCTTGTAGTACCAGGGATAACATAGCTGGGAGCCTGCAGCTTGGCGGTTTTTACTGAGGGATAACTGAGTGAGCCATTATTGGATAGTAGGGGGGCATTATTTAAAGGGAAAGCCCAAATGATGAATGTGATACAATGTCAATGACTGTAAAGTTATTTGGAATGCAGTTTTTTTGTATTTGGCTGTACAGCAAGAGCACATGGCAGTTCATTGATAGTTCTCACTCTTCCAGGTACGTTTACCGTCTCTGCCCATTCAATCGTGTGACTCAGAAGCCAAAACATGGAGGATCTGAAACCAACCTTGGGTGAGAGCTGGAAACCTTTAGCTGCATACAGTAGTTCCCTTCCGTTGATACAAGATGTGTCCTTGTTTATAGATACACTGCCAGTAGCTTTTATCGAGCCCCTATATTGCACTATTTACCCACACCAGCTCATTAATCTACATTACTTCCTGTGGTGTGAATCCATTCCTCTATATATAAGGTTTAGCCAACCAATAGATAAAGCAGTGTTGGAGAGGGAAGTGCAGTGCAATAGAATGGGAAAGCACTACCAGCTTCAAAGCAGCAGAGGATAAAGTATTGTCACAGATGTTGGAGGGCCAATCCGAACAGGGGAAAAGTCTGTCGTATGTCCATAGCTCATTTTGTTTAAACTTTAAATGTAACCAATCATTGGTATTTAGTAAGTGACCTTTCAAGGAATCTTATCAAATTCTATTCCTTGGATTCCTTTCAATTGCTTTTACCGGAGACAAATGTGGAAGACTCCTCTAGAACTGTACTTACATTGCATAACATTGCTTTGTTCCTCACCACCCACAGAACATGGGGATCCTGGGCAGGACCAGAGGATAACAAATTCAGCATTATGAAGTTTGAGCATGGCACATCTTGCTGGCAAGGACCAAATCGCTCAACACAGGTAATTGGCACTGTGGGACATGAGTCTGTCCCTCCCACTGCAGGGTGATACAGTGACACAGACAGGAGGGAACTATGGGACATGAGTCTGTCCCTCCCACTGCAGGGTGATACAGTGACACAGACAGGAGGGAACTATGGGACATGAGTCTGTCCCTCCCACTGCAGGGTGATACAGTGACACAGACAGGAGGGAACTATGGGACATGAGTCTGTCCCTCCCACTGCAGGGTGATACAGTGACACAGACAGGAGGGAACTATGGGACATGAGTCTGTCCCTCCCACTGCAGGGTGATACAGTGACACAGACAGGAGGGAACTATGGGACATGAGTCTGTCCCTCCCACTGCAGGGTGATACAGTGACACAGACAGGAGGGAACTATGGGACATGAGTCTGTCCCTCCCACTGCAGGGTGATACAGTGACACAGACAGGAGGGAACTATGGGACATGAGTCTGTCCCTCCCACTGCAGGGTGATACAGTGACACAGACAGGAGGGAACTATGGGACATGAGTCTGTCCCTCCCACTGCAGGGTGATACAGTGACACAGACAGGAGGGAACTATGGGACATGAGTCTGTCCCTCCCACTGCAGGGTGATACAGTGACACAGACAGGAGGGAACTATGGGACATGAGTCTGTCCCTCCCACTGCAGGGTGATACAGTGACACAGACAGGAGGGAACTATGGGACACGAGTCTGTCCCTCCCACTGCAGGGTGATACAGTGACACAGACAGGAGGGAACTATGGGACACGAGTCTGTCCCTCCCACTGCTGGGTGATACAGTGACACAGACAGGAGGGAACTATGGGACACGAGTCTGTCCCTCCCACTGCTGGGTGATACAGTGACACCTACAGGAGGGAACTATGGGACACGAGTCTGTCCCTCCCACTGCAGGGTGATACAGTGACACAGACAGGAGGGAACTATGGGACATGAGTCTGTCCCTCCCACTGCAGGGTGATACAGTGACACAGACAGTAGGGAACTATGGGACATGAGTCTGTCCCTCCCACTGCAGGGTGATACAGTGACACAGACAGGAGGGAACTATGGGACACGAGTCTGTCCCTCCCACTGCAGGGTGATACAGTGACACAGACAGGAGGGAACTATGGGACACGAGTCTGTCCCTCCCACTGCAGGGTGGTAGTGAAATACAATAGGATACTATAGTACAGTGGATAAGTTAATATTAATTGGTGTGTATGTCATTAGGTGAAGTTATCATGTGGAAAGGATACAGTTGTGACCTCCACATCAGAGCCGAGCCGCTGTGAGTACTTGATGGAGTTCTTTACACCTGCAGCCTGTCACTCACCTCCTGAGGTTCTATCAGAAGACCATGATGAGCTGTGATAGAGGTAAGTCTAGGGTTTGAGTACTGAGAGAGGGAAAAAAAAAATCATAGCCAGGGGCAACGGAAACTGCGGATTCCAATAGGCCTCCTACTGGCCCCCACATCATAGTAAGGATGGAATGATGAGCGGGTGCCTAGGAATCATCTGTGAATTTTGGGTGGTTATCCTAAGAAGGCTGCATTTTCTGGGGTTGCTTTATGATTACGTTAATGCAGAACAAAACATGCCATTAGTCTGCATTTAGGAGGAGAATGATGAAGAATAAATTCCATGCAGAAGAGGGTCCCAGCTGTATCGGCCTTGGAGGAACTGGTGTAGGGATACCCTTATTATGGTTGTCACGGCACCCTGCTGCAAGAAGACGTGGGCATAGGGCAGGAGCAACGTCCATATCACAGGTTTAGATGGTAGCCAGCCGGCATTCTGTAGTTCAGCTTGTGGATGATGCCAGGGTTGAGCACTGCTATTGTTGGTTACTGGAGCATGTGGGTACAGCTGTGATGGCTTACAGCCGGGCACTCTGTTTTCCTGCATGTATGTAAAAAGACTAACAATTTGGAATTCTAGGTAGCCAACTTGGTAAGCCAGAAATGGAACAGCCCCTGTCGTAAATGCCGAACAGGGTTTGATTCCCTCTGCCAACCACAAAGACAGCTACAGCAAGGGCCAATCACATGATCGGTCAGGTGGGCCATTATAAGGACCAATCTGGCCATGAGTTGTAATGGTACCAATCATAGCTAATACTGCTGGGCCAATGGGGTGCCCTCACGGTAGCGGTCACTTACCAAAGAATGCGGGTCTGGCTATACAACATCAAAAACCACATCGTATATATATATATATAATAACCTTTGCTCCTTTTCCTATTTGTTGAAGCAGTTAGGAGCAACTAAGCAATAACATAATAGTTGACATTTTTCCCCCCAGATTAAAAGTCTGTTTTATCACAATGGGTTTTAGTCCAACAGTATGGGCCTGGCACCTGCCGTTTGTATTCCGTGTGATCACTAAATCTTGTGCTGTGGTTTATTACCTCCCTGAGCAACTCCGTGATTGATGATTCCGATTTTGTATTCCAGCTCAGGATATAGACATGATGGCACCCCTCATTGCCAACAGATGGAGCTGCTTTATTCTGGGACCTAAATACATGTGACCAGTAATATGGAAATCCTCCCGATTAACCTCTCCAGAAGAGCATCCTCTCTGAGCCAATCACACGCCGACACCTCACTTTCCTCCTCCTGCAGAAGCGGCAACTAGACACTGGCAACCAGAAGACACATTCCATCCCTTAGCACTTACCATACGCTGTACATATCGCTGGAAATGGCTTGTTGTGTTTTGTTAAATAAAAGAATCTGACCTTTTAGTCTGTTGGTTTCCTTCGTTGGCAAGTAAAAAACAGAGGGATGATGAACTTTGTGTGATGCCAATAGATCAGCCATTAAACTCCCAGACCAGTGATCCCCAACCATTGGCTCACGAGTAACAAATTACTCCCCAAACCCTTGGATGTTGTTGCCTTAAAAGCAGGGGATTATTATTGAATTCTAGGCTTGGAGGCAAGTTTAAGTTGTATAAAAACCAAGTATACTGCTAAACCGAACCTCCTGTAGGCTGCTAGTCCACATAGGGGCTACCAAATAGCCAATCACTGCACTTATTCCGCAACCTCAACTTCTTTTTTTACATTTGAATGTGGCTCCTGAGTGAAAAAAAGGTTGGGGGATCCCTGTCCCATGGTATTCTGGGGGCTGAGGGGTAGATGGATGGACAGACCTATATATGACATATATATATTATAGGGATGCACCGAATCCACTATTTTGGATTCGGCCGAACCACCGAATCCTTTGTGAAAGATTCGGCCGAATCCGAACCCTATTTTGCATATGCAAATTAGGGGTGGGAAGGGGGAAAAAAATTTACTTCCTTGTTTTGTGACGAAAAGTCACGTGATTTCTCCCCCATCCCTAATTTGCATATGCAAATTAGGGTTCGGCTGGGCAGAAGTATTCGGCCGAATCCTGGATTCGGTGCATCCCTAATATATATATATATATATATATATATATATATATATATATATATATATATATATATTCAGTCAGTACAGTGAACGCACTCCTCCCGGATATAATTCAATCGATGGTGGTGCGTTGGTCAATTGGTCAATGTTTGATAGTACAATTCAATGAATGGACCCGCACTCGTTCATATTCAGTGAAATAAATGTGTCTTTATTCACAGGGTCATTTCCAACGTTTCGGTCCTCTTCCTTGAAAAAGGTCCCAGAGAGGACCGAAACATTGGAAATGACCCTGTGAATAAAGACACATTTATTTCACTGAATATGAACGAGTGCGGGTCCATTCATTGAATTATATATATATATATATATATATATATATATATAATCTATACTGTACATCCCGGTCACTGAACTGTATTGGGGATTCTGGTCATGTTTGCAGGGTGACATGACATCAATATAAAGAAAAAAGTGTAAATGCCTAGAAAATTCTAAAGCTTCATGGCTCTTGGATGGAAATTTTATGATTGAAAAATAGCCCCAAACCCCCCCCCCCCCCACACACACACCAAAGTTTGGCTCTGAATCGCCTAAAGTAGAACTGTATTTTATATACAGGTATGGGATCCGTTATCCGGAAAACCCGTTATCCAGAAAACTCAGAATTACGGAATGGCCATCTCCGATAGACTCCATTTTCTCCAAATAATCTAAAAATGTTTAATTGTATCTCCTTTTTCTGTGTAATAATATATCAGTAGCTTGTACTTGATCCCAACTAAGATATAATCAATCCTTATTGGAGGCAAAACCAGCCTATTGGGTTTATTTAATGTTTACATGATTTTATAGTAGACTTAAGGTATGAAGATCCAAATTACGGAAAGATCCAGAAGACCCCAGGTCCCGAGTATTTTGGATAAGGGGTCCCATACCTGTATTGAACTTACTGTATCAGCTTAAAGGTTCAGCAGCACTATAAGAGTAATGAGCCAGGTCTTCAGAGTTGTGTTCAGGGGGTCACCATGTTGGATTCTCTTAGGAGTGTCAGTGGAACTGTGCATACTCAGGGTGCTTTGGGCTGTTGTGAGAAGCTAAGCTTAGGGGTTGTCTCAAATCAATGTATCATTATATATAGAGAGAGAAGGTATAATGTGAGTGGGCCCCTAAGCTCAGATAAGTGACAGCAGCCCAGAGCATGTGCAGTGAATCATTAGAGAAGAAGATTAGATTAGATCTTTCCCAAGTCACCCATAGCAGACAATTCACCAACATGCTCTCCTCCTCCCAGCCTGTTGGTGAATGCTGCCATGGAAGTGACTTGGAAATAGAAATTACGGTGAGTAGGAAAAAATGTCTATATTCCCTTATTAAAGGATAAGTAAACCTTAAAAATAAATTAATGTGAAATTGATGAGGGTGCTATTCTAAGCACTTTTGCATTTTACATTCATTTTTTTTTTGAATTCCAAGATATTAAGGGATACATGTTCTGTTAATATGAATGAATTATGTTACTACTGCGCCACCTGCTGGTCAGTTTATGATCATTCTCACCACCAAGTAGTCAAAGAAGTTGTCAGGAGAAAGAAAGAGGCTGCTCTGATGTTCTTCTGCTTAGGAAAACAATTAGAAACCTGAGCAAAAGAACATCAGAGCAGCCTCTTTCTTTCTCCTGACAACTTCTTTGACTACTTGGTGGTCAGACTGGTGGGAAACTGACCAGCAGGTGGTGCTGTTATAACAAAATCCATTCATGTATATGTATCCCATAAAATCTTGGAATTAAAATAAATAAAGAATGAATGAATGAATGTACATTGCAAACATTCTTAGAAAAGCCTCCTCGTGCATTTTATATTCACTTATTTTTCAGGTTTAATTATCCTATAAGGACTGTGGCGTTCTTGGGCTAGTACTGCACCCCAAAACATCATTTGCAGTATTTTTAGCCTACTTCTTATTTCTCCTTTATCCCCCTCCCTAACCAGCAGTTTCACTCCCAAAATGATTCCTCTCTCCATTCCTCACCATTCCCCTATGTTTGTCTAATTCTTCCCACCCGTCACCAGTTCTTCCCCTTGCACCCTACATTCTCCCCCACCGTCACAAATGATCACACAGAATAGTTATTAATAATTATCTTTTTATTTTTTTTATACTTTTTTTGATTTAATTACTCTTAGCTCCTTGTATTTCAAACCAGCTTATAAAAAATGCACATTATTTGTTTTTTTTTTTCTTTTTTAAACAATGTTTCAGTCCCTTTCTTGCGCTTTAAATAAATTAACCTTTTTTCCCCTTTAAAACCAATGAAAGCCTTTTCCTCTGTCGGGGGAAGGGCTTCAAAAGACCTTGTTTGCTTCGGCTCAGAACAAACATAAATAAGCACATATTTATAAACCACACAAATAAAGAATAAATACTTCGAAATAAGTTAAAAACAACAATTCAAAAAGATCTCGCCAGGATTTCATAGTAATTTTTTTTCTTTTTTTTTTCTATATCCTCTGTTGATTTCTTCTTAAATCTGAATTCATAAGAGATCCTACAACTTTCTACTAAACACAGCCATAATAACCACACAGAACCTAAAATACAAAGATCTAAATAAAATTTGTGGGTTCGGGAAGGAATTTTCCTCCCTCTTTCCCAACTACATCATATATATATTTTTTAAAAGAAACACAAACAATTTCTGATTAAATCATATTAAAAACAGCGAAAAAGAGATTTCGGGGGGAACTGAAAATTAACGAAAAAACGATTTATAGAACAGACGCTAACTTAATCAACAAAACTAATTGTTCTAGATCTAACAATGTCCTCTCCTATACTAGAAATAAAGGCCAAGCCATTTTTTTTTGTGTGCGTGTTTTGTTAGAAATAATTTTGTTTCGAATTAAGGCCACAGTCCCACTTTCCTATTAATAGCACAGAAATGTCATTATTTTCCCAAATTATATGTTCTAAGGAAAGCTGGCTCAAGGCTCAAATGCAATTTTAAGTTCCCTTCGATCAGATCTAGGAACACACTGAATTCGGCTGAATCCCAGCATTTTTGGCTGAATTCCGATTTGGACAAACTTTAAAGGGATACTGTCATGGAAAAACATGTTTTTTCCAAAACACATTAGTTAATAGTGCTGCTCAAGCAGAATTCTGCACTGAAATCCATTTCTCAAAAGAGCAAACAGGTTTTTTTATATTCAATTTTGAAATCTGACATGGGGTTAGACATTTTGTCAGTTTCCCAGCTGCCCCAGTCATGTGACTTGTGCCTGCACTTTAGGATGGAATTACTTTCTGGCAGGCTGTTATTTCTCCTACAATCTCAGTGGGACTTGGCTTTTACTATTAAATGCTGTTCTTAGATCTTCAAAGGAGCTGCTATCTCGTTACCTTCCTATTGTTCTGTTGTTAGGCTGCTGAGTGGAAAGGGAAGGGGGTGATATGACTCCAACTTGCAGTACAGCAGTAAAGAGTGACTGAAGTTTATCAGAGCACAAGTCACATGACTGGAGGCAGTTGGGAAATTGACAATATATCTAGCTCCATGTCAGATTTCAAAATTGAATATAACAAAATCTGTTTGCTTTATTGAAAAATGGATTTCAGTGCAGAATTCTGCTGGAGCAGCACTATTAACTGATGTGTTTTGAAAAAAACATGTTTTCCCATGACAGTATCCCTTTAAGATGCTGATTTATTAGAATTCAATATTGTAGTTTATTTCCACAATTCAACTAGGAAAAAACTATGATCACACTTATTTCTAAATGAGAGTTTTCTGATTTCGAATGTTCAAGATGTATCTAATTTAAAAAAGTAACGCAAATTTAAGAATTCATCGGATAAAACCTGGCAAGTTTCTGTAGAAATCAATCTCCAATAGATTTGAAAATATATTTTCAAAATGCCAAGCCATATTAAAATTTCAAAAGAGGTTATTATAGAGTCGTTGAAAATGAATAACAGAAAGTGATTTTAGTTCAATCTAGTTTTTTCACACAATTTAAAATGATTCTGTTTTTCTCGAATCAAGTTTTTGCTGGCAATCTAGAAAAAAAACATGTTAACATTTTTTGTAAATTAGAAAAATGTTATTTAATTTTAATAAACTTTAAAATGAGCTTGACTGATTCTTAACCTGTAAAGCCATATGGACAACTGAACATGGCAATATTTTGATCACAGATGATCCTGTTTTTTTCAAATTTTTAAATCAGTGTTTAGATTTGGTTGGGTATTCGGCAAAAACGTTTGTGGAGAATTCAGTAATCAGCCAAAATCTGAATATTATGAATTCAGTGCATCCCTAATCAGATTGCATTATCCGTTAAGATGTTTTCATTATTGTTTTCAAATGTGAATTTTCAAATTAGGGTTTTGGATTTGGTTCAGCATTTGGCAGAAAGTTTTGTGTTTTGTGTTACCAAAAATGATAAATTCAGTCAATTTCTAATCGGATCACATCGTATTTTAACATTGCAGAAAAATAGTTTTCAATGATTTTCATTATAAAAGAATCAGGACTGCGCTTCTGGAATAATTTCTGTCTCATTTTTAGAGTAATTTTGCTTTAGTCCAAAGCAGACCTTATATTAGTTTTTGTCTAAAATATATTTCTATACAACACTTTTACATTTTGGGGGATCATGGGTCTGTTGTTTTAAGAAAAGAAATCCCTAAAAAATATATCTTCTATGTTTACCAAATGGAAGATTTAATTGCTGCAAATTTACTTTAAATTTTTGTTTCTTTTCTTTTTCAAATTTTTTAGCCAAATTTCCCAGGATAAGTGGGGCTGGAGCGATAATCGTTGAACTTCAATCGAATCCAGATTTTTTTTATTCCAATATCCCCCCCTCCACCAAAACCTGGTGCGATATTTAGTAAGAAAACAGAATATTAATAAAAATACATGCTATTTTTGTTTACCCTCATTTTTAAAACATATAATCGTTTCCTGGCTTTTAATTCCCTAAAATGGAGGCCTCTTGTACACAAGCAATGGAGACTGAATGAAACCTACTGAGAAAGATGGAACTGAACAGCACAATCCCACTGGGGCTGAGTGTTCATTGGTTATTCTTGTCTGTAAAAAAATAGGATTTCTTTTATTTATTTCTTTTTTTTATTTCAGAACCCACATTAGGGAATTAAAAGCACAAATTGTGCCCAGTGGGCTTCTCTTATTTTTGGACAGGTATGAAGGTTCTGACTGCTCGCGGGATTTTTTTTAAATGATTTTCTATAAAAATATATCTTTTTTTTATTTCTTAAATGTCTGCTGCGCCCGTCTCATTTCTTTGTTTATAATCTCCTTTACGTAAAAGCGTGAAGTTAGGGAGGTGGAGAGAGTGGGGTGCAGGGAGCTCAGAAAATAGTCACGGGAGCAGATGGGTTAATGGTTTTCGGTGTCTGAGAGGGCAGAAGATTAACCCGTTCACTGCCGGAGAGAGAGTAATACAACATTATTGTACAGCCATGTCAAGATCTTATTTCTACTTTGGGATTACCCCTATCCAGCCGCAGAAATTGGGACTGTGTCAGAACCACAAAGAAGCTGGTTTCTAAATCAAGACTCCATGCATGATTCCTACAAGATATAAGCTTGGTGTCTTGTGCCAGACTCTTTGCTTTGGGTCACAGCCTTAGAGGTGACTCTCCATATTTGCTCCTCTATCTTCCACTTCCCTCTATCTCTCTCTCTCTCCACTCCTGCCTCTCACTCCCTTTCCTTATGATATTTCCCTTCAGGCTTTGTGCTGTTTACTGGTTTTGAATGACACTTGCAGGACCCGGTCTCCCAGGCGGTATCCGTTGAGGCTAGCGATAGCCATGGCAGCTTCATCGTAGTTTGTCATGGTGACGAATCCAAAACCTTTGCACTTGTTGGTTGTGAAGTCCCGGATCACTTTGACGTTTGTCACTGCTCCAAATGGTCCAAACAGCTGCCACAGGACACTCTCATCTGCCTCGGGGGACAAGTTGTAGACAAAGATGCACCAACCAGCAGTGGTGGGACCAGTAAGGCTGACGCCGGCAAGGTTGGTAACACTGTCTATGGTGATGGGTGAGAACCTGGGGAGGATAGAAAGCGGACTACATTGGGTGTAAAGAATAGATCTGAATGAGAGAAATGGAGGAGAGGAGGTTGGAAGAACTGGAGAAAGAAAAACTATTCAGTGTAGGAACTATTTCAAGCAAAGACACTACTTGCTTAGTAGTTCTGCATGACATAGAGGAAGAAGCAGAAGGTTGAGGATTGGCCAGAGAGGTCAAAATTGAGTTAATTGTAAATTTCACAATGTGGCAGTATTTGTGTAGAAGGTTTAAGAGGTGTGAAGAGTGAAACACATTGACGTTGGTGAATTCTGGTCATAAAATAGAGTTGAGGGATGAGTGGAACAAGAGATGGAAATAAAGAGAAGAACAGGAATAGAAGCTTGAGAACCTATAGTAGAGAATCTGGTTGGGTGGCATGAGGCTACTGTACAGCCTTCTGTGCCTGCCAAGACTATACGAATGTATGATCTGCCCATTTCACCAAGCAAACCTCCCAAATGACAGCATATTCTAGACATTGCGTTTGGTTGCCTAACTTGCAGGTTCCATGACAAACCTATGTACATTATAGGAGTCCCTGGCATACTTAATGAACAATTCACCTTTTATTACATATGGATTATTTTTTTATTGTAATTATGATGTGAGTGCAACCTGCTTCCTAGCGGGACTGGCTCTTTAACCCATTAAATACATCTCTACAATAGGTTAATTTGCTCTCCAGTGGGACTGATCCCTTACTACCAACACATTGCGTGCAAGTTGTAATATCCTGAGGAGTTCTGAGGACACCTTTTATCTTTTCCTACTCAATGCAGGTGCTTGACCTCGGAAAGAGACCAAACAACAGATAATAGCTTAACATGTGACTGGCTGCATCCACGGTGGCAACAACATTAATGGACTTAGGTTCCTTGGTTTTGACCACACATCAGAAGAAAAAAAATTTCTTTACATTGGGTCAGGAAGGACGATCATGAGAATAATGATACTGAACCCAAAAGAGCTTCTTGACCACAACTATTACTTATGAGGTTCCCATCTCCAAACAAGGCTAGGAAGAATATAGCTGGTGGTCAAAGTCTTCATCCCAATGGTCATTTTAATATATATCCCCTTGATTTTCCAAAATGCTCCCCAGTTCAGTCTTATAGACATCTTTCTAACAAATTGACCCATTCCCAGTTCACTGAAAGTCTTATAGACATCTTTCTAACACTATGACCCATCCCTTTTTACCTCCCATATGGTTTGTATTTGGTAGAATGTTCACGCCTGCACATAGCCAACTAATACTAACTCTTCTCTATAGGATTTATGGGCACATTACTTTCTCTCTTTCTCTACTTGACACAAGATCTTGACGTGTCTAACTAAGCCGGTAAACCTTTACTGGTAACTTATAGTATTCTAATAAGAGGCACTGCCCTACTCTTGTTTTCCACTATCTGACCTTAAGGGCACGGCATGGAAGCAAGATGCAGGAACATTGCATTAGTAAGGCAGTTGTTTAGGGAATTGTACTGAGCCCAACACAAGTGGATCATTGATAAGACACACAATCTAATATACTTGGTACACAGGCACAGAACAAAACTCTACAAAATCTACATTAACACTAAAAGCAAAATGAAATGCCAACAAGACAGAGAAAACTGATACTCTACAAAAAACAAAATCACATTAAAAAACTAAAAAAAGTAAGGAAAAATCTCATAGCAGCCAAAAAAAACTTAAAAAAAAAAAAAGAGGACTCTCGAGAGGGGGTTGCACTGCAGTTTAATGCACAGAGGGAAGTTTTGAAAAATTAGTATTAGTATTTATTGATGTATTGGGGTCTCCCAGTCTTCTATATATATAGATGGGAGCAGCCCTATTGCCATTACCTTCCATGGCTGAGTATTCACTGATCATCTGACTAAATTGTAGGAATTCATTGTTCTATGAGAAAGTCTAATCCAAGGCAAGCAATATGGCCGGCCTTAGTTCTCCCAGTATTCTCTGTATATATTTTGATAACTTCTAGATTAAATTTTAGGAATTCTTTGTTCCATGACTAGTCCAAGGCAAGCAATATGGCCGGCCTTAGTCCTCCTTTTTAAAAAGTATTCTCTGTATATATTTTGATAACTTTTAAATTTAGGAATTCTTTGTTACATGAACATTTATTGGGATAGACTAATCTAAGGCAAGCAATATGGCCGGCCTTAGTCCTCCTTTTTATATAGTATTTTCTGTCCATATTTTGATAACCTCTAGATTAAATTTTAGGAATTCATTGTTCTATGAACACTTATTAGGAATGTCTAATCCAAGGCAATATGGCCGGCCTTAGTCCTTCTGTTTAAAAGAGACTTATGTAGAGGTAGAAACGGCCATTCAATGACATAAAGTCAATGATATAAAGACCTCAAAAACTCAAAAATAGGGATGTATTGGACCTTGGCCTGTGCTTCTGCTATGTCAGCCTGCCATCTTGCCAGCGATAAGCAAGTGAGTACAAATTAACGCCAAACATGCTATGGATGACCATTTATCTTTGTGTCCATGGTGGTGGATACGAGTCAAGAAGAAGAGCATTCCCACCATGCCCTACAGTGGAACCAGTTGATATGTCTACCTGAGTACCCCAAGCCTAGTGCTAAATAGTGTTGTATAGCAATGAAGACTTGAAGAGTATCCTAGTCTGTTCATTAAACTGCAGTAATGGGTAGGGGGGAATAGTGCAGGAGCGGGTTTGGCTCTTGTTTACCTTTTGACACCATACGCCATGTTTATTAAAGAGTCCAGCCTGCGAGAGAAGGGACAGGAGAGGGAGTGGAGTGTTAGTAAGACTACAGGATGAGCACGGGGTGAGGGGTAGGTGGGGAGACTGCTGCTCTGTAGATGCCACCAAAGACTAGGAGCTGATGGAAGAAATGAAATATACATTTCACTCATTGCCATCCATGTCTTCCTGCGCCCCCATATCTCTGCAAATAATTATTCGCATTTCCAACAGCCGCCGATTATCTGACCAGCACCCAGAGGTGTTTCAAAATGATAAAAAAAATACAAATAAAAACTAGAAATGGTTTCCTCTTCACAGAACAACACAGAGAATGATCTGGAAAATATTCCACACACAGAAAATGGTGGGAGCTCAGAATGTCTAGAGGAACTTGGCTCATCACAACTCAATTCAACAAATGTACAAAGAAAGATCACTAAGGGAAAAGGTTTGCAAGTTGGTGTGTTCACATGTAGTTGTTTAACGTCGAATGCATCTATAAAGCCACTTGTGCAAAGCCTATGGGGTGAATGTGGATCTTTGAGCCTTGATGCAGTGTGTACCATCAGTCTTATGTTAAAGCAGGGATCCCCAACCTTTTTCATCCGTGAGCAACTTTCAGATGTAAAAAGAGTTGGGGAGCAACACAAGCATGAAACAAGTTCCTGGGTGGTGCCAAATAAGGGCTGTGATTGGCTATTGATGGCCCCTATGTGGACTGGCAGCCTACAGAAGTTTCTGTTTGGCAGTACATTTGATTTTTAAGCAACCAAAACTGGCCTCCAAGCCTGGAATTTAAAAATAAGCACGTGATTTGAGGCCACTAAGAGCAACATCCAAGGGGTTGGGGAGCAACATGTTACTCACAAGCTAGTGGTTGGGGATCACTGTGTTATAGAGTGACACTTTCTCACATATGAAATGACTTTGGTACCCAGTGGTACCCAAGCTGTGGGGCTGTTCCCCAGAGCCTTGGCTGGGGAAGCCCAATCAGAAACCTTTATAGGGAGAACATTAGGGAGAACACACTTGTATCTAGTCCTGGAAGCCTTGCTTGAAGGTCATTTAGATTGAGATGTTGGACTATAACGTAGGACTTTGAACTAAAAAAATTTCAGGAAGCTAAGGTTTAAATACAAGTTCAATAAAAGGTTCTATAGCAATGGCTCTCAGCCTTTTGTCACCAAGGTCATGTGTTTGGTTGTTGACACCATCAAGGTAACCAATGTTGCTTTAGTATGTGGATTGAATGATGAGAGATGTAGATGGTTTACATAGAGGTTCTTTTTACTAAACCAAGATATGGGTCAGCCCCATTTTCTCCAGGATTTTTCATCATGGTGGGGGATCATTTACATATGTCCAGCACAGTGAGGGAAACATTTTGAGCAAATTAACTATTTAATTCTGGGCCACACCAGGGAGCATTTCTAGAACCATCTACTACAAGGAAGGACCAACAAATCTGAACAGGTTTTTTATTGCCCATAGTTTAACATGATAACATCCAGAAGATGCAACCAGTATGTGTTAATGCTGAACATGTAACAGTGGGATTATGAAGGCCCTCAATGCCAGTTGGCATCTGACTTAGGCCTGTTAACGTCCAAATAATTTGGTAAAATTGTAGTCAGCCAATAATAATAACTTTCCTTGTCTCTGTGAAAGCATTAGCTTATCTGAACCTCCAATGGCAACACACTGAAACACTGTCCCTTATCGCTCCAAGAGCTTTATTGAGTCCTGTGTTTCAGGTTTACTAAGGAACAATCAGTAATAATCTACCCACAGGTTATGTGTTTTTTTTGGCTAGAAGCCTAATAGACTCTAAGGCTGATATCACTCATAGCATTTTCACACTCAATGGGAGATGACACAGTTAGTTTCGGGAGGAGAAAAGGCTACATATAACATTAGCCTGGCATGAAATGGGCAGCAGATAAAGCTAAGTGTAGGAATAGCACAGACTAGGCAGTTGATAGATGCAACATAGGCAACAGAAAGGAATTAGATAATGAGAGTGAACAATGAATTGGCAATGGTCATCATGGGAAACCTTGCAACCAGTGAGTATTTTGCTAGTAGAATGGGCAGCCATGAAACATGATAGGATGTGTGATAGAGGTAAGAGTGCTATATAACAAGGGGTGACATAGCAGCAGTAACATAACATAGCCAGGAACGAGCAGGGGCATTATTAGTAACACAAGATGGGCTGTTACTTGATGGGCTCTAGAGAGCATTGGTGGTATAGAGTAGAAGCATTGGTTGGGGAATAGAGTACAGTTTAAGAAGTTGTGACATGGGCTGTAGAGCCATAGATAAATAGCAGTGCAGGATTGGTGGCAAGAGGGACAAAATTAGATGGGTGTAAGAAAATGAGCTTTGCAAGGCATGGGATGGGGGTGATAAATATGGAGGATTAATGCTAATAGGGGCGTCCCCTCACCTGAATCTCTGAGTCTGATGGTGTAAGGGTCCTGTGTACCTCCGGGCTGTAGTTTGGTATAAGTGTGTGAGTAGCGCCTGTCCTGTTTTCTGACTGGGATTGTTGGCAAATTTCACTGTGATTGGTTCACTGGCACCAAGTGGTTTCTGTCCATTAAGGCCTTTAATAGCCTCTTCTGCCTCTATTCTCTTATCAAACCGGATAAAGCCCACACCTCGAGAAACACCTGAATGAGAAAAAAACATAATGTAAATGGGAAGAGTAACTGTAATAAATAAGCAATAAGGCAATCCCCGGGTTGCTTAATAAGGAGTTGCAGGGACAATAAGGGGCTCAGGGGCGGGGTTAGTGGAATAAGGAGTTACAGGGACAATAAGGGGCTCAGGGGCGGGGTTAGTGGAATAAGGAGTTACAGGGATAATAAGGAGCTCAGGGGAGGGGTTAGTGGAATAAGGAGTTACAGGGACAATAAGGGGCTCAGGGGAGGGGTTAGTGGAATAAGGAGTTACAGGGACAATAAGGGGCTCAGGGGAGGGGTTAGTGGAATAAGGAGTTACAGGGACAATAAGGGGCTCAGGGGAGGGGTTAGTGGAATAAGGAGTTACAGGGACAATAAGGGGCTCAGGGGAGGGGTTAGTGGAATAAGGAGTTACAGGGACAATAAGGGGCTCAGGGGAGGGGTTAGTGGAATAAGGAGTTACAGGGACAATAAGGGGCTCAGGGGAGGGGCTAGTGGAATAAGGAGTTACAGGGACAATAAGGGGCTCAGGGGAGGGGTTAGTGGAATAAGGAGTTACAGGGACAATAAGGGGCTCAGGGGCGGGGTTAGTGGAATACGGAGTTAAAGGGACAATAAGGGGCTCAGGGGAGGAGTTAGTGGAATAAGGAGTTGCAGGGACAATAAGGAGCTATGGGGAGGGGTTAGTGGAATAAGGAGTTACAGGGACAATAAGGGGCTCAGGGGAGGGGTTAGTGGAATAAGGAGTTACAGGGACAATAAGGGGCTCAGGGGAGGAGTTGGTGGAATAAGGAGTTACAGGGACAATAAGGGGCTCAGGGGAGGGGTTAGTGGAACAAGGAGTTACAGGGACAATAAGGAGCTCAGGGGAGGGGTTAGTGGAATAAGGTGTTACAGGGACAATAAGGGGCTCAGAAGCCAGATCATATGGAACAATAGGGAATGTAGTCAACCTGTTGTTTGTCCCATGGGCGAGTAAGAAATAGTGCTGTTACCTGTCACTTGATCCACCAGGATACGGGATGTGATGATTCTGCCATACTGAGAGAAGAGCTGCTCCATCTCCTTCTGGTTCATAGTTTTCGGAAGGCTACTGACATATAAATTGGCATCTCGGATGGAGGCAGAGCTGGGACGAGCATAGGAGACCTAGAAGGAAGCAGAAAGAAAATACTTACAGATAGTACAGATCACTGTATTGGGAGAAAGGCCTTACTTTCCAGAGCTGACAGTATATATAACATTTAATGGCCCAAAGCAAATCATGAAATCCATTATATTTACAGGTAGATCAATGTGAAAAAGCACAGTAAGGAACACTATACAGTGCTTAGTGGTGCAACAGTACCCACCTTATAATATCCTTATATTTTACAAGAGGGGGGTACTTTACTCACTATATATTTTACAAGAAGGGGTACTTTATTCACTCTATTACAAGTCACCTCGACATTCCATGACTCATGTTAAATCCCTTGCTTTTGAGCCTTTAGGGTGAAGGACCTCATGTATGATGTTACCTCTGCCAGAAAAGTCCACCTCTGCCCTAATATGAGATTTCCCAGGCCAAGAGAGATGGCTATAACCAGTCAAGTGGGCACAGCTCTTAATTCCCACTAGGTGGCGCTCAAAGGCCAGAATGCAAACTAGAGCAGGTTGCACCTGCAAAAGGGAAAGCCTGCAGCTTTAAATGCAATTATCTGCAGCAGTGTGATTAAGCCTCGGCACCTTATAAAGTCCTAGGAAGCCTAGATGGGCAAATTTGATGCCACATAGATAAGTTCAGCAACCACACTGAGAACTATGTTAATTAAAGGCAAAGTAAAGGCTCATACAGACATTGGCACTGTATGTGCAAGATCAGTTCTACAATGAGAACAGTCCAATTTCAGCTTTGTCTCCTGCAGTTCCTTGTGGTAAGTTGGAAGTTCTTTACTCCCCCTATAACTTGCAGGAAGCTGAAGGTGTAACTTGCTACCTTACCTTTCCCTAGGGCATGTGGACCGTTGATTATAATGCTGCAGGGGTTACTATGGGAACATGGCAGTCCCATGAGAGATTTGCCAACTGCTAATGGTTGCTAAGGGCAGAGCAGATGGAGTCTGATGCAACTGACTTTAAATCTATCTACTGTATGTTTCCCATGCTATTATATAGTGAATAAAGTACCCCCTTTTGTAAAATATAAGGATATTATAAGTTACCGAGGAGTTTCATGACCATATAAAAGTACGAGGCCGAAGGCCGAGTGTTTTTATACAGGTCAGGAAACTCCGAGGTAACTTCTAATATCCTCATATTTTGCAACTGGGGGTACTTTATTTATTATAATACACAAGTTTCGGTGAGTCATGTGACAGAAATGACATCAGAACTCACCGTTTATAACTGATGACATCAGAACTCACCGTTTATAAGGATATAATTTACAGGATATTCATGGCTTTTGTGTATTATACTTTGTTATCCATCACCACTCCTCCGACCTACCGCTGCTGGATTGAGGGGCCCACTATGAGTAGGGCCCTGGGCACTGGCCAGTATTTGGGGACCAATATTTACTGTGCTGCTATTCCAGCCTGACTCATGGGGGCACTATAAAAGAACTGGCTTCTGCTATATTGTTTCAAGAGTCAGAACCAGAGAACAAAGACAATAAAAACAGCTTTCAATAGCAATTACAGTGGCAAATAACCAGAGTCATTTTTAAATGAATGTATCTGGGAATTTGCTCATCAGAATATCTTTGTTGCAGTATCCTAAACAACACTGATTTCACTATTCATATTTTATTTATTAATGGGCATGAAATTGCTTTGGGTTTTTGGGTTGCTTGGGGGGGGAGGGGATTTCATGCACTCACCCCTCACTGTCTATACCATATTCAATTCCTGGCATTGTAAATACATAGGGGGGGGAATGTAATATGAAAAAGTTACGTTTGCTACAAACGTTTATGCCACCTTCAAGCAGGTGTTAAAGGTTCGCAATACGCAATTAAAGGATAATGTTATGTTTGTGTTATGGATTTGTCATGTCTGGCCCAACAAAATGGCCGCCGGATTACCACATACACAGAGCTGTGGTGTCTCCTCATCCTGCAGGGGCTCCTCCATCCCATCACCCTGTTCGTCTCCCTCTTGTCATTCATAATTCACATGCTGTGAGGGTCCCTATTGTTCCCTGTGACTGTAATTCCTCCTTATTGTCCCCTTACTGCCGCAGTAGCTGAGGCCTCTGATTGGGCCTATTGTCCCCCTGCGTCCTGAATAGCTCAGCTTTGAAATGGAATAAACTGGGTGTGCGGTCACTTTGTTTTCCTGTAAATGTCCAGGAACAGATTGGCTTTGATTATTCTCCAGGGGGAGTCTCATTTATTAGCATATTTGTGTTTATTCATGGCAACAGAACCAGTAGCTCTCGTGCAAAGTCTCCAGTGTAACAGTGCCCTCTGGTGACTGCACCCTGCAATAACTTCCTCTCAGGCAGAGGAGAACCCATGAAAAGCAATGCAAATGATTGTGAATCAATATAATGCTTTTTTCCTTGCTAAGCTTCCTTATCACTCTGCTAATGAATCCTGCAAAGGGCTGTAAATCCTGTAATAATGTTAACGATGGTTTTCCAACAGGATTATAAGAACCAGCATTATGCCAGGGTTTATAATGTAAGATTTCTACAGTGACATATAAAACTGCCTGCACTAGTGATGTGCGGGTCAGGACCCGCACCCGACCCTAACCCGTACTGCTCCAACCTGCGCCCGCCCGCACGCACCCGTGCTTCCAGGGTCCTTTTATAGACCCGCGCCGACGCGAGACTAAAACCGGAAGCTGGCATTTGAAGGTGGTGGGCAGGGAGAGCAGGAAACGAGCTCAACCCATACCCACCCGCGAGGAGCAGTGCGAGGTAAACCCGAACCCCCCCAACCCGCGGGTATCGGATCGGCCCGCACAACACTAGCTTGCATATATTTGGAGTGTGGGAGGAAACCTACCTCAGCAGAGGAAAAATACAAATGGCAGGTAGTGCCTCTGGGCTGGAATTGAACCCACAGACCTAGAACTGCAATTCA